>NC_135723.1:62158206-62907021 GCF_964656455.1 Halichoerus grypus
GAAGCCTGCTTCTCCCTCTCCCACTCCCCCTGCTTGTGTTCCCTCTCTCGCTGTGTCTCTCTCTGTCAAATAAATAAAATCTTAAAAAAAAAAAAAAAAGAAAGAATTCAAATGGAAAATAATTCAGTGATTCCTAAGTATGTCATTTAAATGATAGATTTTGATAACAAATTCTTCTAACTTTTATATATTATGAGATTTAAATACTTCTGATCCCAAACACTTTCAGAGTAGCAGGGGACAGCTTTGACCCCAGCTGATGCAGACATTTAAGATTATAACACACGAGAAAGCTGTACAGCAAATGGCCTTCGTATACAGAAGTGACATCACTGGAGAGGAGGAGGGAAGGTGTCGGGCAAAAGATATGCTTATAAAAAATCAGAGTAATAATTTCTTCTAACTGAGGTGAGTCCAAGGAAGTGCATTTTTAAGGAGCAGATATGCTGGGAATTCAAATTCTAAGGATTGCTTACTTAACAAAAATCTAACTTTAAGTTGGTAACTACTAATATATTAACTCCTTTCCTGAAAGATAAAAAGGACCTTAGAACACTTCAATACCAATTATTACTTAAATTTTATGCTGTTGTTTTAGTTTGTTCTATGTTTTAGTCACATAAAGTAGAATAATTATAATTATTATTTTATCAATTTTTAATATTAGACATTCTAAAATTATTATTAGAATTCACATTAATCTATTAAAACAGAAGAAATATGTGATCATCTCAATAAAAGGAGAAAAAGCAGTAACATTGATAACATTCAATACCTTTTTATTATTAAAAATCCATAGCAAACCAGGAAAAGCTCCAGAAATCTATGAAGAATATTTGTCCCAGGGCATCTGGGTGACTCAGTCAGTTAAGGATCTGCCTTCGGCTCAGGTCATGTTCCCAGGGTCTTGGCATCCAGCACTGTGTCAGGCTCCTTGCTCAGCAGGGAGTCTGCTTCTCCCTCTCCCTCTGCCCCCCCAAATAAATAAATAAAATCTTAAAAAAAAAAAGAATATTTGTCCCAAACCTCAGCCAACATCATTCTTTATGGGAAAACTTTAAAAGAGGTCCCTTTATATCAGAAAAAGATAAGGATGCCCATTCTCATGTTCTATTTTACCTTGTTTTGGAAATTGTAGTCGGTAGAATAAGATAAGGAAAAAAATTTGAAGTCATAAAGATTAGAAAAGAAGAAACAAAAGTGTCATCACTTGTAGATAATAGAATATTTCTGGAAAACCCAAAATAATCTACAAGTTATTAGAAATCATAAGAAAATCTAAGTTGTTATATTTAAGATCAATATACAAAAACAATAAATGCCAACCATAGTTAGAAAATGCAAATAAGAAGCCTTATATTTATAACAACAAACTATAAAGAACATAAGAATAAACCTAATAAAATATATGCAGACCTGTATAGAGAAAATTATAAAACATTGTTAAAAAGCACTAAAGAAGGCTAATAAATGGTAAGGTAGTTCATGTTTATAGATAGCAAAAGCCCAATATTGTAAAGATATTAAGTCTTTCCAAATAAATTCAATTAATTTCCAAACAAACTCTTACGAGTATTTTTCATGGAGCCTGAGAAGTGGATTCTAAAATTTATATGTAAGACCATAGAGCTAAGAAGAATCAAAGTATTACAGAAGACGAGATGTGAAGAAGAACTTGCTGTACTTAGTATCAAGGTTTATAAAATTAAGTAATTAAGACAGTATAGTACTGATGCAGGAATAGACTGATGAATGGAACAGAAGAGGGAGTACAGAAATAGACATACCTATATATAGAATTTTATAGAAGACAGAAATGTTTTATGTGGTTGGGAGGAAAGGACAGAAAATTCAGTAAATGTGTAGGGGAACAACTGGTTTTCTATATGGAAAAAATGAAGCTTAATCCTACCTCACACAATGTACAACATTCGACTACTGATTTTAAACATGAAAGACACACAATAAAAGCTTGAAAATAAGTATCTAATATTATCTTTTTGACTTCACAATAGGGAAGAAGTCTTTTTGACTTTTTTAGATGAAGCACAAAATAGTCTCAGTATTAAAATTTTAAATTTATTCACAAACACTATAAAGAAAGACAAGTCACAAACTCAGAGGTGTGTAACGCATTTAAAATTATAAAACAATGTTATATGTGTATATATGTATTTCTACAAACCATGGAGAAAAATGCAACAAAAGACATTAAAAAACATTTCTTAATTCTAGAAATTTATGGGTAAAATTCCTATCAACTTGAACCTGATACTTAGACCCACCTTATTTCTTAATTTATTAGAATTCACATCAAAAGGTATAACACAACTTTAAACTCTAGATATTTGGCAATAACTTTATTGTGGAAAAAATATACATAACATTTACCACTTTAACCATTTTTGAGTGTATAATTCAGTGCTATCAAGTACTGCAGCCATTACCACTATCTATTTCTAGAACTTTTTCATTATCCCAAAGAGAAACTCTGCGCCCATTAAGCAATAATTCCTCATTGCCCCTCTCTCCAGATCCTGGTAACCTTTCCTCTGCTTTCTGTCTCTATGAATTTTCCTATTCTGGATACTTCATATAAGTGGAATCATGTATTCATCCTTTTGTGCCTGACTTATCTTACTAAGCATAATGTTTTCAAGCTTCATCCATGTTGTAGCATGTATCAAAAATTCATTTTTATGGCTCTATAATATTCCATTATGTGTGCATACTACATTGTGTTCATTCATCTGTTGATGGACATTTGGGCTGTTTCTACCTTTTGGCTATTTTGAATAATGCTGCCATGAGCACTGGTGTACAAGTATCTGTTTTAGTCCCTGTTTACAATTCTTTTGGGTATATACCTACGAGTGGAACCGGTGGATGATATGGTAATTTTATGTTTAACTTTTTGAGGAACTGCCAAATGGTTTTCCATAAAGCCTGCACCATTTTACATTCCCACCAGCAATGCATTGAGGGTCCCAGTTGGGATTATCTTTATGTGTCACCCTATCTGATTTTGAAATAAAAACAAAGCATGCGAAGATTAGTTTTTACTTATAGGTGAAAAACAATAGTTAAATAGAAAGCAAAACCATGAGATAATAAAATCTAAGATTTGTGGATTTCCTCTTGTTTGGTGGACTTTTCAGGAATCCGCAAGTGTTGTTGGCACAAGCTTCTTTGTCTGTAGGTAATGTGAAAATTGAATTTGTTGTCAGTGATAAAGTTCACGTCTGCTTTCTTTGGGGGGACATTGATTTGGGAATATAGTTTACTATAACCTGGTAATTTCAGTAATGCAAATGCAACAAAATGTTACTTAAAAACAAAACATAAATTCAATCGGGGGTGGCAAGGCAATTAAGGGAGCTCTCTCCATTTGGTCATCCTTCTGGGGCATTATGGCAGCTGCAGCCAATATTGAACAGGGAGCTGTGGCTGTTTACAGATGCATTAAGAAGGAGAGGCTTTGGAACTCAGTTGCAGAATTTTTCCTGTGCAAAAGAAAGGCCAAAATTGTCAGAGAGGGAGCATATATCTGAGGGATATAAGTAAATTTAATTTTCGGTGAGAGCGCAAGGTGCTAATACTGAGCATTACAGTTGCAATAAATCAGAACCTAGGTTTTGGCTGGCCACAAGAAAGGTGAGTTAGGTTCAGAATATTTCCCATGTATCAGTTACTCTTCTACCGCCCCACAAAAGCGACGTGTATACCCATCTATTTTTCCTTTAGAATATTTATGTAGTTCATTCACGCCCCAGGATTGTGAGTGTTTGAATTGTCTATGGGTTGCAAGGCTGTCCATTTCTGGAAGTACGAACCACGATAAATGCAGTGGTCATAGGAAAGTATGAAAACACCAAGTCTTCTGATATTTGATTATCCTTAACATAGAGCTTCAGTGATAAAAAGATTTTTGTGGAAAACAGTATAACTTCAAATTAGAATCATGAGGCTTAAAAGGGAACATTTTAGACTCAGGGATCTCGGTTTTGACTTGCGACTGGATGCTTAACAGGTGGTCTGCCACTTGCCTTATGACTCTGGTGACATCATCTCTTTGCCAAGATGTTGCAGCTGAACACACACCCAGCAGAACAGGAGCTACCTCTGTAATTCAACAAATTATATTTATCGTCTCATCTGGCTATACCCAGTTGCCCAGGAATATGACTTTTGGTCATTACTCTTCACCATATATGTGGTTGTCATGTAAAAAAACCAAACAAAACAGTCACAAAATCAATTTGTTAGCAGGACAGAGAGGGGGCTTCAAGGCATGGAGGAGGACCCCAATCCCCTTGGGAAAAAAGCAGAAAGGTCAATTTGGTTTATTAAAGAGCTGATCCTTTTAGGTTCAGGATATAATATACTTCCTTTAATGCCATCTAATAGGAAATCAGAAACAGTCCAAAAGCATACTATTCCCTTAGGAGGAGTCAACACAAAATTAGTACCACCAGGCCAAACTCTAGTGCTTTCTGCTGCCTTAAGCACAGAATCCTGCAATGCAAATGTCATTTTTACTTCTTGGAATCAAATTTAAGGCCTGGTGTATGGAGGTGTTCTGGTAGGCGCACATATATATATATATATATAAAATAAGGGCAAATAAAGTGTACTTCAGAATGATCTGGTAGATTTATGCCATAGCCTAAAAAGCACAGAGAAAGAAATGTAATTTTCCCTGAAACAACACATCAATGAATACACACTAATTTGGCACTTATAATTTCTCAGCCTTCATAAGCGTAGATTACCTGAGCAGATTCTTCAAAGGACAAAGAGTAGGGGTTCCAAAGTAGGGGTCCCAGGACCAAAGCGAGCCAGAAAGGGGCTTACCTAAGGCAGGGCACCCAGTAAGGAGTATGGTCAAAGACAAGACTGTGGTGAGAATCAAATCTCAAGGGTACAGGGAAAAGGGGCAATGAGGTGAATTGGGTGGTAAATTGCTCCTGAAGAGTGAGAGTGCTATCAGCCCATTGGCCTGGTACCTGCTGCACAGTAAGAAAGCAGACACAATGGCTTCTGAGCACCATGGAGTGTGTGCCAATGGGAATGGGTACAGACATGTACAACATACAATGCCTGATCTCAAATGACTCCCAGTATTGCTGGGCAGACTCCATCATCACATGGGAAGCAATCAGAAAACAGTTCAAAAGAGCAAATAATGATGGACTAAAAAATGGGCTCTAACTGTGTGAGGTTCAGAGAGGATAGTCAGGGAAATCTTCATAGAGAAGGGAGCTGGAGCCGGCCTTGATGATGTCAGGGGAAGGGAAAACGGATCAGGAGCATCCCAGGCAAAGTATAGCATGTGTGAAGACCCTGAGAGTGAAGGAACATGGCGGCTGCAGGGATCACGGGAGGTTGACCCACAACAAACATGGCACTGCAGAGACAGCAGGAGACTGGCCCTAATGGAGCAAATTGTGCACCCTGTGAGAGCCGGTGTGAACTGGGGCCATCTGGAGAAGCCTGATGGCTAGCAAAGAATTGGATGAGGTGGGAAAGAGAGAGCCCTGGAAATAGTGTGTAGAGGAGACTAGTCGGGAGGGGAACAGGGAAAGTGGGAGATGTATGAGACAGAGTCTGAGGAAAGTATACAGGAGGCAAATGAAGTTGTCTAGCCATGATGCCCGGTTTAGAACCCAGAAGTGGGACAGTGGAGGAAATGATAAATGTTAAGATGTTTTAGAAGAAAAATCAAGAGGTTTTGTATTTTGACTGTACATGAGGTATAAAGAAGAGAGGAAAACTCCAGAATTTCAAGTCTGTAAAAGGGAGGTCGGAGAAAGGAGACTTTCCATATGAACATGGTTTTGGAAAAAAGGACTATACATGTAAGATTGGTCATACTGATGATGAAGTGACATTTAAACAACCAAGTGGAAATGTCCAGTGAGCAGTTAGAAAGAAGAGACTAAAGCCAGGATAAGACTGGAATTATGGATTTGAGCCCATGCAAGGTAATTCTCAGCAATCTGTATGTTCATATATTAGGATCCTGAGGGATACCACCTTCTGTTTCTCACGTGGGATGTGAATTTGTGTTCTTGAAGTAGCTGAGTAGTTTTCCCTTTTCAGAAGAAGCAGTAAAATAAAGCAATCTCTTTGGTAGCAGCATGGGGAGGAGACAAATCAGTTCAATTACAATCTGTAAACCCAATGGTTGACTTGGATCAGCAGTTTCAGTGTTGAAACTCCTCAACCATTATTTGAAGGTAAAAAGGAAACCCATCAGAATGCTCCTCCGTTTTCAAAGCGACTACTGGAAAACTCAAGGTAAGGAGCCAGAAGTAATTTCTTTCCCACTGATGCCCAGCCTCTTGGTCTAAGTATCACTTCTGTTACTGAGTGCAACTTCTTTCATGGAAACAGGTTGCTTTGTTTCCTGAGTGTGGTGTTCTCATCAGACAAATCTGTTGTTTAGTGTATACAGGTTGATTTGGTGGAATGATATTTGCGTGTGGTGTTATGTAAATAGAGTTATAGCCCATCTTTCTGATACTAACATAGGCTATAATTAGGACGTATGCGTATTTAAGGAAGCGGGGTGTGTGTGTGCGCGTGCGCGCATGTGCATGCTGAGCTCAGGGTAGAGAGATGTGTAAGGGAGCCCGTGTTCAAGTTCCTGATGTAAAGAAAGTCGCCAATTCACAGAGGAATTTGATTACCTCTATCCATTATACACGCGCAGTGAGTGAGCGTGCTACTCGCCATCTGTCATCCATTTCATTTGCATTGCCGGCACCTGGCCTGTTTGTCTGCCACGCTCCCTTCTTCACCGAATTCTTACGCTGCTTTAATAAAACACAGAAATGTTATTGTTAAAAACCAATTAATTTACAATCCTCTACAGAGATAGTATTACTTATAATTCAATTTGGCTTCTAATGATCTGCTTTCTTGCAAAATGACTTAATTCTTGTGTCAAAGATTAGTTATTAGATATTACCCCGCCATACCAGTCATGTACTGCTGAGGTAGGCAAAGCAGCTTGGAATGTCCCTGGCCATTAATCAGAAGTCTGAAACATTTTCTTGTTTAACTCTTTCAAGAACCTGGTTGCAGGCATAATGCTCTTAACTCTTCCCTGACCAAACGCTCAGAGAGTATGCTCCCTCCCCTCCATTAGGGGTTTGGTACCAGGAGATCTGGGGAATTTTCAGAGAAAGCTTTTGGTCGTTAACCTGAAAACATGGATAAACATCTATAACTTGAGGTTCTTTCCACCTCCATATAGCCACATACATTTTTATTGGACCATTTCATACAGTTTAGTTTCCTCTCTAGCCATTTTGTGAATGAGGTAGGCAAAGATTGCTCCTCTTTCCTAAATCTGGCCTTAAGGAGCGAAGGTGGTTGGATTTCCCACACAATGACGGTGCTGGGTGTCATTTTGCTTATTATGACAGGATTATCCTCACCCATCATGCAGGCCAACCTGCTCACACAGTGGCAGTCTGACAGCCCTCAGCCACCTTGTCCACACATTTCACCGATAGAATCACCAAACATATGGCTATAGCCAGCACATTCTAGAAACATCAGCTTGGGCTGGAGCTATCTGAGAGAAAATTTATTATTACAGATTAAAAATCCTTAAAAGCCTTCAAAAAATTTTTTTTCAGTGTAACATTCTCAAGCTGTACATGTCTTTACCTTTTTAACCTTCTGATGTAACCCAGAATTTAGCATGGGAACTATTACTTCCTTTCTCAATTCAGTTTTAACACATGGCAAATGACACATATCCTAACAGGGAGGAGTGAAAATATATATCTCTGTGTGTGTATATATATATGTATGTATGTATAAAATTTAATATTTTCTTTTCCACAGGTATAGAATATAAAATAAAAATATATTTACATATAAAACTATGACCATAAAGACTAGGACCTGTCCTGAGAAACCTAATTAATTGCTATGAAAAATATAAAGCCATGAAAAGAATCCTTGAAGATTAGTAATAATTAAGTGAAGATACTTCTCAAACCTTGAAATGACTCAACTAGCTGAACTTGAAGGGGCCAGAGAATTAATAATACGGACAGAAAGCAGAGCACCATTTTGATGTAAAAGTGTGTGTGTGTGGGGGGGGGGGGGGAGTCTTCTTTTTTTTTTTTTTGTGGTTTCAATGAACTAAAAATCCAGCTACATTCTACACTTACAAAATCTATTTTTTAAATGTTGCATTCATTCTGCTTATGCTTTTTAGTTTTATAATATGCAGCTACTGCCCGCTGCAGAGCACGTGTCCATGTGAAAACAAGGCGGTGGGGGGGCGCGTGGGCTGCAAAGGTAATGGCAGTTCAGTTTGACTTCTTCTCTGGATCATGCCACATTCAAAACATGAGGTGCTCATTATTTCACAAAAGCAGAGAAACCAGCTTTGCGATGGAGACAGACGAAACTTGAACAGCTGTCTTACAAGAAGCATTTTCTTTTTTGTACATTATAATATCAAGGGAACCTAGCTCCACATACTCTGTCTTATATAACAGGCTTTCTACAAATGATCAAACATTGGTAAACTCCAAAGATAATCCTGTTTCAGCTATATGGCTCATCCTGCATGTTACTCTCTGGTTACTCAATAAATTATAGGTATTATTTATTCTAAGTAGCTTGTCCTGTCCACACACTTTTTTTTTCTACACTCTTTTGCTAACAAAACTAAACACAAAAGATCACATTGAATATGAGGTTGTCCCCAACTTGGAAGATTTAAAAACCAAGTCTGAAAGGGCCAAAGGGAGAAAATTATAGGGATAAAGATGGACAAATGGTCCTCAGATCTGTTTCCTGGTGACTTTGGCTCAAATTGATATGATTTAAAAACTTCCCCGGGAATAACAAATAATTCACATCCCTGAATCACTGCTCTATATGCAAAGTAGGGATGGGAACCAAATGCCAAAATATGTCCCCAAAAAGAATAATCCCCAAATAACCCCTATTTTCCAAAGTTCATTCTTCAGATTCAGACAATGCATCATCAACCTCAGAAATAGGAGCCGAGCCAAGCAAGCTGCAATCTAATATGGAAATTTGTCCTGGCCACGGTACTGTGTCATTCTTCTGAATGGGATCACCTGCACCCATCTCTCCTAGGAGAAAATTTCAAACAGAGTTAGCTCCTTAAACCTTCTAATTAAAATGAGAAATCCCCAGGCTTCCATGACTCAGCCTCAGAAAAAGATTATTAGGAATTTAATAGGGAAAATATAGCAGCTCAGACCATCTGTGACCCAGTGCTCTGTGAGAATTTAAAGAAAACTGGAGGGAGGCAGCGCACACTCCAATGCACGCTGGAGGAGTACTTTGTAGGAGCTGCAATAAATCAACATAGTTAGAGTACAGCCTTTTTCAGATTTAATTACTGTTACATAATTATTAGCAAAGCATTCTCCTCTGAAACTGTAAAACTCATTACATCAAAAATCCCCAAGCTCCTGATGGAATTTATGAACTAGTTACTTTCTTTCTAGCTCTGGGAAAATAGTGGAATAGAGTCCAGATTTGTCTCTGGCTTTTTAGAAGCAGAGGGGGGATTTTTTTCCCCCTGTTTTGTGTCATTCTGATAGGTTTCTGAATTGGTTTGCTGTGGATCATTCTCTTAAATATCCATATTCTCACCTAAATACCTGCTTATGCGATCGAGTTCCATTTCAGTGGTAAAGGGTATTAAGCAAGTACATTTTAAAGGATGCTGACAAGGAGCTGGCTGATTGTCAAAAGAGTGAAAGATAAATAATTTTTAAATGGCTGTGATTTTTTTTGAAGATGCACTTTGGGTCAGAAAGATCACAACAAGTTGTGGGGCTTTTGTGGGAAGGGCCAGCATCAACATGGGAGGGATCCATATGCCACCCACCGTGTGCTGGACCTGGCGGACGCATCTCCTCTCAACACCACACGCGGTGCCTTTATATTGATAGTTTGATGTTGGCCGTGGTGGGAGCATTTACAATATAAAACTTGGCAAATGCCGCAATCTAGGCTTTCTCCCTGCAGAGCTAGTTGTTAAACATTTACCAGCGTAGCCCTGTTGCTGCGCTTACCAATGACACAAGTGTAAATGCCACGTCTATTGCCTATACAGCTCTCAGGGGCATCCTAGGATCAATTCCTCTCACTGAAACACTGTGTCCATCGACATTTAACAGAAATGGTTTATTTAAAGTCTGGCTTGGGTAGGGGCTTTTTTCTTGGAAGGAGCAATACTGTAGAGTGGGATTCCTTTGGAAGATGGGTGAATGCCTATGGGTAGTTAGCTTTTACTCCATAGTGTTGCGGAGCCCCAGACTGGGACATTCCTTCCAATGTGGGTCCGGCAGCCTCCCTGTATCCTTAGCGCCTTACCTGCAGAGAAGTGCAGCTGCCTGAAAACAGTTTGCTCTGGCTCCTCCACTGAGAATATACAACCAGATGTTTTCTGTTGTATTTGCGGCTCTCCCGGGATTAGCTCTCAGTGAGAGGAAGATAAAGGCAGCTGAGGCTTAACCAGTCAGCTACCTTGGACCTGCTCCCCCTGTTGCCACATTTCCCAGCTACTGACTCTCCACCAGCCCTGGGGCAAACTTAGTTTCTCCCTGGCCATCCCCTAATCCATGCGACCAGCAGGATCTCCCACTACACCCACTGCTCATAACTGCCATGTAGCCAAACTAAGTGACTCCTTGCCCTGAACTGTCCCATGCTCCTCCAGGCCATCTCTTTTCTAATAGGAGAGAAGGTGATTAAGAGTGCATGAACATTGTTCTAGAATTCTGCTTTGCTGTTCAATGCCATACATTTTGTGTTTCAGATGAACTACTGATTTTTTTTTTTAAACAATCTGTCTTTAATTGATAAGAGTTCTCATCGCTTATTTCTTACAATAGCCTGCTATTTATTTTAAAATTTATAAATATGATGGCTTTACAAATCTCTTGGAGGATAATGTACTTAAAGTTTTCTTTTGTTTTCAGTGTTAATTCTGTGTTCTCTGGATGTAGTTCTTCTGTTTGCTAAGTATTATGTCTCTTTCATGCTGGAGTTTTTCTTGGATATTTGGTGACTCTTTACGGTCTGTTCATATTGTAGACGTGGTTCTAACTTAAACAATGTTGTCAGGAAGAGTTATTTCCTCAGCTCAATTGAAACTTCCTGTCTGATCCATGAATTTGGGTCTGGTTTAGAAAGTTCCTGCTGGCTGAATGGAGGAAGAGGACATGTGGCAGGGCAGGACAGGCTTTCCTTTCAAGTGTACAGGTGGTTTTGCTTCTGGGCATGGAGACTAATTTCTCAGTGACCATATGTTTATTGGAGTGCTGCTTGCTTCCACTGCCCCATACCCCATTCCCAGATCCTCCCCGGTAAGAACCCTGGACACAGCAGGCAGCACAGAAAGGCTTCTTTATTCCAAGAGTCTGATCTTGCAAGATCTAACATTTCCACACCTAGGTGCTCTCCACCTGCCTGTACCAATTGTTGTTAAGCCTACCCCATCAGAATTCTGAAGTCAGAGACTGCTCCAGAATTTAATCCATAGCCAAGTGCTAAATCCGGAAGCACAAGTTTATGGAGCTGCCCTAACATTTTTATTGCCACCTGATTTGTTAACTAGCCAGTCTCTCTTGTCTTCCTTCTCCTAGACTCTGCTGTTTCTGAGTTTGGAGTTCCTAGAGTTTCTGCTGGGGAAATTCAACTGGATCAGGAAGTTTTCTCTTTTATTTAAAGTGGTTGTAGTGTTCCATGATTCATTGTTAACATAACATAATAAAAAAAATAAAGTGGTTGTAGGTTTTTCAATTGTATTTTCTCTCTCTCTCTGTTACATGTTTGAGAAAATTTTCACTGTTCTGATCTGTTGGTGCTAGGTTTTCCAGCTTTTGAGTGTTGCTGTGTATTTAATTTTTTTAAATCTCTTCCTGCATTTTAAATGGAATTTGGTGAGAGATGGTGGCAACACATGACCTCAGTCATCTTGAATTAGAAATCTTCCTCTTTTTTTTTTTTTTTTTTATAGGACTTAGTTCTGGCTCCATTATAACCATACCTGTAACTTAACAGAACAGAATTTAACTGTAGTACTGTCCACACTTTGCCATGACCTGCAAACACACCTTTAATGCAATAGTAAGAATCACATAAAGTACTATGGGTCTGTACTTTAATTAGGATATGTAACAGTGGACCTCCCCATCCATTCCACATTTCCTGACTCAAGATTGAGGAACATGCCACTTTTTATCTAAGCTGCTTGTGGGGGATAGGCACATTAAGAGGAACTATCCAATTCTTGTCTCTTCTTTATTTTTGACTATGGTTTAAATTACTTCTATTAATTTCTTTTGTGTTTTAATAGGAAATTGTTATTACAAAAATCCATGAAAGCTTATGGTGCTAATAGTCTTTTTAAGAAATCTTTGTGCAATAAACATCACACGTTATTCTCTAGACAGTCATTGAGTCTGTGGCTGAAAAAATACTAAGCCTTTTGCTTAATGCCAGCATTTATTGTTTCTTTTTCTAAAACATCATTATCATAGGCCCAAAGCTAATTTTTCAAGTGAAGGAACGTATTGTAAAGATAAAGAGGGGAAATGCTAATATTTTCTTACTACAACTTGCTAATTTGCAATAGAATTGCATTACAGCGGAAAACTCTTAAATATATATTTTTGGACATCAGTTATAATACTTGGAATCTTGTACTGTGATCACATGAAAAATCTATTTCAGTTTTATTGCCATGACAATTAACCACTTAGAGATTTATTCCGTTGCTTTAATTCTTTTCTATATATTGTCAGGTGGATGGACATTGCTCCGTGTAAATCTAGAATTCAAACATCTGACCTAGAGAGTAAATGCCATGCTTTAAATTGGTCAGCGTGGCAATGCAGAAAAATCCTAGAGGGTTACAGATGATATCAATCACTTGCTATGCTCATGACTAATTTAATCTCTTTCTTGCCATGTTCTCCCATCAGCCTAACACTGCATGACCTGTCAGAATCTCTGCCACAATGTGACTGGGCTAAAGATGAAACAATTTGTTCAGTCAAGCTTATTTGGCTATCATCTGATTCAGGTTTTGTAGTAACTCATCCTGGCTTGGTTGAAATTCATTTTATCATGGTTTATAAATGTTTGATTAGCAAGTTAGAGGTAACATGAATTCAGCACTGATTCTGGGCCAGACACTGTTTTCAGCGTTGTCCATGTATTATCTCATTTAATCGTCTCATCAATACTATGAGGCAGGCACTACTAGTCGGTGAAATATACAAGGGAGAAAACTGAGGGCCAGAGAGAGTAAGTTGCCTGCCCAGGTCATTCAGATGGTAAGTAAGGAAGCCAGAATTATCATCCATGGGATGAATGTACAGTCCATGCTTGTATACCCCTTGCTTAAAAAAAACAAAATGGTACGTTTATAAGACTATATGTTAACTACTTACATGTAAATACAATAAATGGACCCAAATAACAAATGAATTATATTTTATTCATTAACTGAAGGATATGTATACCCAAATATTTTATTGAACTAATTCAGCTCACTTACAGACTTGAAAGAAGATAAAGTATATTTCTATTAAAAATATCTGTAATTAGGGGCATGTGGGTGGCTCAGTTGGTTAAGTATCTGCCTTTGGCTCAGGTCATGATCCTGGGGTCCTGGGATCGAGTTCCACATCGGGCTCCTTGTTCAACGGGGAGCCTGCTTCTCCCTCTGACTTCTGCTCCCCCTGCTTTTGCTCTTTCTCTCTGACAAATAAATAAATAAAATCTTTAAAGATATCTGTAATTCAAACACTGTCTTAGTTTATATTGACTTTTTCCTTCTATTAGCCTGCATATATTAGCTTCTACTCAATATTCATGCCTTCTAATTTGATTTAAAGAATACCTTCTCGGTCAGCTTCTGCTTTGTCCTCAGCTTGCCTTCTGTTCCCTCATCAAAGTAAACTTACACATTTGTGCATTTAGTCATTCAAAGGACAATCTGATGGCATTTCCAAGACTCTTACAAGGCTTATAGGTCTGATAAAAATATCCCTCCCAAGGGTGAAAAGCGGCGGAGGAGTGGGGACACTATTCTAACCGGTCCCCGGAATTGAGCTGGATATCTACCAGACCACTCTGAACACCCACAAAATCAGCCTGAGATGTAAGAAGATAGATCTGGATCTCTACAAACAGAATATCAACAGGCAGTTGGTTTCGAGGTATAAAGCGGGGAGCCGTGATTCCATGGGCAGATATTGGAGGATAAATGGAAGGGGGAGGGAGCCGCAGGGGTCCTACACCACCGATGAGTGATAGCTTCCCGTGCTGGGGAGGGGGCACAGACTCGCAGACCAGTAGCAGCGGGGAAAGGACTCTAGGGCAGCCCCCCAGTCGGAAACCTGGAGTGGCAGGGCCACGCATGCGAACTGGGGGCGGCTGGTAGCTTTAGAAGCACAAAGGGCAGAGACGTGCCCTGACCTGGAGGCGAGGACTGGGAGCGCTCCTGAGGGGCGCACCACCTAGGATGCTGCAGTTTATAGCAGCACAGACAGAAATGGAGATAGTGTGGCCTGGAGAGCTCACTGAAGAACAGACTGTGATCTCTCTGCTCTGAGGCAGAGGGTTGGAAACGGTTTTGTCTACTCTGGCTCTCGGAAGAGATGCAGAAAGCCACCAGGGAAAGCCGCCAGAGAACAAAAGCCCCCAAAAACCAATTTTCACTGAGCCCATCCCCTGCCACAGAGGGCAGGGCAACTCTGCCCAAACAGGGTTGCCTCAGCAACAGTGCAGCAGGCCCCTCCCCCAGAAGACAGGCTGGGAGAACAAGAGGCCATCAACCCTAAGGTCCCTAGAAAACAGGTGCATCTTGCTTGGGTTGTGGTCAATAATTTGGACTCTATACATTCCCTCAACTACCCCTCAACAGAATGACTAGGAGGAGGAACCCCCAAATAGGAAAGACTCGGAGACTATGACTTATGCCACAGACTTACAAATGGATTCAGATATAACCAAGATGTCAGAGATGGAATTCAGGGTAGCAATTGTGAAGATGATAGCTAGAATGGAGAAATCGATTAATGGCGACATAGAGTCTCTAAGGGCAGAAATGAGAGCTGAATTGGCAGAACTTAAAAATGCTATCAATGAGATCCAATCTAATCTAGATAATCTAACAGCTAAGGTAAGCGAGGCAGAAGAATGAATTAGTGATTTAGAAGACGAGTTATTAGACAAGAAGGGAAAAGAGGAGGCCAGGGAAAAACTCGCAAATCTTAGAACCAAGGAAACCATCTTAAGGGCAGTTAGGGGGAAGAGATTCCTTATGTACAGAGGGAGGAACATCAGAATAACATCAGACCTGTCCACAGAGACCTGGCAAGCCAGAAAGGCCTGGCAAGACATATTCAGGGTGCTAAACGAGAAGAACATGCAGCCAAGAATACCTTATCCGGCAAGGCTGTCATTTAGAATGGATGGAGAGATGCAGAGCTTCCAAGACCGGCAGAAACTGAAAGAATATGTGACCACTAAGCCGGCCCTGCAAGAAATATTAAGGGGGTTCTATAAAAGGAGAAAGACCCCAAGAGTGATATAGAAAAGAAATTTACAGGGGCAATCTATAAAAACAAGGTCTTCACAGGCAACGTGATGACAATTAATTCATATCTTTCAATAATCACTCTCAACGTGAATGGCCTAAATGCTCCCATAAAATGGTACAGGGTTGCAGATTGGATAAAAAGACAGGACCCATCCATATGTTGTCTACAAGAGACTCATTTTGAACCTAAAGATACATGCAGACTGAAGGTGAAGGGATGGAGATCCATCTTCCATGCCAACGGACCTCAAAAGAAATCTCAGGTAGCAATTCTTATATCAGACAAATTAAGACTGCAGTTAGAGACACAGAAGGACACTCTATCATTCTTAAAGGGTCTATCCAACGAGAAGATCTAACAATTGTAAATATCTACGCCCCCAACATGGGAGCAGCCATCTACATAAGCCAACTGTTAACCAAAATAAAGAGTCATATTGATAACAATACGTTAATTGTAGGAGACCTCAGTACTCCACTCTCAGCAATAGACAGATCATCTAAGCAGAAAATCAACAAAGAAACAAGAGCTTGGAACAACACACTGGATCAGATGGACCTCATAGATATATATAGAACATTCCACCCTAAAACAACAGAATACTCATTCTTCTCGAGTGCACATGGAACTTTCTCCAGAATAGACCACATACTGGGTCACAAATCAGGTCTCAACTGATACCAAAAGATTGAGATTATTCCCTGCATATTCTCAGACCATAATACTTTAAAACTGGAACTGAATCACAAGAAAAAATTGGAAGAAATTCAAACACTTGGAAGCTAAAGACCACTCTGCTCAAGAATGTTTGGGTCAACCAGGAAATCAAAGAAGAACTTAAACAATTCATGGAAACCAATGAGAATGAAAACACATCGGTCCAAAACCTATGGGATACTGCAAAGGGGGTTCTAAGGGGGAAATACATAGCCATCCAAGCCTCACTCAAAAAAATAGAAAAATCCTGAATTCACCAACTAATTCTACACCTTAAAGAACTAGAGAAAAAGCAAGAAACGATGCCTAAGCCACGCATTAGAAGAGAAATAATTAAGATTAGAGCAGAGATCAATGAATTAGAAACCAGAAACACAGTAGGTCAGATCAATGAAACTAGAAACTGGTTCTTTGAAAGAATTAATAAGATCGATAAACCACTGGCCAGACTTATCCAAAAAAAAAAAAGAGAAAGGACCCAAATTAATAAAATTATGAGTGAAAGGGGAGAGATCATGACTAACACAAGGAAATAGGAACAATTATTAGAAATTATTATCAACAACTATATGTCAATAAGCTGAGTAACCTGGATGAAATGAATGCCTTCCTGGAAACCTATAAACTCCCAAGACTGAAACAGGAAGAAATTGACAACCTGAATAGGCCAATAACCAGTAACGAGATTGAAGCAGTGATCAAAAACCTCCCAAAAAACAAGAGCCCAGGGCCTGATGGATTCCCTGGGGAATTCTACCAAACATTCAAAGAAGAAATAATACCTATCCTCCTGAAGCTGTTTCAAAAAATAGAAACAGAAGGAAAGCTCCCAGACTCATTCTATGAGGCCAGCATTACCTTAATTCCCAAACCAGGCAAAGACCCCATCAGAAAGGAGAATTTCAGATCTATATCCCTGATGAATATGGATTCCAAACTCTTCAACAAAATCCTAGCTAATAGGATCCAACAATACATTAAAAGGATCACCCATCACCACCAAGTGGGATTTATTCCAGGGATGCAAGGGTGGTTCAACATTTGCAAATGAATCAATGTGATAGAACACATTAATAAGAGGAGAGAGAAGAACTATATGGTCCTCTCAATTGATGCAGAAAAAGCATTTGACAAAATACAGCATCCTTTCCTGATTAAAACTCTTCAGAGTATAAGGATAGAGGGAACATTCCTCAAGTTCATAAAATCCATCTATGAAAAACCCACAGCGAATATCATCCTCAATGGGGAAAAGCTGAGAGCCTTTCCCTTAAGATCAGGAACACATCAAGGATGCCCACTCTCACCACTATTGTTCAACATAGTACTGGAAGTCCTAGCAACAGCAATTGGACAACAAAAAGAAATAAAAGGTATTCAAATTGGCAAAGAAGTCAAACTCTCTCTTTTCGCAGATGACATGATACTTTATGGGGAAAACCCAAAAGACTCCACCCCCAAATTCCTAGAACTCATACAGCAATTCAGTAATGTGGCAGAATACAAAATCAATGCACAGAAATCAGCTGCTTTCTTATACACTAACAATGTAACTGTAGAGAGAGAAATTAGAGAAACAATTCCATTTACAATAGCACCAAAAATCATAAGACACCTCGGAATAAACCTAACCAAAGAGGTAAAGGATCTATACTCTAGGAACTACAGAACACTCATGAAAGAAATTGAAGAAGACACAAAAAGATGGAAAAACATTCCATGCTCATGGATCAGAAGAATAAACATTGTTAAAATGTCTATGCTACCCGAGAGAGCAATCTATACCTTCAATGCCATCCCGATCAAAATTCCAATGACATTTTTCAAAGTGCTGGAACAAACAATCCTAAAATTTTATGGAATCAGAAAAGACCCCGAATTGCCAAGGAAATGTTGAAAAAGAAAAACAAAGCTGGGGGCATCACGTTGCCCAATTTCAAGCAGTGATCACCAAGACAGCATGGTACAGACACAAAAACAGACATATAGGCCAATGGAACAGAATAGAGAACCCAGATATGGACCCTCAACTCTATGGTCAAATAATCTTCGACAAAGCAGGAAAAAATATGCAATGGAAAAACGACAGTCTCTTCAATAAATGGTGCTGGGAAAATTGGACAGCCACATGCAGAAGAATGAAACTGGACCATTCTCTAACACCCTACACAAAGATAAACTCAAAATGGATGAAAGACCTCAATGTGAGACAGGAATCCATCAAAGTCCTAGAGGAGAACATAAGCAGTAACCTCTTTGACATCAGCCATTTCAAGCTACATCTCTAAAGGCTAGTGAAACAAAAGCAAAAATGAACTTTTGGGACTTCATCAAGATAAAAAGCTTCTGCACAGCAAAGGAAATGGTCAACAAAACTAAGAGGCAACCCATAGAATGGGAGAAGATATTTGCAAATGACACTACAGATAAAGGGCTGGTATCCAAGATCTATAAAGAACTTCTCAAACTCAACACCCAAAAAACAGATAATCAAGTCAAAAAATGGGCAGAAGACATGAACAGACACTTCTCCAAAGAAGACATACAAATGGCTAACAGATACATGAAAAAATGTTCATCATCATTAGTCATCAGGGAAATTCAAATCAAAACCACATTGAGATACCACCTTACACCAGTTAGAATGGCAAAAATTGACAAGGCAAGAAACAACAAATGTTGGAGAGGTTGTGGAGAAAGGGGAACCCTCTTACACTGTTGGTGGGAATGCAAGTTGGTACAGCCACTTTGGAAAACAGTGTGGAGGTGCCTCAGAAAATTAAAAATAGAGCTACCCTATGACCCAGCAATTGCACTACTGGGTATTTACCCCAAAGACACAGATGTAGTGAAAAGAAGGGCCACATGCACCCCAATGTTCATAGCAGCAATGTCCGCAATAGCCAAACTGTGGAAAGAGCCGAGATGCCCTTCAACAGATGAATGGATAAAGAAGATGTGGCCCATATATACAATGGAATATTACTCAGCCATCAGAAAAGATGAATACCCAACTTTTCCATCAACATGGATGGGACTGGAGGAGATTACGCTAAGTGAAATAAGTCAAGCAGAGAAAGTCAATTATCATATGATTTCACTTATTTGTGGAACATAAGGAATAGCATGGAGGACATTAGGAGCAGGGAGGGAAAAATGAAGGGGGCGGAAATCGGAGGGAGAGATGAACCATGAGAGACTATGGACTCTGAGAAACAAACTGAGGGTTTTGGAGGGGAGGGGGGTGGGGGGATGGGTGAGCCCGGTGATGGGTATTAAGGAGGGCACGTACTGCATGGAGCACTGGGTATTATACGAAAACAATGAATCGTGGATCACTACATCAAAAACTAATGATGTATTGTATGGTGACTAACATAACATAATAAAATAAAATTAAAAAAAAAAAGAATACCTTCTCTATCCCTTTAAACTCTCTGGTTGTCACTCTGCCTTTCTGGGTCTTAATCCAACCTGCAGGGCTTGGGACTGCCTGCCATTGCTCATCTATTCTAACCCTGGACCCAGAGGCACATGTAGGTTTGTGGATTCTGGAGCTTATATGGGGAGAAGGGTGGGAGGGGGTGGAAGATCTTTAACAAAAAGAATGCAAAATGAAAAGTACAAAATTAGGTTCAAAATGAATATTTACTTAAGGTACATTATAGATTTTTAAGAAGCCGGAAAATACTAAAAACATTAAGAAATCCCAGTACACGCACACACACACACATATACAATATTTTTGATAACTGGTTGACAACTTATAAATACCTGCCCCCCCTACAGTTTTTGGCTATATAGTTATTATAATTATTGATGATCTCTTCATATAACAACAATTTGGTAATACAATTTTTAACAGGATAGAAAGCTAAGCCGGTCTTTCCTCTACCATAGTTGATCACAATATCACTTTTATTCAACGGCCCATCATTTTTATCCAACTTTTTTCTGTGTGTGTGTGTGTATTTACAAATGTAAGGAATAGCAAAGAAGATGTACTTCATGTATGTTCAAATCAAGATTTTGTAATTTATCACTTGCCTTATTGAACATTCTAAAATGCCTTTACAAATGTTAGTTTAAATGGTATTTTATAAGATTTATCAAATATGCCATGGTATCCAAAAAAGGGGGAAAATTTAAGGCGCATTTATACTTGGATATACTGCCTTATCAGATCCACTCCTGAGAGTGGAGAGGAGACAGGAGACAGGAGAGGACTTCCATTTGGCCAGACCAGGATGAGACAGAAAGTTTCACTTAACAATCAGATATATCTGAGCATTGGTGGAGGACTTCCCACAGACTAGCTTCTGGCTTCTTATTTTCCCCCATGACCACAATGCCAGGCGCTATAGGATACAAGGCCCCTGGTGCTGCACCTTCATTCTCCATTTAGGTCAGCATGCTAGGTAGCAGGACTATTCCAGGAGGTTATCCCTACCCTGAGAAAGCTGGCTGCAGTAGCATGAAGTGACTGAGAACCACATAAATATATCCCAGTAGCCCCAACATAAATGTATCCCGAAGTCAGCTTCCCCAATCTTCATCTGTAAGAAGAAGCCATATGAGAGAGAGGCAGAAAGACAGAGGGTCAAGGACAGATGCCCACCTTGAGTCTTTGCACATACTTTGGACCAAGCTCTGGGTGCGAGGACCCAGAATTCCCTTCCCGAATTCCTGGGCTGCTGACCTGCTGGCTTGACCACTCACCGTGTGGACCATACTTACTCAAGCTCAAATGATGGTCAAGTGGAATGGGGGGGTGTAGAACAGGGGACAGGCTAGCCCCTGGGGGATGGCTTTCCTCACAGTCCCGGGTCCAAGGAGAAATTCCAAGGAGTCAGATTATTCTCACTTTGAACTAGGCCTTCCCATTCCTTAGGCAGGCATATTTGTCAAGAGAGTTAGCCAGATTTATAACTTAGATGTTCTACAGTGACTATGCAATACTTGTATTATCTGAAATAATATTGAAAAACTTGTCACATCTTGTCAAATGTCAAATACTGAAAAACTTGTCAAGCAAGCAAAACTTGAAGGCCTTATCTGGACATACAATTTAGAAATTCTGTTCGGTGTGTCAAGAAAGTACACTAGGACATCTATCTGCTAAAAATCATTGGAATCTGGGAAGAATTGTTGAAGGAACTTTGCTATTAACATTCAGGATTCCCAGGATCACCAAGCCTGGGAGATGGAGAAGTCACACAAATGTTGCCCCAAGCTTCTGGAGAATGCACATTATAAAGCAGGACACATACCACGGGGCTTGAGCAAGTAGAAGCACACCTCATTGCTCTCAATGATAGGTGCTTAGTCACCATGGCTAAAAAATATGCCCCTAATGCCTCTCCTGTGGAATGGAGCAGATCATAGAGATCTGACAGACTAAGGCCACCTTGGGCTGAGGAGTCAGGCACTCAACAATATGCTTATGATCATGTAGCCAGAATCTGTCATATTCCTAAAAAGAAATCATTCCTGGATGAAAGAAAATTATTCTCTTTGGGAAGAGAAGAGCAGCAACATTCAACAGAATGGTGAATTTTTATTGCCCAGCTATTTAAAATTCTAAGCACTATTGTTTGTGTTATGTAACACTTAGAGAATGATATAATGAGGATACATTGTTAAGAATATAATTCTGGAAACAGACACCTTCTCATCTACTCTTTGACCATTGTCAAATAACTGCTGTGGGTCCCCTCCGAATCTCATCTGTTTCTGTGCCCCACATAGGCTTGGACAGAGGAGGTGGGAGTCCACAGTTCTAAATGCTAAAAGGTTGTACCAACCATCTGGGTTTTAAGACAAGCAGGCCAGCAGTCCCTGCAGATGCTGGGACCTTCCCTCTTGTGTCTTCCCTCTCTCTTGTTTGCTATTCAGTTCTGTGTATCCAACCACACAGCTCCCCCTTCTCTGCTACACAGGAACTGGGCTTGGCATTTTGTTCAGCTTTCAGATCCACGTGGTTTTCTGTCCCACATCGCTTAGGAAAAGCTGGAAGGGAGAGATCAGAGCCCCACTAGGGCTCCTCAGTGTGATTCCCTCCTAATGATCCTTTTCCAATCAGAAGGGAGTAATTCTCCTCCACCTCATTATTTTCCTGCCTAGCTTTCTGCCCTTTGAAGCTGAGTTTTCCTTCCATTAACGAACAACTAGGAAAGTGTACTCACTAGTACTTTGTACTAATCTTGCAGTTTTATAGCCTGACCTCTGACCAACATTTTGGTATAAATGGTTTCTTAAAGGGGCAGTGCCTGCTTTTTCTAAACTTATTAGGAGACCTTAAAAGAGATTCTACTTCCTTCTGGGATCCCCTGGAGAAAACAATACATGCAAAATACAGTTATCTTTTATTTAGGTGGTGGGGTGCCTTTTTGCACTGTCTATATGTCAGATTCCCAATGGTGGCCTGGATAGTTGGCATTCAGAAACCAGGCAAGAAATTAGCATTTCAAATTGATACTAAACACAAATTAGACTCATTTTCATCTTCTGCAACAGGAATAGCACTTGGTGAACACATAGGGAACTTTCAGGGTACAAAATAAATGGATTCAGTTAAACAAACACTTACTGAGCACCTGCTGTGTGCAAGACATTGTGTTGAGTGCTATACTGAGTGTTGAGTCAACAGTATGACCAGGATTTGCAATTTGATAGAGCATATGGCTTTACATGACATAATATAGAATTTTTAATCTTCATAAAAGGAATAAATACCATATGAGCAGATGAAGGAGTAAATATCCCAGGAAGTCAAGAGAGATGGGCAATGCATTTTCAGATTGGGGAGGACAAGGGAAAGCCATAATTCAGGTTTTCTTTCTCATATTTTCTTTTCTTCTAAGGTTTTCTTAACCAGTGTCTTTTTTTTTTTTTTTAGCCAGGACTTTCTGAGCCGTGCTATGGATGCCCTGTGGAGCTGGAGTTTGAAAGACTAGGATCTAATTTAAATTCTGCTACATGTTAACAGTGTGAGTTTGGGCGAATCATCTAACTTCTCTGCTTCTTCAGATTCGAGACTGGCAATTACATTTATCTGCCACAATCTGTCCAAAGGGTGGTTGTGATAATCCATGCAACATAACACAGGTATCATTCAGGTGGAAGGGATCATTATCCTAACAAGCTTTTTTCACTAGTTGTTACCGGTTATCAATGTTCTATTTCTAATTTTCTTCACTGATCTTCTTAGAGTATTTGTTTTCTAATTACTTCATATTTTCTAGTTTAGGATTAAAACACAAAAGACTTCTACAAAGATATGCACCTTCATGTCCTTTTGAGAACAGAGGCCCTTTGGGCTTGTTTCCCTCATGTAGCCTCGCCCCCTCTTCGGGCAGGAACATCCTTGTCTGGTACAGATCCGAGCAAAGGCTTATTGCCCGTCTGTCTTCTCAGCTCCCGTCTTCCTTCCCCCTCAATCAGCCCCTCCTCCTGTGTATAACAGAAGCGAAAAAGTGCCATTGCCAAATACAAAGTTGAGAAGCTAACTCTGTCACTTAGGGGTTTTTTTGTTTTCCCCTGAATCATTGGTTTCCTTTGTCAGTTTAACTTTTGATAAGTGGCAGGAAAAAAGTCTCTGGCAGGATTTATAGAGTGAAATGTAGTGACTTAACCACAGACTTCATCAGGATTGATGAAGAGATTCTTTCCAGGACAAAGTCTGGAAGAAAAGTGGTTCGAGTCGTCTGGTCTGTTCAACCAGCCTTCAGAATGAGGATGGTTAAGGAAGAAAAGCAGTTGCCCAGCACAAAACACATTGGAGGACTCCATGGCGCTGGTCCGTGAGACTCAAGTTCCCAAGAACACTTAACACTAGAGGAGGTCACAGGTGAGAGACAGGTTTTCGCTCGGCTTATTGTTCTCTTTTAGGCCTGAGACATGAAAACAATTATTATATTTATGTCTCATCTAGAATGATACAAGTTGTGTATCTCATTCATTAGGGAACTTGAACTCCTTCTCATGGAGGCATAAAATCTAGCTACGAAACATAAGCTACCTATCAATTCTGGCAGGATCATGAAAAAGAAGTTTTAAACTCTAGACAATTCTTTTATCTCAACCTTCTTAAATGAATAGGGTGTGTGTGTGTGTGTGTGTGTGTGTGTGTGTGTGTGTTTCTCTTTCTTCTTCATCTTCTAAGGAAAAACAGTGAATCAGAAGAAACCAGGAACCAGAAAAAACAGAAGAGTCTTGGTGGCTGGTATTTGAGATTGGGTGCTTTGGTTTTTTTCCATCACTAAATCTCCATGTAATAGTAGGCTATAGCCTTGAAAATATATATTTGTCTAATATGATGAAAATAAGAAATAAACCAAACCTTTAATTCCAGAATTTGAAAGCCAGTATTTCACACTATGGTTAGGTCAAGTGCCCTCTGACTTGACATGCCAGCCTATTCTGTTAATGATTCAATGGACTGACCAGAAACCTAAAATTAAAGCCATATGGAAACTTACTGTGCATATTAAATTGTGTGTAGCAGTGTTAACAGCATCTTGATTTGTGGCTGCAAGTAATAAATGAATTATATTAATTTTGTAGCTGCAAGCTAATTTCTCCAGAATTACTTTTTAATAACCAAGCATCATGTTCGCTGGTAAGATTTAAATACATTTAGGAACAAATTTGTAGACTTTTAAGTAATGCTAGATTATCATTTTGAAAGCTTAAGAGTTCATTTACTATTTCCCCTAACACCAAATTTTTAGAGAGAAAACGATTTTGCTCAAACTGGAGAAGTATGTTGGTAAACAATGGGTGTGTTATTACCCAGGAGTGGCCCCCCACCCTACTACAGCCAAGTGGGAACTGCATTGTTGCAAGTATTCCGCCCCCTCCCCTCCCCCCCTCCCGATTTCATAGGTGATTTGTCTCTATCATGTAACTTCTCATTTCCTCTCCCCTGCTGGATTGAAACTAATCATGTTTCATGTCAGTGCAAAACTTTGGAAATTGCGGTCAGTGGTCTTAAGTAAGGCTGTTTAGTTTGGTAGTGGAGAGTGTAGGTTCTGGAGGCCGACTCGCTTGGATTGATCTTTCATCCCACGGCTTATCAACTGTGTGACCTTGGGCTAGTTTGTGTGCCTCAGTTTTCTGAGGGGGACCAATGATAGTATGTACCCCACAGGTTGTTGGGAGGATTAAAAGAGAAAGTAAGTATGAAGCCCTTGGATAAGATCCACCTTGACAAAGCCTCGTTAAATGTGAGCTACTGTAATTCTCTGGGGGAGAACAAGGTTCATGGGAAGCTGGGGAGGTTGCTGGTCAGGCAGACCTACATGGAATCCCAGATCTACCAGTTACTGTTCTTAGACAATAAATGAGCTTGGACAAGTTGCTCATTTCAATCTTTATCTGTACAATGGAATTCTCATACCAAACCCATCTCCCTGAACTGCTGGGAGGGATGCATGAGATGAAGTATGAAGAAGTATAACATAATGCTGGTCATGCAATAGTTTCAACAAATATTCATTAATATTAATTCCCTCTCTCTTCCATGGGAAGTAGCTTCATTTCTATTATTTGGGGTGGGGGTGAGGTCACAGCTCAGTCGGATGGCCTATTTCCCCCCATAGTCTTAGACTCCATGCCAAAGGAGACTGCTGACAATAGGGACAATATGAAAAATCTACACTCACAAATAATATACTAAATGTTTATATATAACTTTAAAAATATATTGTATTTTTTGGCTATAGATTTTTCTTCCTAATTATGTTTGATAATGGATAATATTATAATTAGATGGCCTTCCCTGAAGGAGGAGGAAACTAGCTTGTACTGAAAAACAAATATTGCTGTGGGTAATCTGTATGTGCGTAATTGGAATAGTGATACCACAAATGTTCCACTCCTTCACAAATACTAACAATGATCATTACTTATTGAGCATTCACTATGTACCAGACATACTGAATGATCTATATACAGTATCTAATCTAACCTTCCCCTAAATGCTATCAGGTAATTGTTATGGGATCTCATGATTGCAAATAAAGATACTGATGACAGGTTAAAAAAGGTCACTCTGGTCAATTCCTAAATTGATAGTTCAGCTCATGAATGTGATGGAATGGAGTAGCATGGTCAGTTTTAGCTTTTTCTTTTCTTGTTACCATATCTGATTTCATGACACAAAACCTTATAACAAAAGGCTTTTAAAAACCTGTACAACAATATTGTTCCGAAATCTTGCAGTTAGGAACCATGTTTTCATTTTTCTGTATGGTTCTCAGTGATCCTACCCAGAAGTCAAAGGTCAGTTATGGTACAGTTTCTGCAGGGATCCTGGGAGGATTCTGGGATAACAACCCCAAACACAAGCACAAACATGTTGGGCCGCATTCGGCACCACAGATGAGCTGTACCTGGAGAAACACTATTGGTGCCCCCCCCCAGTCTTACTCCTCGTTTCTCTTCAAGCTCCACATGCTGAGTCTGAGCCCACCCTTTCCCCGAAGTCCAGCTGCAGCACAGACCTCTCTCTTGAACTCCAGACTCAGAAAGCTGCCACTGAACTGCCTGTCCCACCACACCACTGTGACTGACCGCAAGGCACTTAATCTCAGCAAGTTACAAACAAATCTCAGGTGTATAACTGTTCTTCAGCCTCTCCTCTCTTCCTCATTTCCAGGTCGAGGCAGTAATTAACAATGGTTTCTCTCTGTTCATCACCCCTCAGGTCTTTCCCTTCCTTTCTATTCCACATTATATTAATTTTGTAGCTGCAAGCTGTTTCCTGACAGGTTCCCTTGGGTCCAGGTTTTCCGTGACACTCCCAAAGTGCACATCTGCTGATGTACTCCTCAGCAAAGACCCTCCTGCAGACTCCCCTGCAGACCCACAAGGCTTTCCATGGTGTCGCCTTGACTGGTGAATCCAGGCTCACCTCAGGCCAATCCCAGCTTACTCCAAACACCCTCATCAAACTGAACTTGCAATCCCGAAGTGATTCGTACCTTCTTCTTGCCAGGTGAACATTTCTGCCCGAAACTCCCTTCTGTTAGAGTCTCAGAGGGGCCTCCCAGTAAGTAAAAACTAGTTAATACGATAAGAACTAGGCAGGTGAAAGCCAAAGATCAACCTTATCATTGATGAAATTAAGGTTAGAGAATTTTGCTTTGAGTGTGAGCTAAATGAGCTTGCTAACTCAACTCTAGAAATGAGCAGACTGTTCCAAATGATCATAGAAGACACTGGAAGACCCCAGAAGACTGCAGGACTCCCATCATTTCTTAACTTAGAACTCTAGGGAACAAGGAAGGGTGGAAAGGAGGAGGGGCTGAGGCACACACGCCCAATGTTCTTTTCCAACATCCTCTAATCAGATTGGAGATCAATTTCTTCCCCAGAGAAAGGGTTTAGGAACTACTGGGAGGCCAAGAATGTCAGACCTTTCCATTTGGATGGAAATAACAGGAGGAGAAAAGAGGCATTCCCACCATACACCCCCTCACACTGGTCCACCTGTGAAATGTCTCTAACTGGAGCATCTCCTACAGGAAACTCCTGGTCCTGCCTCCCCCATGGCCTGGCCCAGGATGAGCAGATTTTGCCTCCATCTGTGTCCCCTCCACTAATGCTTTTGGTTTAGTCATTTATATTTAACTATATGTCTGTCTTTTGTCTTAGACTCCCTGTTCTTAGAGAGACATGACTTTTTCATTTTTTATATCCTTCATATCTAGTGCAGAGTCTAAAAAACAGTAATTTATTAATAGATATTTGTTGAATGAATGGGTGTTCTTTTGGCCTTGGTTATTCAGACCCCAAGAGAGCAGGGAGAACCCTAGCCTGCTCACCCCTGTGTCTACCCCTCTCTCAGCACCTTCTACAGCATCTGGGGCAGGATGGCACTCCTGAACAGCATTGCTCCCTGGGCGAGGGACACACAGGCATCCTCACTACACCAGAAACACCATGAGAATGGGGAGCTGGCCTCCTCTTTCCTCACTGCGTCCTCCCTACCTAGAGCAGTGCAGGACTCATCAGAACAGGGACTCGATAAATAATTGTTAAATTAACAACTCCTCTCGTTATATCCTCCACTTTTCTCCTCCCTTGAGGACAGAAACACGTGAAGGCCATGACCCATTATTCTGAGGTTTTATTGAAAGTATGGAGCAATTGCCAAAGCACCGCCCTAATGTTCTCTAAGGAAGGTTGGTGATTTCCTATCCCTCTCTTGATTGGTCATTGAGTCCAAAGTAATTGAAATATATGGTTATAGAGCCCTGAACTATCTGACTAGGAACATGAGAAGCTAGCATATTTTCTTTTTTACCATAATTCCGGTTCCCCAGAGGGTGCTGGCCACTCTACATTCCTGTTTAGTCCCTCTTTGATGTGACATGGGATCTCCATGGGGACTGAAGTATCTCAATTTACAATTCTCCAGTTACAGTAGGGAATAAAATTTTTACAATTGTTTTGAAGATATCTCTTTATTTGTTGAGCTTGGGAGAGGATCTTTAGAACATACACAAAGCCCAAGTTTCCCATTATGACAAGTGCACAAACCTGATTGTCACTCCATCCACGGTGCTGGCCTGCAGACACCGCCACGAGGCAGGCTGCATTCAGTGCTCCCAGGGTTATAGCAAGTCTGGATTCCTCTACCACAAAAGGGGAGTGACGGTCCCAGCCCATGATCCACCAGGATATCCTTTGTTACCTCCAGTCATGTCTTAGGTACAAACACACAAATAACCCTCCCGACTCATTTTACTTCTCTTATATTTTGAGAAGAAGATGCAATGTTCAGCAAAGATGGAATGTTCGGAAGAAGATGGAATGTTCTCAGTTGAGGGTAGGCGTGTTTCAAAACCGAACCAGGAAGAATGCCAAAATGGTTGGGGAGTCATTGCTCTCCAATGACAAATTTAGGCTCTTCTACATGTACACCCCATTTTTTGACTAGTGTACCGACTGCTCAAAGGTTGAAAAGACAAACGACCATTGTGCCGTTGTGTCCTAGCAGATCACACACCTATAATATTACCTGACCAGTGCTGTTTCACAAAGGCTATCGCAACTCCTCTTATGATCACACTCTCTTTCTTCTTATCACAAACACCAATGGGCACCTGGAATTCCTCCTCTTCCTTACTGTATCCCATCATTTGTGTCCAACTATCTGGCTGACAGATGAAAGGCTATAAGATTTGGCGTGGGGGAGTGCAGCTTTCCTTTCATTAGCCTTATCTGTCATCCCCAAAATTGTGTCCATCGTTCAGTGATGTGAAATGCACTGGGTGCCCGCATTCCAGGAGTTCATACGGACCAGGTAAAGCCAAGGATCCGGTGGGTGGAGGTGAAGCCTGAGAACTGGTATTCCAGAAATGATTCCTGGGTGATTCTGATGCCAGCAAAACTTGGGAATCCTGCCCTACAAATTCAGGACTTGACTGGACTCTTGCAGAATTCCGACGGGCCCTTCGACACTTTTTTTTGGTTCTTACTTTATACTCCAATGTCAGTCTCTGAACTTACGAGGCTCCTTCTCCCCTTTCTAACATTGAAAGGATGCTGGTTCTTGACCATCTTCCTGAGAGTTCTCATTGCAGGACTGCCTTTTTCAAACTCTGGAAAGAAATAAGGTCCCTGACTTGGCATTTTAGTGATTCTTGCTACATTGTTAGAGTCCTCCCTAGAAACTGGCAGGTGAACACACAGGGGACTCTCTCAAGAATTCTCACCTTTCTGGGGGCACCTGAGTGGCGCAGTCGGCTAAGCGTCCGACTCAGGTTGTGATCTCAGGGCTTTGTGTTCAAGCCCCATGTCTTAAGTGTCTCTCTGCCTCCCCCCGCCTCTCAAATAAATAAATCTTAAAAAAAAAAAAAAAAGAATTCTCACTTTTCTGATGTGAGAGGGTCTGACATAAGATATAATGCAGGTTATAAGCTTAGGTCCAGGTGTCTGCAGGGTCTGGGCTCTCTGGCTTTTTCATTTATTTATTCCACCACTGGTATCTTCTCCATTAGTGGTTTTCCAGCTTTTCTCATGTGTGTGTGTGTATCTGAAGCAAAGTTTCAGTGGCTAGTACTTACTTTCGCTTTGTGTGAGGGATTCTATTTTTTTTTCTGTAAATAGAATTTGTTATATTTTATATTATAGTAGAATTTTATTCTATAACAGACTAAAATTATATTGATTAAGTCCGCTAGACTAAATTGTATCACAATGTGCTACTTGGATCTAACCTGCATTTTAAAAATATTGTTGTTCATGTTGTTCAGATTTAGTAGGAGTCAGTATGTTGATACCATGTTAATAATAGAAACAATGGCTGGTTTCATCAGCTGCTTGCTTGCTTTGAACTAGGAAGCGAGCTAGTACTTTTCTAAATGATCGCATTTTATCTTCACAACCCTATGACATATGTGTTATTATTCTTACCTTATAGGTGAAAATCTGAACCTTGGTGTCACTTGTCGTTGGATGTGAGAGGTCTGTACTGTTTTGTCTCTGATTCATGATGTTCTTCTGTAACAAAGCCAGAGCGTATATCCCCAATCACAATCACTGAATCAAGAACTTAATGAATGTATGTACTATAGAGACACAAAGAGGATTCAATGTTGTCCCTGCTCTCAAGGAGTATACAATCTAGTCATTTCTATACGTTACATAGCAATATGAAACCTAAGTAAGATTTTGAATGCAATCATATTTAGGCAGCGAGGACTTAGATGACAGCTATGTAATGGAAACCAGAGAGATCTGACTTCAGAGCAGCACGATGCCACTACAGACTAGTGGGATCTGGGAAGCTTCGTGTAGGAGGTGGCCTTAAAGAACATGTGAATCCGAGAAAGTGGAGACTAGAAATGAGGCCATCTCAAACAGGTGGAACAGCACGAGACCCAAAGGCAGATAGAGGTGCAACAGACAAGTTCAACCTCAAGGACATTTTCCTGTAGTGCAGAAGTTGTCTCATCTTGCTCCTGAGAGAGATCTCAGGAGCTAGAGCACAGGTGAGGATGTCTTGGTTGCTGGCCCTCCAGTCTTGTCTTTACCAGGATCAGAAACATTTTTATGTGTCCACTAACTCCTAAGATATCAGTTGAACAAAGCATACTGATGCTTTTTTTAAAAAGTAGGTGAAAACCATTGATAATGAAATGGGATATCAGTTGGGAAAAGTGGACTATGGATCCCACACACGAGGCATTGGGTGCCAAATTAGGGACTGTGGAATACTGCCTAGGGGTGAAAACCTCAGGACTGGTTTTGTCCACCTTTGTCCATTAGCATTGTGCCCATGGGAAAGTGACATGCCTCTTCTGATTTGGTTTCCAAGTAAAATAAGGACGATATAAATTACTACCTAATGCTGAAGTTCCTGGGACTAAAAAAGGTGAATATATGAAAACTATTTTGTAAATTCTAAAGTGCTATATGACATCAACAGTTGTTTTCAGTTTTAGTATGGAGGGTTTCGATGAAGAAAAAAATAAACTGCATATAGTTATTTATCAGATAGAAAATAAGAACTATGAAAGGTGTTACTCTGAGAGACTGGTGTGCTGGAGTAGTTGGGGAAGATTAATCTGGCATTGGGAAATGAGCTGGAAGGAGGAAGGTGGAACAGGGTAATGAGCTTGGAAGTATGTTGGCCTACATGTGAAGTGATAAAGGGAAATCAGCAGAACTTGGAGACTAACTTGAAAGTATAGGGACCAGAAAGAGAAGGAACGATGAGAAATATTTAATATCATTTTTTTCCCACATACGCTGGAGGAAAGTTCTAGAAACAGCTAGCAGTAGTGGTAGTGTTTTGGAGGGGGCTCCACTGTCCACATGTTGATCTTTAGAGGACAACGGGATAACCAAGTGGAGGTATTTGGTGGCCTGAAGTACAGGTCTTGTTGTCCTCAAGTAGGGGATGCAGGAGGAGAAGTGGGATCTATAAGACAATGAAGACAGGTGCAGTGTGGGTGCCCAGGAAAGATGAGAGAAGTAAGAAGAGCTGGTAAAGGAGACACAAGAAGAGTTACCAAAACGTGAGGTGACCCCCAATAGCTAGGGAGGGCAGGGGCAGCCAGGGAGCAAGCAAAGAGAAGGACTGAAGGACAGTCACTGGGCATCAGTAACTTGTGTTACTTCTTATGATCCTCCTTTTACCAGAAACCAAGAGTCTGCAAAGTCGTGTCCTTGCCCACGCATGCAAAGCTAACGGACACAGCTGGACAAAGCTGGGCCCTCAGGCTTATGCCCTCACGTGATCTAGCACATCCCCTTCACTGGCACCCAGGGCCTTCTATAATGAGATCTCTTGTCAACTTTTCCGACCTGCTCTCCCAATTCTTTTTATCCATGGTTTTTACATGCTTTCATTTTTAAACATCAGTATGCTTTGTTCAAAGGATACCGTAGGAGTTGGGGTAAATATGACAACATATGCTCTCTCTGTTGGGTGGTAGAGGTGGAGGGAGGACTGAAGCGGACCAAAGAGACAGGGTGCTAAAGAAGGTGTGACATTTTGTGTCAGGCGCTTATTGAAGAGTTTTGACTCGGAAGGAAAGAGAACAAGAGGCTAGATGGAGCTTTAGGATGAAGAAAGGTGTTTTGTTGTTGTTGTTCTGTTTTGGTTCTTCAATGTGGGAAGGAAGTCTTACAAACCTAGCTGAGTCTCTGCCAAGGTTAGAGCATTGCGTTACATATTTAGGATGAAAGGACAGGGTATAGACACTTCTCTTCTATTGCCTGCTATATAGGTACTCAAAGGAAGAATTGAACCTTGTCCTAAATTGGGAGCCTGATTAAGAAACAGGGCCCCTGTGGGAGAGGGAAGAGACCCTCCAAGTAGGGAAAGTATCAGATGCAGTGAGGATAAGTGAGAAAAAGGGCCCGAGGGGAGGCAGGCTGCAATAGCTTTGAGTACAGCATGAGGTTATGCTTGAATCTCCTCTCTGGGATGACTGACTGCCCTGGGACCAAGAGGGCTGGGTAGTTAAAGCCGGAGACCCTTATCAGGAGCCTGAGCAGTCTGCCTTCCCTTCAAAATGAGAACATGTTTTTTTCTTCTAGGCCAGAGACCCACAGACAGGTGATGAGGGAGAGAAAGCAGTTCCAAGGGAGAGTGCAGATGCCCACAAGACATCACATGGAGGTTGGAGGTGGGCTGCTGGGGTACCTCATCAGCCACGGGATCCTTCAGTGGAGGTGGCATCAGCACGGGCAACCTGGGGATACTGGAAACCCTCGCCTTCCACCCCTTCCAAACAGAGCGAGAGGCCTGAAGTCATGCATTTTACAGGGAGGAAGGAGGACTGGACTTAAGAATAAAACTACTTAGAATCCACAAGCTGGGGAGCTGAGAGGCCATGTGGTAACACAGATGTATGTAGTCAAGTGGGAAAGAGATGGTAGAAACAGGAAACAGAATGCTTGGGCAAAGTATATGATCTCAGAGAGGAGAAGAAGGATTTGGTAGACAGCAGAGTGAAAGGCACCAGAAACAAACTGAGGGTTGCTGGAGTGGTGGGGGGTGGGAGGGATGGGGTGGCTGGGTGATAGACATTGGCGAGGGTATGTGCTATGGTGAGCGCTGTGAATTGTGCAAGACGGTTGAATCACAGACCTGTACCCCTGACACAAATAATACATTATATGTTAATAAAAAAAAAGAAGAGGAAAAAAAGAAGTAAGCAAGCCAGCCACACAGAGCTGGCGAGGGAAAACGTATGTAAAGATGGGTCACAGATGGGGCTCACGGTCCTACAAAGAAGATTGCGAAGACAAATCTCTTGTCTGGCAGACTGAACCTTATGGGTAAGGCCAGTGATGCCACGCACAGAATGTGTCAGGTTTGAGGCTGGGGCAGTGTAGTCTGTGTGTGGGGGGGGGAAGGCCAGCGTGGGCCAAGACAACCCCACGAGGGCACTGACGAAGAATGGGTACACTGCAGCAGTGGTCCAGCGAAGGTGTGCTGTGCATTGTGTCCTGTGAGCACCTGGATGGAAGACATGTCTGGCAGCAACATATGCCTTCTGAACTGTTGGGAGTGTTTTGGAAACAAAAATCTTATTGAGCACCCATGATGTGCAAGGCAGAGTGCTAAGGTGGTCCACACAGCATATAAGATGAGGCCCAACCTCTTGAGGATTCAGAGTCTAGAAGGGGAGGCCTGGCAGAGATTGCTAAGTGCCTGACCAACACCCATCTTCTCCTTCTTTCTTACTTGCAGGTGGCAATATGTTCTGATAAAAAGGATGTATTTTCCAGCTTCTTTTAAATCTAGTGGTGATCAGTGATATATTAAGTAGAAGTCATTAATATTTTCTAAAAGGGTCTGATCAGGTGGGCGGGACACCCACTTGCCACCCCCTTCCCTTCTCCTTAATTGGAATGAGGACACAATGGTTAGAACCCCAACAGCCATTTTGGGCCATGAGGCAAATTTGAAAATGGAAGCACCACACTAAGGTTAATGGAGGTAGAAGGAGCCTAGGCCTCTGGTGCCCCTGGACAGCCATTTCAGTCCTGCCCTACCTACTACTTCTTTTCATTTGTTGAGGGTATATCTATATCTATCTACATCTAGCTAGCTAGCTATCAAGTCCTGACATGGGAGAAAGGACAAACGGAGAAATACAAGATTTGTAATATAAAAAATAAATGTAATATTCACATAATTCAACTCAAAAGAGATGCCTCTCCATGTGAAAGGCAGTAATTATTTAAAAGCTTCAGAAAACAGGCCTTTCAGCCTTTCAAGTTGGGAGATGAGGAAAGCAGAAGGTCAGGAAGAGAGCAAGGAACGAAAGTATCTTGACCTCCAGCCTTTTGGCTGCTGTATGCTGTCTCCCTGAGGCTGCAATAAGAGGTCCGTGGTGAGGCAGGATTTTGACCCAAATCTGACTCGGAGACTTCCTGATCCTAAAGTGTACTTTCTATACTATCCTATTTCCCCTTCCATCGGAGTCATACCTTAAAAGGCAAGATTCTGCAATGCATGATGGCATCTGTGATGTTGGTATATGAATGAACAAGTCATGATTTCTCAGGATTGCAGTCCCCGGGGAACGGGGAGGGCCCTGCTGAGGAAGAGAACCCCGACCTTGGTTAGTGTAAAGGGGACCGGGTGGGTGGTTCCCATACCAGGGGTCATCAGTGGGACCCGAAGGATGATTAAGCCACAGGGATCAGTCACACACACCCTGCTAACACACAACATAGTATCCTGGATCCCATCAGTCCCACAGAAGAGAGAGCACGCATCTGATTTGTGCACCCAAAACTATAGAAGAAATTTCATAATCTCTGCGGTCTGTGCCGGAAAACCCCACTCTTTTGCTCGAGTTCATTTTGAACAAAGCCCCGAGATAAGACACTTCTGAACGTTTGCTTCTTCCCCAGACATTCAGCCAGCTGCTTTTTTCTTAGCATTCCCATATTGCCGGAAGGGAGAGGGGAGAGTGCATCTACCGTTGTAGTCTCTAATTCCAACATGGATTTGTGACCCTGGAAAGGCTGTAGTTTTCAAAGGCTGTCTGGACCAACGAGACTCTTAGGCGGCGCGATGCTGTTCGCAGTCAGGCAGCGGGTCACCTTGGAACAAGGTGGGGGAGACCGCACTTACTGTTAGTGACTAAACAGAAATGCCTTAATTTTTTAAGTCAGATTCTTCTCGTTCCAGATGCTTCCTCACTTTCTTGCTCTTTGTTCAGACGGGGTGAGCAGCGATCAGACTCCTAGTGTCTGAGGGGCTTTAAAGAGGCCTGGCAATCCCGGACACGGTCCCGGAGAAGGCAAGTTTTGTGCGCTGCGTCTGCCGGGAAGCAAGGGCGAGCCACTCCAGTGTCCGGACAGACCGGGGACTGACAGCTCTCTACCTCGGGCAAACTTCTCTCCACCCCTAGAGGGCACACTTCCACCTCTTTCCCTGACTTCTTGCCCTCGTGGAATTGGAATGAACAGGTGCTGTCACCATCCGCTTAGAAGGGCACGTTCATCACCCGCCGAGTCCCGCGCCAGCAGCTGCTTGGGCACCTTTGCCCCTCGGAGTGCGGCTGCGGTGCGCGCCAACGCGGGGGGAGCTGGAGAGCCGCTGCCCCTGGAGAACCCGGGGCAGGCCTCTCGGCCTGGGCTCTAGAAGTCCCGCAGGCGTGGGAGGGCAGGACAGGGGCAGATTTCAGCGGCATTTGGGCAAACTGGAGCGGCCGCCGCCGCCGCTTTCTCCACTGCGGTAGACGGGGCGGGTGAAGGGACGACGCCCTTTGCAGCCTCTTGGGTCCTGGCCCCAAGAGATCGCCTCCTCCCCGCCTCAGACCAGGGCATCGGGGCCCGCCGGCTCTCCGGACCGCGCAGCCCCTTTCCCCGCCCGCGAGATCGGCTCGGGAGCCGCTCACAGTGCGCGGCCCCCGGCCCCAGGGCGACCACTGCGGGCGGGCCACGGGCAGTGCAGCCTGTGCCCCTGTGCCCGGGTGACAAGTGTGGGGGCGCCAAGCCGCCTCCGTCCTCCCCACGAGCCGCCCGAGAGGAGCCGTCGGGCCTGCGCCGGCTCGGGCGATGCTTGCGGGGCGCACGAGTGGGCAGCGCAGGGCGGCGGTGAGCGCGGACCCCCTGCCTGGGCCCACCCGGACCCTCTCTGTCCCGCCACCGCCGGACCCATTTCTGCTAACCTCGCAGGCCTTCGCAGCTGTTCCCCTGCTCCCCCTGGGGGGCAAACCTGCGCAAGAGGGCAGCTGGAGGGAGGTCACTGCCACCTTGGTTTTTATTCTAGAAGGGGCTCAGTTCTGCCTAAGAGGGTGAGCTCCCCAGGCGCTATTCAAGTAGGTGTTTGGTGGCCTTTTGTCAGGAAACTTTTAATCACACAGAATTTAGCCTCTAATCGGCCAGACTTATTTAAACCGAGCAGAGTAAAACCTTCCATTTTTAACATCCATTCTTGGTGTTTGCTGGAAATTTGCCACCGAATTTCGGCTGGAGCTGAAGGTTACCAGGATTTATCATTGTTTCCCCAGGATGTTTAACTCTCCTGGGCCCCTCTTCTTTCATTTGAGATACTTAAAAAAAAAATTCTTGTAAGCGCTTTGGCCATTTTGTTTAAAAAAATTATTTTATCTCGTACGGTTTTGAGATCCAGAAATATTTCTGAAATGGGGAGAAGGGAGTGTTAGAGACAGAAAGCAGCTGTGTACCAGGAAATAATAAATATCGTGCAAAAATATCACAGCTAATAGATGTCCTTTAGGAGTGTAAATATCTATGTTTAATTGCTTTAAAAATGTGGGGTGGAAAAACACAATTATACATTGTGATAACAAACCTGTACAGATAATTTCTGAACAATACAAAACAAGTGCTGAAAAATTTTTCTTTACGATTGAAATAATTGTTCCAAAATCATGACACCGTCCACCCAAATATCATGTTGCCCCATCTGCAATACTTGAAGAGGAATAGTTACCAATTGAATGCATTTAGATTCATCCTTAATAAAAAGAAAATTGCATAGCTTTTTATATTGTTGCACATCCTCAAATGCATCTTCTAATATCAATGTCACCTTCGTGTTATTCTCAATATTTTCAATTTTCAATTTTCAGAGATACATAATATATAATTGCTAGTAATTATAAACACATCATTTTATTCATCTGATTTTAATAACATGCATTTTTTATAATTACTGTACAACTGAAATAGACATTGAGTTATGCTGTGTGCATGTCTTTATTCAACAGTATATTCTTAGACACCTTGTTCAAACAAATTTAATTCAAAGTGAATTTAAAAGAAAATAAAACAAGGGAAAAAAAAAATCCTTCCAGTAGAAACAGAATCACAGTGCTTTACAGACAAAAGGAAAGGAAAAGAAGTCCTTATACGAAAAGAGGTTTATTATTACATAGAAAATTCTCACAATAGTTGAAACACACTTCAGGAACTAGTAAACACCTCAGATAGAGTTGTGCCAGTTACTCAGCCCACAAGCATCTGCTTTGTCTTAATTAGACGGGGGAGGTGAATGACCACTGTTTATTTTCATTTTCCTCATTAATTATGAAAAACTGCATTTAATTCATCTTGCATGGTGAGAGATTGACTGCGCAGATGTAAGTCGTAAGGGAAGTGGCTGTCGGTGGGCAACCTGAACATGGCACCCTGCCCAAGGGGACCCCTGGGTGGCACTGCACAGTAATGCATGCCGTAATTGTAATTTTTGCCATAGTCCAAGGTTTCTTCTTGCTTCAGGGAAAATATCCCATTATAGTTAATTGGGGGAGGACTTAAGGGACCTTCAAACTGAGGGCTGGCACACTCAGGGGAAGTGCTTTCATAGAAGGATTCATATGCACTGCAATAATTGTAGGGTTTCATGGACTTGGAATTATCAAGAGTTCCATGCCCTGGGGGAGTGGTGAGCTCAGGGCTGTGGTAGGGCGGGTAGAAAGTAGAGTAGGGTGACCTTGTGTGGTGCGCAGCCTCCCCACCCTGACCCATCAGGAAACTCCTGGCATTGAGCTGCAAGCAGCCTGCCACCAAGTTTGTAGTTGGCTGGGAAAGACCTTTGCATAAGTTTTGGACGAACGTGAGCAGATCAGGTCTCTTGCCGATTCTCAGAATTTCAGAAAGTGCCCAGATGTAGTTTTTGGCCAGTCGTAAAGTTTCTATTTTGGACAGTTTTTGGGTTTTGGAATAGCAGGGGACCACTTTTCTTAAATTGTCCAGAGCGTCGTTGAGGCCGTGCATCCTGTTTCTCTCGCGTGCGTTAGCTTCCTGTCTCCTGAACTTGACCCTCTCCAGTCGGAGTTTGGTCGTCTTTTTTTTCCTAAGACCCCTCCTTCTGGGCAAGCCATTTTCATCTTCCTCCTCCCTGTCTTCCTCCTCTTCTTCCTTCTCGGTTTCTTCTCCTGGGGCCCTTTTGATGCTCTTTCCTCGAAGGACAATCTGTTTGGAAAAGCTTTCTGGTTTCTTAATTTGCTTCTGGTCCTCACATTCTCTAGAAAACTTTCTGCACATCTGGGATTCTGGCATTACAACAGACTCATCAAACGGTAGTGTTAACATGGTTCTCTAATCTTAAATTACCTGAAAAAATGCCAGCACAATATTTAAAGTGTTTTCATTTTTAAAGTTTATACACTTAAAACATATTTAATGACTTAATCATAAGAATACAAAAACACGTGAAAAAACCTGATTCTGGGACCGATTTTTTACATTAAATAGAATCTTTGAGTTTGTGCAGGCTAGTAATTATAAAAAAAAACATTGGCACATGCAATAGGATCGATTTATACAGGCAAATTATCAAAAGAAAATAAAACAAGAAGCATTTATTATAATGCTACCACCATTTCCACTTCCCTTTGATTTTAAACTGGTTTTAATGCACAAAAAGGACTGTGGAATTCAAGCAAATGCAAAACATGATATAGCAATGCAGAATTTCATTAATTCCAATTCCCCTGAGTACCAAATGAGAAGAGACACCAGTTTTTAAAATAAAAAAGTGTTATCTCTCCATTAACTGACAAATTTGTGAGGTGTTTTGTTTTGTTTTGTTTTAGAAAAAGAAATAAGCCTTAACTTTATCTGCTGTATTATGTAACTGCAAATTTAGATAAGTGGCTGTTGACATTTAGAAATTTAAAGAAAAGATAAATCAGAGCCAATTTTTAAAACTGATTTCTTTCTGATCAGTGAAGAAATACATAAAAGAGCACTATTTTCCCAGCCTTCACAAAAAAGGGGAGGGGGATTGGGCTAATTTGGAATAAACTCCATAAATAAATTAAAAAAAATAAAAATCACTGGCATTTTTTGTAATCAAAGAAAATGTTAAGACTGCTTTTACATTTACAATTTTTTTCCAAATGTAATCGTCTGTTTGCTTCTGTTCAAATCATCCTGGACAAAAAACCACTCTCATAGTGTTTTTGTTCTACGAGCCACAGAAGTCTCCCTCTAGCTAATATCTGACAGGAACGGTCCAAGGATTCTGACTGCAATTGTGCACGTGTGTTCAGAATCCCGAATGAAAGGGGAAAATAATTTGTGTTTCAAATGCAATTTTGGCTTTCGTTTGGGGAAGCAGCAAGTATTTTCATCTAAAGTCTTCAAACAAATAGGCACGTTAAAACAGAGACTTTTCAATTTAACAATCTCCAGCCCCCTCAGCACACACACATACACACACACACACACACACACACAAACTCTTAGTAATGTCCACATACTTGCAGTGTTACATAATAGCAGTGAAAGTATGTGACAATTACATCATAAGAATGAAATATGATAAGAAGTTATAGATGGCAAAGAGCATATAAATACTATAAGACAGTGACACTGTATCTTTAAATACTTGCATGCAAAGCCAGCGTCAATTGAAGTAGATCTTTATTTATATTACCTTAGGTTTTAATTTCATTCAATAATCAGTTTTCATTTTGTATCTTCCAAATCTTTTCAGGCTGAGTGTCGCATCGTCTCCTGGAGTCTCTAGATCTGTGTATATCTGCACTATCTCATTGATCTCTAAAAAGTGACATTGATGCCAACTGCCAGAGCTGGTACCCATGCCATCTGCTAGTGACGTCACAGGGCAGAGAGAACCATGTGATCCTCTCTCTTGGGACCTTCATTCTGCACTGATCATCTGGCATCCCTGTAAGTGGGTACCAGCATTCATGCATCAACACAGAAGGTTAGACTGATAGGGAAAAAATCTGCACCAGCATTTCACATACAGTAGGTGCGTTTCTCCTCGAGCTGCTTCGGCTTCACTGGCAGTCTGGAGAAATAGCTGTGTTAGTGTTCAGTTTCGCCCTGCCAACGGTGCAACTATTAGGTAGTCGTTAATATTCCATTCATTTACAAGGTGGGCTTTTGTGTGAGCGAGAGGTTTTTGTTGTTGTTGATGCTGACGTTTTGTAAAGATCACCATCCCTTTCCTGCACCTGGGTACCCGGGGAGAGAAAGCCGTGAGGAGGAGCTGAAATCAGGAAAAGGGTCTTGAGATGCTTAAGCAAACTAAGATTTGTGTAAGCGAACAGGGATCAACAAAGGTCTCCTTATTTCCTTGTTTTGTTTCATGGCATGTAACTTATGGGTGTGTGTCTGTGTGTTCTCTTATTAACATGTACGACTTCTGTGCTTCTTAGGAATTTGGAATAAAAGAACAGTCTCTCCATCTGGGGTCTGAAAGACATCCTCAGACGTTCCCCTTTCTACACTTACTGGTACCTTTCAACAACTTTTCAGAGAGATTCTTTATCTATATCAAATGCAGAGACGTCTGCAAGTTCCCCGTGAAAGATTTCAAACTACATTCTCGTGTCCTCTACCAAAAGTCACAACTTCACTCTTGCATTGTCCCAATCTCTTTCCAGCATGAACTTGCTTGTTCTTTCTCATTTAGGTTCATAGGCAATAAACATAAAAAATAGCTCTTAGGTTTTTGTCTTGCTCTCCCTGGCATTCTGCTGAGTATTTTAATCGAAGATTAGCTTCTCTGTTTTCTGAAGCCCTCAGATTTTTTTTCCCTTTCTCTTAAAAATCTTCTCCTCACATTTTCCCCCCTTGAGACCAACAATCAATTTAAAAAGTCTCCTCATTCTTATATCACTGTCCAATTGTTTTTCTTTGTCAGATTTATTCATATTTATCTTTTTCCCCCTCCCAGCACTTTTGGTATCTTAACGAAAGCGGGGTAGAAACAGTTAAGTGAAACTGGCAAGGCCTTATTGATAAAATAAACTGTGAAACCAGAGGCAAACTCCACCTTCCTCTCCTTTTCTCTGCTCCCCTGTCACCCCCTCCCTTGCAAAAAAAAAAAAAAAAAAAAAACGTTTTATTTCAGAATTGCCCGTCAGTAAAGTAAAAAGTGCACTTAAAAAAAAAAAGTTTAAAAATGGACAAGCACAACCTTTGTTGTTTGACAACTGAATAATCTCTTTCTATAAAGTGAGACAGTATGCTTTTGGTATTAAAGTAATCCCTGGCAGAGTTGTAACTGTTGAATCTGTGTTAGCATTCCCCTTATAAATCCCAGTTTTGAAAGGTTTAGAATTCTGCTGCTTTAATGCACTTTGGTTCCAAATTGGCATCGGGGGCCTCAAATTAAATTCAATTTTGCTCCTGTCATATCCCACTCATTTCTGTCCCCCTCGAAGTTACTCAACTTGGCCTGGACAGTTCTAGAAAAGACGGGGAAGATGGTAAAAAGGAGAATTATGTTAGGTAAAGGAGAATAATTTTTCTCCCTCAATGGTCTGCTAAAAATGCAAATTTAAAAGAAAAATAAGGCTATAAATTCTTAACTTAAGTGAAGTAGATTGGCCTAGATTACCTTTCAAAAAAGTCGGACATACCAGAGGCATTTCAAAATGTGTTGTTTAAGGGGCTATTACTGGTCTTGGGTGCATTGAGTTTATTTCATATAGCCTTTGGTTCAAAAACTACACACACCTTTTACTTCAACCCAGAGAGTTTCTATAGGAAGAGCAGATGCAGACTTTCGTTTGTTCTCACGTATGGTTTAATTTTTTAAATATAAAGGGGCCTAAGTATCAAGAGTCAGGAACCACAAAGCCTGTCACTCATTTTACATATTACACCATATTCTAAACTTGCAAAGTCTCCAGAAGCCGCATTATATTACGGACATCACAAACGTGAAAATCAAAATCTAAGGAATGGTAACGTGACATGTTAGTAGAAAACTATCACCAACGTAGCTCATCACAAGGATAGACTTTATATTTTATCTTTGCAGTGTGCAGACAAATGAGAAACAGTTTTTTTGATGAAAACATTTGGGACTGTTCTATTTCTGCCTTTGAACATGAAATAAAAACCTTTGGTGGTGGTGGTGAGGTGGGGTGAAGGGGGGATAGAATCTGTGTTGAGGTTTGCTGAGTATTAATCTATTGTTTGAATGTCCCGGATTTCCTTTCCAAAAAAAAGGGGGGGGGGACAAAAAGTTGTTATGTCAAGATTTAGCAAGGATTCAGTGTGTTTGTACAATAATCTTTCAAAAGAAATTTTGTTATGCATTTTCTACTATAGTTCCAGATATGGAAATGCCTTTGCTGTTAATATGCATTCATAACATACACCATAACGGCTGTTCTACTCTCTGCTAAGAAAGCACGTTAACACCAATACTCCAAACAGAAATACGTTCTGAGTTATAGACAAATACTCTGAGGATGGGGAGTGTATTATCCCCATTTCTATAATATATTTTCTCATTTTACAGCAATCACTGCACATCAAAGTTTACATCTTAACTCAATTTGATACTGATTTAACTGATACGATCTTTGCTTCTGGGGTCAAAACATTTTATAGATTTTTTTTAATGGGGCCCAATGTCTGTCTTTCTGCCTTTGTCTTGCTTTCCCTGGGTAATTTCTCATATTTCATTTATAAAAGTGACCCACAGAAAATGTAGATATAATTTGATTCATTGTAAGGCAGCAGAAGCCAAATGTCTAAATCAAGGCTGAAGGGGTGTTGTTTTTAGGTCATCCAACTGGTACCTGTGTCAGAGCAAAGGAGAATTCTATTGACTTCCCTTTCACACTCCTCTCATAACCTCAGAGATCAGTCTGGAACATGACAGGCATTTTTCACAGCTCTCCTAGGGAGGAAGGCAACAGAATGTAGACCCGGGCAGGATCAGGCAGCAAAACCTCAGGACGCGAGTTTTTTCCCCTAGAAGTAGGGTGCTTCCTGAGATAGATTTTGAACAATTTTCTCTATTGCCTTTTTTTTTTTTTTAAGCTCTTAGACAAATGCTTCAGGGCAGAGTGTAAGCCAGTGAGCGAGCCCAGTTTTAATCTTTTAGAGTTTTAACTCTGTCGTCCCCCGTGGCTTGAAAGAGTTTTATGACTCTAGCAGAGCATCCCACTGTGGAAAACAACTCTTGGGATTTAAATAAAAGTATTGAAAATATAAGGCAAAACACAAAACCACCTTATTCCCCTTGACGACTTAGAGGGCTTAAAAGTATGATTTGAACATAGCTGTCTAAATGTTTTATAATATATATGTGTGTGTGTGTATACATAATATATGCATATATATGTACACACCTGAAAGATTACTTAGATCAAACAGATAATCAGGAAATTTGAGGGCAACGTTTGAATTGCTTTTATAGATTTACTTCAGGGTGAAGCGTAAACTGAATTGTACTATTATTTTGCAGTAATTATATGGTTGTTTGTGCAATTCACAAAATACAGCAACATCCGATCTTTTATTTTAGCCTTTGCACAGAACGGCACTGCTGTTCTTTCCAGAAATACATTTTATTATTTTTCCTCCATGGAGCATACTTTTTATTTGACTCCCCCAACTGCATGTATTAAATTCATTTTCGAATTTGTTATTAAATAAGGTCCTCTAAATCTGCCAGTTAAAACTTCTACCAGTATGAGAAGACCAGTGTTTTTGGACTGAGTTATTATAGTTCCAGACCTTCGTAAAGAAATGGTGCTTTATTAAGTTTTGTGATGTCACTGTAGGAAAATGTATAGTTTCCTTTAGTCTTTTACAAGTATTGAGAATGATTTATTGGCCCTGATTATGACTTTTTATGACACTGACTTAGAAATTAGTGTTATATTCCAATAATATGTGTTGAGATGGTTACTTTTAAGCATAGAAAATGGAAGTACAATTTGTCTCTTTTCTGTTACATTAATCCATTTTAAGATTGGAGTTGGAACTTCAGGCAAGAGATTTTTTGCAATGGTTTCATGCAAACTGCATTTTGAAAATCAAGTTTTAGGTTACATGCTTGTATGGTGATATGCAGGCTCTCTTAACAGGGGATTTCTGGATGGATTTCAAGAGGTTCTGGAGCTTCCTAAGATTATGTGCAAATTTGGCATGTATGTAAATATGTGCATTTTTCTAAAGAAAGACTCTCTGTCAGATTCTAAAAGGTTAAGAATCACAATGAATATTTTGATGTCTTATTAAACTCGCTTGAAATCCTGATCCTGCTGTTTAATGGCTGTATGTCATTCATGCACTCATTTATTCACCCATTCATCCATTCAACAAAGGTTTATTGAATATCAGTTTTGGAGTCATGCTTGACTCCTTTCTTTCTCTTATACCCTAGAACCAGTATGTCAGCAAATCCTCTCAGTACTACCTTAGAATTACATCTAGAATCTGACCACTTCTCGATAATTCCAGCACTCCTTCCCTCATCCAAACACCCATCGTCTCTCACCTGGCCCAAATGGCTTCTGGATTCTCACTCTTGGCCCCTTATATTTGGTACAGAGTCCTCAACTCAGCAACCAGAGACATCTGGTTAAAACATAAATCAGACTGTGTTCCTCTATGCTCAAAACCCTGCAGTGTCTTCCCCTCCCTCAGAGTCAAAGTCAAGTCCTCACAGAGGCCCAGAGGCTTCTTCTGGTCTTTCTGTTCCCATCTTCTACTGCTCTCTCCTCCACTCACTCAGCTCTAGCCACACTGGCCCTGGCTGTTCCTTCTACTCTCAGGCACGTCCGCCTCAGTGTCCTTGCACTTACTTCTAACTGGACTCCTTCTCCTGTGTATCCCCATGGCACATCCCTCAAGTCTCTGCTCAAATGTCCTGGTCAAGGAGGTCCCCTTTGACCATCCTACTTTATATTGTACCCCTACCCCCATCTATCCCTCCTATCTGTCTTCCAGTTTTGCTTTTCTCCATAGCACTCATCACTTGCTAACACAATACATTCCTTATTTAATGTGTGTATTAATCTACAGTTCTTGTGCTTGCACACGAGATGCATAAGTACATACTTACTGAATGAAGAGGTTTGTTCCGGACCCCGGTTAGTGATGACCATTCGATGGCATGTAGAACAGTTATGACAAGCCCTTGGGCAGTTTAGAGTCTAGAGGGGGGAGACAGGCAATAAATAGGTAATCACAGAAATGTGAAATTTACGTATTGGTGGCTACGGAGAATCATGGGAAGCCCTACTTGATTCAAGTGTCTGGGAAGCCCTTTCTGAGTCATTCTTCAAGCTGAGTCATGAAGACTGAGCAGCAAGCAGAGGCACGAGTGTGTGTGCCATGTTGAATGTTCTGGGGGAAACGACAGTGACAGTAGGGATCAGATCCTATGAGACTGTGTAGGTCATGGAATGTATTCAGAATTTATTTCAAAGGAAGTCATGGGAGTACTTCAGGCAATTAAAGATTTGAAAAGATCACTCTGGCTGAGAAGAGTTGGAGAGAGAAAAAGAAGAAGCAGGAAGAGAATTTACAAAGCCTGTATGAGTGGACAGATCACTAGGGGCTGACTGCAGCCCAGGTTAGAGTGGGGTGATGGAAATGAAGGGAGGAAACCTAGAAACATATTTTGGAGAGAGAGTCACCAGAACTTACTGATGGATGGGTGTGGATGGGATGCAGGGAAGTGACTTAACCTCTGGTCATGGTGATGATGAACAGTGCTCCTCCATATGCAATCCGCCAAGCATCAGGGGAGGCACTTCACATACACGGCCTCGTGGGAACCTTGCAATCAGGTAGACGTGACCATCTCCACCGTTGGTGCTCTGAAGCTGCAGCTCAGAGAGCTTTGCTAATGTACCCAGGACCGTTCCGTTTTTAAGTGAGGGGATCATGATTTGGATCTAGGTCTGTCTGAATCAAAATTCTAGTTTTTTAACAACTACACTTGTTGACCTTAGGAATTAAATAATCAAATGTCAACAAACTGCCTAGAACTGTTTCATGTACATAGAAATTCTGAATAAATACTAAATATTAGATGGAGTAGAAAAACTTAACCATGAATCTATCCACAAAATGAAGACTCATCCCATTAATATATTTGGTGACTTAAGCTTTTTACTATCCATTTGTATTTTAGATCAATGTTTACAGGTAGTTCAGTAGAATGCCATGTATAATGTATTCATCTGACAATGATTTCAGTTGTCATGACAGTGAGCTTCTACGAGGGTTGAGTCCTTCATTTAAATCCTGATCCTGCTGTTTAATATCTATGTATCATTCATTCATTCATTTATTCATCCATTCATGTCTGTTCCTTCAGGACAAGGAGTTGTTTTTCCTTCTTTTTGATTCACTCATCAAAACACTTCTTATATGTTACCACTGTAGACATTGTAAGGGGAAGTAAAGGTAAATAATCAAGAGCCCCACCTGTCAAGGAAGTTCAAGTTGAATTAGCACATAAAATATGTCCACAATAGTCTAATTAAAAACACTGTGAGCTCACTGTGATAAGAGAGGTTGTTGGCAGGGAATGAAGAAAAATTTGAGTAGAGCTTGCACGTATGTGGAGGATTTTTTTTTTTTACTTTTATTTGAAGTATAGTAGAGACTAAAATATATGTGGACAATAAGCATATGGCTCGATTAATTCTGATAAACTGATCACATCTGTTTAGTAAGATCCCCATCAAGAACCACTTCCTTCCTGCTCCTTCAAGTTTACCAACTACATCTCCCCAAGAGCAACCACTATCCTGATTTCCAACAGCATTAATTGGTTTTGTTCATTTTGCATATTAAATAAGTAGAATCATTTTGTATATTAAATAGATTTTGGATCTGACTTCTTTATCTCAACATTTCGTTTGTGCACTTTACCCATGCTGTTGTACGAAATTGTAGATTGTTCACTCTCATTGCTGTACAATTGGTTTCTCCATTCTATTGTTGACAGGTGTTTGGATAGTTTCTATTTGGGGATATTATAAGTCATGCTATTCTAGTACATATTTTTTTAGTGAACATATATATGTTAGGTGTATTCCATTCCTAGGTATATATCCAACAGAAATGCATATGTGTGTTCCGCATGTATGATTTTAAGAGAAGTTTAAAATAGGACATTTACAGAAAGTTAATTTTTAGTAATTACCCACATGACAACCACCCACATTCTAAAATCATTACATAAGATCAATAACATTATCCCGAATTTATGGACTCCTGTATTCTAATCGAGGAGGGTATTGATAACCAATCTACAAATAATTACTGAAGGATTCCTTTGCATCAAGCCACTATGATTGTGGAAGAGAAGAGTAGAAGAGGTAATCCTTTTCTTCAAGGAATCTAGAGTCCCATTGAGGAAAGAAAAGTAACAAACTTAGAGCATTGAGAAGCATGAAGGACAGACTACAATGCAGAGTATCAAACAAATGACTCCCTTCTTTGTTTATCTGGCATCCTTTAGGAACATAGTGCCAATTTAAGACTATGCAGTAGTTTTGCCAAGAATATGTTTCAGAATACTTGCACTTAAAGCATACTGCATTTTAAGTTTTAAAACACAATAGCTAAATTACAGAGGCTAATAGTTGATCAATGGAATATTGCCTAATATTTTTGAATACTTTCTTTGTGCTGGCTTTTCTGCATATGTTTTAAAATTCTTACAACAGCTACATATGAGGATTTTATACATGAGCAGACTGGTGTAGTGATTTAAGCATAGTGTCTGGAGCCAGGCCCCCTGGTTCTGCCACCTTCTAGCTGGTTAACTCTGAGCAAGGTCCTATTCTTCAACGTTTCCATCTGACAAATGGGGATAATTATATTCTTACCTTATAGGTTGTTAGATGTGAATAGCTAGAACGGTCCCTGGTACGTGGTAAGCACTGCATTATTATTTGACAGATTATTTTAAAATAAAAATAGGGGTGGAGAGTATTGAGTATAAAGCATTTATGTGAAATAATTTCTCAACTCTTTGTGAAGGAAGGGCTCCTGTCTCTGGCAATGACCTCTGGTCACCAAAGCATTCAGTGTGTAGCTGGGGAGCTCATATTATGATGTTAGTGAAACCAGTTGTTCTGAAAATATTACAAATTTCTGCTTTCAATTTCAGCACCTTGGGCCAGGAAAGATAGCAACACCTTAAGGACAAATAACTTCTGAATGAAGACTGAACCGGGCAACAGATCTTTCAGAGATTTGAACTTCTTGGCTGTGTATACTCCCATTTCTTTCCCATAGAAACGCTGAAAGCTTTGCTCTTTGTCTCTACCTACTTTTGAATCTCTTAGTGGCTTTGATGGAAGAATACACTGCACACCCAAAAGATAGACAGAAAGCATTTTTTTTTTTTTTTTTTTAGTCCTAATGTTCACATGCTTGCTGATATAAGCCCAGAGATGACTTTGGAAACTGAAGCATTAGGTCAAAAGGCTAACCTTGCTAATGCCACAGATTCAAAAGCACACAGGCATGATCCAATCACTCCCCAGGGGATGCATGTATTTGCCATGGGATCTGCCATATGCAGGTAGGTCTTATAACCTCCAGATCACATTAAAAAATAAAAAATCATGGTCCACACCTATAGCAATAAAATAAGCAGCTAACTAATCCTGCATAAAATGCAAAAGCCCAAATCATTATTTGCCTTTTTGTATTTTAGACTTCTGGTTGGTTTGCTCTGTTTGGCTGGCAAATCTCATCTAATTACAATATATTTTTCATTTGTGTTTTAAAATAGTAATCCTAGCCCACTGTTATTATAACATATGTGGTAAGTTGTTGTTCCTGGGGTAGTGATAAATTCGTGGCGATCCATTCACATCCTCATGGGTTGGAATTAATCTTTCTCCTCTGATTTCCCACTACACTTTGTGCTTCTATGATTGTGCTTAGCATAATTTGCTTTGTAGTGTATCTATTTGTGAATGCATCTGTCTCCCCCACTAGATGGTGAGGACAAAAACTATCTCGGATTTCTGTTTCATTTGTCTTGCAGTCCCTGTGTCACACAACGCACTGATTTGTACATAGTAGGGACTCGATAAATACTGATAGTAGAACTGAAGCGATCGATGGCAGCCCAGCACATTTGGCTGCAGAACACCTTAAAGCAATGAGACCCATCTGTCAATCAAAGCTGTGATCTTTGCTTCATTAGCACCATGGCTAAGCAATGAAGTAATAAGTCAGTGACAAAGAGCTTCATGCCCCACATACTGTAAGTTAGATGCTAGATTATATAATTCTTTAAGCAGCAAAAATCCTTCAGAAAGCAAGAGTTGATGTCGTGGTAATAATGATCCGTAATTTTATACGGTCTGTATGTGAAGACTGAACCCAGCTATCTCCTAAAGGCTGCTCCAGTGCTAATTATTTCTTTTAAAAGCTACAGTAACTTTTCCCACTAAGCAGTTTGCAGTTCATTTTGGCCACCAATATTGGTACAAAATCCAGTCTAAGATTGTGGCACATGGCTTTGAATTCGTTGATGGCCCAGTGTCATTTTCTGGGGGAAATCTATCATCATCCTTTTGATCTGAAGATGAAGCATCCCCCCGCTGGGCCTTCTACCATTCACAGAATATAAGTTTGGCTTACTTGGCCAGGGGTGATGCTAACCTGCAGGACGCTAGCTCTACTTTTTCCACCCCTACCTTTTTTTTTTTTTTTTTTTGGAGATAGTTGACATTAAAAGAATGGAAGAAACCATCCTCCGTCATGCTCCATCTGGCCCTGCTGGTTACTTGGCGACTGAGGCAGCACATACATTTGGTGGACTGGTAAGGAATGGGAAATCCACGATATTAATAATGATTCTCTGTTTTCCAAAGCAGAAGCCTTTCCAGATTAGCATCTCTCTTACAAACAGTCCATGTTGGGAGGGGGCTGAGCAAGACTCAGCACTGGAAGTGAAATAGAAATAAATGAATTAAAGGCCAGAGAGGGCCTTAATGATGGCACATACTTCCACGGCTACAGTTACTGAGTGCCTAGCGTGGCAAATGACTAAAACCTGGTGTTTGCCCCAGAGGGGCTCCTGGTCTTTAGGGGCATTTAGATTCACGTTGAGACATTGCTGAAGTGTAGGCAAGAGTCATTTCATCTGGCTCCATAGAAGTCTGTCTTTTCTTGGTCTGAAATGACCCTAGACATTTTTAGTGGTGACAGCAATAACAATATAATAGCCCATTGGAAATTGGGGTGAAATCGACCTTCCTACCTGGAGAATTATAATTTTTCTGTGGCAAGAAAAGACAGATCGAAAGGAAATTCTAAAATGTAACTCTTCAGGCCTTTTGAGCACTTGGTTTTTAACTATTCCTCAGGAGAAAACTTACTTTTGTTTTCCATGGAAATTCTAGTCGTAACTAAATGGAAAGAGGCAATTGTATAGGTGGGGGTGTGGCCCTTAATTCAGAATCTCTGGGCAGTGTGAAATGATCACTTTTCTGGGCCCTGGATACTTGGCTTTCAGAGGCACTGTCCTCCATAAAAATAATAAAAATATTTGATGACTGTGTTGGTATAAAGAAACTATAATACAAGGTTGATTATATTCATTTTTTTCTTGGGTACTATGCCTGATGGAGAAGTCCACTCGTCTGTGGAGATAGGGCTTGGCCAAGAGCATGTTTTAAATCTCCACGGGGTTGAGAATCACTATGCTTTGGGAGTTACCCACTAACCCACAAGGACCTGAAGAAGAATCTGTGCAAGTGTCTGCCTCTTCCATTTCCTCCACCTTCCAATTTTCATAAGCCACCCACTGTGCATATGAAATACACCTGGTGTGGGGATATGGCAGAATAGGTATGCTACTGAAATTGCCAGATTTAGCGAATCAAAATGCAGTACACTCAGCTGAATTTGTATTTTAGATATATTTAGGTGTGGGACACACTTACACTAAAAAAGTATTCATTGTCTATCTGAAATTCAAATTTAACTGGGCATCCTGTGTTTTACCTGGCAATTCTATATGCTTCCTCTATTCCTGGAACTCAAGTTGTTTTTCCCTCCCAAATACACTTTCTGATTAATATGCCATGCACTAATAAAGTGTCGCCCAAAGAATGCTCTGTAGACTATTAATAGGAATCACTCAAAAAAAGAGAGAAAAAGAGTTGCATGATCAATGTTTGTTTTCTTTTTTTTTTTTAAAGATTTTATTTATTTATTTGACAGAGACACAGCGCGAGAGAGAACATAAGCAGGGGGAGTGGGAGAGGGAGAAGCAGGCTCCCCGCTGAGCAGGGAGCCCGATGCGGGACTCGATCCCAGGACCCTGGGATCATGACCTGAGCCAAAGGCAGATGCTTAACGACTGAGCCACCAGCGCCCCAATGTTTGTTTTCGTTAAAGCACGTTCTCTTGGGTTCTTCTGTATACCGATGTACATAACGACTCTCCAAGAGCAGGATATGGTCGGCACATGTCCCAAACTTATCATTGCACTGAGTGGTTTCCTTTTCTTCTGGAGTTTCTCGCAGGATTGAAATTTCTGATGGGACGCACCTACTACCCCACAAGGGCTAATGTGTCTTTATTTATGATGAGTGTGATGGATATTTTGAACCATTTTGTTTTGGCTTCTGTGGTGGGGAATACACAGCAGGGGGATATCTACCTTTCTCTTTTATCTCAAGTGTTTTACCGGCTCCCTTTTTTGACTGGGTTATGTTTAGTTGGAGATGGAGTTTACAATATGGGGTCTGTGGAATTGTGGATTTTACATTATTGTTGAAAGAAGGACACCTAAAGGAGGTGTACAGGGCCAGCTACATTGTTTGTGGAACCCAGAACAAAATGAAGATGTGGGCCCCTTATTCAGAAATGATTAAAAATTTCAAGATGGCGTCAGCAGATCCTTAAACCAAGCGCAGGGCACACAGGTGCCACGCCCATGAACTCAGCCCTGCTGGCTCACCATCCTCAGTGCCAAAATACCGAGAGTCCTTACCCAGAAAACCCCAGGAGTTTCCAAAGGCTAATAATCAGGACTATCTTCAGATACCCAAAGGTCAAAAGCAGAAGCAAGGTCACTAGATTTGGCCAAAGAGGACATAAAATTTTGGTATTTTGTTGATTGTGGATTTTTGCATTAATCTTGAATTTTAAAAACATTGTATTATGGATATTATTTATCTTGATTTTGGTGCTGTCTTAGTTTTCTCAGACTGCTGGAACAAAATATCCTAAACTGGGTGGCTTACACAACAAAAGTTTACTTCTCACAGTTCTGGAGGCTGGAAGTCCAAGATCAATATGCCGGCAAATTCGGTTTCTGATGAGGGAGGCACTCTTCCTGGCTTGCAGACAGCCACCTTCTTGCTGTGTCCTCACATGGTCTTTCATCTGTACACATATGGGAGGTGGGAGGGGGGAGGTCGGGAGGGGGGAGAGAGAGAGAGAGAGAGGAAGTGAGGGGGACATCTTTTTCTCTTCTTAAAAGGCCACTAATCTCAGCATGAAGACCACATCTTTGTGACCTAATCTAATCCTAATTACTTCCCAAAGAGCCCCATCTGCAAATACCATCACACTGGGAGTTAGGGCTTCAGCATACGAATTTGGGGGGCACACATTCAGTTCATAACAGGTGCCCCCCAAATTTTATGCAGGGGCCTCACCTATTTTTGGTCTAGCAAAAGATGATGGGAAAAAAGAATGCTTTGTCATTATTTACTTTAAAAATATGTTTTAAAAAGGGGAGTATTTTGTTCATTTATTTTTGTTTTACAACTCACACACAGAAATACACACATATATACATAGGCATATCCACATACCCCGATGAATAAATATGATTTCGTGGAAATAGCTGGTGCAAAATCTAGAATCATTCTTTAAGAAGACCATAAGTGGAAATGAAAAATGTAAGATTAATCTATTGTTCTGTCATTAGAATTATACTTATCTCATATAAATGGTTGTCCCAAAGAAGGCAAATTTCTTCAAAAAAAAGTTGTGGCCAAATATATTTTATCTGCTAATTTATCTGCTATATGTTTTTTTCTTTCTCTATATTAAGACAATTACCTGGTTAAGCATAACTTCTGAATGATGCAAAAGAAGCTGTTCTTATTTAGCCAATCACAGCTTTAGTTATTTTTTTAAGTTTCTAGAATACTTAATTATTGGTTTATTATTTTGAGTGGAATCTGTTTCTGAGTGCCAAGAGTCATTTCTTCATATTTTGGCAAAAATGCTCCTCTTTTCTTTGGCTGATGAAGCCTCGTCTGCTGTCTGTCCCCATGCCTCCCATGGGGCTAGCTGCACCCCCAAGGATAGGCTACACTCAGGGCCCAGGCCTGGCCGATCAGCAAATTCTATCCCCTAACACGGAGTGATTGCTAGCAGACCAGCATATGACCCATGTGATCCCAATGAGAATCAGCCCCAGGCTTTTGATGGAATTATTAGAAAAAGGCACTTCCTTTCCACTGAGGCTGCTGAGCTGGAAGAACGTCAGCCTGGAGCTGCGGGTACCGTCTTGGCCACTCCTGAGGGGAGGCTGATTGAGAAGAAAGCACACACAGCGGGGGGAGGAGTCGACCTGGCATGGACAGATTCCTGATGGCATTTTCTGAGTACCTGGATCAAGCCATGTCTGAAGCAAGTCCTACCCCAGACTTTTAGTTATGGGAACAATAAATTCACATAGAAAATTCTGGTTGGGGTTTCTGGCACATATCACTAACAGTACTGACAAACATTATGCACAGGACTTTCAGAACTAGAGACGAGTGATGACTGTATTACAAAAGTGGCCTCTCAGTAATACCAGAGTCAGTCTGAAGGTCCATTGATTGATATCTCCCCTCAGACTGTGTTAGATACCTCCTTATAAGTACCTGGACAGCTATACTTGCCATGAGAAATTATAATTGCCTGCTTACCTATCTGTCTCCTCTTCTGGAATGAGTTAAGCTCCTTAGGAGGCTGTTTTTTGGGGAAGAGCATTTATTTGGTGCTTACTAAGTGCTAGGCTCTCTTGGGTGCTTTATTACATTATCTAACTGTCACAATACTCCTATAAAGTACCTGTGCTTTTTTTGTTTGTGTCCACGTGCCTGGCTTATAGTTCTGTCTATGTGTGTCAGGGGCCAGCTATGTAACTAGGAATTCTCTAAATTTACTTTCCTTTAGAACATGTATCAAAACTCAATAGCAACTGAATCAATTCTTTAAAACAAGGGTGGATAAACTTGTTCTCTAAAAAGACAGATAGTAAATACTTAAAGGCTTTGCAGGTCCTAAGCTCTCTTTTGCTGTTATAATGTGAAAGCAGTCATAGACAACATATAAACAAATAAGAGTGCCTGTGTTCTAATAAAACTTTATTTATGGACATGGAAAATTGAATTTCACACAGTTTTACATGTCATAAAATCTTGGTTCTTATTTTGGTATTTTTCAACTATTTAAAGAGGCAAAAATGTTCTTAGCTCTTGGCCTGTACAAAAACAGATGGTAGACTGAATTTTGCCTATAGGCAGCAATTTGCATACCTTGGTTTAGAACTTAGACCAGTACTTTCCAAATATAATGTGAGCCACATATGTAATTTAAAATTTTCTGGTATCTATAGTAAAAAAAAAAAAAGGCAAAAGAAACAGGTGAAATTAATTTTAGTACCATGTTTCACTCCCCTCCAGTATAACTAAAATATCATTTCAACATGTGTTCAATATAAAAATTAATTAATGAAGTGTTTTACATTCTTTACATTTGTACTAAGTTTTTGAATTCTGGTATGTATTTTAACATTGAAGCACATATCCATTTGTATGCTAAGTTTCCATCAGAAATACTCAATCTGGATTTAGATTTCCTAAAATTTACAGCAGAAACAGATTCACATACACGAGTTGTTAAAAAAACATTCTTAAAGTTTTCCAGGCCTAAATCAAGTGTCAGTTCTTAAATTTATTAAGTGAAATTTAAAATTTAGTTTGTCAGTTACTCGGGTCACAGCTGAAGTGCTCAATAGCTAGTATGTTGAACAACACAGACTCAGAACAACAAGAGATTGTTTTTTTGCCGAGACGGGTGTTTTCACTGGCATGGCTTAGAATGGTTAGTAAATGGTGATCATGAAAAGCAGATCGACTATGTAAGTGTTTTAAATGCTTTTAAATTCTCTGCAGACAATGTACCCTGTACGTCCACAGCAAGGGCAGCCCTGGCTCCTTGGTTCACCCCCGGGGAGCCCTCCTGCCTGGAGTGTAGTGACTAAGGACGAGCAAAAACAGGAAAGATTGCCAAAGAGGTAGCTAGTTGCAGATCATGTAGAGCCTGGTGTGCAATGATGAGGATTTCAAAACTTCCTCCAAAGCGTGATGGGGCACTGGTTGGAGCTGCTTTGAGCTGCTGTTGGAGAATAGGCTTTAAGGGGGCGAAAGTAAGGTGGAGGTCAGTCATGAGGCTATTGGAGGTGTCAAGGTGAAAGATGATGGCGGGTGCAGAGCCGTGATGTGGTGAAGCAAGGAAGTCACCCGGGGTTCTAAACTGGAGGAGGCACTTACCCTTAGGGTCATGCTCATGGGGTTGTACAAATCCTGGGAGTGAGCACGCCTTCCGTGTTGGCCCTGGTGGCTTCGATGTGAGCGGTTCTGTGTAGGAAGTGAGAGAAGTCACCAGAATTGGCATCTGTTTTGAAGGAAGAACCCACAGAATCTACTGATGGATGAGACATGGAATGTGAGAGAAAGAGGGGACGCGAGTGTGATGCCACATTTTTTATTTTCACTGTAAATCCAGCCAGCCCTAGCATGGCCTGCATTGCTCATCCTGCTCCATTGCCAAGTTTACCAGAGCACGGAGGTGTCCTGAAAATTGGAGATTTCAATTAAACACAGTTTGAAATTGCAGGTTCAGTTGTGCGGCCCCAATCTCCTTCATTGTAAAAAAAGGTCATACTGTCCATAAAGCTGGACGGTCTATGGTTCCCCTTCATTGTGAACCGACACAGGGCTGCCTCGTCCTTAATACCACCTCTAAGAAGTCTCAGCAGGCACACGGACCCTAAGGTAGCGTCACTGCGTGAACCTGTTTTCACCCTTCTCCGATGCAAAGGCCGCCTTGACCCCTCCCTCCATCAAGCAGGGCATCAGCCCACCCCTGCCCCCCTTCTCCAGACTCCGGGCTGCTCCTCTGTCTGTAATAGAAATCCAGCCCTGTTCTTTCCCCCTTCCCCCACCATCTCCACCCCTCTTAAATTCCATTTTACAACACACAAAGCAAGATAGCCTTTGTTAAAAAGTTTAATGTTCTTAATTAGTTGAATCGGTTGGGCTAATTAGAATACCAATTAGAACTGGCAGGGCTATTGTTAATTTGAAAGTGCCATGGTCTAGTGTTAATCGCTATTAAACCTTATAGTTTGTGAAAGATAGAGAGAGGATGAATTCACAAAATACATTTTAAATGTTAAAGGCCCCTGGTCGGAGGGATCCTGCCTGTCCCTGAGTATTCCGGGGAGGCAAACCCACAGAGACATGCAGTTGCTAAAGACTTGGGCCCCGCAAGGGGCATGAGTGTCTCCCTTTTCAAGAAATGTTAAAAGCTTGCAATGTGTTTTACGAAAATAGCCAAAGTGTTTAATTCACCTAATGGACTAATGATCTGGAATGATTCTTCTTAAAAAGTCGGTGTTTTAAGTTACCAGGGCACAAAAAATTTTCTGTCATTACCAGAGCCATGTGTCCCCTTTGGGTTGTAACTTCCTAAATCTAAGGAGCCACCCTCACAATTAAACCTCTTTTGTTTCTGGTCACTGTTTAACTAGGAGACTAAAAAGACAAAACCAGAGAAACAAAGTCTTTGCGCAAAAGTGCTGTGTTTGGACGGTAGTAATGCATGAGTCCATATTTTCATGTCTCATTTGGAAATGACTACATGGATAAGCAAGTCCTAATTTATGTTTTCAGACAAGTATAAAAATCACTCCTCGTTTTCTCAACAAGCAAATATGGAATGGACAATTATAGCTATTCTTACCGTACATTTTCTGAGATATGACTTTATTTTCCCTCTCTTCCAGTGATAAAGACAGAAGGTATTGCCATCCATCGTTGCTGGTGTCCTCTCAATATATCTGTGATACATTTCCAGAAAATAAACCATGCAGTTTGTAGAAAACAAATATAAAGATATATTTTATCATATGTATTATGGCACTGTTAGGAAACAAGGAATCTTTTTAAATAGTGAATTGCTTTACAAAGGATATAAAAATGTTCAGTGCAATTGCTACCTCAAATCTTCTTGGAGATAAGTGGAGGATAAATTTAAAACAAACAGACAGACCAACAAAGAAAGAAGTGACTGAGTGGCGGCCGGTGCAGTATTTGTGTACAAAAATTTGTATGGAAAAAGTAGTTTATAATCCAGAATGTGCTCCAAGTGTTTCTTAAGATACATGGGGACATTATTATCAGGGGTACTAGATAGAAATAATGTCTAAGTTAATCCAGGTCGTTGTATTAAATTCCACACCTCCCTGACCCAGTGTGGCCCACATTATGGGCATCTTGCTGGGCGTCTGCCCTGGGGATGGGAGACTACATTGTTGAAAAAGACCTGATTGGGGTCTGTTAGGGAAGGCTGAAGTAAAGCAGAACAACAAACAAAATAATGCTTGATAACATCAAAATAGATTTGTTTCCTTTCGATGTGGATTCATATACCACATCGGGCCTTTTGCCTCGCCATTAAGTTTTTTACATGTGTTTATAATCCCAATTCTTTCAGGACTACTAGTTAAATGTTAGCTTTAGGTTGTGGTTAAAAATAATAGTCAGGCTACTTGTCTAAATTTTATCTTTATTTTTAACCTACGCGTAAAGAAGAAGGCATCGTTTGTTATACAAGGCCAAAGAATCCAGTTTTCAATATCTGCCAAATATCTAGGAAGTGCCAAAGATTCTTTTCTAAGCACTGAGAGAGGCAAAACCCAAGAGAAGTGAAGTATAGACCCCAAGTAAAAGTTTGACCTCGGAACTACACGGATCCACCGGTCTTTTTTATTTTCTTTCACTTTACTTGACTGCATTTCTTCTTACCCATTTCCTTGCCTATGTTTTGTACTTCCTTTTTCTCCTTGTGGGCAAATCCCTAGATAAATTCATTCTATAGTCAAACCATCAATGCCTTCATTAATTTGTCCCTGCAGTGATTTAACATTTATTATCTGCTATGTACCAGGTAGTGTTCTAGGCTCTCAGGTACAAAGGAACAAATATAAGACAGTCATGTCAAAAAAGTTGTCAGTCTAAGAAGTGAGAGAAAGGTATAAAGAAATGATTGTAATGCTGTCTGCCAAGCAGCGTGTCCGGGTCAAGAACAGGGTCTTTGGAGGACAAAAGATGGAGTGAGCCACTTGCTCTGTTGGCAGAAATGGGCAGGTGAGGGCTGAAGAACACACAGGCGCACCATGGCTTGCCATCAGTGCGGAGGCCCTGGCTTAGGGTTTGGGGTGGGGGGAGGCATTTGATGTTATTTGAACCTGAAAAATATAATGCAAAACAAAGTAAAAGTAAACTCTGATACAAGACGCCTGTATATTTTCTTCCCAGAATCTTTTGAGGACAGGAGCTGAGCCATAACCTCAATAATTGTGTGGTTCAGAAAGTTCTTTCATAAGTTAACAAAGCTCAGTGATAACTTTTAACCCACAAAGAATCTATAGGATTGGGCCAATATGACATATTTTCAGAAATTGCTTTTGGCATCCGTAAAAGATATGTGAACATCAGGGAAAGTATATACAGTTCATTTCATTTTCAGAAGGAATGTTAAGGAAACAAATGAAATAATTTGATTTCTCTTTTGGTGTGACTTGAGGCTAAAAATATCCCTTATTACTAAAGAAGGCATTCATAACAGGTCAGTCTCTCTCATATTGAAATGTGCATCCTTCCCCCTGAAAATAGATTTAGGGAAGTCACATCAAGATACTATTTCTCATTCACCCTGTTTCCCCGACCTCCCTGGAAATTTTTGAGCAGATCTCTCATTTTACCACGCGTGCTTAATGCTTGTTATTTGATGTCTGTGTGTTTGCGCCTCTGTGGGTGTATTTATAGTTTATTTGCCCTGTGTCGTTCTGCAGAAATGGATTCACTCAGTCAACTAGATGGGAGAGCTTTGAGCTTAGCTATCAGCTGGAGGAACAAAGGGACTGCAATCAGGAGAAGCCCCTGAAGGGAAGGTAGTCTACTCCCGCAGTCCCCTGAGGGTCCTCATCAACACTGGAGAACTGTTTTGACAGAACCACTGAATTGGGTGCAGGAGTCAAATTCCTGGGACATCAAACCAGGACAGATTTCCTGCTCGCCCACAAACAACAGAGACCCCTCTGCCTTTGGGGAATAGAAGGAGCACAGTCTGAGGGGCACGCTGGCTTCCAGGGTTGGTTGGAATAACTTGCTGTAGGCAAAAGGGCAAGGAACATTGAGTAGCAGAAATGGAAGCAAATAATTTATTTTTTTTTCAAATTGCAAGCCCTGATGTCTGGCCCCAGATATCTGAGCATATTCTCCATTCTTCTAACAAAAGAAACACACATGCTTATTCCACCCTTTTCCGCCTCATCTGGCAGCCGCTTTCTGGTCCAGCAGACACTAACATCTAATGAGTCAAACTTCTCATTTTCAGACTAATCAGTCGGCTGCACTAATTGCAAATGCAAATATGCAAATTTATATTAATTAATTACTCTGCTAATTAGTTCTGCGGTCTTTTTTGGGTAATAAATCATTGTGCAGTGGAAGGGAAACAAGTCCTGTCCCATTTCACTCCACATAAAAATTTAATGTACTCATGGAAGAAAATATATATATATATAAAAAAGACACCCTGAGTTGATCACTGTGCCTGTACTGACGAGTCCCCTTCCAGAAAGGTGCAACTGTGAGAGGGCTTTCACATCTTCAGCAAATGCCATCACTAAGGTGCCTGTTAGCAATTTAATTATCACATTATGAGCTTCAGAAAAAGCCCGTTTGCTGTGCTGCAGCCTGTGACACGGAGCTCGGCAGTTCACCCACTTTGCAGCAAAACACTTATAAATAAAATGAGAATATAGAGAGGGAATCACATTTCTTTGCTGAAACGCTATAGCTTGCGATCCAACGTTTTCAAGAATTTTGTTGTTATCGTTGTTGATTTAAGCCAAAATGATCATCTTGCTTTCCGCACCCTTGAATGAAAAGTTTTATCATTCAGGTTTAGGGGTGCTTTGAGGAACAGTATCAGGGGAGGGGGCTCGGCAAGAGGGGGGCGAGGAGGAGCTGGTAAGGGAGGAAACTGTCTTCCACATGTCTAGGAGCGATGAGCCCTCAGATTTATCTCATAAATTCTTATTGGAGACCTACTATGTTACCAGCTACCCGCTGTGGGGGAGAGACATATAAGTGATGCATGGAAATGGTCTCTCTCAATTAGACTGTGAATTCTTGGAGGATAAGAGGCTATGTCTGATTTACCTCTGTGCTCCTAGCTTTATACCCGGGTAGAACGTTCAAGAAGTATGTGCCGAATGAATGAATGGATGGATGGATGGATGGATGGCTGCAGGCTTCAGGGACCTCAAGTCTAGTTAAGGTAACAAGAACTGTTACTCATGTATAGTTTTGCCTTTTTGTTGGGTAGGTGCCAAGTGATATTCCGTGATTAGGAGATGAAAGGAGCCATGGTGGTTAAGATTGATATCCTCACGTGTTCAATGTCCCTTCATGTCCTTCTCTTTCTCAACAAGATATTTCTACTTTAATTCCCCATGCTCGTTCCTCTCTACTGTGCCTTCTCCGTGTGGGATTTGACGTGTAAGCAATGAAGAGGAAGCTGCTATCATTACAGCTAGGCAACTGGCAGTCCCTAGCTCAGCCACTGGAGGTTTGGGGATCTGGGGCAAGCCATCTTACCTCACGGCGTCCGTTTCTTCATGGGTAAAAACAGAGTGATGGGTTTATCACCCACACTGTGGGTACCAGGGCTTCATAGTCAGGCGGCACAGTGCCCATTCCTCACCTCCCACCTGCTCTCTATGTGACTTTAGTTCTTGATTTTTTATTATTTATAAAAATTCTTTACTTTTGGATTTTTTGAAAAATTGAACTGTCAGCCACATGTCCATGGTACACAATTTTAAGACTACACAAGCAAATTAATAAGAAAATGAGTCTCCTTCCTTGATCCCCTCCCCAGTGGCAACAAGTAACCCAGTGCATCCTCCCAGAGATACAGAGATAGCGTGTACACGTACATTGGCACATGTGTGTATTTTCCCAAATACAAATGAATGATAGCATACCATAATACTCTTCTGCATCTTACTCTTCACATACTGGTACATACAAGCTATGTCACACTTTTTAAGCCTGTGTGTTTTCCATTGTACGAGAGCACAGTAATTGTTTTTATATTAGCTGCCAATTGGTAGACATTCCATTTTTTCCCATTTTTCTGCTACTACAAATAATGTTGCAATTAATATCCTTGTATGTACAAGATTTCACCTGTGTGGAGGTAGATCTGTAGGATGATACCTAGAAAAAGATTGCTGGATCAAAAGACACATACTTTTAAGTTTTGAAACATGACTAAACTCATCCTCTCTCTGAAACACCTTTTCCTTCTTATGATATTTCAATGTATGTTAATAAACTATAAACAACTTATTTCTTTGTCTATACCCTGTTAGCAAGGACAGTGTTGCCCAAATCATATGTGTACAATAGATGCTTGTTGATTGACTGGTGGATCCAAAAGTGTTTCCCGTGCTTATGACAGCCTCCATCTTCCCTAGCGCGGCTCAGTTCTCTTACTTTCTGTCTTGATGTGAACACAATTTGGAGATTATTTTCTCAAAGATAAAGCAAAATAAACATCTTTTGAATGTTCCATGGCTTGTGCTGTATGATTAACAATTCTTCATCAGAATCCTCCAACCTGCTGGTCTTAGAACAGCCTTGGGAAAGGCCTGTGAGGCCCTTCTGTGGGTTTATGTGTGTGGGAGAATTCCTACCCTTCTACTCTGCAGGGCATATGGCTGTGCTCTATGGGACCCAAAGGGGAAGAGCTGGGCTGATTACTTATTTAATATGAGAGGCTGAGAGCACTAACAATCTTAGATCATAATTAGACTGATAAAAGTATATAGCGATGCAGATTTTAAGAATACAAATGGGTATGGTTCAAAATCTGGAGCACTGAACCTTCAAAATTCCATCTGAAAGAAAAAAAATAAATTATTAATCAATGCTTTATGAAGGTGAAATGGAAAAAAATGTAAACATGTTTTCTTCAGAAAATTAAATTAGAAACCCCATGTCGTATATTAGATGTGTAATGTATTTGAGTCATATTTTTCCAGAAGAAGAGATTTTCCACAGATTACTTTTTCTAGCCCATGTTTTGAATAGGAAACGATTGCGTTTTGTTTTTGTTTTTGGTCTCACCATTTCTTGGCAATCAGCTGTAGTTAAAGATGATGCTAATGAGCTGAGGTTGAGAATTTCATGTCCTAAAATGACCAACTGGCTTATCGCAAGAAACTGTCTTCTGTACCTCCCCGCTGTAGCCACCTCTTCTGAAAACATGTTCTGCTACTTATAAAAAGAAATGCCTTAGGTTTCCAGGAAAAGCAATTTAAAATCTATGCCCTTTTCAAACACATTCTTTTATGTTCATGTTTTAGCATAAAGAAAAATGAAAATCACCCTTAATCTTGCTAGCCAAAGATGACCACCATAAACATTTAGGATTACACCCTTCCAGACTTCTATCTGTAGCTACGTCTAGAGCTGTGAGTGTCTATGTACATTCGTACTTCTCTACGGTCCCTGGCGTTCCCGGGGTTTGCGCGGATGCTGCAGCGGGACCAGTGGGTTAAGGCTCCTTCTGATTGGTTAGATAAATACTTTGAGAATCACCTGGTATTTAACAAAAGTGCAGTCAACCTCTCCCTGCTGCTTTGGGGTGTGTGTGTGTGTGTGTGTGTGTTTGTGTGCGCGCGCACGCGCGCGCGCGTGCCCACAAACATGCGCATGCATGTTTGTCACTCATTGGTGTCATTTTTTCAAAATGCACGACCTCATTTTTATGGCTGCAGAGTATTCAGTTGTGGGAATGGAGATTCCACAATTTATTCAACTAGTCTTATGTTATGGGACATTCTGAATTGTTTTCAGTTCAGTCTTTTTTACATTTATATGTCATCCTATTTTATGTTTGTGAGCTTCCCTTTTCCTTTGTTATCTTTGTTGCTTACATTTCTTTCCACTAGTGGTTTGTTCTACACTTATTGTTCTCTAGTACTCATTATCTTTCATAACAATAAAAAAAAAAAGGGAAAATATTTGAATCAATCTTTGTCAGCATTAGGATTTAATCAGTTTCTGCTCATTTCCCCACCTCCACTTTCCTGTGAGAGTAGATACTTTTGCTTTTATTATCTCTTCCCACCTCCAATTCTCAGTTGATTTTTAAATAATTGGGGGTTTTTAGATCCATTTCTTGAAATACAATTTGTAGCTCTTCTTTCCAGAATTATGTTCCACACTTGCATTGTTTAGATTCATATTAGCAATTGTTTAGCCAGTAAGTTTGGACTTTACTGCTTTCGTTGCTCACTGCCATTTCTTTTAAACAACATTTGACATATATTTAAATTCTTTGTTTTGATACCTTTCTCAATGAACTGAAATACTTTTTTCTGTATAAAGTATTTCTGAAATACTTTTCAGAAAGGGTGATCAACATTTTTAGCTTTTGCCTATCAGAAAAAAATCTTTATCTTGTCTTCAAACATAAATGGCACAGGATTTGTTTTGAAGTTTTTCTTCAAATTTCTTTGCATATTCCTCCCAATTAGTTTGTGGCTTTGAGTTTTGATCTGTTTTTTTCTTCCTGGAATACCATTTTCAAAAAAATTACTCATGCCTGAATATATATAGATTTTTTTCTTTGTCTTTCAAATAGAAAACCATAACTAGAATTTGTCTCTGTGTGTGTGTCTGTGTGTGTGTGTGTGTGTGCCTTTCTTCCTTACCTGGTGGAATGGAGCCATGAAATCTAGCTTCATCTAGCATTTTTTCATCACACGAATCTTTCTGTTGTTATTTCTCAGACAATTCATTCTCCCGTGTATTTCTGTTTTCTTGTGTTCTCCCCATCGTCTTGTGGATCTACCATCCATGTCACTAATCTCTCTCTGCTTATCGTTTGTTCTATGTGTGTCCTCTCCCACTGAGTTCTGGGCGAAGCTCTGAGGCTGGTCTCCCAATTCAGGGATTCCGTTTTCTGCACTCCCTATTCTGCTGTTCACCACTGTACTTGCACTTTTGCGTTTGAAAATCCTGGTCTCATCTGAAAGCATCCTCTTCCTGGCAGCGGATTTTTCCCTTGTAGAGATGCAACTCTGCAATATACTGACTTTACCACAGTATATATTGTCATAGAAGCCAAATAGGCAACTTCGAATGTACAAGTTTCTTGTCATCAATTTGTATTATTTTGGGAATTTGACTCAGCTGCTTCTTTTGGTCAAGTGAATCTTTTTATCTGCCTGGTGAATGTTCACCTTTGAGGGTAGGAGCAGACATAGACGCTTGTTTATTTTAAAGTATTATGATGGCTTCGTTGGCAGTTTTATAGATCTCTGTTCACAGGTATTTTAGTTCCAGACAAAAAGAAATGACAACAGCTCATGTTTGGGAGGGCTCTTATTTTGGCAGGTAGAGGTTCCAGATGCTTGAGACGAGAGAGAAGGCAATATAGCTGGAAGGAATTTTGAGATCTGGAGCCCATGGCTTTCTTCTTGGTGGCCCTTAGTGTCTGGCCAACCCCACTCAGCCCAGGCAATGGGATAGGGATGACACCTATTATCCCATTCCCACTTTCTGAGAGCCCCTGGCAGGGGCTTCCTTGTCACCCTGCTGACTCTGTGTCACTCGTTCTCACTGGGAGAAGCTGGCTATTCCAGATTAGAGAGCGAGACAGCCTCGTAGGTCACCATGGTCTCTACTGGTGTCATTTACAGCTACTCCAGATTGGCTTTGCACTCCAACTGGCCAAGTATAATTTAAGAGAGAGGCAGATAGCCCATAAACTGCACTATTTTCTGGCATCATTCACAAAATTGAGATTTGCTCCCATGGCCCACCCTTTACCCCTACTCTTGTTGGTCTGAGGTGTTTGTGAGGTGAGGCTGGTGACTCACCTTCCTCTTAGGAAAGTACGTCTTCCACAGCCAGAAATTTCAGCCTGGGTATTCCCAGTCTCGACCCAGTCAGCATCATGTCCGGCATATATCCTATGACATTCTTGGCTTGCAGCTAACAGATCTTCACCTCTTTTTATGTTCAGGGACCTTGCATAGTTGAGGCCATTAAAAAATTATTGAATGACTGTAAAGGCTGTTGAGAGCTATGACAATTTCCACCCAATAGCCTTGTCGGTCTACAGGACACAGTACTATTGGAGTGAACAATTCAGGAATTACCATGATCCGTCATCTCCGTGATGTGACCCATTCACCTATATATAAATATTCAGGCTTTAGATTTTCTTTTGGATATTTGGCATCATAAAAATATAGACACCACCTGTGGATCTTGAAGATCAAAAACCACTTCCCCCCAAGTCCTAAGATCTTTGAGGCAGAGGTACATTCCAGTGAGGTTGATTGTACTGGATGCCTGGGACTCTCTCCAGAGGGTCTATAAAAGGCTAGAAGTTAAGAGTTTGTTTATGACTTCCCTTCAAGTTGCTTTGCTCTTCCTCCTACCTTGGCTTATGGCGCAAGCTGAGTTCAGAAGTCAAGCACATTAGAACATTTATTTAAAGGCAATGGCACTTCTTGCCTTTTCTGGGGGAGATGGGCTCACATGTCACTAGACCCCCCAAGTGTGTACTGGCATGGTGGTGGTGGCCCAGCCTATGGGCCAGGGTCCCCCTGTTGTCAGCAAATGGTTTCCTCCACAAACCTTTTTCACTCCACAAGTTTGCAACCATTAATTCTTAAGGGTTTTGACAAATCTCCCCAGTTAAATATTAAATAATAAATATGGACCTGATGGTAACAGGGCTTTGTGAAGTCTGTTTGAAAAGTTCTTTAAAATATTAAATTCAAATAAATGATTGAATCAGAACAAAGGATATATCTTAAGACAAATTCAGCCAAGGCTCTTTAACCTTTGAGTTTTCAACATAGATTAGAACGCTAGGACAGCACATGCTTTCAGAGCAAATTGAAATGGGATTTTTGAAGCAGGTCTTGCAAATACAGGTAACCCATACCTAGGTTTGATCTGCCTTTGCCATTTTGGGGGAGAGATTTTGCTGCCTATTGTTTAATAAGAATGTGTGTTGGCTTAAAAAAAAAAAAAAACGCTTACATTCAAAGAAGCAAATCCTTGAAAACGCTAGCTTTGGGCGCTATGTTTATTCCTTGTCAATGTCTTCCATATGAAATCTGTTCTGCTTATAATATCTACCACAGTTGGAGCCCTGAAAAAAATCTGTTTCATATCTGCCCTTTGCACTTAGCTTATTTTGTTTTACACTTCCCCCAAGTTATCTGTCTGTAAGCAATCTTGCTTATAAGCAGCAGTCCTAGGGGAGGGAGGATGTGGCAAGACTGCCCTGCATTTACGGAGAGCGGGGACTCCTGACACGCGGGCCATACCTTACGTGGGGAGCTGGAAAAAGAAAAGGGTGGCTTCTGCAGCTGGGATAAAAAGACTAGTAAAGACTAGTAAAGCCAAATTCTGCTTCCTTCTTACTCCCTCACCCTGTGCCAGGCTGGTCCACCCATGATGTCTACTCTTGGGTTTATGCTCTGCCACTCTCTCCATCTGCTCCATCTGCTTCCTCGCCACTGAGCAACCCCCCCCCCCCCATAGCTCTTGATGGAGTCTGCTCAGAACAATGGCTCCATGTACCCAAGCTTCCCAGAAAGCAGGGTGTGACGGTTGGCCACGGAGCATGCACGATAAAGAGACCTTGTTATAATAGAATGTGGGTGGTGCATTAGGAGCAGAATGGTTGACTTCAGGGGGGCATCATGAGGATACTCACCAAACACCTCTGCAGTGAATGCCTGTGGGCTACAAGGGTTTCTGAAAAGAGTGGGGAAGAGAGCTGTTTCTCATATGGGCTGCAGTATGGGGGGCAGGGACGTCTGTGCCCAACCTGGGGACAGGATGTGCCAATACAGTGAAGTGTGGGTCCTCAGCTAAAGCCTTATAATCTGACCCCAGTTTTGATGTAGACCTTGTCCCCCTCCCCCAACCTCCCTTCCACTGGTGCTCAGTCCGGGGGCAGGGGTCTCCCTCGCTTCAGAAATAGACAAATAAAGCAATTAGGGAGACAGGAAAGCTTAGAACTGATCCAAACCAGGAAAGGGAGGTTTAAGATCTAGAGAAAGAAACCTCCCTTGGAAACCCAGGAATAAGATGCTCATCTTTCTTCTACAAGAAAGAGAAATGTTCACTTTGGGGCCAGCTCCCGTGGTTGTGGAGCTACCCTCGATGGAGCCTTGCTTGGAGCCTGTTTGTTTGTAACTTGATAGCTGGACTTCTTCCCGGGATCAGGGTGCAGACCTGGATCTCACACCTCTTTCCTGGATGGTGTTGGACTGTTTAAAGCCACTGCCTTCGGTTCCTTTATGTCCATCTTATTCACGCCACTAGGGGTCCTCATTGGTTTACTCAGGACAGAGCAAAAGCCAGTTTTTGAAATAGAAACCACCAGGAAGAAGGTTCGATTTGAATTCTCTGTCATTTCAGGCTGTGTGGTCTTGGGCAAGTTACTCAGTGCCCCTGAGCCTCAGAGTTCGCATGTTCACAATGGGAAGAAGAAGGGGTCAAGAGTTTTGCATTTGTTGAGGACCTACTATGAGCTAGACATAGCTTTTGTTTTAGTTGGAATTCCTCCAAACAAAGCCAGAGATAAGGACTTGGGTATAGCAGCTTATTTGGGAAGTGTGGATCACAGCAAGCAGGAGTAGGGGTCAAAGGTGAGTGTGGCAGGAACTAGGAAAGCCAATGTAAGGGTATGTTATGGAAGGGTTGATGAGGGCCACCTCAATTCCAGTGAGGCTTCCTCAGAAGGGTCTCCAGGGATAGGAAGCTAGGTCATTTATCCACTGGCTCCCATCTCATGTGGGTCGAGGGTGCCTCTGAAGGGGATGCACTTTCCCACAGAGTGGAGAAGGCCCTGGGACGGAAGGTGGAGACACATGGTGTCACTGAGGGTAGGTGAGTCTGAAATCGGATGAGCTGTCACTGAAATCAGACCTAAGCCAAAGGATGTGATGCAGGTACCTGAGCTATGGGGCTCAATGCTGTATGTGCACACACACGTGTGTGCAGATTGCCTGCTGGTCCATCTGACACATGTGCAAGGATCTAAGATCTTCCTCCCAGAGTTGAGATAAGCATTTCTTGCAACAGTGGCAATTGTGCCTGATGCAGGGGTAAGTTTTATAAACACAGTGTGGCTGCTCTTTGGGACAGGAAGAGTGTATGTCCATTATCAAAGAATGTTCCCTCCACTAAGGACCATTGTATTTTGGGGGAGGTGGGAGTATAGGGAAGAAAGGGGCCATCCACCAGTGAATCCTTGCGAGTGCTTCAGCAATTCCTCCAGCAGCTAAGACCATCCCAATGGACGCTTGTTAAAGGAATGAATGTAGTCAGAAGATTTCTCTTTGCTTGCCCGTGGAGGGGCAGGATCCTTGATGTTTTTGAGGTGATTGAAACAACAACAGGCTGAAACCCTCACCATCATGTAAGGCACCCACAGAATGGGACTGGCACTATATTTGGGTGTGAAAGCATTTTAGTGTAATTATCACTACATTCCACAAAGTAATGCTTTTCCAAACCTAAATAAATAAATCTGTGTGAAATAGATAGGACTCGTGAACATATCTGTTGGAAAAGATTTTTTTTTAATTAAAATTTTTTTTTTAATTTTTAAAAATTATTATTATTTTTTTATCCAGTGGAATAGGTTGTGGGCCTGACAGCAGGACAAGGTTTTGTGTGGGTAGCCAGAGCACAGACAAAGCCTCACTGTAAGGGAACAATTACCAATGTGCTTCTTCCCTGGGCCTGACTACCTAGACAGCACACACCTATGCTACGACTAAGAATGATCCAAACCTCAATTTATCTGAAACGGATTGCTTGAAACGTAGTGAAATTTTCCAGAGTTTAACAAAGGTCAAGTCAATCATTTGCCATCTCTTGTTTAGCTTGCTTCCTTTGGAGCTTGCCATCAGCAAAAGGTATTTTTAGTAAAAATATACACCTACTCTAAACCAAAATGTGCTCCGTGCCCTCTTTTCTGTCCCCACAGCCTCTATCTTAGTTCAGGTCCCTCTCAGCTGTCATCCAAATTATTGTGACCTTCACCTTACTAGCAGCAGTCTCTTGGCTTCCCCTCCCCCCACCCCGCTACGCAGTCTGAGCTCCTGCCCCAAGGGAGCCTTCCAAATTGCAAATCGGAAGGTGTGTTTGAAATCTTTCAATAGCCCCATACTTTTCAGAAGAACATGAAAACTTAAGACCTCACATGATGGTGCTCGCCTGCTTTTTCAGCCCACTCTAGTCCCCATGCATTTCTTTGATTCCAGCCAGACCCCGAGCATTCAAACACCACACCCCACGCCCATGTCTTACCTGGAAATGCTTTCCCCATCTTTACCTGCCTCAGCCCCTCTGCCTGGTCCTCCCTCCATACTCCTCTCTGCCCTGCTAGGACCAATGACATTGCTCAATAAACTTGAATGTGCTAGACTGAACCACAGATAAAATAAAAGAAGCCTGCCTCTTTCTAAGAGGGAATGATTTGGTCAAACTCCAGCAGAGTGGGGAGCAGTGGATGAGAGCTCTAGGCACAGGTAAGCAAAGGAAGTGATATAAATCCCCAGCTCTTCCTGAACCAAGTCTTCATCATGTGTTTTAGCTGTTTTATTTAAACTGAATTCTAAGAGCGCCAGACTTCTGTACATTTTAATATACCAACCTTGGTAGTTTAAGCAAATGCTATGTTAGTGATTCTTGGGTTTTCCACCATTTTAAATCGTCTGATACCCTTTATTATTTCTATAATATCTCTATAGGACTTGATTGACTACCTATAATATAAATATTTCTGCGCTCTATCTAGTGAACTAATTAAGTAATACAGACATTGCTTCCTTAATATTCAATACAATAAGATTTGACATATTTTTCAAGGCAGATGGAAAATGGATCTAATCTTGGCTGAATAAAGGGTCTTGAAGCTAAGCTCTTGTCATTCCATAGGTATAAATTTAGTTTACTATCCAAAAAGTGCCTTTTTTCTCCAAGAAGTAAAATTACCCTAGTTCATCCCCAAATTAAATAGCAATATGATTACTAAAAATAACTCCTTTATGACATTTGCCTTGCTTAAGAAATTGAAGATCATTTTTTTATTGTATTTATGCTACCAGCTTACATGTCTAACTTATATTACAGTGACTTAAAGCAGAGGATTTTTGTATTAAGGTTTATTGTTACTTAAGTTGCTTTCCAAAGATGTAGCCGACCCAACTGGAGGCAGCCCTCATTTAGGAAGCCCATTAAAAAGTCTCCTTTTCATCTAGGCACTAATAATACCAAACATCTCTTGACTCATGAATTCATTCATTCAATCCTACTTCAAGATATTTATTGAGCATTCGGTTTTTGGCCTGGCGTGCCGTGACAATGAACACTTCTCTCAGAGTCCATATGATGAGCTGGTTATCTACCCTCCATGGGAAGAGCCTAGTTCAGACTGTCCCTGATGTCAGAGGCACTAGGCACACACTGGGAAGAAGTAGTTTCTAAAATATGTTTGGAATAGGACTACCAAGCAAGGCCAGGCCAAGGGTGAATTATCCACCTCAGGATCAATGTTAAAGTGTGTATGATTAGCTGAGATGAACAAACTACCAAAACTTATTTTTTACGTTTTGCCGCAAAATATTTATCTTGATTATTGAGTTTTGTGTGTGTGTGTGTGTGTGTGTCCCCATAAATTTCACGCCCCAGGCAAGTGCCTCACTCTCCTCTCCCTAGTCCCGACCCTGCCAGCAGGCAGACCTTATGGTTGCCTAAATGTTATGGAAACTGGGATGGTGTCTCTCTCCCTGCTGTCCTGAGCACCTGCTTAAATGTATATATCTAGGGATGAAGCGGTTCAATTCATTCCACAATAATATCTTCTAGACTTATTATGTCAAGGAAAAGATAGAAGAATGGCTTTAGTTTACACTATTAAGTAAATGACTAACATCAATTCTTTCCAAGGATCTGATTTAGGATAAAGAGGAAGAGCAAAGAATCCGAGTAGACCCGTCCATGTGCCCTGCACGGGAGAACATGCACAGACAGGAAGACCTGGGGACGGATAAGACAGACACATCTGTGTTACAGTCAGGTTGCTCCCAGGTGGTAGAAGTGATAGAACCAGAGCTCTGAAGGCAACGATTATCACCGTCATATTTTTCATATCGGTATATAGGGTTTTTTCTTGGAGGAGGAGCCATGGACGCAGCTTTGTGTTGCCTTCAAAATATAGCTAATTTTAATGGACAAGAACAAAGAAATTTAGAGTTAATGGTGAACATCTGTCTATGATTAACCCCGATTGCACTTAGAAATTAGAGACAATCACACCATTTTGAAATCATATTACCTTCAAGTGAAACTGGCTAGACTCAGTTCTTTGTCTCCAAAAAAAAAAAACTACTACTACTCAGTTTTAAATTGTGAGGGTTTTGAAAGGTATTTCTTTATAAATACAATGTTTATATTTTTAAAAATTTGACTGTGTGCTATTTGCTCCCTGACAAAGAAAAAAATATTTCATTGTCCCCATTTTCTAATCAAGAGAATATTTAAGACAAGTGAACATTATTTAGCCAATCTAAACATGGATTATTTTATAGACAATAAAAAGTCTGATTTTGGTAACGGAAAGCCTACATCCTACAGCCCCTAACAAACACCTCCACAAATAACATCGGCAAAGCCAGAAAACTTTCACACAGAAATCCAAGTTCAGTCCTTACCTTGAGATTGAAACCCATTTAAATTCCAAGAATAAGTAGCTGACAAAGATAATTTTCATAGATTAACATTTTTCACCTGGGTTTTCTATTTCTGGAAGAAATATACACTGCATTGGTTATGCATTGATCAAACTTTTATTGTACTAGCTGTACTTCATAGACCTGAGAAAGTGATTCAAGCAAAACAAAAGAGAACATAAAAGCACAACTATAATGGTTTTAAATCCCAAAGAGGCAATTACAAGTTTGATTCCAGTGATGCAGCTGGACTCCATTGGAAAACTAAACACCTTATCCATATTAAGTAGTTATGAAGGCTAAGGCTCGGGATGTAAATAATAAATTTGCACTGCAGTCATATTTGTAGAGTACATCCCTTTTAATAAGTGGGAAGAATATGGTAATAAATTTCACACTAACTCATGTGCAAAGGAGAATTTTACAGAGTTCAAATGTGTTAAGGCAGGTAAAAAAAATGTGCGGTATGAAATAACTAATCATTGGGATAAAACAAATGAAAAAAGATTAGAATCACGTGCACAGGATTGGATTGTAACTCTTTAACCACTTGGAGCTGGATTCCGCCTAATGCAGCTTTTTGTATGCATGATGTTTCTCTGCCTCTCTTTAAAAGAAAAATGAAAGTAAATGGGGCATTGTGCTTCTTCCCAAATTAATTCACAAAAGCCTAGGACAAGACACTTCTAGAACTAATTATTGCACAGTTTAGAATATCTTTCTCTTCCCTGATTTTTAGACGCAGGAATGAGAAGAGTAAAGAATTTATACAGGATTCCATCCAGCATTAAGCAAGTGGCTGGGGCTCTTCCAAGCTCCCCTCTGAGTGCTCCAAATATGCTCATTAATTCATTAATCTGCCAAACGTTTAGTGCCTATTACATGTCAGGCATCAGGGACGCAAAGATCAGAAGGCGCTGCCCTCCACCTGAAGGTGCCGCAGTTTAATGGGGGAAATAGGTGGGCACAGAGACATCCCAGTAAAAAGAAATACTTGCTAAAGTAGAAAAATTCAGTGTTAGGTTGCAGAGAGAAGAGCCACTTAACTGTCTGTCTTACAGAGAGGATTTCAGACAAAGGCTCAGTAGAAGAGCTAAACTTTAGTAGTTTAAAAATAATCCTTAAAAAGACTTTGTTCCAAATCTTGCTGTTTATAACAAATTACTGAAGGTTGCTCAACACCGGCTCGTTTTTCCTCAATGGACCATTCACAAAAATCGATCCCAGTTCTTACCAAGACAGAGTAGGATGATTACCCATAAAGTAATATATAAAATTGAATTCCTTCCTCGTGCCAAACACAAAGATGGAGTTAAAAATGAAATGTAAAAATTTAAACGTTTGGAAGAAAATACAGGATAATGTTTTATGAAGTTGGGGTAGGAAAAAAATTCTTGATCCATTTTCAAATAACGGAAGACATGAAGGAAAAGATGGACAATTTTAACATCATTAATATTAAAATTTTATTTTCATCAAAAGGCAAAAAAAAAAAAAAGAAAAGAAAATTTGCAAAGACAACCCAGAGACTGGAGAAGATATTTCTAACTTGCATAACCATGTAGATTAGCCTCCAGAATACATGATATTTATAAATCAATAAGAAGAAAAGTTTTTAAATAGAAAAATGAGTAAAGAAATGAAGGAGTAGGGGCACCTGGGTGGCTCAGTCGGTTAAGCATCTGACTCTTGATTTCAGTTCAGGTCATGATCTCAGGGTCATTAGATCGAGCCCGTGTGGGGCTCCGTGCTCAGTGGGAAGTCTGCTTGGGATTCTCTCTCTCCCTCTCCCTCTGCTCCTTCCCTCTCTCTCTCTCTCTCTCTCACTCTTTCTCAAAAAAAGAAATAAAGGAGTAAAAAAACACATGAAAAGATGCTCAACCTCATCAGTAATCAGGATAAATGCAAATCAGCCACAGATTTCACACCTGTCAGATCGGCAAAAAGACAAAAAGACTAAGGATGCAAGCTATTGGCGAGAATGTGGGACCACAGACACTCTCACATACTGCTGGTGGGATTGTCAATTACTACAACCACTTTGAAAAACATGGTGGCGAAATCTAGCTGGGGTGAAGATGTACACACCTTATGACCCAGAAATTTCACTTCTCAGAATATATTCTAGAGACACTGTCATGTATGTACACAGACAGCATGTCCAAGGAGGACATACTTTAGCTTTGAAAGAGCCAACTTGTCCATGAACAGGAGCATAGAGAAATAAAATGTGGCATATTTGTACAATGAAATACTATATAGCAGTGGATATGATGAACATGCAAGACATTGAGCGGAAAAGGGAGGTCATAAAAATGAAAAGAGACGTGAAGCATGAGTAGTAAACAAATAATCCTGGAGCAGCCTACAGATTTTTCAGAATGAATAGAAGATCTTGGGGTGGACAGGTGGAGTTGTAATATCTATGAAGGGCAGGAGATGGGCTACAGCCCAACCAGACAAGGAAACAAGAACAGTGCTCTACATATAAAGCTTCCCGTGTCAAAGTCATACCTGACCTCAGCATCTAGAAAATCTCCATTCCCTGGACTGGTGAAGTGGCAAAATAGTTTGCTCTGTAAGAGAAGAAAGTCACTCATGAAAACTTGAAATCGTATGCCTGCACCACAGTAGTGAGGGATCTCACACGTACCAAAAACATAATGACCAAGCTCCATGCTGAATAATCAACATAAGTTATCATCAAAATGACAAAATAATACTAGTGTAATAAATGACTCTGTTTACCACTCACAAACCCTCATTGAAAGGAATACTAAATAAAGGCTGAACTTCAGAAAGTAGGAAAATGAACCCAGAAAGACCCAGAAGGAGAATGAAATCATGAGGAAACAAATAAGTAAATCTAAATAAAATGTCTGTAAAAGCAAAACTGCAACAATTATAACTAGAAGAGTGGCAAGGCAGTTAAAAACAAGTTAGAACTAAGATATGAGATCAGAAGAACCTGACAGAATGAGAATGGGGAAGTGGATTTAAAGCTTCTCAACGGCACACAATTGTAGGATAGACAGATCTGATATTTAGACTTCATTACATGAAATAGACTTGTTAACTCTCTCCACAACTTCAAAATAATTCCTTTATTAAGCTTTTGCCAATTGATTCATTTGAATATACTATTTTCCGTCATGATTTCATGACTCATTTTAATACAGACTTACATTAGAAATTAAGAAAGGTTATAAACAAATGAGCTAAGATTTCAGTTCAAAATGTAAATCCAAGGAAATGGAATAAATAAACAGTAAAAAAAGTTAACGATACAGGAACTAACTATACAATAGAGAGGATCAACAAAATTAAATCCAGTTCTTTAGAGATATTGAAAAAAAAATGCTGGTTATATTGCTCAGGAACAAGAGAAAAGAAACAAATAAATAATATTAGAAATGCAGCAGAGTCATGACTATGATATAAATCATAAGAGAATATCTTGAAAACCTTTATGCCAATAGATCTTAAAATTTAGGTGAAATGGAAAAATTGCCAGAGTTGGCTGCAAAATTAGTAGAAAACTCTAATATCATCAAAGAATTTAAAGCATTAATGAAAATCTACTCCTCAAACCATCACACTCGGTTTTATCAGTGTCAAGGAAGTGAAAACATCTGTCTTATCCAAATGTTCCAGAAAATAAAACAAGAGAAAAAGGTCCCCACCTGCCTCTATGGGCCTGGTAAATAACCTTGATGCGGGAAACCGACAAGAATAGCATACGATAGAGAAATTATAGGCCAGGCTCACATGTGAACATTGACACAAAAAATCCTGAATAAGTTATGGTCAAACCAAAATAACATATGCAAAAAGATAGAACCAGGAAGTATTTATCCCAGGAATGCAAAACTGCTAATAGACCTATGGATTAATAGTGGGCTGGTGTTTCCCTTACTACCTAAGATCTAAAGGAAATATCTCACAGGAAGTTCTTAAAGCCTCTTATGGGAAATCCTAAGAAACACTTGTGAAGTTTTAAAATGCAAGGTTAGCAAATTATTTTTAGTTTTACTAGCCAGTGACTTCTGAATCCCATTGTATTTCCTTTTTTAAATGTAGTTCTTGCTGCGAATGAGCGCAACAGAATTATAGCATGGCATGGCTGGAGCAGATCTGAGAGATTATGTAGTTAAACCTGTCATTTTAGACCTAACACACATAGAGGTGAAATCATATGCCCAAGGTTACACAGTTCATTGGAGGCAGATTCAGTTTGATGACCTAGGTAAACTTAGGGCTCCAGTACACACAAATGCCAAGGGTCCCCCACAATGCTGACCCATGGATATGGACAATTCCATCTCTGACTATGTGATGGATTAACTTATTGGACAAACCCTGTCACCTAGAACACCTGGAAAGGTTGGAGATGATGTATACATATGCGTGTACATGTGTGTATATACATGTACACGTATGTATACATAAATGTATGTGCATGTGTAGACATATGTACATATGTGTGTATATATACACACACGTAAGTGTACCAGAATATATGTAAATATCAAGGCACAGTCAGGGCAGCAAGAAGAAAGCCAGGGTTTGGGGCATCAGGACCCTGGAGAGAAAATAAGCACATGGAGGTAAGCCCAATTTCTCTCCAGGAATTTGCCAATTTCCAAGAGCCTGAGGCTGAGAGGTTGAGAAGCTGGGCAGAACTTTGGGGAGACAAAAAAAATTGGAATTCAAGGCCCTCTGTGAGTGGCGGGTCCTGGTAAACACCCCAAGCTATCCCTTGGAGTCATTTTGGACACCTGAAGGACTATATGTAAGAACTATAAGTTAACAGAATTTAACCAGCCCTTACGATGGAAATAGCTAAATTCCATATTGGACTAAAAGACACTGTCCCTACCTACCTGCCATCCAGAAGCAAAGTAAATTATCTCTGGAAGAAAATAACATCACTCTGAGCCTTGAATTTTTTTCATACACACTGCCTGCATTTAATAAAAACTTCTCAAACATAATTAGGGAAAAAAAAAGAAACAATGAAAAACTGAGGGGAAAAGTAGCAACAAGCCTACAGGTGATCCAGATGTTGGAGTTACTCAACATAGACTTTCAATAACTAATTAGTAAGTTCAAGAAAATAATGACGAGGGAGTTCCCCGGGCAACTATAATATACATTTTTTAAAAATCACGTGGGAATTCTAGAACTTAACAATACATAAGAAATCAAGAAATTAATTAAATTAAGAAATAAACAGATGGGTTCAACAACAAATTAAATACAGCCAAGAAAAAGATTAGTGTACTGGAAGTAAGGCCAGTAGAAAATATCTGCCTTCAAATATAGAAAAATAGATGAAAAGCACACACACACAGAAACATAATGAACAGAGGAGGCACGGTGGGTGCTTGAGGTGGGACATGGTCAGAATGCTTCAGGATTGCTCACCAAAGCTGCATCTCAGGTCAGAGGTGGGCCCTGGGCATGGGGCACCAGCACCGACCGAAGAATGGGCTACAAAATACAGTGGTACTATTATCCTCCAATGAAAGCATAAGGATTATCCAAGTAGATTAAAGAAACAACCACCATATGCTACTTACAAAAGAAACATCTTAAAAATAGGATGCTGAAAATGGAAGTCAAAAGATAGAAAAAGATATATTCGAGTCCTATAAAGTAACACCCTTTTATAAAAAATAAAAGACTCAATCCATTTAGGAAGATGCAATCATTCTAAACGTGTATAGATTTAAAATACATAAAGCAAAAATGATAGAAATAAAGCTAATCAGGGCAAAACTAAGTTAATCTATTCATTGGGGAACATTGGCACATTCATAAAGAAAGAGTGTCTACTATCTACCTTGGGGAATTGTCCCCAAGGTATGAAAATGAGGGTACAAGACATCTCTCATGGTGCTTGGAATTTCACATATTAGGATATGTGTCTTTCTTTTTGATTTATATATTTGAGAGAGAGAGAGAGAGAACGAGCACGTGAGCTGGGCAGGGGGTGGGGGGCCCAGAGGGGGAGGGAGAGAGAAACTTTAGCAGACTGTGCGGCTGAGCATGGAGCCTGATGCGGGGCTCGATTCCAGGACCCTAAGATCATGACCTGAGCTGAAACCAAGAGTAGGACACTTAAACTGACTGAGCTACCCAGGCGCCCCTGGGATATGTTTCTTAAAGTAATTTTTAGTCTTGGGCTTTACACCTGAGCGTAGAACCTTGTAAATGAGGACATTATGGGCTTGGGGGATGGGAAGTGAAGCAGACTCAGGGAAGGACACAATAGATTCGTTTTATACTTTCTCCATGTCTTAGCCATGCCAGTTTATACCTGGAATCTGCATGGCCAGTTGTTTTCCCCTCTACATATAAGACAAACGTTTGCACATGCTTTGACTCTCATTTCCAGCTTCTTACAAACTCAGATACATGCCTACCCTTGTCAAGTTCCTTCCAAACATCAGGTAGAATGATTATTCTCCGCTGTCTTACTTAGAACCGTTCGGGTCATGGAATTAAAATTTACACTGTTTCCACTCCATAAGGCAGCATCAAACAATGACATCTAATTTCCTATGGCCATGTTCTTTGTAGCTAATTGTCTTATAAAACTGAAATATTAAAAAAAAAAATTTTGACATGTGCATACACTATTACTGTTTGAAAATCCTTATTACAGGTATGCGTGTATTGTGCTAATTCAGAGTTTTGGGACTTCCCAGAGTTGAAACATGCCGCTTCTCTCTACTTCATACAAAGTCACTGCTAGCCTGCAGTCTTTCACCTCTCCCATCCGGTGTGATCGGGTATTCCCTTTCCTTGGGTATTCCGTTTAAAGGAATGTAGTGGCTTTGAAGCTAGGCAAGGGACAGCCCTGCACCCTGCCTCAGGTACACAGGAGCCCCTGTCTGTGTGGCTTTACCTCTGGAACGCCTTGTGTCTAGCTGTTAAGAGTTTCGTTCTTGGAGCACAGAAGACTTGAATATAAAACCAGCTGACAGGTGCTGGGCGAGGCTCTCACCTCTCTGAGCCTCAGTTTTCCTCATGTGTCAAGGAGGGATAATTTCCATCCCAAAGGATTATTGTTTCACTAAGAAAAACTCATATGGAATTCAGTGGTGGCAAAAGGTCAAAACGCAGTAGTTATTACTATTCAGAGACTTATTTGGAAGGGTCTGTACAGAGGCCCTCCAGGACTAGGAATTTATACGAAGGGAGAAGTGATGTTTGGGGTCTGTTTGAGGTCGTCATGCAAGGGGATGGGTGATTCTGGCTACAGCGTGGTGTCCATCATGCGGACTGTCCTGTAGCCCAAGTCTCACGCCTTCCACCTCATCTCAGGAGGAGCAGTATAATAGAGAACAAGTACAAAGCAGAACAAGGGCTTTAAGTTGGCATGAGCAGAAGTCAGCACCGCTGGGTGGTAGCCCCAGGTATCAGGCGTGGCACGTGGCAATGTAGACACTGTCCACATGTAGCCTTAGTGTTGGCGTGAGTTGTGGACATGGCGGCATGCTATGGGAGCCGGGGGACCACCTCCTTCAGGAGCTCTGGGTCCCGTCCGCAGCAGATGCATCACAGTCACTGGAACAGGCGGAAATAGGTATGACAGATGCACTAGCTGGAAGGACCCAAAAACCAAGGTGGAGGTATTTGAAGTCATGCTCAAATTTCCACCATGCAGTAAGTGAAGGTCGAGCCAGAGAAAAATGGACTCTCCCCAGGCTGGTCTGGCTGTGTGAACCTTCGCATCCTAAGTGATACCTCCCAGGTCTCTCCATTCCACATTTCATGTTCTAGTTCCTCTCTGGAGGGCTTGCCATCTATTTTTTCCCTGTTTATATGTGTCTGGCTATCATTTATGTCATTCTTAGAATATGATTAACCACATGTCATGTACATGGATTTGTTATTAGCCGGGTTTCACTCAACCTTTGTAGTGTATAGAATATGGAATAAATAGCTTTCACACTTTCTCACTTTTTTCTCAGCATCTTTTCCTCTCCCCTCCCCTGACCTGCTCCCTGAATCCCTGTAGCCAAATATTCTTGCTTTTCCCTGTGAATCTTCTCTTTTCTTGTAACTATATTCTATCACTTGCAATCTGCCATCGTAGTGATGTCTTTGCAGATCTCTCTGCGTCAATGTGAGCAGACTTGTGGATCAACCGTTCACTTCTGTACGGGCTGACAGAGGCTTCAAAGTCATTCCAGCTCTCTTTTGTCTTTCATTGTGTTTCCCAAAGCACTTCTTAAATTTTTTACTTAAAATTTTTCTAAGTTAAAATGTTGAGCCTATTTATTAAAAAAACAGACAAGGATCCCTGGTGTTTCTTAGTGCCAAATGATGATTTTAGCAGTGTCTTCACCAGCACAGTGAAATTTGGTGTAATTGTAATGACAACCAAAAGCAACATTTTTAGAAAAGTGGGAGTTCTTATTTTCAAATCCAGAATGAGGTTAGGTACACATTATATTTCTGAATTATTAGTTTTTTATTTATTGAAAGTTAATAAAATCACATGTGAATAAAGAATGAGAGAAAGAAGGTAACAAGAGGCAGGAAGGAAGGGAGAGAGGGAGGGACCATCATGCATGAATAAACACTTTCATTTGAACATTTAAAATCACATAACTTTCATAGTCTTTCTCAGAAGAAACGATGGAAACAAGTCACGATGGACTGATGGAATGGGAACATTCTGAAAGTCATGCAGCAGCTCAACCATTAGCTTTTGGAATGTACTTAGGCTGGGGGGGGGGGTCACCATTCTTTGAACAGCTTTATGTGCCGGGGCACTGGGTTTGGTTCCAGAAAGTGAAACACTTGACCTCTACGTCCATTGAAGTGTTTTCAAATGTAACTCTTAAACAATGCTTATGCGGGGGACTCTGATAAGAAAGGATTGCCTTTCCGGGGATGCGGAGAAAGGGGAACCCTCCTACACTGTTGGTGGGAATGCAAGCTGGTGCAGCCACTCTGGAAAACAGTATGGAGGTTCCTCAAAAAGTTGAAAATAGAGCTACCATATGATCCAGCAATTGCACTACTGGGTATTTACCCCAAAGATACAAAAGTAGGGACCCAAAAGGCTACGTGCACCCCGATGTTTATAGCAGCAATGTCCACAATAGCCAAACTGTGGAAAGAGCCAAGATGTCCATCAACAGATGAATGGATAAAGAAGATGTGGTATATATACACAATGGAATATTATGCAGCCATCAAAAGGAATAAGATCTTGCCATTTGCAACGACGTGGATGGAACTGGAGGGTATTATGCTGAGCGAAATAAGTCAAACAGAGAAAGACATGTATCATATGACCTCACTGATATGAGGAATTCTTAATCTCAGGAAACAAACTGAGGGTTGCTGGAGTGGGGGGTGGGGTGGGAGGGATGGGGTGACTGGGTGATGGACACTGGGGAGGGTATGTGTTCTGGTAAGCGCTGTGAATTGTGCAAGACTGTTGAATCTCAGATCTGTACCTCTGAAACAAATAATGCAATATATGTTAAGAAAGAAAAAAAGAAGAAGAAGAATGTAGCAGGAGGGGAAGAATGAAGGGGGGGAAATCGGAGGGGGAGAAGAACCATGAGAGACAATGGACTCTGAAAAACAAACTGAGGGTTCTAGAGGGGAGGGGGTTGGGAGGATGGGTTAGCCTGGTGATGGGTATTGAGGAGGGCACGTTCTGCATGGAGCACTGGGTGTTATGCACAAACAATGAATCATGGAACACTATATCTAAAACTAATGATGTAATGTATGGGGATTAACATAACAATAAAAAATTAAAAAAAAAAAAAAAAAAAAAGAAAGGATTGCCTTTCAAAGTAACAAATGGCCCTGACTCACGAGTTTGTGCCTAGCTATTTTTCTACGTGATGAGAGGTTTTGGCACACTTGGCTCTATTGTGGTATCTCGTACTGCCATCAAGGAGATGGTTTGGACAAGAGAATCTGTTACAGGGTCGAGGTGTGGTTGTTTGGCCATGAAACAGAGTGGAAACGATAAAACAGAACACAGCAATACAAAATCAATACAGCCTGAGCTCATAACCTCATTTACTTTCTTATATTCTGAAAATTCATGAAAATCTTCACAAACGATGTGAGCCTGTGTCAGTCCTGTTGGATCAGCGCTCTCTCCGATCTATAGCACAATAACGTGATGAAATAAACTGTGGAGCAGAGGGATATGCGTTCAAACTGCAGAAGATATAATCATCTTTAGTGACCTGGGACCCATCTTCTTTGGAGTAGAACTGAGGTGAGGGAGAGAGGATAAACAGGATACTGAGATGTGGGAGATCCAGAGAGGTAAATAGAGGCCCCAAGCAATGGTGATGCTGAAACAGAGGCCAAGAGATGAATGTCTCCATCCTGACAGACCTGGGCATTTGCTTTCTCTCATGCCGAGGTGGTATCACTGCAAAGGCAGCCATCTTGGCGGGGAGTCCATGAGCTGTGCCACAGAGCTCTGCCCTCACCTATCCCTTCAGTGGATCTAAAGAGGGATGTGAGAGAAGCAGTCCTTTGACTTTGAGTGGTGGCAGATACAAGGAGTGGGCAGAAGGACAAAACCTTTTATTCCTCCTACTCTTCCAGGCTATGACTCTCCTTCCTTCCAAATCATTTATACTGGTCCAAATTCTTCAGCTCAAGAGCATGTTTAGCCTCTTTGCCACATTTTTCCATTAATATTGACCTTCACTTTAAGAGTCATATTGATTTCATATTGAGAATATATATGCGCTCAACATCTTTATAAGATCTTTGTTTTCTTTTGGGGTGCCTGGGTGGCTCAGTTGGTTAAGTGACTGCCTTCAGCTCTGGTCATGATCCCAGGGTCCTGGGATTGAGCCCTGCATCAGGCTCCCTGCTCGGCGGGAAGCCTGCTTCTCCCTCTCCCACTCCCCCTACTTGTGTTCCCTCTCTCACTGTGTGTGTCTCTCTCTCTCTGTAAATTAAATAAATAAATAAAATCTTAAAAAAAACTTTGTTTTCTTTTCACAAATACTTGAAATTCTCATAGAACATGAACATGTCAGCTCAGTTACTTGACTTTTTTTTTTTTTGAAGATTTTATTTATTTATTTGACAGAGAGAGACACAGCGAGAGAGGGAACACAAGAAGGGGGAGTGGGAGAGGGAGAAGCAGGCTTCCCGCAGCAGGGAACCTGACGCAGGGCTCGATTCCAGGACCCTGGGATCATGACCTAAGCTGAAGGCAGATGCTTAACGACTGAGCCACCCAGGCGCCCCTCAGTTACTTGACTTTTTTATTTCTCCAGGAGATCAAAGTGATAAATAATGAGTGAGATATTTATTGCTTTCTCTTTTTCCCTGAATGTCTTACCCCCTTTCCAAAAGCTGCATCATCCTGCCAAATTTAGGTCATGGAACTAAACAGTAAAATATATGTACATATAAGTCACCTTATAAATATAAGTGTTTTTGGTCTAAAAGCTATTTGTTGCCCATAAGCTGTATGTAGATGATTGTCTTTATTATCTTACTCTAAGGGATTCTCTCTGTTTTTGAGCTTCCAACTATGGAAGAATTGAAAACCTTATTATCAGTTTAGAGGAGAATTGTGAAATTAACAACTTCCAGACAAGACTTCTGAGGAAATTTGGAGAGTTTAAGGAATTTAAGACTGGGGTGAAATCTAGAAATGGGGTTCTCATATTTGAGGTTACAAGGGGCATTAACATTTCTGCTCTGACCCTTGCTCCCTCACACAATGGCTGGAATAGAATAGAAGTAAGGCCTCAAAGAACCATGGAATGGGGGTTCACTTCCTTGTCCTGAGTCCTGGGTAGCCTCTGGTGGTCCCTTAACCTTTAACCTTTCCTCAACTGTGAAAGGAAGAAGCTCATGGCTCCATTCTAGGGCTGTTGTGAGAAGGAAATGAGATCACCCACTTAAAACGAGCAGCTTGCATTTGTGGGCGAGGCAAATGCCGTATATATTCCAAACGCTGTATATATTACCTTATTCAAAATGACGGCGTGGAAGACATGCTGTGTCCATCACTTGGCAAGTGAGAAAAGGGAGGCACAGAGCTGAACTTTGCAAGTCTGCGTTCTTAACCACTCTTTACATTGAGAGCATTGACTCGAGCACAATAAAGTCTCATTCGAAGAGAACTAGAAATACTATTATGCCTTAGCTTTCCTTTATTCCCAATCTTCTCAAGGGTGTCTTTGGAAATTCTTAAAGAAACAGAACGAGTGGTGTTAAAAATCACCTTATGCATGCAGTAAGTGTAGGAGTGCATTTGAAAGGAAGTTATATAATAATTACCAAATGTAACGCATTCAAAAGTGATTGTGAAAATAATACCTCGCAATTATGATGGAGTAATTGAGAGGTGCTGCTGAGGGAAAGACATTTATTTCTTTCCTTTGCTCCCGAAAAACTAAGGATATTTATTTATCTATTTACTGGTTTGCTCATTTATTGGCAGATGGGGCGTTATTGTTCAAATTCGTGATACTTAATTTAGGAGTCGGAAGGGTGACGCCTCTCATACAATGATCACAGCCTTTAAAAGTAAATTTCCTATTGTCAGACACCCAAATTAACTGGCATAGATATATGACAAATTGTGAAACAGTTGATTAAACCGGTTGCCAAATAAGAACTCCCTTCAGATAATAACTCGGCGCTCAACACATTTTACCACAGACTATATGAAAGTCTTTATTTAGCAAAATCAGAGATCAAGATTGTTATCCTACATTTACTTTCTCGAAGATAATGTGATTATAATAATAACAATGTGATGAGCTTTGGTATGAACAGCTTCTGGGCCCAGTTCACTAGAAAGTGCATTTATTTTTGCCAGTAAAGGATGTGATTACATAGTAGAAAAGAAGGTGGGTTATTGATTTTTTTTTTTTCCTAAAGACTGCTTATGTTCTAGATGATGACCACAAAAGTCAACTGATAGTCTCAAGGCTACACAGCAAAGGTGGGCCAGGATCCAGGACTCCTGCTTGCTAGAACTTGTTCTTCCCGTAACAATAAATTACCTCCTTATTTTTTGGATTCCTCATGCTTAGTAAGTCCATAATTCTTGGAAATATGCTCCAGTAGAGACAGTTTGGGGCCAGATTGGTGCTGGAGGTGCTTTCTTCCCACATGGGGGCAGGCCTAAAGGAGGAAGGACAAGGTGGGCTCCCTCCTTCTGCGCATTATCAGTGACCTTCTCCCTGCTCCTACATGGCTGATGCACCACGCATGTTGGTTTTCATGACATCCCCCTGCTATATGAACCAATGTAATGGTAATCTTCACTTAACATGGTCCTGATTTAACATAAGCTAAGCGGCATCATTAGAAATAATGGTAACATTTTCCTCTTCTTTCCAACAATTGTTGTATTTGCTAGAACTTTCAGAAAATGTTAAATAATACCATGAAAATGAACATTCTGATTTTATTCTTGATTTCACGGCATCATGAAATATGTTCTGCCCCTCCTCAGCCTTGCACTAATGTGGTGGAAACTGGGGCTCAATCTCAGAACTCTTTCTGCAGAACATGAATGCTGTTAACACACCATACCTCTACCCTGACAGCTACCCACAACAGCTACTGCCAACTGGTAGGAATGAGCAAAGGTGGAGAAAACCATTTGCCATTCATACTCTAGAGTTTTGCCATGCGTGGAAAGTGCTCTCCTTTATCCCATTTACTTACGGATTTCTTCTATTTTTATATTTTTTCTTTTTCTTTCTTAAAACAAGGCTTGCATATATGCAGCATTTTCAAAGTGATTACATGCTTTTTGTTTCTTTGTTTGGCTATTACAACCATGGATTACATTAATTTCAAAACATTAAATCATTCTTCAGTTTCTGGCTAAGCTATTTTTTGGCCATGGTGTATATACTCTTATATTTGTTAATTTTTAATTAGGGTCTTAGTTTCTGTATTAGCAAGTGACATTTACCGTCAGTGTTGTGCAACTTATTTTAAGGCCACATTTTTAGTGTCAAGGCTTTGCTACCTTACTAACATCATTTGAGGAATTTCCATCTCTTAGTATGCCCCTGATTTATATAAAATGTATCTGCTATTTACAGGGTCTATAGTGCTGTCTCTAAAACCATCTGGGCTAAGTGATTCTTGGAATGTATTCTCAATTTTGTCCATGATTATTGATATATTCAAATTTTCATCTTTGTTTATATTTTGGTCATTTACATTTCCCTAGAAAATTATTCATTGTATCTGCATCTTCACATTTAGTTTCAAAGAATTATAGCTAGTATTCACTTACAGTGGCTACAGTCTCTTACCTATACTCTCTATTCTAATTGTGAATGTTGCATATTTCTGTATTTTTATAATTTTTACCCATCTTAGAATTGCCTATCTCATTGGTCTTAACAAAGAAACAATTGTTGCATAAATTTATTAATTCTATGGACCTTATCATTTATTTTATTTAGATGGAGGTTTTTTAAAGAATTACTGCTCCTATTTTTCTATAAAATATTTTTCTGTTGATTTTAAGTGTTTTCCATATTTCAATAAATTTTTCTTTATTACTTTTACTCATTGTTTTATTTCTAACATTTATAACACTTGTTCTTTATCCATGTAACAAGGCCCTCTATTTAAGCCTTTTTCTTTCATTCTCTCTCATAGTAACATAGGAACATGTTCTTTTTGTGTTATTATTGCTTACTATCACACACTCCATTAATTTAAAACTTTTTTTGTCATTTTATTTTATGTATATTGTAAATATCAGCAAAGAATGCTCTTAGCCAAAAGTCAGAAATCAGAACTAACCATAGCTTAAGCAAATAAGTGTAGTGTCTTTTGCTCCTCTATTTTGTTTTGTTTTGCCTTTTAAGACCTCTAAGGCCATAGATTCTTTTCATATGCCATCCATCTTTAGCATGTTACTTTGTTGCCTCATGTTTGCAAGATGAATACTGCAGCTCTGGACTTCACAAGAATTTCTAAGCCAAGACAAAAGGGTAAGAATGGCACCAGTTATGTTAGTTTCTTTCATCTGAAAAGTAAAAACTTTCCCAGAGCCCCACACTTCCCTGTCATTGACTAGAACTGTATGACATGACCAGCCGTAGCTGCAAGGGAGGCTAGAAAGTATTTATCTGTTTTGGAGTCTCTACTAGAAGATGAAGAAGAATGAGTTGGAAATATCTGGTTAGTTAACCAACTAACTCTTGTCTGCTGTAATATGTCTATCGGAAATAAAAATTATGATTTTTTTAATGCAATCTGAAATGTGGCTTTTAGATTTATTATTATAATTGATTTTAATCCTCTCATTATACTTCTCCCCCTTTTTATCTTTTAGTATTGTATAGAAGATAATTTCTTTCCTTTTTCTCCTCTCTTAAAATTTCTACTAGTAGTTAATGTTTATTGAAAAAGATTCTTAACCTGTTTTTCCTATGATAAGATTCAAAAATTGAATTTTATCTTCAATATCCCATTATTTAAGAGAAGTAATTACTAATTCCCAACTTTCCCTTTTGTTATACTTAATCACACTCCTATTACCTGACTTATAAGAATATTTGAGATTTAGATCAGAATGCAGTATTCTGTATTATGCAGTTCATTGGTTTTCAGCATATTCATAGAGCTGAGTGTCCATCACCACAGTCTATTTTTGAACACGTTCATGACTCTAAAAGGAAATACACAAAAATGCATTATATTATTACTTTTTCCTTTGTATATATTTTTTTCAGTATTTTCATTGTTTCTAGCTAGATTTTTTTTTTTATATTGCATTATTTGTTTCAGAGGTACAGGTCTGTGATTCAACAGTCTTACACAATTCACAGCGCTCACCATAGCACATACCCTCCCCAGGGTCTATCACCCAGCCACCCCATCCCTCCCACCCCATCCCCCACTCCAGCAACCCTCAGTTTGTTTCCTGAGATTAAGAATTCCTCATATCAGTGAGGTCATATGATACATGTCTTTCTCTGATTGACTTATTTCACTCAGCATAACACCCTCCAGTTCCATCCACGTTGTTGCAAATGGCAAGATCTCATTCCTTTTGATGGCTGCATAATATTCCATTGTACATATATACCACATCTTCTTTATCCATTCATCTGTCGATGGACATCTTGGCTCTTTCCACAGTTTGGCTATTGTGGACATTGCTTCTAGCTAGATTTTTAAATGTTCTTTAGGCTTCTTTCTTTTTTTAAATTTTATTTATTTATTTGAGATAGACAGAGAGAGATAGCAAGAGAGAGAACACAAGCATTGGGGGAGAGGGAGAAGCAGGTTCCCTGCTGAGCAGGGAGCCCAACACGGGGCTCTGGGATCATGACCTGAGCTGAAGGCAGAATAACCAACTGAGCCACCTGGGGAGGGGCCCTTAGGTTTATTTCTAACTTAATTAGTTGCAATATTTAAACCCAGCGTTTCATAACCTTTGTTGGCTGGAGAGTGAACTCAGCAATGTATAACAGAAAACTTAAATAACAGTTGCTTAAACAAGATAGCTATTTTTGTTCTTTTGTGTAGCAAGAAGTCTAAAGGTAGGGAAATCGGAATTGGTACAGCAACTTCACAATATCATTGGCTATCCAGGATCTTTTATACCATCCCTGGGATGTGGTCTTTTTTCTCCCGCTCACAAGATGACTGCATTGGGTGCAACAGATACGAAGGAGGGGCCCTAGGAAGGAAGGAAGGAAGGCTATCCGTGTATCAGGAGAGGAATACTTTCACAGAAGCACTGAGCACACTCTGCTTACATCTCATTGGCCAGAACTATGTCTGGCCCAGCCAGCTCCTATACACACCCCTCTTCCAGAGAGACTTGTGGCTTTTCGATGGACACATTGCCAACATGAACAATTAGAAAGGGAAAATCAATATTGGGTAGGCAACAGTCTTGCCACATTCCTCTTTTTTGACCCCTTCTTAGGTTAGTTGAAATAGATCATCAATTAATATTTTTTAAAGAGTATATTTTAAAATTTCCTATGTATCTGAAACTATAGTCCCATGCTTTCACAGGTAAAAACTCAACTTTGCCTCAAATCATTACATTTCCCACTCAGAACCCTGTATTTATTTTCTAAAGCTTCATTGAGACATATCTTACATAGCATAAAATTCCTGCATTGAAAGTGTGTAGTTTAGTGATTTTTAGTGTATTCATGAAACTGTGCATCCATTGCTGCAACAATCTATTTTAGAACATGTTCATGACATCAAAAGGAAACTCCATTCACATTAGCAGTCACTCTTCATTCCCCTCCTCTTCCCAGTGCCTGGAAACCATAATCTACTTTCTGTCTCTATGGATTTTCTTATTTAAGAAATTTCATGTAGATGGAATTATACAATACATGGCCTTTGCAACGGACTTCTTTCACTTAGCACAATGTTTTCAAGTTTCATCCATGTTGTAGCATATAAGTACTTCATTCATTTTGTTGCTATTTGAATAATATCCCATTGTTTGGATGTACTACATTTTATTTATCTATTTCATAAAATTACCATCCCATTGATGGGTATTTGACTTGTGTCCACTTTGGAGCTATTATGAACCTTTATGTGCAAGCTTTGTGTGAATATGTTTTCATTCTCTTAGGAATATACATAGCTAGGAGTGGAATTATTGGGTATTAGGATAACTTTATGTTACCTTTTGAGAAAGTATCAAACTGTTTTGCAAAGAGGCTGCACCATTTCACATTCTCACCAGCAGAAGAGGAGAGTTCTAATTCCTCCTCCTTCTTGACAACACTTGTTATTGTCAGTCTTTTTTTACTATAGCCATCTTGGAAAGTATGAAGTGGCATTTCATTGTATTTCCCTAATGACTAACAATGTTGAGTATTTCTTTGTGTATTTATTGGACATTTAAATCTCTTTTTTGGAGAAATATCTATTCAGAGGCTTTCCCCTTTTGGTTATTTGTCTTCTTATTGTTGAGTTGTAAGAGTTCTATATGGTATACATATTCTGGATACAAGTTTCTAGTCAGATATATAATTTGAAGATACTTTATCCCATCATATGGGTTGTCTTTTCAGTTTCTTGCTGGCGTCATTTGATGCACAAAAGTTCATACTTTTGGTGAAGGCCACTTTGTCTTTTTTGCTTTGTCACTTAAGCATAAGAGACCATTGTCTAACCTAATGTGACAATGATTTCTTTTATGTTTTCTTCTAAGAGTTTTATAGTTTTAGCTCTTACACTGAAGCTTATGATCCTTTTGAGTTAATCTTTGTGTCTGGTATGAAGTAGGGGTCCAAATTCATTCCCTTGCATGTGGATATCCAATTGTTCCAGCACCATTTGTTGAAAAGACTAATCTTTCCCCCATTAAATTGTCTTGCACCTTTGTTGAAAATCAATTGACCATAAATAGGAGGGTCCATTTCTGGATTCTCAATTCTATTCCATCAATATGGAATATGTCAAAATGTCTATTGTTACACCATTACCATATTGTCTTAACTTCTGGAGTTCTGTAATAGATTTTAAAATCACTGAATCTCTCAGCTTTATTCCTCTTTTTCAAAATTGCTATTTCTAGGTTTCTTCTCACTTGTGCCTCTGACTAAAGTGCTTTGTTTTGAGGAACATTCCTCAGAATGCAGTGTACCACCATCAGCCCTCTCCTACCTAGCTCCTTTTTCTATCTTGGATTTTTTTCTGGAATTTTCAGCCCCTGTATGGATGTGGGAAGACGAGACAGGGAAGAGAGCAGGGGTTTATCCTCCAGCCACCTTCCAGAAGACTTCAACCGCACAGAGGTGGAGAGGATGTCTCATTCCTTCACAGTTGTAGGCTTCACAGCACCAGGTCAGGGGATCGATTTGGGGAGACACACAAGCATCTTTCTCCTTCCTCTTCACTCATGGTCTCACTTGGTTTCATAAAAGTCTCCTTTAACGAAACCTGGGTAGATTCCTTTCAACCCCATTCCACCTTCTGTATAACTGACGTTTGCCCAGGACCTCCCACTATGACTATTAGACTCTGTTTATGGCCAGCATCTGTCTTGGTTGGTTTATGCTCATGTCTGATGACAATATTTTGAAGAATACCCTGCTCATCACACATGTCAATTACCCCTAGATACCAAGATGTGATTACCTTTCAGGATAAGCTTTGCTGCTGTTATGAGCTTTCATCTAAGCTGTGCTTTAGAACTGTAAACCAGGTGCCACTTGGCTTTGGAGCTCTCCATTGGATGGGACATGAAATCGTGGTGTAGCTGCAGTTTCTGACTGCACTGAGTAATTTCATTTAATAATCATTTTGATTTTCCCTCTGTGTAAATTTTCCCTGAGAGGAGGTTAGGCTCATTGGGAGGTGAATTCATTCTCTCAAGTCATTAAGGTTCCAGTTAGTGCTCCGCAGCTATAATTAATTAAACTATACTCAACTTCCCTAAAAATGAAATTCTCTATATCCCCAGTGAATTTGAGATTCACGCTGCATAGATTGAGGCATGAATATGCCAAAACCTGAATTTTTCTTGAAGCTTATCTTACCTAATTTTTTTTTCTTTTTGCCTCCCAGTCTGCCTTGATGAAGGTATCTTGTAAGTAGGGGCATGAGGAAGGTGATGTTTCATTTCTACTTTTGTACTTCACAGAGTTTTTTTGGTTAATCTAAATGTCCTATCTGGTAATAACATCTGAGAAGAGGGTGATAGACAGTAAAAAGGAGGAAGTATTCTTTATTTTAATTAAAATGCTAACATAAGGCATGATCATTGAGTGATTGCATTACAAAGCAGCTACTTGTTCTGCCATAGTTAAGTGTGATTTGATGCGTCCATTATGAGCCTCTCTTCTCAGGGGTTTATATCTTGGCCAAAATAGTCCCTCCAGGCTGAAACTTGGCAGACAACTCAGCCTAATTACAGTCATTTTCCTTTTTGGATTAAGAAAATGGAATTATTACAGTGCTTTAAGCCCACCCATCCCCATATTTTCAAAGGTCTGTATTTATATCATCATAAATTGTGGGCTTTTGATCCTTTCAAATAAGATGGCAACTTAGCAAGAACCAAAGGAGTTCTTAGTACCTGCAAGCAACTTGATCCAGGCATTCCACACAGAGGGACTCATCCTTCTGCAAGCGATTGTAGCCAAGAGTCCAGGAAGTCACTACATTAGTAACAAGGTTCGTGGGGGTGTCAAGAAGGCCGGTGCTGTGGGTTTTGTTACCTTCAGTAAACAGGCAAGGTGTATCTCCTACTCCCAAGTCATGAGTCCACAGCCCCACCACATCCCTCCCTTGACTTTCAGCTGCCCTAGAATTGTCCTTCCACACGTCGGACCTCCATGTTCCTCATTCATCTTTACCCATCAGTAGGGGTGGACAAAATTCAAGGGGGTTAGTGGTGATTAGTGGGTTCTTAGGGTATTAATAGAAATCCTGGGTCAGCGAATCTTCTCTGCAGGAGTCACTTATGTTGTAATCTTGGAGACCTCAGGGATCAGTGGCTTTACCACCTCCAGAGGGTCAGGTAGTGATTTGTTTGCTTCCATAAATTATCATTGTATTATTTTTGCCACAGTTATTTGACATATAGATCACTATGGATAGTATTAAAATTTTCATCATTCCTTAGGTGCAATAAGTGAAATTGGACTTAAAATTCTACATCTTACCTTTTCTATAACTCAAGGCATGTCATGTCCTCTTTGAAATACTTTCACTTTAAGTGAAAATATTGTAGATAGTAGATGGAATGCTTTTGCAACTTTTAGATAGCTTCCCTGACAAAAACCACAACCTACCATTTGCAAACTTTTGTGAAGAAATCAGTGTGGTTTCTGCAATTTACAGCTTGGAATTCCCTGGGTTCTTGCTTGTAAATCTATCTAGATCTATGCCATGAATATGTAACATGCAGACTGATGCTGAATGTAGCACTGTGATATAAATAGGTTTCTTGGGCTTTTCAGAAAAGCAACAGGAGTTAAAAAAAAAATTCAACTCCGTTTTCTGCACTGTGCAGCCCATTAAAGAGACTGTGGAATCAAAATGCTGAAGATGTTAGACAGAAAATGTTGCTGAATCAGTCCCTTTGAAGAGGCTGGCGCGAATGAGTCACGTGGTGCGGAGGGAGAAGAAGCTGGGCACACTCCTAGCTGTCGAAGGTTTTATTTACTCGGAAGGTTTGGTATTTGTGTGAGTGCAGTGAACAAATAAGGTATGTCAATGATACATACAAACAAAGTTACAGCAATTAAATTAAAAACTAAAAAGGTTTTGAATGTTAAAACCAAAAACGTTTTAATTGAACATAATTCTATGGAAGACAATTAAATTACCACTTTGGAACAGAAGCACAAACAATGTGATAATGAGCTATGGAACCAAAATTTAGAACAGATAAGCTGAAAAAATTACAGGTACCCTGGTGTAGGAAATGCACAGTGCTGATGATATGAAAATATGAATTATTTATGCCTTCTTTAAATGTAGAATGTAAATTTGCTTGGAATTAATTTCTGTTGGGAAATCACTACACGGTAAACATGGCTGTCTCTTAGGGTAATATTTTTCCTCCTAAATGTTATTATTATTATTTTATTATTATTGTTGTTGTATTGGGAAGAAGAGGAGATGAAAAAATACTCAAGATTGAAACTGCCAAGTTGTGGTTACACTGGAAAATTAAAATTTCATTTCTAGGCAACATGGAATGTAAGCAGTTACAAAGTAAATTATCCTATGCTTTTCAACAAAGGATACCACACTGAGTGTTATGGACTGAATTGCTTCCCCCTCCACCAAAGATTCATGTTGAAGCCCTAACCCACAATGTGATCATATTTAGAGATGGGGTGAGGGCCCTAACCCAATGGGACTGCTGTTCTCATAAAAGAGGAGGATCTCTGTGTGTGTATGTGTGTGTGTACAGAGGAAACGTCATGTGAAAATGTAGCAAGACCATGGCCTGCTGCAAACCAGGAAGCAAACCCTTTCCAGGAATGGAAATGGTCATATCTTGATCTCAGATGTCTAGCCTCCTGAACGCTGAGAAATGAATTTCTGTTGTTTAAGCCACCCAGTCTGTGGTGCTTTGTTATGGGTGCAGACTAAGACACTAGGTCAGAAAGATGCACATTTAAATTTAATTTGAAGGCATTTTTATATTTACTAATGTTCATCCAATGAAGACCATAAGGGCTTTTGTTTTTTTCAACCCTCTGAACTGTGTGCGCATGAATGCCTGTATGTACTGCCCCTCAATTACTTCTGTTTATTGATTCATTGAACGTATATTGTTGTTTCTTCAGAATGGGAAAGTCAATCTGTAATCACTATAAACATTGTTGAGATAGTTTACATTCTTTTTCCCTATTAAAGCTTTAAACTCTGATGTGTATTTACATTTTCAACCCCTCTTCACTTAGACTAAGCACATTTCAAGTGCTTGTAGCCACATGCGGCTAGTGGCTCTCATACTGGACAGTACAAGTTTAGATTGGTTCAAATTAGTTAGTCTCATGCAAAAGTAACATGGAATAAGTCTACCATACCTATAAGAGCATAGTCAAGTGATCAGCCAATAGATTCTTGGGTCTTCTTAAATATGTATACTGAATCATCTCAACTACAGACTATAACTAATGGGAGAAAAAAAATTTATGATTATCTAAGAGGCATGGACATGGGACCACTGGCTGTGGTCTTGGGTCCTGCGCTCTGTCTTGACTAACATCTTCCTCCTTAACTAACCTTCCAGGAAACCTCAGTAGCTCCTCACCCCAATGCACTTCACAGGTGGGGAAGCTGAATCCAGAAAAGGAAAGCAATTGGTTTGAGCAAATTATACAGTTAATTAGTAGCAGAACTAAGACTAAGACTCAGGTCTTCCAGCTCTCTATCCGTTAATCTTTAATAAACCATGGCATTTCTGAATTGATGCCAAAATGTCTTTGTAACCCTTACCAAAATAACTGTACTTCAGAACATACACAAATCATATAAATCACATGTGGGGGTGGTGGGAGGGGGAAGGTGGGAAGGGATTTAATGAATAAGTTTTGTTAGTTAACATAAATATGTACTAATTTATCTCAGCTTCTCAGAATATTTTTAGGCTCTCTTGCCATTCATTTCTCTTGTCTATTCTGGCTGAAGGCCATGTTCTGAAGTCCTTTGGGCCAGATGGACTAGCTGTGAGGTCTGGGCTTGTAATTTCTCTGTGACTCCGTTTCCTCAACCTATACAACAAGAAGAAAAGAGGTACTTCCTCATAATGTGGTTGGAGGGATTTAATAAAAAAAGACATTAAAAACACAATAAAATCTGGTACATATTAAGCATTTAATATATGTCAGTTGTTATGAATGGATAAAATTGCCACATAACTGAGTTTCAAATGATGATGTTGATTACTTCTTATTCTCTTCTAGTAAGAGATTACTTCTGGCTGGAAAGTCTTCCCATCTTCCCTTTGAGAGTGTTGGTGGGAGGCAAATGTAATGGGGGTCATGTTCTAGAGGCAAAAGGTAATAGATGCTTTCTCTCATACTCTCACTAAAGACACTAAAGCCAAACGCTCGCTAAGAGCAAGAGGAGAGTATGTGAGTGCCCTTGTCATTAGTGAAGGGTTGGCTGGCTACTAGGAGCCAGTCAGACTTGTATGGTGTCTGCCAAGTTCTCTCTGAGTCTCTCTGCTGCCCATCTCCCCCTACTCCCCTGCCTTAGCTTTACCTGGACCTTCTTCCCATGAGCACCCCTTGTTTCTTCCACATTGAACATCTCAAAATTCTATCAACTCATCAACCCCTTATCCATGCTGTGTCTTTGCACCTAACTTTCCCTCTGCTTAGAACATTCTTACCACTCCCCACTCCTCCTGCCCAACACCTCTCTTCACCTTTTCTTGGCTATGTACAACCTCCGATGCCTGCTCTTCCTTGAATTCTGAATGCTCTTGGGCCCCTCCGGCATTTTGTTCTGACCTGTCAAGTTACCAGAAGATGTGTGTTGAGTCTCTCTTCCGCACCAACAGGGGGCTCCTTCTGGGTGGGGACCCACCTTACTCACTTCGCCATCCCCAGCTCCTAGCATATGGCCTGGTGCCTCCTAAGTGCCCATGCACACGGGTTAGATAAAGGAATTAAGGATCCTGCCCACAGCTGACCACCATTCTTACCATTATAGCCCCAGAGCTCTTTCCCTTCTGTGCTCAGAGTCTGGAGCTCCATTAGGCTTCCAAGTGTAAATTCTGTCTTTTAATTATGAACCATAGAAAAATATGTGTGTGAATGTGGGTATATTTTTAACCTTGGGTGCTTGCATTCTTTTTATCTTTGCCTGTCTTGGAAATCTTTGCCTTCCCTGTGATCACACCTCTCTCTCTCAATAAATGGACATGAAAGCGAAGACGTGAATATTTTTATCTGACATTATTTTGGAGCTTTGCTTTCCTGTTTGTGGCTGTTTCCTTTTCATGGACCATTAGCAGCTTCCAAAGGCAATATCCTTTCACTGTCACACTAGGCCATGGGGGGCCATTTCAACAACTTCAGACTAGGGCATTAAGTGTAATTCTGGATGAGAGTCAGCACATAACCAAATAAAAATAATAAAGGGAAAGCTTGTAGGAGCCATTTGGAACGCTGTCCCGCGCTGAATTCATTTGCAGCCTCGCAGAAACCTACCCATCACCGGTGATCAGCCCCAAGCCCGACTGTACCTTATTTAATTGTAAAGTATTTCATATCCTCAGAAACAGCCCTGCTCATTTGCTTTTCCTTTTTTGGAGATTGTCTTGGTGGAATGCTGAGATCCTAATCAGTGGGAGAAGAAGAAAATACAGGTTTTTATTTTAGCAGAAAAAAAAAAGGTGCATTTCTTAGAGCTTCTCTCCCTTTCTTAAAATGAGCATTTAGGAGGCCTCTTTGGAAATTCTTCTAAAATAGGTCCTTAGCACAGGGGAGAAAGAAACAGAAAAGCAAGGCGAATTAAGCTCAAGTGCCTAATTCAGCATGAGCCACTGCCACCCCTGGTCTCCACATGGATGGCAGCTGCAGAAATGAACTGGGGAAAGCCAAGCATGGGAATTGGTTTCCAGGCCAGTGTCCCTGATGGTCAACCCACTTGAGAGTGTCCTCAGGTCTAGCCAACCCAAGGAAGTTCAGCCTACATCAGTGTATCCCTAACTTTCCTGACACCAGGGCCCCTCAGGGAGGCCAGTTGTTAAACATACTGATTCCCAGAGACCTCTCACCTTGAAATTCTGACTTAGTTGGCCTGGGGAGGGTAATGAGAATCAGTATTTTAAGTCATTCTGGATGAACCTTATGATCTGGCAAGTGAGAAAACACTGCCCTAATTTATTTATCCATTCTCTAAACAAACTTCTTTGATATCCAGTTTTGTACGAGGTGGTGTCCTAGAAACTGTGGGGACAGAGCAGGAATAGACGTGGACCCTGCCCCCCGGGGAGTCCACAGTCTAGAAGAAGGTTGTGGCACTTCCAGAAAGCTGCCAGTTCATGCTTTTGTCTTCAGCTTTTCTACAACTCAGTGATGCAGGTGAATAAATGCTGGTGGTATAGTCACTCATCAGGTAGTCAAGAAATGCTTGTAGAGTTTTTGTGCAAGATGCCATTCCTAAGACCCGAAAGGGTCACACCCCGGAGCTGATCCTTCAGTTCAGAGTATCTAAGGACAGCCTACATTAGAAGACCAGAGATGACTCATGAATCTGTTTAACTAAATAATGCTAGTACAAAAATCATAGCTAATATTCATCACATGCTTATTATGTGCTGAGCTCTGTGCTGGACATTTTCCTCTAAGCTCCTTTAAGTGAAGGACTGTTTTGTTCATTGTTATATCCCCAGCTCCTAAGACAGGACCTGGCGCATAGTAACTGCTCAATAAATATTTGTTAAATTAATAGGTAAATATATTATTAGCTGACATAATCATCAAGACAGTTCTCTGAGCTAAATACTAAATACTCCAGATATTCTAGAACTCTGGGAGAACTAGAGATTCTGAACCCGGAGATTTGGAAATATAGAGAATCTCTATTTTTATCAAGGTCTTTGAAAGATTCTCCAAATCAGCCAGATTTGGGAAGTAGGAAATTGGGCCCAACCCCCTAACAGATATATAAATCCCGTGGGCTACATTCTCCTTTTTTGGCTTCTCCTTGAACATTTCAAGGACAAGAAATTCACCACTGATTATGCTAGCCCATACTGTAACCCGTACCAAAGTCCAATCACTTTAGTTGTAGAAATGCTCTTCCTTATGATTACCTGAGTCTGACCTTTTCTTCACTACTTCTACCCTGATTTCCTCTCCAGGTAAAGGATGATGCCTACAACATTTATCTCCCGATCACCATGTATAAATGAAGAATTGGATCATACCATCATACCATGATCTAGAAACAAGGGGAATGCTGAATCCACAGCTGATCCTAGCTGAGAAGCTTAAACCCTGGACTCATTAGAAATCAACACTGTGCTCTGAGTTTAGGAAATACATGGACCCAAGTCCCATAAACTCAGGTTTGAAAATTGACCAACATATTAATTATATGACCTTGTACAAATTCCTTGGACTCTCTGAACTTCAGTTTTCCCATATGTGATGTGTCAATAATAAAATATGCTACCATGGGGTGGGTAAAATATAATAGGTAACAATAACAAAAACAAAATCCATATGTAAAAGTAAAATAATATCACATAAAAAACATAGCTAACATTTTTCGTGTGCTTATTATGTGCTGAGCACTGTCTCAGCTAATATTCCCTTAAACTCCTTTGGCCCATTTTGTTTGCTTTGTTCATAGTTGCATCCCCAGCACCTAGAACAGCATCTGGCTCATAGTAACTGCTCAATAAATATTTGTTGAATAAATGAGTCAACCCATTCGCTTACCCAATCTTCAAAATAGCTTTGTGAGCTAAATGCTACTGGTAACCCTATTTTACAGGTGGGAAAACTGAGACTGGTTACTCGTTCAACCAGGAGGTGATGGAAAGGGAGTTTAAACCCAATACATTCTCAATGCAATTTATTATGTGTTTTTTACCATTCGTTGCTAATGTTAGTAAATGTAACATTAGATTTGTATCCTTATGCTTGGTGACATCTGTTGCTGGAGAAGGAACACATGAATTTGGTTGTGGTACTGGATCTTAACCTGTCATCACTCCATCCTATGGGTGAATGTGCATTTTCGGAAGCTGGCGGCACCAGACCGGGGCAGCGCTCTTTTCGTCCAGCTCCTGGTGGCCTCGCTGCCTGCTTTGTGAGATACCGTGCTTTCCCCAGAGCCTTGGGTTGTCTTTTCCTCCCACTGAACAGTCACTGGGAAAAGCGAGAACTCTGAAACTGCTGGACTGAAAATGAAATATGCAGTGGCTTCGGGCTATGTGTTCCCTTTGCTGGGAAGCACCGCCAGGATAATTGTTTCTACAAAAAGAAACTACAACTCTCGCAAAAAAAAAAAAAAAAAAAAAAAAAAAAATCAAACCCTCTGTTTGCTTGAGCCTATCATAAAGCATTGATGGTAATTATAGAAGCTGATTGTGCGACAGTTTCGTTTAACTTAATTGGCAATTTTTTTAAGCCGCAACACAATAAAAATAGTAAAGAACGAGTCAGGTTCTAGAGTGGAACATTTAGCTTTGGTGAAATGTCAAAGATCTGTACACACTGCCAAAGGTGTGGGAAAGTAACTCTTGGCTGTCAGCTCTGTTATTTAAACCTTTGCTCCTCGTGTTTTAGATTCTGTTTCCTGAATGCAGAGTCTGATGTGGGCTTTTAGCCCATTGTGGCTAAACAGGTCTTTCAGCGGTTGTGGGAAGAAATGTGCTCCATAAACTAATTTGGAAACATGAGAGTCCTGTGTCTAGGAGAGGTGGCTTTGCAAGACGACTTGGGTCTTTGGTGGCAGCATCCTGCTCAGGTGTGTCAGTACTGAGCCTGTATGAGAAAGGTGATGCCATGATTATGAAGAGACAGGGAAAATTTTCAAGAAAGAAAAAGAAATGAAGAAAGGTATTGCCTTTCCCACCAGCATTTCAGTAAATAACTGTGTATGTCACTTTTCCCCTTTGAAGAGCCACCAGGACTATATTCTCAAGGAAGGTGACTTGGTAAAAATTGACCTTGGGGTCCATGTGGATGGCTTCATCGCTAACGGGGCTCACGCTTTCTCGTGGTGGATGTGGCTCAGGGGACCCAAGTAACAGGGCGGAAAGCAGATGCCATCAAGGCAGCTCACCTTTGTGCTGAAGCTGCCCTACACCTGGTCAAACCTGGAAACCAGAACACACAAGTGACAGAAGCCTGGAACAAGGTTGCCCACTCGTTTAACTGCACACCAATAGAAGGTATGTTGTCCCATCAATTGAAGCAGCATGACATTGATGGAGAGAAAACCATTATCCAGAATCCCACAGACCAGCAGAAGAAGGATCATGAAAAAGCTGAATTGGAGGTACGTGAAGTATATGCTGTGGATGTTCTTGTCAGCTCAGGAGAGGGCAAGGCCAAGGATGCAGGACAGAGAACCACCATTTACAAACGAGACCCTTCTACACAGTATGGCCTGAAAATGAAAACTTCATGTGCCTTCTTCAGTGAGGTTGAAAGGCGTTTTGACGCCATGCCATTTACTTTAAGAGCACTTGAAGATGAGAAGAAGGCCCGGATGGGTGCGGTGGAGAGCGCCAAACACGAACTGCTGCAGCCATTTAATGTTCTTTATGAGAAGGAGGGTGAATTTATTGCCCAGTTTAAATTTACAGTCCTGCTCATGCCAAATGGCCCCATGCAAATAACCAGTGGTCCCTTTGAGCCTGACCTCTACAAGTCTGAGATGGAGGTCCAGGATGCAGAGCTAAAGGCCCTCCTCCAGAGTTCTGCAAGTCGGAAAACCCAGAAAAAGAAAAAAAAGAAGGTCTCCAAGACTGCAGAGAATGCCACCAGTGGGGAAACATTAGAGGGGAATGAAGCTGGGGACTGAGGTGTGTCCCATCTCCCCAGCTTGCTGCTCCTGCCTCATCCCCCTCCCACCACACCCCAGACTCTGTGAAGTGCAATTTGTCTTCTCCACCCAGAACAGCTAACAGAGCAGGATCTCCCTGCCCCCATCCCTGTCCCCATCCTAACCCCTTCCAACAACAACCAGCTCCAACTGACTCTGGTCTTGGGAGGCCAGGCTTCCTAGCCACTGAAGACTACTTTAAATAGAAAAGAGAAATTGAATAATGAAATCAGGAGTCAAAAAAATAAAAAATAATAATAAAAGAAACTGCTTATCCATGTTTTTCTGTTACTATACATGTGTGTGTCCATAAATGATATAAAGTAGTGATGTGTTTAAAATTTACATAAATGTTATCATATTCTATGTTTCTGCCTTCAATTTCATCCAACATTAACTTTTTAAAGTTATCCATTTGATACAGAACTAGATCTCGTTCATTTGTTTTAATTTTTTTCTTCCTCTCTCTCTACCTCTGTCTATCATCTATCTCTCTATCATCTATCTATATCATCTCTCTCTAGAGATATGAGATCTCTTTCTCTCTAGAGAGAGAGATGAGAGTTTGATTTATTTCTAATTTCTCACATTCTCGCCTTTAATTGTTCAATTCGATTAAAATTTATTTTTGTATAATGTGTGATACAGAATTTCCACATGTCAAAGTGTTGCTTATGGAAAAGAACATCATTTCCTCTACTGCTTTATAGTGCTCCCCTGTTCTATTTCCAGTTCTGATATACCCATAGGTCTGCTTTTGGCCACTCTCATAATCCATTAATCTATGTCTCTGTCTCTGAACCAATATAATATTCTTCTAATGATTATAGATTTCAATAAGATTTGATACCTGCTAGGCTAAGACCCACACCTTTATTCTTCAAAATGGAAAACTGTGATTTAGATAGCAAAATTAAGCTTTGACTGACTTTATTAGAATCAAAACCAAAATGTGAATTTACTCTGAGCCCAAGGAAGTGGGACATATCATACTGTCTGCAATTAGTCCTCAAAACAATCTGGTAGGATTGAAAGTATTATGCCCATCTTGGAAATGATGAAGCTAAGAGCTGGTGATGTTAGATAACTTGTCTTCTGAAGACATTTAGAAAGTGGCATGAGCAGAATGTCTTTGACTTCACGTTGGTATTTATTAAAGATACTTTTCACCAAAGCTTAGTGCCCTCGTGAAGCCCAGTGAAAAATAATTTCTTCTGCCCTTGGGTAATATGAACTATATATTTTCCTCTTTGGAGTCTAGGAAATTTAGATTCAGATTTGTGCTTAACAATTTCACTCAAAAGTTCCTTATGATTTAATTATCTATGTACTAATTTTTGCTCCTTTTCTTTTTTTTTTTTAAAGATTTTATTTATTTGACAGAGAGAGACACAGCAAGAGAGGGAATACAAGCAGGGGGAATGGGAGAGGGAGAAGCAGGCTTCCCACAGAGCAGGGAGCCCGATGCGGGACTCGATCCCAGGACGCTGGGATCATGACCTGAGCCGAAGGCAGACGCTTAACGACTGAGCCACCCAGGCGCCCCCTGCTCCTTTTCTTTATATCCTCTTCTAATGCATATTTTTTCCTGTCTTGATTTTGAAATATTTATTCCTACTATACTGTGTTGATGCATGTCAGTTTTATAGCTAACTTTAAGTAATTTACCAAAAAATTAATGAATACGTGTTATTTCTATTACAGCAATGCTTCTCAAACTGTAATGTACATCTGAATCACCTGGGGTCTTGTTGAAATGCGGCTTCTCGGGCAAGAAGTCTGGGCAGAGCCTGAGACTCAGCATCCCCAAACCAGCTCCCAGGTGATGCCCGTGCTGCTGTTAACCCAGGACCACATTTTGAGACGTAAGACCCTGCACCCCAGATGAGAAGATTGCGCAGTCACATCTGCAGGGTTCCCCAGAGGAGACATAGATGCCCACAGTGGGCTGAGAATTACTCATGACGGTTCATCAATTTTCTGTATTTTTATTTTTTAATTTTTTAAAAAGATTTTATTTATGTATTTGACAGAGAGAGACACAGCCAGAGAGGGAACACAAGCAGGGGGAGTGGGAGAGGGAGAAGCAGGCTTCCCGCTGTGCAGGGATCCCAATGTTGGGCTTGATCCCAGGACCCCGGGATCATGACCTGAGCTGAAGGCAGACGCCTAACAACTGAGCCACCCAGGCGCCCCTGATTTTCTGTATTTTTAGATACCACTGGGAAACAAAGGTGCTCTTGGGTGTGATTTACTGTCAGTCACCTTCCACAGCCAGGACACAGGCCTTTCTAGCTGAGGAGGACCACTTAGGTAGTGAGGACATTCTTCCTCTCTGAGCAGGTCTCAGCTCTGGTTCTACATTAGAATCACCAGCGAGGCTTTTTAAAAGACCTTATATAGCCACACCACCTTCTAGCCCAATTCAATCAGGATTTCTTGGGGATAGGGCCTCAAATTTTTTTCAAGTCTCCCAGGTGATTCAAAAATGCAAGCAAGCTCGAAAACCACTGCATTGCAAGGAGGGAGAGAACAGGTCCCTTTCACCAGTTTTGCCGAGAATCCTGCCCTCCCCTTGGACCCCCCTCCTGAGGCCAGGCTAGCATCAGGCCAGAGCTCTCGAGGTTAATTTTTCAAAACTATTTTAACTCCCAGCCCCTTGAAATTCTCCCTGTCGGGATCCTTTCAGAATTTTCTTATTTTAAGATCCAAATACGAATTAGAGAGTGAACATCTTAAATAACACAGAACTGTTTCTGTACTCGTAAAAGGTGAACTATGGACTGAATTTTTGCCCCTTTTCCCTTACCTGCCCAGATCTGCATCTCCCTTTCTTTCTGCCCTTGTTTTTCAGGTCGAAGTTCACTGTGCCGGAAGGCAAGAGTCAATGCTCTCTTTATGCGTCTTATTTCTATGAAGTGGAAAGTAGGGAATTTGAAATCCACATGACCCTGGAGTTGCATCTTATCGGCCCTAAATATTCATTATGTGTTGAAAAGCAAGCTTTTTCTTCATATAAAAAAGCCAGGATAATACTGACTTCACATGATTGTTCATTGAGTTGAAAGAGTTAAATTAATGAAATGAGAATATGTGACAGAATTTCTTTCACTTCACAAGAACTCAAATCTTAGTTTCCTTCCCTCCATCCTTCCATTCCCATTTAGAAAGAAGTTGCAATATACCCTTTTGTATAATTGATACCCCTCCTTCTCCTAAAAGAGATTTGAGGAGACTAAAAGGAACAATAGAAAGCCAATATACAAACAAATATTTAATGGAAAGCATGTGCCTGAGTGAGATCATTCTTTTAGAGAGATAACCATCACATGCCACCATTAAGAAGTAATGTGCTCTTCATAATCTTAATTCAAATGAATAAGTTTTGAACAGAAGAATTGCTACTAAAATTCCTAATGAAACATAGCAATTACTTTCTCATTTTTTCTTTCTTAATTTTTTTCTTTTAAACCGAGGTCTTGGATTGCGAAGAAATTAAAGACAAGTACGTTCACCACCTTTTTTTTTTTTTTTTAAATTGCAGTGCTTTTTTCCAATTTTGAAAACACCACTTTAAATACAGGTAAATGTTTAGATTTATTGTGATAAAAAAGAAACCCATTTCTATTCCATTAGAATATTTCACGGTAGTAGAATTTCTTTTCTTTTCTTTTTTTTTAATTTTTTATTGTTATGTTAATCCCCATACATTACATCATTAGTTTTATATATAGTGTTCCATGATTCATTGTTTGTGCATAACACCCAGTGCTCCATGCAGAACGTGCCCTCTTCAATACCCATCACCAGGCTAACCCATCCTCCCACCCCCCTCCCCTCTAGAACCCTCAGTTTGTTTTTCAGAGTCCATCGTCTCTCATGGTTCTTCTCCCCCTCCGATTTCCCCCCCTTCATTCTTCCCCTCCTGCTACATTCTTCTTCTTCTTTTTTTCTTTCTTAACATATATTGCATTATTTGTTTCAGAGGTACAGAGCTGAGATTCAACAGTCTTGCACAATTCACAGCGCTTGCCAGAACATATACCCTCCCCAGTGTCCATCACCCAGTCACCCCATCCCTCCCACCCCACCCCCCACTCCAGCAACCCTCAGTTTGTTTCCTGAGATTAAGAATTCGTCATATCAGTGAGGTCATATGATACATGTCTTTCTCTGTTTGACTTATTTCGCTCAGCATAATACCCTCTAGTTCCATCCACGTCGTTGCAAATGGCAAGATCTCATTCCTTTTGATGGCTGCATAATATTCCATTGTATATATATACCACATCTTCTTTATCCATTCATCTGTTGATGGACATCTTGGCTCTTTCACAGTTTGGCTATTGTGGACATTGCTGCTATAAACATCGGGGTGCACATACCCTTTCGGGTCCCTACTTTTGTATCTTTGGGGTAAATACCCAGGAGTGCAATTGCTGGATCATATGGTAGCTCTATTTTCAACTTTTTGAGGAACCTCCATACTGTTTTCCAGAGTGGCTGCACCAGCTTGCATTCCCACCAACAGTGTAGGAGGGTTCCCCTTTCTCCGCATCCCCGCCAACATCTGTCGTTTCCTGACTTGTTAATTTTAGCCATTCTGACTGGTGTGAGGTGGTATCTCATTGAGGTTTTGATTTGGATTTCCCTGATGCCGAGCGATATTGAACACTTTTTCATGTGTCTGTTGGCCATTTGGATGTCTTCTTTGGAAAAATGTCTGTTCATGTCTTCTGCCCATTTCTTGATTGGATTCTTTGTTCTTTGGGTGTTGAGTTTGATGAGTTCTTTATAGATTTTGGATACTAGCCCTTTATCTGATATGTCATTTGCAAATATCTTCTCCCATTCTGTCAGTTGTCTTTTGGTTTTGTTGACTGTTTCCTTTGCTTTGCAAAAGCTTTTTTTTTTTTTTTTCCAAAAGCTTTTTATCTTGATGAAGTCCCAATAGTTCATTTTTGCCCTTGCTTCCCTTGCCTTTGGCGATGTTTCTAGGAAGAAGTTGCTGCGGCTGAGGTCGAAGAGGTTGCTGCCTGTGTTCTCCTTTAGGATTTTGATGGACTCCTGTCTCACATTGAGGTCTTTCAACCATTTGGAGTCTATTTTTGTGTGTGGTGTAAGGAAATGGTCCAGTTTCATTCTTCTGCATGTGGCTGTCCAATTTTCCCAACACCATTTGTTGAAGAGACTGTCTTTTTTCCATTGGACATTCTTTCCTGCTTTGTCAAAGATGAGTTGACCATAGAGTTGAGGGTCCATTTCTGGGCTCTCTATTCTGTTCCATTGATCTATGTGTCTGTTTTTGTGCCAGTACCATACTGTCTTGATGATGACAGCTTTGTAGTAGAGCTGGAAGTCTGGAATTGTGATGCCGCCAGCTTTGCTTTGCTTTTTCAACATTCCTCTGGCTATTCGGGGTCTTTTCTGGTTCCATACAAATTTTAGGATTATTTGTTCCATTTCTTGGAAGAAAGTGGATGGTATTTTGATGGGGATTGCATTGAATGTGTAGATTGCTCTAGGTAGGATTGACATCTTCACAATATTTGTTCTTCCAATCCATGAGCATGGAACGTTTTTCCATTTCTTTGTGTCTTCCTCAATTTCTTTCATGAGTATTTTATAGTTTTCTGAGTACAGATTCTTTGCCTCTTTGGTTAGATTTATTCCTAGGTATCTTATGGTTTTGGGTGCAATTGTAAATGGGATCGACTCCTTAATTTCTCTTTCTTCTAACTTGTTGTTGGTGTATAGGAATGCCACTGACTTCTGTGCATTGATTTTATATCCTGCCACTTTACTGAATTCCTGTATGAGTTCTAGCAGTTTTGGGGTGGAGTCTTTGGGATTTTCCACATAAAGTATCATATCATCTGCAAAGAGTGAGAGTTTGACTTCTTCCTTGCCAATTTGGATGCCTTTGATTTCTTTTTGTTGTCTGATTGCTGTGGCTAGGACTTCCAATACTATGTTGAATAGCAGTGGTGATAGTGGACATCCCTGCCGCGTTCCTGACCTTAGGGGGAAAGCTCTCAGTTTTTCCCCATTGAGCATGATATTCGCTGTAGGTTTTTCATAGATGGCTTTTATGATATTGAGGTATGTACCCTCTATCCCTATACTCTGAAGAGTTTTGATCAAGAAAGGATGCTGTACTTTGTCAAATGCTTTTTCTGCATCTATTGAGAGGATCATATGATTCTTGTTCTTTCTTTTGTTAATGTATTGTATCACGTTGATTGATTTGCAGATGTTGAACCAACCTTGCAGCCCAGGGATAAATCCGACTTGGTCGTGGTGAATAATCCTTTTAATGTACTGTTGGATCCTATTGGCTAGTATTTTGGTGAGAATTTTTGCATCCATGTTCATCAGGGATATTGGTCTGTAATTCTCCTTTTTGATGGGGTCTTTGTCTGGTTTTGGGATCAAGGTAATGCTGGCCTCATAAAATGAGTTTGGAAGTTTTCCTTCCATTTCTATTTTTTGGAACAGTTTCAGAAGGATAGGTATTAATTCTTCTTGAAATGTTTGGTAGAATTCCCCTGGGAAGCCATCTGGCCCTGGGCTTTTGTGTTTTGGGAGATTTTTGATGACTGCTTCTATTTCCTTAGTGGTTATAGGTCTGTTCAGGTTTTCTATTTCTTCCTGGTTCAGTTTTGGTAGTTGATACATCTCTAGGAATGCATCCATTACTTCCAGGTTATCTAATTTGTTGGCATAGAGTTGCTCATAATATGTTCTTATAATTGTTTGTATTTCTTTGGTGTTGGTTGTGATTTCTCCTCTTTCATTCATGATTTTGTTGATTTGGGTCATTTCTCTTTTCTTTTTGATAAGTCTGGCCAGGGGCTTATCAATCTTGTTAATTCTTTCAAAGAACCAGCTCCTAGTTTCGTTGATCTGTTCTACTGTTCTTTTGGTTTCTATTTCATTGATTTCTGCTCTGATCTTTATTATTTCTCTTCTCCTGCTGGGTTTAGGCTTTATTTGCTGTTCTTTCTCCAGCTCCTTTAGGTGTAGGGTTAGGTTGTGTACTTGAGACCTTTCTTGTTTCTTGAGAAAGGCTTGTATTGCTATATACTTTCCTCTTAGGACTGCCTTTGCTGCATCCCAAAGATTTTGAATAGTTGTGTTTTCATTTTCATTGGTTTCCATGAATTTTTTTTAATTCTTCTTTAATTTCCTGGTTGACCCATTCATTCTTCAGTAGGATGCTCTTTAGCCTCCATGTATTTGAGTTCTTTCCGACTTTCCTCTTGTGATTGAGTTCTAGTTTCAAAGCATTGTGGTCTGAAAATAGGCAGGGGATGATCCCAATCTTCTGGTACCGGTTGAGACCTGATTTATGACCTAGGATGTGATCTATTCTGGAGAATGTTCCATGGGCACTAGAGAAGAATGTGTATTCCGTTGCTTTGGGATGGAATGTTCTGAATATGTCTGTGAAGTCCATTTGGTCCAGTGTGTCATTTAAAGTCTTTATTTCCTTGTTGATCTTTTGCTTAGACGATCTGTCCATTTCAGTGAGGGGCGTGTTAAAGTCCCCCACTATTATTGTATTGTTGTCAATGTGTTTCTTTGCTTTTGTTATTAATTGCCTTATATAATTGGCTGCTCCCATGTTAGGGGCATAGATATTTACAATTGTTAGATCTTCTTGTTGGATAGACCCTTTAAGTAGGATATAGTGTCCTTCCTCATCTCTTATTACAGTCTTTGGTTTAAAATCTAATTTGTCTGATATAAGGATTGCCACCCCAGCTTTCTTTTGGTGTCCATTAGCATGGTAAATGGCTTTCCACCCCCTCACTTTCAATCTGGGGGTGTCTTTGGGTCTAAAATGAGTCTCTTGCAGACAGCATATCGATGGGTCTTGTTTTTTAATCCAATCTGATAGCCTGTGTCTTTTGATTGGGGCATTTAGCCCATTTACATTCAGGGTAACTTGAAAGATAGGAATTTAGTGCCATTGTATTGCCTGTAAAGTGACTCTTACTGTCTATTGTTTGTGTTCCTTTCTGGTCTATGTTGCTTTTAGGCTCTCTCTTTGCTTAGAGGACCCCTTTCAATATTTCTTGTAGGGCTGGTTTCGTGTTTGCAAATTCCTTTAGTTTTTGTTTGTCCTGGAAGCTTTTTATCTCTCCTTCAATTTTCAGTGACAGCCTAGCTGGATATAGTATTCTTGGCTGCATATTTTTCTCATTTAGTGCTCTGAATATGTCCTGCCAGTCCTTTCTGGCCTGCCAGGTCTCTGTGGATAAGTCTGTTGCCAATCTAATGTTTCTACCATTGTAGGTTACATATCTCTTGTCCCGAGCTGCTTTCAGGATTTTCTCTTTGTCTCTGAGACTCGTAAGTTTTACTATTAGATGTCGGGGTGTTGACCTATTTTTATTGATTTTGAGAGGGGTTCTCTGTGCTTCCTGGATTTTGATGCCTGTTTCCTTCCCCAAATTAGGGAAGTTCTCTGCTATAATTTGCTCCATTATACCTTCTGCCCCTCTCTCTCTTTCTTCTTCTTCTGGGATCCCAATTATTCTAATGTTGTTTCGTCTTATGGTATCGTTTATCTCTCAAATTCTGCCCTCGTGATCCAGTAGTTGTTTATCTCTCTTTTTCTCAGCTTCTTTATTTTCCATCATTTGGTCTTCTATCTCACTGATTCTTTCTTCTGCCTCATTTATCCTAGCAGTTAGCGCCCCCATATTTGATTGCACCTCATTAATAGCCTTTTTGATTTCGACTTGGTTAGATTTTAGTTCTTTTACTTCTCCAGAAAGGGTTTCTCTAATAACTTCCATGCTTTTTTCAAGCCCAGCTAGTATCTTTAAAGTGATGATTCTGAACTCTAGATCTGACATCGTACTGATGTCCGTATTGAGTAGGTCCCTGGCAGTCGGTACTACCTCTTGTTCTTTTTGTTGAGGTGATTTTTTCCGTCTTGTCATTTTGTGCAGAGGAGAATAGATTAATGAGAGAACAAAATGCTAGCAGGGTAACAACGTCCCCAGAAAATATACTCTAAACAAATCAGAAAAGACCTGAAGCAGTGGGAAAAGAAAGGGAAAGAGAGAAAAAAGAAAAAAAAGAAAAAGATAAAGATAAAGATAAAAACAAACAAAAGCAGAACAAAACAAAACAAAACAAAAACAGAATGTGATCAAATATGATCAGGCTGGTTTATAGATCAGTGCCACACACTAGATTTTGGGTGTATTTTGGTCTGTTAAAAGAAAGTCCCTCCCAAAATTTTAAAGAAAGAAAAACTTATATATGTACAAAAATAAGGGTTGATATGATGAAGGGATGGAATATGACTGTAAGGATGGAAATTATAAAAAATTTTATAAAAGAATTTGATAAGTTGTTTGAAAAAAGAAAGAAGAGGATTAAAAAAAAAAAGAAAGAAAGAAAAAAGGGAGAGAATGTGATCAGGCAGGGGAGTAGAAAAAAACCATACACTAGAGATTTAGAGTATATTTTGATCTGTTAGAAGAAACTATCTCAAGATTTTAAAGAGAGAACAACTTATATATATATGCCAAAAATACGGGTAACTACTATGAAGGGATAGAATATAACTTTAAAAATGAAAAATAAAAATGTTTTTTTTTTTTAAAAAAGGGATTGATAAGATGTTGGTTGAAAAAGGGAAAAAGAAAAATTCAAAAAAAAAGAAAAAAAGACAGTTAAAAAAAATAATTAACTTTGAAAGACTAAAGAATCATGGTAAAAAAGCCATGAATTCTATGTGCAGTATTCCCCTAGCGCTGGAGTTCTGCCGTTCTCATTGATCGGTAAACTTGGTCTTGGCTGGCTGTTCTCGCTGATCTTCTGGGGGAGGGGCCTGTTGCCGTGGTTCCCAAATGTCTTTGCCGGAGGTGGAATTGCCCCGCCCTTGCCGGTCCGGGCTAACTAATCTGCTCGGGTTTGCTCTCCGGAGCTTTTGTTCCCTGCAAGCTTTCCGTACAGCTTTGGAGGCGGAGAGTGAAAATGGCGGCCTCCCAGTCTCCGCCCCGGCGGAGCCGAGAACTCGGGGTCCCGCTCCTCAGCGAGCCCCCAGAGAAAAGCAGTCAGTCACTCCCGTCTCCCCGGTCTCCGGCCACACTCCGCGCTCACCCGGCCTGTGACCGCGCGTTTCTCTCTCTGGCACCCGACCCCGGGTGGAGTCTCCAAACCCAGCAGATCCCCGCGGTGCGCTCCCGCACCTCTCCTCCCGGGGGAAGAAGGTGAGTCTCCCCGGATCTGCCGCTTGTTGGGTCCCTGCTGGAGGAGCAGTGGCCCGACTGTGCCGCGGATCACGGTTTATAGCAACCCCAAGCTGAGAGCCCGCGCCTGGGCTCCGTCTCTGCAGCCGGCTTCCCTGCTCTGATACCTGGGAGCTCTGCCGCACTCAGGCACCCCCGGTCTTTCTGTGACCCCGAGGGTCCTGAGACCACACTGTCCCGCGAGGGTTCCACCCCCCACTTCGCCACCAGAGTGACGTCCCTCAGCGGAGCAGACTTCTAAAAGTTCCGATTTTGTGCTCCGCGGCTCTATCACTTGCCAGAAGCGGCCGACGGAGGCCCCTCCCCCGCCGTCTATCCTCCCGAATATCGCCTCGGATTCACTTCTCCGCACGTCCTACCTTCCAGAAAGTGGTCGCTTTTCTGTTCAGAGAGTTGTTGCTATTCTTTTCTTCGATCTCCTGTTGAGTTTGTAGGTGTTCAGAATGGTTTGATCCCTATCCAGCTGAATTCCTGGGACCAGACGAAATCCAGGTCTCCTACTCCTCCGCCATCTTGCTCCGCCCCCGCCAGTAGAATTTCTTTTCTGCATAAGAATAAGTAGATTCACATTTCTTATATCCTCAGAATGTAAATTATGAGCATATTTGGGTACGCAGTTGTGAAATAATGACAGAAGATTGCCTATTCTTAGAAGGCCTTGGTTCTGAGCTGTCCCAAGGATAATCTTGAATATTATTATTTAATTTCATGACCCCCTAACCTTGTTTCTACCCACACGTTGAAAATGCGTTGAACAACATATTTAATATTTAAGCTAATGAAATGTTTTGTTTCGAGGAATTTTATGGCTCCTTTGTACTAATTGGAGACAGGGCTGAAAGTCAACATCTCATATATAGACACTATACAAATGGACACTGAATTGATTTAAAAAATCAAGTAAAGTAGCACTGCATTTGCTTTAAAACACAAAGGAATAATTTTCGGTGCCACACACACACACACACAAACACACACACACACACACACGCACACACACACACAAAGTGATCCAAGCTTATTTTTCTTTAAACATGTGGTCCCTTGTTTACCACTTTTAATAGAGATGTAGATACAGAGAAATATTTCTCTACAAAAAGAAAAGAAATGGTACAAGCATCATGCTAAATGGCATATGTCACATGACCTTTAGGTTATGGAGACAGTAGGGAGTGGTGAGGACTATGGTGAACCACAGAGCATGTCCAATTGTTGCCATGTAGGAATGGAGCCCAGGGTTGCCAGATCTTTTGAGTTTGCAAGGAAAACAAACAGCCTGGATTTTTATGTTAAAATGTCCTAAGTTTTAAAATACATATTTTTAAAAACAATTTAGGGGACAAATAAAATATGACTGCCAACTAAATTCAGCTAAAGAACCACGAGTTCATAATTACTGCTTTAAAAATACCACAAAAGAGTCAAAGGGAAGCAATTTCAGTGAAGTGTTTGGTATGAAGACTAGTCCTTTTCTAGAATGAATTGTTGATTGTTCAGGAGAAATGTGAGATGGTGTGTGTGTGTGTGTGTGTGTGTGTGTGTGTGGTGTAGATAGCAGGCTATTGGAAATCTGTTTGGTTGAATGGGACATGATACGGAATACATCACCTTTTTGTGATGGAATGTTGGGAGTTGAAGGCACATATTTGAAGCAAGTGGGGAAGGAAGTAGCAAGGGGAAGGGCAGGACGGTTGTGTCCCTGGGGACCGAGTGAGGCTCCCAGAGAAATTGCCAGGACATAAATGAGAATGATAGTCTGGGTGAACAATACAAGTCTTTGTAAGACAGCGACCTGTCAAAGATGAACTACTTTTGGAGGTGATTTTTAGAAATATCAACAAATGTTGAACAAGGCATTTCTATTCAGGATATAGTGGACTAAAAACGGACTCAACTTTTCTTAAGGCTTTTTGCCTTGTATCCTCTTCTTAGCAATTGCCGATTGCTGTTTCCACCCTCCCTGTCATGCTCCTTTACTTCTTCTCTTTTTCTCTAGAGAAGTACAGAGGAGGCTCCTTGAGCTCAGCATGGCCCCCCATTCTGTGTCCAATCACCTTTCCATACGTGTGTACTGAAAAGGAGCCAGCACCCTGCATGCAGACTTAGTGAACTCTGGATATGTATTACACACGTTTGTTGTTGTTTTCAACAGGGACTTTCCCATGTGAGAGAAAGAAAGAGGAATTTATATTCACACTGCTTTGTAGAGTTCTAAAATGTGTTTTGGGGGGATACAATTCAAACACTAAAATAATCCATTTCATGCATATTAATTGATTTTTACATGAAAACAATTCCCATTTGCATGAGAGCTTTGGCAAGTTTTGAGTCTAGGGAAGATGTTGTAAACAGTAGTGGGGAGAAAATGAAACCAAACATCGCACTAAATTGGCGAGAGCTTAGAAAACCAAGTGCCCTCATACGAGTTTTCCTTGCTGTCAGCAGCAAAAATCTGCTGGTCCTCCTGGCTCATTGCTGGCCACTCTGTGCCTATCATCCTCCATCCGGAGTCTCAAGTTTTTAGTTCCTTGGGTTTGAATCCTGAGCCTCTTCTGTTCTCTAACAATTGTCTCTCCTTAGGTGAATTTATTATGGCCTATGGATTTAAAAACTATCTTTGTGCCACTGTCTCCCAAATGTGAATCTCTAAGCCTAGATAACTCCCCTGGTTTCCATCTCCTTGATGCTCTACCTTGATGTCTTACTGGCACAGAAAACTCACCTCTTAATGACTTAAACCAAAGGACATTTTATTGGCTCATACACCATATACAATGACAAATAGGTGGGCTTTGGGATAGGCTTAATCCAGAGGCTTGGGTGCCATTTGTCTGTACTTTTCTGCTCTCTCCTCTTCCCACACCACATGCTAGCTTTGTCTTCTTGCTGGTAGTGAGACAGCTCTGACAGTTCCAGACCTTAGGCCCTCTCTCCACAATATCCAGAGGAAGAGAGAAGGATGCTCCTATCCTAGATCTGCTCTCGTAAAAATGAGGAAGCTTCTTTTCCCCAAATCCTCAAAAAAGCTCTCTTTGAGTTTGCATGGTTTGAATTGAGACACGCCCATTCCTTACCCTTCCTTCCAGGACAAGTCCCATGCAGAAATTGGTTTAAAACTCCTACCTGTAAATTACCCACATGACAAACATATGAGATGACCTTGAAAGTTTGGACTAATATTCTCAGCTCTATAAGATTTTGCACCCCTTTTTAAAAAATACTGAGTTTTTGTATTCTTTGCTTTATTATTGTGAAATAAAATCCATAGAGAATTAAATTAACCTACATACTTAATTGATTTAATGTACCCATTACAATATAAAAAAGAAATGAAAGGTATTAATAGTGAGATGATATATATTTCAATATGCAAGTGGTGGGGCACAGTTACATTAGAACCTCACTACTCAAGTGTGGTCCATGGGCCAGCAGCATCAATACCAGCGGAGCTTGTTCGAAAAGCAGAATCTCAGGTTCCAGCCCAGACTTACTGAGTGAGAATCTGGTTGTAACACCAGCCCCAGGAAACTCATGAGTCTGAGACACACTGTGCTAGAAGACATAATGTAGTCAGATGTTTTTTCCTACTTGTAGAATCACAGTGAATATGGTAGCCACAAATGTGACCAATAAAGATGTGTTGTGTTGGCAACTCAGACATCCATTGGTGGTATGATTTTTGGAAATGATGAACAACACTTGAGACAAGAACACAACAGAGTACCATGTGCCCGCAATTTGCATAATAGTTGCAATCCTGGAAAATAATAAATGAGCATAATAAATGGTGCAAAAATATCTTGTGTTTACATGTAAAATGGAGTTTGGTTTTTAGGGTTGTATAGTCATAAAAAGGTTTTATACCTGACTCAGGTTTTTACTTTTGGTTTTTAATATCAAGTAGGACATGTGAAAGCAATATAGGATCATGGGAAGATTCCACAGACTTTCCCTTATTTGCTGTCAAATCTTTTGTCTTTTGTCACCCATGTTGGCTCACACTAAGTTTAGTTTGAGGTGGAGAATTCAGCTTCTCTAAACTGGCAAAGCTCAGCTTATGTTCAGGTCAGATTCAGAAAGGGTCTGTTGGAAATTTCCAGGGATTTCATACAGAGGACAAGCCCAGGCTATGAATCACAGAGGGCAACCATTCACAAGTATAAATAGGCAAAATGTATTTAGATGCTGTCTATTAAAGTTAGTTAAGATGAATGTGTGCAAATGTGTCTGCCATACTGATAATTACCATGAGTCTGGAGACCTTGTCATTTTGCTCACTACAATATTCCCATTTCTTACCCCAAAGGTTCTCAAATTTAGCAGATATCAGAATGACCTGGAGGGTTTGTTGAAACAAAGATTGTTGGGCCCACCTCCAAAGTCTCTGATTCAATAGGCCCAGCATGGATCTGATAATTTGTAGTTCTAACAAGTTCCCACATGATGCTTCTTAAATTAGCCAGAGTCCAAGGATCACACCATGAGAACCACTGACCCAATAAATACATGTGAATGAAGGAATTATATTCAACTAGTCAACAAATACTTCAAATGTGTATTAGTGCTGAGTGCTGTACGCAAGTCACCATCCTGGCCCAGAGAAACACCCACGTCAGGGAGAATACACAGGTGTGGATAACAGGTGCCAGTGGAGAACAGTGTACTCAAAGTGGGAAACTGAAGAAAGATTAAGAAAGACGATTCACAGAGGTGGCAGCATTCATGGAAACAGAGGCATGTGGGGTGCCCAGTAATTAGCAGGTACAGGAAGCTTTGACCCTCCCTGGCCCTGAAAAAGCAGGGCTGGGAACTGTTACAGGAACAGTGAGCGCTGTAGCCCTGGGAGATGGGCTGCCTGATGGGGGCTGAGACCTCAGGTAGAGGACCCCAGAAACAACTACACTGATGGAGTGGTGGGGGACAGAATGCCCCCTTTCTCTGCTCTACCCTCCAATCTCCTCATTGACTCGCATGTAGGGTTGCCAAATAAAATATAGGGCACCCAGTTAAATTTGAATTTCAGATAAACAGTGAATTTCTTTTTAGTGTAAGTGCAATACTTAAATATACTTCTACTAAAAAAAAATATTTCTTGTTTATCTAAAATTCCAACTGGGTGTCCTGTATTTTATTGTTGTTGTTAAATCTGGCAACCCTATCCCCATGAGCAAACTTAACCAGAAGCCAGAAAGCATGGGGTAGTGAGAGTTTCAGTCCATTAAACTTTTCAGGGCATGGAGCTGGTAGAGACAGAGAATCTGGAGTTAAAGGAGGGATTTTGGTAATTGGAGAATAATTCCATGTTTGCATGATCTGGGAGAGAGAGAGAACTGATGATTTAGGAGAGATTAATGTCATTCGTGAGAAACCTTGGAGTGGAACATTGACATGTTGTCCACGGTGACAAGGGTAAAGGCAGCTCATGGGGGCACAGAATCTTTGCAGTGGCTTGCAAGCTCAACAGGATCCCCTCCACCCCTCCCACTGTCATTTTCTCCTCATCTCCCCCTCCCCCTTCCTGTTCCAAAACCACCAGCCTCCTTGCTGTTCTTTGATATGGTTTGATAAGTAGGAGTTCAAAAATGGCCCTAGATGCTTGTTTGGGGTTACCTGGACAATGAGGTAATTGGGACCACCTTGGTTCTGGTAGGAGGTGCTATCCCAAAACTTAGCTCCACATAGGAATAATGGCTTCCTTTCTCTGGCAGGAAGGGCTACAAATTGTCGTGAAACCTAAGGTCGCCAAATAACTTCCATAAACACCTGGCACCTTAAACCCCACCTGCCTGACTCCAAGCAGTGTTTATTACCCACCGAGAAGGTTATTCTCACAGGGAGTTAGGTCCTTCCATTGGCGCACAAACCCACTATGTGTCCGAGCCCAGCACACCTTGCCATGGGATGGGGGGCAGGGGTTGCATGCCTCATCTAATCCCGTGGATCTCTCACTTGTAAGATTCCCTAATAAAGCTTGTTTGCTACACATTCTGTGGGATGTTGTGGAATTTATCCTGAGCCAGGATGAATAATCCTATCTAAACATAAAGATACGTAACACGCATGGCCCTTGGACATTCCACATGTGTTCCTGCCTTTGCACTTGGTATATATTCTGCAGGGAATATCATCCCCCAAGATGTGTTTATGGCACATTCTCTCATTTCCCTCGGGTCTCTGCAAAAATGTCTCATTAGAAAGACTTTTTCTGACTACCCAAGATGAAACAGCAATTTGGTTCACTCCCTAGCTTTCCTTTTCAATTCTACATTTTGTTGGGGTGCTTGGGTGGCTCAGTCAGTTATGCATCCTTCCGACTCTTGATTTCAGCACAGGTCATGATCTCAGGGTCATGAGATCGAGTGTCATGAGATCCTGTGTCGGAATCCATGGTCAGTGTGGAGTCTACTTAGGATTCTCCCTCTTCTTCTACCCCCCCCCACACACACATTTTCTCTCTCTCTCAAATACATAAATAAATAAAATCTTTTTAGAAAATAAAAATAAATTCTATGTTTTATCATCATACTACCCAATTTGGGTATAAATCCCTTGAGATTGACACTTTATTTTGTTTCCTGTTATACCCCAGTGCTTAGAAGAATACCCAGTATGTAGCAGATGCTCAAAAATATTTGTTGGCAGAATGCATAAATGAAAAAAATGGCTATTAAGTGGACAATGAATTGTAGGCATAACAAGATTGAAAATGGTGACTTCATTTAGAAAGTTAGATCTCAAGGAGGCAAAATACCACATTAATTTGGATTAGGTTGGAGAAATGGGATCAGAGGGAATCAGATTAGGAATGGTTTTGGAGAGAAGGTTGGTAGGACCTGCTGGCAGATTTGATTTGGTGGGTGAAGGAGAGGAAAGACTCAATGAAAACTCCCTCTATGAACAATTGAATGGATGGGATTTCCAGTCACTGAGATGGGAAAGGCTTGTGAAGAAGCAGATTGGCGTGGGTTTGGAGGAAAAATCAAGAGTTTGGGTGTGTCAAGGTTGAGATATCTATTAGACATCCAAGTGCAATCGTCATGTAAGCAATTGGATATACTAGGTTCAAGTTGCAGGAAAAGGTCATGGTAGAGATATAAATTTGGGAGTTCTAGTTGGTTTTCAAAACCAAGGAGATTGGTTTAATTAATGTAGGGAAAATATATCAATAGCAAAGAGAGGGGAGGACCAGAGAGAGTCCTGTTACCCTCCAACATTTAGGGGCCAAACAGAAGAGAAAAGGCAAGCAAAATGGATTGAGAAGGAATAATCAGTGAAGAAGGAAAATAAAAACAGAAGCATGCAGAGTCTTTTTTTAATTTAAATTCAATTAGCCAACATATAGAACATCATTAATTTCAGATGTAGAGTTCAGAAATTCATCAGTTGCATATAACACCCAGTGCTCATCACATCACATGCCCTCCTTAATGCCCATCACCCAGTTACCTCATTCCCCCAGCCCCACTCCCTTCCAGCAACCCTGTTCCTTTCTCATAGTTAAGAGTCTCTCATGGTTTGTTTCCCGCTCTGATTTTTTCCCATTCTGTTTTCCCCTCCCTTCCCCTGCATGCAAAGTCTTGAATACTAAGGGGAAAAAAGTGAGGAGGCAGAGGTTAATTAGTACAAATTTCATGGAGGGAAATGGTAATATGTATCAATGTCTTAAAGATAATCACACTTTTTATTAAGTAATTCAACTCCTAAAAATCTAGCCTGTAAAATTAAAAAAACTGTGCAACAAGATTTATGCACAAGAGATTTTCATTGAAACATTATAATAGCCCCAAATTATGTACAACATAAATGTCCCCAAATAGGGCACTACTTAAATAAATTGTGATGCAGCCATACAATTGAATATTATGTAGCCATTAAATTATGCTTATGAAGAGCTTTTAATGAGCTAAAAAAAGCTTATAAGATGATATAATGTTGAGTGAAAAAAGAACATGCAAAATTTTATGTACAGTATGATCTCAATTATTCAATCATATGTACTCATTGAAAAATGACAGGAAGAAATATCCTGAAATATTAATATAATTTTTAGATTATAGGATTATGAAAAGTTATTATTTTTCTTTGTTTTTTGAATTTTCCTCAAATCATCCTGTATTTCCTCTACAAGTGGAAAACATTGAAAAAAGTTCTTCCTTAAGTTGAGTGGAAATCTGTCTCACTCTCAAGTCGACTGGTTCTTGTTTGCCCTTTTTAGAAGTAGAAAAGCGAGCAAATCTTACTTCTTTGATCTATGACAGCCTTCAAATATTTGAAGAGAGCTGCCAGCCAGGGGTTTTAGTTTTACCTGTGATTCCATGTCCCTCTGCCTTTCAAGCTGCCAAGGAAAGAAATCATCTGATCTCTTTCATAGCTTTTACTAGAGAATCTTCTACATCATTTACCACTTGCTCTGTGATTAGTTTATCTAAACTTCAGTTTTCTCACATGCAAAGTGGGAATAAATTGTTGGGGGGACTGCCTTTGATAGGATTTGTATATAGATGACTTTATAATCTAGGCACTATGTACATTTGAAGGAACGGATGCTCGTGGGAGGATTGTCGGACAGTAGAAGGAGGGAGGAGAGACGTAACCTGAGTACGCCCAGCCTTGTCCCTAACCACAGCAGTGGTCCAGGCCAGTCATAAAGACTCTCCTCCATCAAAGGGATTATAACAGCTTCTTGTACTATCTCACAGGGTTGGGGTCAGGAAGCAGTGAGGTGAGAAACACAAGCACTGTTGACATGCCAAAAAGTACTCTGTGTAGGCAGAAACATTATTTCCACATTGGGACCTTCTCCCTTACCCCACATCCCCTATCCCCTCGTGTGACAGGAGCTACTGGGGACTTGTGATGCTTTCACCAGGGGATATCATGGCAAGGCAGACATGACCCTTCTCCAATGAGGCCCAGATTTTCCTTACTTCTCTAAAAATTCAAATCCTAACCATCCTAAAAGACACTTAGGCCATGAACATTCACTTAAACCTCCTTGACATATTTCTTCTTCCATTGCACACTTACAGAACTTGCTATTCCTCCCTTTGGGGACTCATTCATTTCTAATTTGCACTTGTAATTTGTAATTTCTTTTTACTGACAAAAATTGAATTCCTTGAGAGCAGGAGTGACCTATAACATGATGGATCTGTAAGGTCTTTAATTTGCTCATATATTTTCACTTTAAATATGAAGAAATGGAGACTCAGGGATGTGAACTGGTATTCCAGCATCATGTGTTTAGTTGGAGGCAGAGCCAGGACAGGGATGGAATTTCTGACTGCTTTTTCCATTGGTTCATATCAATGCAAGTGGATGAATCACTGGAGTCTCTTTGTCCTCAAACTCTCTGCCCAGGGCTCTCCTTCATCAGAAGCCAGCGGGATAGCAGTTTGGGACTTGAAATATGAGCTCTGTGAGTGTTGCATAGATTTTACTGCTGAGTTGTGGATTCTTAGGCCATTTCATTATTATGGACTAGTAAACTATTGTTCCTCTCCCTCCCTACCTCCTCCCTATCAGTCTCTTACCCCCACCTTAGGAATGATTCAGCCATTTGAGGAAGGAGGTATAATACAGGGGCAAAAATTGTACCACACTCCCACCCTAGGACTCAAGGACAAGACAATTTTCGAATTTGGTTAAGTGGACAGCCAACTACTTTTGGTGGGGATCTAGACTGTAACCAAAAGTCTTTTCTTGAGTTGGGTTATTCTATTTTTCTCTTGGCGGCCAACTGATGAGTTTCCATGATTTCTCTTTTTCCATAAAGGTATTTTCTCCAAATCTGAAGCTGAAATGTCTTCTGTATGATACTGGTCTATCAAACATGTTATTGATTATTTACAGGATAGGGCTCAAGGACTGCTGCAATTTTGTTTTCAGTCCAAGGCTTCTGCCTTCCTTAGAAGAATTCTCTAATTAATTGGCATGTAAATGAGGTTTTGGAGCTATGAGTTTATCAAGGGCTTCACATAGTTCTCAAAGACTTTCTCATCTCGTTTTCAAGGCAATTTGCATACTTTCACTCAGTTCTCCTTACACATTTCTTTGAAGAAACCCCTTATGCCCTTGGGTGTTCTCTGTATACAACTCCCTTGACCTAATGATAATGCTTTACTTTCCCCTGAGCAATGACATTGCCTTAGGTGAAAGTGACACATTTCCATCACTGATGAGCCTCCTGAAAGACTCAGAGAGTGTCTTGGGTACTGGCTTGAATGTATCTAGAGCTGAGGTTGTACATCCTGTCATCTTTAGAGATTCCATGCACAAATTAAAGAGTAAATGCCCTCCTCCTTGTAAAAAAGGAATAATAATCCTTCACAAATAAAGTTCCTTTATTTTTGCCATGCTAATTAAATTTAGATGGGTTTGGTGAAGAACAGATTTTTTTCTTCTTCATTCATACTTTTCAAATGGCATTAAACAATGATGTCTTCATGTAAGATGAATTACTCTGCCTCTTGACCTACATTTTGGTCACATTCCATTGGTGTGGAAGAAGGGAGACATTTGTCTTTTTCTGACATTGAACTTGGTACTTACTGGTCATCACTTCTAGGAAAGCATGAGGCATGTCACTTTGCATGCTTACGTATTCATAGTGTCATTCATGCATTCCTTTACTCAGAAAACAAATGCTACTGAATGGCGCTACATATCAGATGCTCTGCTGGGTAAAAGACAAGAGTCCTTCTATCAGGGCATGGTGGCTTAGCACAAGCACTCTGATATATGGTAGGGGATGGAATAGGCCGAGAACTAGGAAAGGTAGATCATGATCCCAGATTAGTCATGTTTTGGGATCCCGGATATGTCATAAGTGAAGAAATGTGGTTCAAAATGTGTTCCATCAATTTAAGATGCCATCGAGTGGAAGATGAACCTTATTTTATGTACCACTAGGAAAACAAACAAACAAACCGCTTACTAAACTATGATAAAATATTCTCTTAATTTAATTGGAATTTTTGTTTGATATACTGACATAGTTCTTTTAGACTTATTTAAACACAGATTTCTGAAATTACACTATCTTTGTGTGTGTGTGTGTGTGTGCACGTGTGCACATCAAAGAAAGAGTCAAACAAAATAAAATAAAGCTTCTTCCAAATTGAAGTCTTCTGAGTGACTTTTCAGCTCACTGTTCCTGATGCTCCCTACTCCTCACCTGCAGTCTCCAGAGAGCTGGTGATGCGCGTGTCTCTGAAGGAGCCTGCCGCTTTGGGTTCTGGTCTTTTCCAAGCTACTGATATCCATCCTGCAAATTTTGACACTGGCAGTTTCTTGGTCTTACCAGAACGTGTCAGCTGGTGGTTTTCAGGCAACTACTGGAACTCACAGTCCTCAACAAATGCTTTGTTGACTGAAAGGTCCAAGAATTGGAGCTGTTTGGTTATTCCACCAATAATAACATGTTTTCTCACACACAGGCAATCACAATAACTTCAAGCTTACCACCTGGCTTACGATAATCGGATGACACACTTTTCAGAGCTGTTAAATGGTGTGCATGTGTGCGAGTGTTCATATTGTAAACAATGGCATCAGAAACAGCCTAATAGGAGACTCTAACCTACTAGTGTTACTTGGGACAGCAGATGTAAATGTGGCATGGCAAACCCAGACTTCTCCTCAAGCCTCCATCCCCAGGGAATGGGAAGAAGCAGATTGGGCACAGTGCTCTGTATTATTAACTTACTGGAGTTGTACTAGTCCTGTGAGAGAGAACTCAGAAGAGGAAGGATGTTTGAATCTTCTTAGCACAATAAGGTCAAGATATTCATTCTTAAGAAAGAATCAAAGCTACGTTAATATGTAGGGTTTGAATTTCTTATGTATACTAGAAAAGAAGGGGGTGCTGGTAGGGAGCTAATTCTAGCGGTGGCTAAGGATGTTTCATGTTGAGTATGCTAAGCCTTGCTTCTCAAACATGGTGCAAAGACCAGTGGCATTGACACCACCTGGAAACATGATAGAAATGCAGAATCTCAGGTCCTGCTCTAGATGCACAAAATCAGAATCTGCAGTACGCCAACATCTCCATTACAGTCTGAGAAGCACTGCCTAGGGGAGAGTTTTCTCCCTCCAGGCAAACACATGCACATGCCATCAGGGACACCAGAGCTCATCAACCTATGAGAAGCAGATATTCAACACCGAAATCTATTAAATATGTAATCTACTTGAAGATTTTAATGCTGGCTGAGTTTTAATCAGTTTGGTGGATAGGAATGGTGAGTTCTGGTTAAACAAAATGGGAGGCAGAACTGGACTCTCTATATGGGGTGGAGTTTAAAGGAGAAGGCTGTGGGATGCGGGGCAGAAAGTTTGACCATGTGAAAACCCCCAGTGCAACACCCTCTGAAAGCCTGGGAGAGAATATTTGAGAACCCCCTGCTCCAAAGGCTTAAGGGAGAAGATCTGCTTTTGTACAGGACACAGAAGAGCTAGAGCAGATAATGCCTCATTTCCCAACCCCAGTCTACTCCGCAGAGCTGGTAACAATCTCTGAGCTCTCAAGTAAAACATTATCTAAAGCAGTGGCTTTCAAACTTTTCAAGTATTTTTGACTTGCAATTCACAATAAGAAATACATTTTACATTAGTTATAACTGAAATAAATATTCCGTAAAATTTTACTCATCTTGCCTATCTAATATAGTCTGATATTTTATTCTATCATATTTCATTTTTTTAAAAAATACCACTATGACCTACTACCATGATTTCATGATCTACCACTACAGTAACACAGTCTGCTTTCACTTGGAGGAAAGGGGAATCCCTGCCCCCCTTGTCTTCTATGAGATCAGGACTATCTGTCCTTGGTGTAGACACCTGATCGGCCTGTAGGATAGAGCCCATGGATAATACAGTGAAGCTGCTCTCCTCTCTCTTTAGGGAACATGGGGACACATTCTGTGGAAGAGAAGAAATAAGGAGGAGAAGGAGCAACCACAAGAGTCATGACTTCCACAGGTTACATCAGTGATTTGGTTTAAAAGCAAACTATTTGTTTGCACAACAATCGTGACAAAGTATTTTTATAAGCAGGACAAAAAATTAAAAATATTTACCACATTTTCTTTCACATGAAGAGGTTTTGAGAAGATTTAAGGAAGGACCAGATTGCTTTCCTTAACAAAAAAGATGGTCACTGTCTTAGTCCATTTGGGCTGCTATAACAAAATACCACAGGCTGGGTGGCTTATAAACAACAGAAATTTGTTTCTCACAGTTCTGGAGGCTGGAAGTCCAACATCAGGGCACCAGCATGGTTGAGTGAGGGCTCTCTTCCGGGTTGCAGACTTCCCATGATTTCCTCATGTGGCAGAAGGAGCTAGGCAGCTCTGTGGGGTCTTTTTTTTTTTTTTTTTTTTTGTAAGAGCACTTATCTCATTCACAAGGGCTCCACCCTCATGACCTAAAGCACCCCTGGGGGCCCAACCTCCCAATACCATCACATTGAGCATTAGGATTCCAGCATGTGAGTTGTGGGGAGACATTTAGGCCAGAGTAGGCAGAGAGGGAAATGACCAGAAAGGAGGCCAGAAGACCAACGTGGGAGAGAGACGAGGAGAAAGAGTGAGCAGAGGGAGTTTAAGAAAGAAAGGAGATGGGGAAACTTGCTATGTAGTTCAGGTTTTTATAAAATTTGGATATATCAAATATATGGTAATTCCTCCCTTGATGTACTGCCCAATTCTAAGAAAACCTTTAGAAAAGAGTTATCTTACCCTTTAAGTCTCTTGTAGATGTGTGTGTATTTCTTGTGTGATGAAATGAGCCTTAAGGCCACTACCAAAGGGCCAATTTAATTTGAATTACAGAAGTAAAGTAACAGTTTTAACGAATAAGTTGACTCTTTGCTGATTGATCAGTTCAGGGGGGCTCCCAATAAGAAGAATAAGTAAGTTACAAGTGGGTTTTGAAGATCTGATTTGCACTTACAAGTATTTGCATGCAAGACTGCAAATGTCTTCCTATAAACACTTTCTTGGCAAGATCAAAGTGGGCCTGGTGAATCATGTGGTCTTCATATATTTAAAAACTTAAATGGCCTGTAAGTTTCTGAAGGCAGATCAATACTGGCTTCTGAGGTCTATCAGTGAACTACAGGGTCTGATCTTATCTAGGTCAAAGTCTTGAAGGGAAACAAGATTTTCTTCATTTCCTCAAAGTTGAAAGAAATCAGTAGAATATGTATAAATAGGAGGATACTCCCCTATGCATAAAATAAAGTTCTCACAGGACCTCAGTTTGTTAAAAAAAACCTTAGGATAAGAATGGAGGCTGAAGCGACATTTCAAGGAGAGTTTTGGGGTAAAACTCAACACCATGAAGTTGTATGAGCCTTCGTTTCCCTAAGACCAGAGCAAGATAAGCTCAATGTGCTGAGATTACTGAGAACTGTCACATCACTGAAACTTAAGTTAACAAAAGAAAAATATTGATTGAATTTTCCTTGAACTTGAGGACTTGATGAGACCTGTAACTCCTCCATGTCTGAGGAGCAGGTGAGACTATATTGGATGAAGTGGTGAATGTGATATCAGTGTTTTTAGGGCAGCCTCCTTACAAGTCAGGTTTTGGGTGTCATGGTGAGGAAGTAAGCAGATGACCCCCACCACCCTAAAGACAATAGCTGAGCTCCCACCATGCCCCTGGATGTTCAGAAGCTCTCAGTGGAATCTGAGAGGCAGTGGGTTTTACAGCCTTCTCTTACCCTGCCCAGGTAAACACCCGTGAGGATCATATCCTTCTTTTGATTTATGTGTCAACTTGAGTGTCCATGCAAACTTAGACCTTTAACACCTGAAGTAACTTGTGCTGGTAGCTAAGGAAAACAGACCACAGGCAATTCCTCCCTTGACGTACTGCCCAATTCTAAGAAAACCTTTGGAAAAGAGTTATCTTAGAAAAGAAAACTGGACTTAGAATAGAAAACTGCCACCAACCCTATTACCCTTCTATGGTTACCAATAATCATTGGGGATTATATTTCTCTCACCGTAGATGTCATAACTTTCTTACTCTTCGAATGGAGTGTTTTGCAGCACCACACTCTGTCTGTGTATATAACGGCTGAACCCCCAATGCTCTGCTCTTCCACCTCCAAACCATCCTGCTACTTTCCAGAGCTCAGCTCCGCCTTATGTCTTATTGCTAGCCTCAGTTTTGTCTTGGTAAAATGAAGGACTGAGCCCAAGATTCTTAAGGGTTCTCCCAGCTTTATTTTTCCTTTGATTTTCAAATGTCCATCCTTGCCATCTCCCAGTGGTGTCTCCCGGCTGACCCCAGCTCCCAGAAGTCCCTCCTGGCCGCTCTACCCAACTCTGTGTTCAGTGACGTCAGATTGGTAGCTTACAATCAGCCAAGGCAGGAGGGGTTGTACCACGGACACTGGCAAGTACCATAGATCAGATGCTTTTGCTGCAGTGAGTAAGCACTTACCAGCACACCACCGTGCCACTCGCATTCCAATTCTAACTTTGAGTCTCACAGACACCGCTCTTTGAATTTATCGTCGTCACCTCAGACTCTACTGGCAGAAACTAAGACCTGGGTCTCAAATTTGTTCCCTTCCCCTTCACCCCTTGCCTCTTTTCAGAAAGGGATTATACATGTTTCAATCAGCTAGGCACAAAATCGTGGTATCATCTTTGTTTTATCTCTCTGCACCCACTGAGGATATGCCGAGTTTTAATGGTTGTTCCTTTAAAGTTTCTCTTAAAACCATCCTTTTGCCTCATTTTCCTTGCCAGCTTCATCATGTCACACCCGAGTATACTCAAGAGACCCCCAACTTTCTTTTTTTTTCTTTTCACCTGGGTCTCTCCCAATCCTATAAATGGCAACAAAACTTTCTTAGATCCCATCTTCACCCCAATCAAAAAACTTTCATGGCTCCAACTCTCTGATCATATCTCATGTATCACAACCCCTACCTGGTTTATAAGACTCCTGTCAATCTGGCACTGTGCCAGCCATCTCACAGTTTTCTCTGACTCTGTCCCCTCCCTCTGGTAGGATGACTCTTCCTGTCATCTCCCATGAGCCTCCTCTCCCGAACTGTTCTCTCAAACACTCAGGACGCCATTGCCTGCCGCTGCAGGAGAGAAAGAAGAGGCTGTAGCAGCTGCTGGCCCAGCTCCCAGGGGCGCCTCTTTCTCCAGCCAGCTCATCTCCACAACTGGGCATTGCCTGCTCGTTTGGACTCTTTTGGAAATCCTGACTGACTCTGAACTGCTTTCAGCACTTCTACTGGCCTTGCTGAGAAGAGAGCCCTAGAGGATGCTGGTCCTGGGCTGTGTGTGTGCTCTGTTCACATGCTGATAAGTCCTGGGTCCTAAACCATGTGCACGGAGAGCACAGACATGCCTATTTACTCCTGTTGCCTGTGCTCTTTCCTTTCTTTATTCATTGATTTGAATCAAGTTTGTTGAGCATATACTGTGTCAGGCACCAGGATGGGCAATAGAGATGCAAACCTGGAAAGACAAGAACGCAGCCTCTGGGGCTTGGGTTGGCAATTATAACGCATGGGCCAGATTCAGCTCACTATCTGGGATTGTACTCCTTGTGAGCTAAGAATTGTTTTCACATATTTAAATAGTCGGAAAAAGTCAAGAGAAGAATATATGCAACTCAAATTTCGGTGTTGATAAATAAAGTTCTGTTGCAGCACGGGCATGCCCATCGGTAAGGTACCATCCATGGCTGCTTTTCTGCTCTAACAGCAGAGCTGAGTAGTTGTGGTAGAGACTTTATGGCCCACAGAGCCTAAAATATTTACTATCTGGCCTTTACAGAAAAAGTTTGTTGACCCCATTCCAAGATTTCAACATTTAGTGAGTGAGATAGACATGTGAACAATTATAATATACTTGGATGACTAATTTGATGGCAGGAAAAATGAGAGACAAGCAGAAGAGAGAATAAAGCTCCTGCTAGAAATGTGTCTGAAGGGTAACATTTGAATTGTATGGAAGGTGAAAAGATGCTCAACATTTGGATCAGAGAGTCGGGGGAGGACAAGGCACTTGAACATTGTGTCAAAGGTCTGAGGGCAGGAAAAGAGAGGCATGATTTGGGGGAGAGAAAATTTCCACATATCTGTAGAGTTGACTACATAACTTTCAAAAATATAACATGTTGAAGTTGCAGTTGCAAAAGTTGAACTTTTGTAAAGTTTAAATAATGCAAAACAATAGATATATCTCACATGTGAGTGATAAATACCAAAATCAAGATAGTGGCTACTTTTGAGAAGGATGGGCAATAAGATTGAGGATGAGTATCTCAGAGGTTTCATCCGTACTGAAATTCTTCAGTTTTTTAAAAAAATTATGAGGCAAACATGGCAAAGCTATTTGATTCAACAATTGCTAAAGCTAATTATTGGGTTCACAGATGCACATTAATTATTTCTTTTTTTTTTATATGTTTAAAATATCTTTTAAGTAAAAACACTGATGTCACCCTTTGCTTTAAAGATGCTCATGGTCTATAGTTTAGAGGTGGGGCATGAGGCCTGCAACTGATTTGTATTTAGAGCTTTTTTTTTGGTGACTAGAACAGAGAGCATCTCAATGTAGCTTCAAAATGGGTACATTTATTATAAAGTCACCCAAAGGACACTTACTGAAATCAAAGGACAGAAACCAAAGTACAGCCAGGACTCCTGAGGACTGGAACTGGGAACTGGAAAGCGGCCAGGAACCTGGGCAACCTTTCACAGAGACTGCAAAGTTGAGCTTGTTCTCTCTTTCTCTGATTTTCTCTAGGCATCTGTTTCACTCCGCTTTCTGCGTCCTCTTCACTCCTCTGATTCTTCTGTAAGATGTAAAATGAAGTTGCCCTTCTATCACTGACAACTTTCATTTGTGGTTCTGTTCAGATTTAAAATGAGAATATGTAATTCATGTATATCATCATTTCAAACCAGGTCACACAGTCTATGTCCATGCCATGTCCATGCATGTCCCTGCCTAATCTCTCACTCAATCCTAGTGGCCATCCCAGTGCAAACAGCACCCAGGGCTGTTCCCCTGAGCAGGGGCTGTAGGAGGTATCACTTACTACTACTACGACCTCCTCCTCCTCCTTCTTCTTCTTCTCCTTTTCTTCCTCCTCCTCCTTCTTCTTCACTACTGCAACTACTACTAATAAGCACTTTTTAAATGCTTACCGTGTTCCAAAGGCTACACCAAGCACTTTACAAGACATCATAACATTTGCTTCATACAGCAACCCTATGAGATAAGATACTATTATCCCCATTTTACAGATAAAGGAAATGAGGCCGGAAGAAGCTAAGTAACTTACCCAAGGTCATACTGTAAATGGTAAAGTCAGGATTCTCAGGCAATCTGAGCATAGCTGGTAAATCGACTGGCATTTCTTGCTCTTTGATTCAGACAGCAGGCTGAGATGATCGTTATTACAGAGATGCAGAGAGCAGGGGGAGGAAAGGAAGTCATGTAAACAGGGCACTGAAGGATAAATAGGACTTCCTACAACAAAGAAAAACAGTGGATTTAAGAAGTGAAACAGATGAACATAAGGGAACAAAAGAGAGAAGTAAACCATAAAACCGACTCTTTCTATAGAGAACAAACTGAGGGTTGCTGGAGGGGAGGTGGGTGGGGGGGATGGGCTAGATGGGTGACGGGCATTAAGGAGGGCACTTGTGATGAGCACTGGGTGTTATATGGAAGTGATGCATCACTAAATTCCGCTCCTGAAACTAATATTACACGATATGTTAACTAACTAGAATTTAAATAAAAAATTGAAACAAACAAAAAAAGAACAGGGAGCACAAAGGCGAACAGCAAGGAGAGTTCAGAAACCCTGATCAAGCCCTGGGTTTGAGATGATATAAACAGGAGGAAACAGGGAAAACCCAGCAGCAATACCCTTCACTTAATGACCTGTGGGTGGAACTGACCTCCGCCCGGCAGCCTTAGGATAAGCCATCTACAGCGCAAGCTTCCTGGCTCTTACAAGTTCACCCAATGAGAAAATACAAGGGATAGGAATTTTTATTTTCAAGGACTTTGAAGAAATAATAGGTATGCAAAGAGCGACAGAAAAAGATGAATGCCATGGTGTTTGTCTTCTATAATAGCAAACATGCTGAATATTATTAATATTACAGCTAATAGTCATGGGGTGTTCACTATGTACCAGGACCAGCACTAGCATATTTAAAGACATTAGATCATTTCATTTCACAGCAACCTCATAAAGCAGGTACCATTATCATCCCCATTTGACAAAATCAAAAACTGAGGCTTAGAGTGACTTGTTTAAAGTCCAAAGACTTGGCTTGGCAGAACCCATGTCTCTCTGACCCCAAAGCCAATGATCTTAGTCACTGCATTATACTACACAAAGGTACAGCCCCAAAGGTTTGTCTAGATGGTTTATGAAACACCCAAATCGTGGGCTATCATGCAGGCATTCCATGATGTTGTAGTCCTTTATTTTTATGATACGTTGTTAGGTGAGAATAACGAGTTGCAACATAGTATGTATAGTATAAATATATATGCATTTGTGTTTATTAAGAATATGTATATATTAGAAATATACAAGATATGAAACACATATATATATTATACACAGAAAAATCTAGAAGCATATATACCAAAATATTAATAATGATCTCTTAGTATTGAGATCTAGGATCTTTTTATTTAACGTGGATTATTTGTATACATTTTACTGGTCCTGCAGTATTTGTAAACGGCTGTAACAAAGAGGCTTCGAAATGCAGTAACTCTCTCAAGTGACTTGGTCGTCTCCGACATGTAACCTCTGAAGCTGCCTCCAGCATCACTCTTTTCCAGAAAGCTGGAAAGGAAAAGAGGGATCCAGGACAAGCAGTCTGTCTTTAAGGCAATGACCCAGAAGCTATACAATCCCTTGCATTCATACCTCATTAGCCTAATATGAGCAAGAGTGGCAGGGAAATGCAGTTTCTAGCTGGACAGCCACATTCCCCGTTAGAACTCCTAGCGGGTACTAGGAGACACTTGGATGCAGTGGGCCACTTAAGAAGCATGATTTTCAGGAATTCCACGAGAGACTACTGTTCTATCTCCTCCCCTAAATCTCCACCCTCTGAATGGTGCTAGAAGCTTCCCTCTCCCACATCCCTTTTCAGGGCCATTGCACAGATTTGCCCTGCATAACTAGAGGGGACAACATTCCCCAATACAGGGAGGCAAATGGTATCCCAGACCAGGCCCAAGAATGGCCCAGCCTCCTTTCTGTTTCAACCTGTGCTCCTCCCGAAGTGAGCAACTCTTAGCAATTTGCACAGCCCTATGCGTGTCTTTCTGACCCGTCCTTGGGAAACTAGGTTTGTATTGGGTGAGCCTTCAGCAAGGATGCCTCCTGTCATTACAGTGGAAACCAAACTGCTCTCCCACCCCATCTCTCATGGCCCCCTGCACTGCACCCTCCCGTGAGCCACGTCCTCCAACCCTGCGCTTCTGAATATGCATCCCAACTCGCTGAGGTGTCCGTCAGTCCAGAGCAGCTGGGAGAGACTTGTTGGTGCTGGGATTAAAGTGGTGAATATACATACATGCTCTTGAATCCCCTTCACTTTATTTGGCCTTTTTGACTTGATGCCTTGATACCATCCTCTGCTTAGCATCTTTAATAAAACTTTTGAAACGGAATCATACTTAGAATTCATCAATTCAAAGTATCTAACTTGTCCTTAAATGGTAATACCTATATAGAGCAGGAAAACAATCCGAGCAGGTCAAAAGGATATAGATTTCTCCTGACTTCTGTCCTCAGTCTCCCTATTAGGCAACCACTTTGCTGGTTTCCTGCCTATTCTTCTAGAGGATGAAGAGCCGGTGGTAGTTCGTTGGACACACCCTAGCTACTGCATCTTTCATTTATGCCACAATCAGAGGTGGGGTCAGAACCTGCCAGGGAGTGGACCGAAGGTGTTTTCTGAACTCACACCCTGCTCTTCCTCTCGCTGTTCTATCCTTTCTCTGCTCCTTCACAACCTTGAGCTCCTTCATGAGCATGCAGGTCAGAGGTGCCCAGCTCTGTGATGACCTCCCTTCCCACCTCATCCTGCCCTCTGCTTCGACTCTCCAGGAAGAACCCCCTTTTCCCCTTTAGGTGCTCCCTGCATGCTTTTCTCCAATACCCTAGCATTTCCCCAATAGTCATAATTGTTGGAAGCTTCACCTCCTCTGTCCTTGCTCCTTGTAGGTTCCTTGATGGCAGAAACCCTTTCATCACAGATCCCAGGGGCTTTACAAAGAAGACTGCTTATCACATAGTAGGGGCTCAGTACATTTTTGATAAGTAGAAGACACAGACTAGCCTTTCCATCAATTAGATTGGGGACACTGGGGGATGTTTGGGATACTAGGAATAAAGGTGGGGATTCAGAAGAAAGGAAGCAAATTTTTTTTTTTTTTCAGGATGCTTGGTAGATTTCCTCTCCTTGGGCGGACAGTTGCATCTCTACTTGGCCATTGGCCTTGAAAATGAGGAAAAAAGAATAAGAAGAGGAAAAGTGCTGTCTTCTATAGAGGATCAAGGCCCTTTCAGCTCCATTCTGCCCCCTGCCGACCCCATCACTAGAAGAGTGAGGTAGAACTAGGAGCCAGGGCATTTGATTAGGTCATAGTTCTGGGGATAGAAACTTTAACTGGGATAAGCAAAAGGGATAAAGGTCTGATCCCACACAACAACTGGATCCTAGTCATTTGTCTCACTGCCATTGCTTTGTTCTCGGGAGGTAGGATGACCCCCAGGAAGCTGCTCTGCCCTAAGCCAGCCTGCGTGCAATCTAATTGAGGTGTGATTGAATCCCAGGAGCAAACCCTGGCCAGGCTCCTTCCCAAGAAACTGTGATTTTCTCACTGCATCTCTCCAGAGGGGCCTGCTTATCGGGGCTCAGTGTGTGGTCTAGAATCATGTGCCCCGACATATTGCAACGTGGTATTTTAATGATGCCTTAGGTAAGAAGCAGCGCTGTCATATAAAATGGCTACAGAAAGAGACAGTGCTTCCTCTTCCCATTTTGAAAGTTATCAGATATTTTGGAGGAAGATGCAAATACCAGATCTCTTCAGACACACAGATATGGGCAGAGACGCACACGCACACGGAAATGCTGTGTCTTCGCTAAATATAACCCTTTGTAGCGACAGTATCTCAGTAATTTTCAAGTGAAAAGATAAGGAAGGAGAGCCAAGTCTTTCATAATGAATGCAAGCCTATAGCTTTTAAGCAGGGCTAACATATGGGCCACTGATGTGAATGTGAATGCAAATTAGATATTTTTGATTGCTTGAAATAAAGTCAGCAGAATCAAAGCCTCACACAGCAAATGGTGCGGATTTAACTACGTCAGTGCCAGGCTGGGAACAAGAGCTCTTAACACATCCTCGGGGGAAAAAAAGGGCTTTCAGGCTGGCATTTTGGATTGAGGCCTCTCTAGGTAGGACAAAGATAGGGCTTCATTTTGCCATTCTGGTTCTTCTCTTACAGGAGAGTCTTTCATTTGTATTGCACGGCTATAGATTAAAGGTCTCCCTTGACCTCTGACCTTTCTGATTTATTATGTTGTCAATAGCCTGAAGGTCATAAAGAGCCTCTAGAGGTCATTCTACCCAGTCTCCTGCCTTCAAGCAGGTAAATTCATACTCACCAGGGTAGGCACTAACCTAGGTGCTGGAGGTCCAGAAGAGACTAAAACAGTCACTTTGTTCAAGGAGGTTGCTGGTGTCTGGAGTCGTGAGACCAAAAATCTCACTCTGGTGTAGCATGATTCTGACTCTGGTGGAGATGAGCCTAAAATGCCTTAGGAGCACTGGTGTAGGGCACCTTCCCTGGGAAAGTGTGTGTGTGTGTGTGTGTGTGTGTGTGTGTGTGTGTGGTTCGTGGAAGGCTTCCTGGAGGAATGACCCATGAGCCAAGCCTTGAAAGGGAAAGAGTAGCAAGTCAGTCAGAGCAAAAGGGACAACCCCCACAGAGGTGCAGAGGTGAGAGAGAGAGGCGCACGGTACCTTGTGAGGGAGAGCATGAGAGGGTAGTGGGCAGGCAGACTGCGTAAGCCGCGGGGGGGGGGGGGGGGGCTTGTTCCCAGGGGACCCAGCCAGCTCATGTAGTCCCCAAGAGCTGTAGGTATGGGAACAAAGATAAAGTCTTTAATAACTGGAGGCTTTTGCCCCCACAAAAGCATGAGGTGCTGGCCAACGAGGCTGCACTGCGCCGAAGGCTCCTGCCCAGACTCAGGCGGGTGAAACATGAGAAGCAGAGTTGATCAAATGGCCCCTTATCCTTTATTCCAGGCTCGAATCCCAGACTCCATAGCTTAGCATTTGTAGGGACTTTTACTGTCAAATCAGCCCAACACTTGTCCCCTTCCAGCAAAGGCAATCTTCTCTCTACTGCCTCCCTACCCTCTAGCTTAGGGTTTGTTTCTAAACCTCGCCACTACTGACATTTTGGACTGGATACTTCTTTGTCTCTGTATTGTAAGATGTTTATCAGCATCATTGCCGTTGACACCTTAGGTGCTGGTAGCGTGCCCCCCATACATGGCTGTAACAATCACAACTGTCTCCAGACATTTCCGAATGTCCTCTGGGTGAGGGGGTGGGGACCAAATCATCCCCACCTGAGCATCCCTGTTGTAACCTAAACACACTAATGCTTTCTCCTGAGGACAGGCAAATGAGTCAACAAGGTGAGGTGAGAGTGAGATTGTGTTTACAGCACAGTCAGTCTGGGCTGCTTCTCCCAGGCTGGCTTAGGGCAGAGCAGCATCCTGGGGGTCATCCTACCTCCTGAGAACAAAGCAATGACAGTGAGACAAATGACTAAGATCAAATGACTACTGGACAAATTGTTCTCATCCAGAATTCTTAATCTCAGGAAACAAACTGAGGGTTGCTGGAGTGGGGGGTGGGGTGGGAGGGATGGGGTGACTGGGTGATGGACACTGGGGAGGGTATGTGTTCTGGTAAGCGCTGTGAATTGTGCAAGACTGTTGAATCTTAGATCTGTACCTCTGAAACAAATAATGCAATATATGTTAAGAAAGAAAAAAAGAAGAAGAAGAATGTAGCAGGAGGGGAAGAATGAAGGGGGGGAAATCGGAGGGGGAGAAGAACCATGAGAGACGATGGACTCTGAAAAACAAACTGAGGGTTCTAGAGGGGAGAGGGGTGGGAGGATGGGTTAGCCTGGTGATGGGTATTGAGGAGGGCACGTTCTGCATGGAGCACTGGGTGTTATGCGCAAACAATGAATCATGGAACACTATATCTAAAACTAATGATGTAATGTATGGGGATTAACATAACAATAAAAAAATTAAAAAAAAAAATTGTTCTCATCCAAAAAAAATTCCCTTTCCTGCTAATACCAGATCCTACTAACAATACATGGGCCATTGCTCGCCAGGCCTGGAGCTGTATTTTGTGTTTTAAGGATAGCTGGGATTCATTTGAATCAAGTATAGTAAGACATGCAGACACAGAAATGGCTGCCATGAAGCTAAAAATTGTATACAGTTCCCTGGAAATAGGAAGCTTGGTGTGCCCCGCAGGACCATACAGAGGAATGCTGAGGTCGGGCAGGAGACAGAGGGAACAGGTAGGGTGACGGAGGGTCAGGGGAGAGGGGAAAGGAGGTGTGTACAAGTGTGGGCAAGAGCTTTTCTTGTGGTTTCCATGGGAAGGAAGAGGCAAGGCATGCTGAGCAGGTTTAAGATTGGTTCATTGGAATAATTTCAGCTGGTTCTGGGGCATAGGGGCTGCACCTAATGCTCGGGTACCTGGCTCTGGAGTGATTAGGGCAGGGGAAATAGTAGCTTGGAATGTAAGGCCTTAAGAAATACTTTGATTGGGGGTATTGGTTGGTTTGCATATGAAAAGCATGGCCCTGGCTGAGTTGTTTACTATCTCTAGGAATTGACTAATGCTGGGTTCTGCAGGCCCTCCTGGTCCATGAGGCCCCAGATATCAACGCATCAGAATACAGAAAATAAAAAGATATGGCTGGTACAGTTTGTCATTAGGTATAGAAACATTAAAATGGTGGTTGTCAGACCTTGTTTGTGTTATGTTGTTTGTTGTTTGTGTTACAGTTTGTTGTATGTTGTATGTGTTGTTTTTGCTACAGATTTCTTTATTCAAATAAAATGTCACTCAGTTGACCAACATACGAAGTAGTTAAAGGATAGCCGTTCTGGTTGAAATAAGGATCGTTGGCCCAGAGACTTAAATACACAGCCTCTCTGTCCTTTGTCCTGGCTGGTTCTTGAGGCAATACTCGAGGTGTACGGATAATGGCTTAGAAACAGCACCGGGGGCCTCTCCTAATGCCAGCTATCCCTGCCACAATGTGGGAGCCAGCTACCCCACATTCTAGTCCTCCGCATATACTGCTTGGGTCTCTTGGAGGTTCACCGAAGGTTCCAGGAACCCATCGCCCAGGTTTGTTTGGCCAGAACACTGCTCCCATGTACACCATCCATGCTGAAGACAAGGCCGAGAGAGGGGACACCTCAAAGCAAACTGGCACTTGTACTGGGTATTACCTTGTAGAGCAACTTGTATGGGACCCAAATCACAAGACACTCCTCTGAGGACTTAGACTGGACCATGCACAAGATGCTGGCCTAGGATAAAGGGACTTGAGCAACCCCCTCTGCCCCTTCCTCCTGAGCCTCTGAATCTCAAGTTCTCAAGTATCTTCCCACTCCAATGGCTAGGAAAGACCAGTCTGGAGATGAGCCAGACAGCCACAGAGGAATAAGAGCAAGACACTGTCTCAATGTCTAGGCCAGAATAATCATGATGACCTTCTTTCTCAGGCCTGTTTCAGTTCACTAAATACAAGTAAGCAATACAAAGGAGAGAGTAAAGCAACATTTCGCTCTCATTTCCATCATCGTCATCATCATGGATACTGTTAATTTTATTGTAATTATCATTTTTTTCATAATATCCCTTTCTTGCTTCAAGGCAATTGTTATTAGTGTACCTTTAATGTGCTTCATTGCCCTGAAATGGCTCGGAGAAGCTATAGCTCTCTGTCTTGTTAACCTGAATTTTCTGTCTATGTTCTCGCAAGTGACTATGGCAGTGAGGTGACACTGTTGCTGTTATTTCTCTGTTGACTTGTTGTATCATGTGCCTGTAAGTATGCTGAAAGCACAGGCCGGGGTGTCAGTTTCCCACTCATGGGCTCACTTCATGACCTCTGGAGGACCTCATCTCATCCTGTTCCTTGTGCTCAAAAAGGACCGTCTGTTGTCTTTGACTGTATTTCTGTACCTTGTTCCTTCCCATGGTCTTTTCTCATGGAGAAGCATCCACTGGGAGGAAAGAGTGACCTTTCTATTTGGAATCTGGGTTCAAAAATGAACTCCCATTGTTTTGCACGGCAGAAACTCACAAGTAACATCTCCTTGGAAACAGTGGGGCCTGCTGACCCACTTAATCACTTATTACTCAGTATCAAGTAATGAAATTTTCAGTTTAGTTCTTCTTGATTTTGAATTCAGGGCTGTGTTCTATAATGAACTTGCTGGAAGTCTGTCCTCTGAAAAAGTGGAATGATACCCTACTTTTCCAGAGGCTGCTCTTTGAATCGTAGAACATCCTGAGCACAAGGGAAAAGTGCCTAAGATGAGAGTTGGTTATATACTATGTGGAATTAGTGTCACGTTAGCCCCAACCGAAACCTGATAGGGGAGATTCAAGGTGATGTTTTAGACCACTTGGCTGACACTTAGAAAACTGTTTCTGTAATACAGGTGAATCTGTGTATTGGGTGCATGATTTTAAACTCCTCTTTTCCTTTTGTTCAAATTGACTTGAACGTTGCATGGTCAAGTGAGATTATGTAAAATTTTTTGAACTTTATAAAGTATGATCCATGTGCAGATTGTTATTGCATGTAGTGATCTAAAATGAAAGTAGTATACATGCAATTTTCAACTTACTTTCTTGGCTTCATAGGTAATAGAGACAATTAGAACTTAACTGTAACTCATATGGACAGGTAGGTGAAGTAGAAAACAAACTCACATGGAGATGGAAAAGAAGAGTCCTTGAGCAGATGAATAATGATAGAGGGAAGCAATGGGTGATGGCTTGTGTTATTCCTGGGCCTTCCTGATTCTGGCACAGTCACTTTGCACATTTCCAAAAATGTAGGGGCAAACACTTAAATATATATAAAAAAAAGCAGAGGTATTTGAAGAATATGATAGTATAACTTCAAGGTTAATTTAACAAACATATATATTTTTTAATTTTGTAGGATCTATTCATTTATGTTTAGCAACCGAGGTTTTGAAATATACTCCGAAATGTCTAAAACTCATTGATGTGGAAACCAGCCCAGAAATTGTTCAGAGATATAAAGTGGAGATCCTGAAATGCTCTGTAATTCTGGGGGGAGGGGGCTGTTGTTGTTTTCATTTTTGTCATTTTGAATTACCAAATTATAGACCCACAAGTGACATTGGAGATGAACTAGTCTAATTATCACATGGCCAAGCCGATCTTCAAGATGGTAACTGACCTTTCCAAAGTCACATTCTAAATCCGTAGTGTCCTATATGGTAGACATGAGTCACACATAGCTATTGAACACTTGAAATGTGGCTAGAGACACTGAAAAACTGAATTTTAAATGTTTTTTTATTTTAATTAATTTAAATTTAGAAACTGATACTTGGTTTAGTTATTGGAAAATTCTAAGTGTGTCTAGACCAACGTGGCTCTGTTAATCTACTTTTCAACTGTAAACTTCATGAAACCTAAATACGTATCAATTACTTCTGAGGAATATTTAGCATCTAAATTGAGATGTGCTCTAAGTGTAAAATACACATTAGATTTCAAAGACTTAGTATGAAAAAAATGCAAATATTTCATCAATAAGTTTTATATTGATTATATGTTGAAATAATATTTTGGATATATTAAATTAAGAAAAACTTATTAAAATTAATTTTACCTATTCATTTGTACTTTGTTTTAGTGTGGCTGCTAAAAATTTAATTATGTATGTGGCTCACATTGTATTTCTATTGATAGTGCTGCTGTAGAGGATAAAACAAACAAGACTCAAATGTAATTTCTTGGTTCTTAGTCTCTTGATCTTCACTGAACTATGCTACTTCTTTAGAACATTTTCTTATCTCCTCCATTACCTTTGCAAAAGCTAGTATGTGACCTTTCATTAAAAGCTAAAATAAAATTTAAAAAGAAAAAAAAAAACTTTCTGCTGGAGAAAGCATCCTGGGAAGACGGTGGAGTAGGAAGCACCAGGAATCTGTGTCTCCATCTAAACAACAACTGCACTAGCAGAATCTGTCTAATATAACTTTTCTGGGATTCCTGAGTCTATAGGAGGTTTGTAACTTCCAGGAGAAGCTTTGAAAGGTAATTTGCAGATAATTTCCATCAATATCAGCTCTTATCACACACAGTAGCAGCTACTCATCTCCCATCCTCACCCCCACAGCTGGGCATGTGTTCTTGGGGCAGCCTACACACAGCTTTCAGGAGCCAAGGTGAGCAAAAAGGACCCTATTCCACAGATATCAGAGATCTGTGCTCTGATTGCTGATTGCTGCTTCTGATCACAGAGGTACAGGCAAAGAGGTTCCTGTTGTTGCAGGAACATGGCTCTTTCCATTGCTGTGAGTTTTTCTCCTTCTGGCTGAAATGACTTTCAGGAGATTCAAAGGGCCAGCATCCTTTCCTTTTCCCTTTTCCTCTTTTAGGAGCCAGACATTAGAGACTAGACATTCAAAAGGCAATGCAAGGGTGCCTGGGTGGCTCAGTCAGCTAAGCATCTGACTTTTGATTTCAGCCTGGGTCATGATCTCAGGGTCATGAGATTGAGCCATGATGACTGTAGAGCCTGCTTAAGATTCTCTCTCTCTCTAAAAAAAAGGCAAAAAAAAGCAAATGCATATATGTGGAAAATTAGAAAGTGACCACACATGTGCAGGAAAAGGCTCCTGTTCAGAATAAACTGAAAAGACCTTAAGTTTATACCTCAGGCTGATCCTTAATACTTGGTATAAATAAATGAAAATGAAAAGATGGAAAAAGATATTCTATGCAAATTGTAACCTAAAGAGTGCAGAGGTGGTTGTACTAATATTAAACCAAATAGACTTTAAATCAAAATGTTTACAAGAGATAAGGAAGGACATTATATATTAATAAAAGATTCAATATAGCAAAAAGATATAACAATTACAAACATCTATGTACCTTATAACAGGCCATCAAAATACATAAAACAAAAACTGACAAAATTGAAGGGAGGAACACAGTTCTACAATAATAATTGCAGACTTCAATACCCACTCTCAATAATGGATAGAACAACCAGACAGAAGATAAGTAAGGAAATGGAGGACTTATACAACACAATAAACCACTGAGATCTAACATACAGAACAATCTACCCAAAAATATCATACACATTCTTCTTAAGTGAAGAAACATTTTCCAGGATAGAATATACATTATGAGGCTGACGCGCTACCTACTGCACTAACGAGGCACCTAGGATAGAATATACATTAAACCACAAACTAAATACCAATAATTTTAAAAGATATATATTATACAAAGTATCTTCGCCAACTACAACTGGATGAAGTTAGAAATTGATAACAGAAATAAAACTGGGAAAGTCAAAGATTTGTGGAAACTAAACAACACACTCTTAAACCATCTATGAATCAAAGAAGAAATCACAAGGGAAATTAGAAACCACTTAGAGATGAATAAAAATTAAAACACAACATACCAAAACTAATGGAATACAGCAAAAGCAATGTTAAGGGGGAAATTTATAGCTATATATGCCTACATTAGAAAACAAGAAAGATCTCAAATCAACTAACTTTATAACTTAAAGAACTAGAAAAAAAAAGAAACCTAACTAAACCCAAAGCTAGCAGAAGGAAGGAAATAATAAAGATCACATAGAGAAAAATGAAATAGAACTTTGAAAAATAATAGAGAAAAATCAATGAGACCAAAAGTTGGTTCTCTGAAATCAACAAAACTGACAAACCTTTAGCTAGATAAATTATGAAAAAAAAAAACAAAACAGAGAAGACTCAAATTATTAAAATCAAATGTTAAATTGGATATTACTACCAATTCCACATAAACAAAACTGATTATAAGAGAGTACTATAAACAATTACATGCCAACAAATTGGATAACCTGGATGAGATATACAAATTCCTTGAAACGTAAAACCTGTCAACATTAAATCATGAAGAAATAGAAAATCTGAATAGACATAACTAGTAAGGAAGATGATTACTGTGAGACAGGGTCTCTCAGTCTGGGGACATCACCCTGTTAAGGGGGAATGTGTCCATGCTGCTTTGGGAAAATAACTAACACAAACCTCGTGCACTCCTGGTAAGATTGTAAAACGGTGCAGCTGTTGTGGGTAACAGTAAGGTGTTTCCTCAAAAAATGAAAAGTAGAATTACCATATGACCCAGCCATTCTACTTCCGGGTATATACCCCAAAGAATTGTTAAGTGGGATCTCAAAGGTCTATTTGTGGACCCATGTTCATAGCAGCATTATTTACAATAGCTAAAACGTGGAAGCAACCTAAGTGTGCATTGATGGAATTGATAAGCAAAATGTGGTAGAGATCTTCCTCGACTTACGTTGGGGTTACATCCCAATAAACCCACTGCAAGTCGAAAATATTGTAAGTCTGAACTGCATTTACTACACCTAACTTACCAAACTTCGTAGCTTACCCTTGCCTACCTTAAATGTGCTTAGAACACTTACATTAGCCTTCACTTGGGCAAAATCATCTAACACAAAGCCCACTTTATAGTAAAGTGCTGAATATCTCATCCAACTTATTGAGTACACTACTGAAACTGCAAATCAGAATGGTTGTGTGGGTAGAACGGTTGTAAGTACGCCACTTGTTAGCTTATGTGATTGCATGGCTGACTGGGAGCTACAGCACCATGAGAGAGAATCACACTGTGCACTGCTAGCCCAGGGAAAGATCAAAATTCCACATTTAAAGTATAGAGTTTCAGTTTTACAAGATGAAAGGAGTTATGGGGATGGATGGTGGTGATGGTTGCACAAAGCATAATACCACTGAATGGTACACTTAAAATGGCTAAGATGGTAAAATTTATGTTATGTGTATTTTACCACCACCACAACAACAAAAAGAAAAAAAGTAGAAAATAGGAGAAAAAAAAAACAACCTTTTCTGGCTGGCTTACACTCTCTGTTTTGTTTATATTGCCTATTCCCCATTGCTGACCCGTTATTCTAAATCTTGGTATTGTTCTCAGTGTGGGCCTGTAATTGTCTCTATTTCTTTACGTTGTTATTAACCGTATTCACCACCCCTGCAGAACTATATCTTCATCTCTCGAACTTAGGCATGACCGTGGGAGTTGTTTTGACCAGTGAAGGCTGAGCAAAGGTAACATCTATCACTTGTGGATGGAGGCTCTAGAGCCCTGTGGACCTGACATCCTTTTTTTCCTTTCTGCCATGATAACAGATGGAGGCTATAATGTCCCAGGTAGAGACTGTCCATCATCTGGGACCTGGAGTGAAGGTGATTGGAACAAGCATAGCCACTGATGACAGATGTGTAGCATGAGTGAGAACAGATCTTTGAGGCTGGAAGCCACCAAGATTTAGGGGTCATTTGTTCTTGCAGCATAATCTAGTCCCCAGTGTTAATGAATTCTGGGGAAGGCAGGTGGGAGGAAAGGGAAAGAAGAGGAAACTGGGTTAGTGAGCAGGGAGGCAATTTCCATAGTTTCCTTATAGAGGTTTGTGGGCATTTGATGAAAAAATATCCCATCTAAATGATTTTCACCAGGGCTAGAGGGACATAAGGAATTTTCAGTGCTAAAGAGGTCTCTTTAAGACTACAATAGTTGGGTCAAGTTTGTTTTCATTCCAGAAATAAAAAGACTAGTTCTGCCCATGGGCCACAGTTATAAGGTTTTCAAAGGTAGACAGTGCAGCGAGTAAGGACCATGTAACTCTCATGCAAAACTGATCCCTGCCATTAGGACAAAGGCTGTGCCACGTCCTCCTGATTGTAGATGTCATGGCTTCTTGGATTTTCTGAACTATTCCTTTCTTTCTGTCTTTTCCAAAATGATATTAGAGGTAAAGGATGGAAAGGGAAAATAGACTTAGTGACTCAGAGTTGTTTTTAGTTGAGTGTTTTTTTTTTAATTATGAAAGAAGTAAAAATTCATTTTCAGTTTAAATCACTCAATAAGAAACAGAGTAAATAGTAAGCGTCTTCTTCTTGGCCCCAAGTGCCCAATCCTGTTCCTCCGAAGCACGGCAGTTACCGCTTCTTGTGCCCTCCAGACCCAGCCAATGTCTATATCAGACCTAGACATAGCTCCGGATAGCTTTGCTGGAATAGTGGAACATTTTCTCTTCAAAGCACAAACGGGACCATACTCCACAAGCTATTCTGTAATTTGCTTTGATCACTTCACGATGATACCTTGGGCATCCTGTCAACAAAAAAGAAATCTATACCATTCTTCCTATTAGCTACGCAATATTCCTCTGCTTGTACAAACTATAATTTATTTAACTAATGTCCTTTTGATGAGCATCACTGTTTCTAGGTTTTTTCCCCCTATTATAAAAGTATTGTAATGAACCCCTTTCTCTCTCTTCCATCTATAGCATTCTGTATAGGTCTTTCTGCATGTGTGTTAATATATCTGTGTGGGAAATCAAAAGAAGGAAGCATGATTAACTAGTACTTTAAAATTAATATATATTATCAGATTGCACCCTAAAATGTAAATGTGAACAAATCACCCTTGACTACCTTGAGAATTATAGTTTCCTTTTAAATTTTTGCTAATATGGTTCAATGGTATCCCATTTGGTATAATTTGCTTTTTGCTAAGAATGTACCTGAACTTCATATCATACATGTGTTGACTATCAAAAAAGCAAAAGGGTGGCAACACATCTGTGATCTCATGAAGGGACTTCAGATCAAAGGTTGGTACCTGAAGTCCTTTGGAGAATGACTCTGGTCCCCTGGGGGTAAGATTCATCACCTATAGATCTCTGTATCTCTAGCACCCCAGCACATCTCCTGGCATATGGGAAACACTCCTTCAGTGTTTGATGAATGAATGAATGAATAAAAATGGGTACAATAATGTAGGAAAAAGCTGAAGAAGGTATACAAATTCCAGAAGAATTGGAGGCATGGTGTTTGGAGTACAAGGAATTGAAAGAGAACTCTGTAGAAGTTACACACACAATCTGCTCATGGGTGTGTGACCTGTGCCCCAAGCTTGGAAGGGCCCCAAACTTAATTTAATGTGTAGCTGGCACCATTTTGAAATTCTTAATAGTTTTTAACAAGGGGCCCTGCATTTTCATTTTGCACTAGACCTTGCAAATTATATAGCTGGTCCTGGGTATGGAAGGTGAAAGTAAGTGGTAAGATAAATATTTAGAAAGTGTTTGGAGAGATGAAGTTGCACTTGAGGGTTACATCTGGATGAAAATGAGAAGTGGGGCCTCTGGAATCTTTTTATCACATGCTTCTACCTCAACTAAAATAGATCAGCATATATAGCCCTTTCTAATCGTCATGTTTAAATTAGGAAGTAGACTAGTGGCTGACCTGTGGCAACAGCAAAATTATGGCTAACATTCCCTCAAAAAAACAGTGTAAGCAACTGTCCACTGAGTGGGGAAACAAGAAATAGAAAAAACTCATCCAATTGTCTACAATGGCGGATTACAATTTAGGCTGTAATTACAATAATTGCAATGGAAAGAATTGCAGTGTGCACTGAGTTAAATATTTTACTTGTGCAGAATTTAACACCAAGTCCATTTCTTTGTAATAAGTGATTTTTATTTACCTCAGTACATAAATGAAAATAGTCATTAAGACTCTGAAATTTAGCAAGTGATAAAATGGGATTCATTTCTATATATTTGACAACTGGTAAAAATGCACACATATATTTATGCATTGTATATATCTATATAACACATATTAACATGGAAGAGAGAGCATCATATGCCAAGCATCCTGAAAGGGGAAGGAACACGGTGAATTCTGGCCATTCACTGACAAAGGAAACACCAGAAAAAGACCAAGTTCATGGTGGGAAGATCATAAGTTTGATTTCAGAAGCACACGAAAAGTTGAATCCAAAGTGCCTTTGAGATATCTCAAAGGAGCTGTAATAAGTAATCTTTTGGATACATGCATTTAGAGACCAAAGGAAATGTCTGGTCTGAAGTCTCCTGTGTATCACTGGGGATTGAAGTATTGACCACGGACCAAGCAAAGAAAAATGGGAGAGGGAAGAGGCCAGTGGTCACTCTTTGCAGAAGATAGTCCTACATGTGGGACTGAGAAGGGGGACCCTAGAGGCGGAAGGAATACCTGCCCTGTGCTGAGAACAGACACCAAAGGAAGAGACTATTTTAGGAAAAAGAAATGGTCAGTGGTGCCAAAAACAACAAGCAGGTGCAATAAAATGATGTTGTGATTCATTAGATTAAGTAACATGAAGGCCACCACTATAACTAGAAGAGCTGTTCAGGGGCCAGAAGCCAGGCCCAGGTAGGTGGAGGAGTGGATGGGATAATAGAAGTGAAAATACACACATGCTGTCACCCTTTCTCTCTCGCTCCTTCTCTTGTTCAAAGATACAAAGACTCAAGCCAACTGATTCTCCATTCTGCTCACTCACGTTGCTGAGAAAGCTGGAGATGTAGTGGATGTGTCCAGGAAGAGCCCATTCTCTCCAGGGGGTGAGGACAAAGGCAGGGCAGTAAGGTAACTTCCTTGGACTTCTAGCCCTGCTCTAAGTCTAAGTCTGGGAGTGATGTTTGAAGCTGGGGAAATCACTGAGCGTGAGGCTTCATTCTTACTTTCAGAAGACAAAGACATTCGGGGAGTATTCACTGCCTTCCAGAGGAAGACCAACCCTATGTCTAAGCTGAGACTCTGCCAACAGGAAGTATGTAGCCGGAGTGCACCCTCTCTGAGGCCACGTGCCTGGTGAGCATAGTGTCAAGGTCCTGGCGTTCGTGCATAGTGTCATCTTGATTACTGCCAATGCCCAGGGTCTCACATTCACAAAGGTCTCAGATTTAGACTTACATCTCTGGCTGCAACACCCACAGTCTCAAAAATACACTAACGGGATCTGCAAGAAGACCTCGAAAGCTGTAAATCTATCTCTATTCCCTTTCACCTTGGGCAAGCTACGGAACATCCCTGTGCCCCAATTTCTTTGTCTTTGAAATAACGGAATCTACTCCATCAGGTTGTGGGGAAAAACATTAAAACGACATAAGATATCAAAGACGCATTGAGCCAGGCAGAGCATATAGTAAGCACTTGATAAATGTAAGCCGGTATTACTTTCATTACTACCCGATGTTTGTGAACAACATGATTGCATTACATTGTATTTCTAGTATGAAACATAATTTGTTAAAAGTAAATATTTTCAAAATAGCATCGTTTTTTGTGACCCTGTTTTGACATTTCTTTATTTTTTTTTAAATATACTGGAGCCTTAAAATAATCTAAGTGTTTTGGGTTCTTCTCCACTCTGAGTAGACTTGACAATGGTCGCTCAGGAGGACTTGCGTATGGAAATTGAACGTGGGAGAAAGTGGCAGTGGGCAGCGGGGGGCGGGGGTGGGGGAGGCTCTACCTCTGTCTCACAATTGCAAGAGATCTCTTGAAGGCTCAGCCTCCATTGCTCTTTGAAAATATTTGATATGGTTATACTGTTGCTGAGCTTAGGTTGTCAATGTTACGCAAAAGACCGGTTCCCCTTGGAAGACTCTCTTCTGGCACCTGACCACCTAGGCAAGGCAAGCTCTGAGCACATCTGCAGGCAAACGGATTTGCTAAGCATTGTTTTGTGAATTCTTATATCAAAAATTAGTTTATGGAACTGTAGCTTACAAGGGATATTATATTTCAGGTGCTTATCAAATAGATTTAGAGATTTCTAGAGGCTGGAATCTCTAGGGGAAAAAGGAAGAATAAAAATCTTGTCTGATCTAGCTTGGTGGTCAAGCAGAAGACTCTTTTCATAGAAAAAGAGAATTGCTAAAATAGAAGATTAATTACTGGACATGGTTATTCAAACCAGACAAATTCATCTTTCGAAATTCAGAGTTCATGGAATATGTATTTTATGAGTAACAACAGTTCTGTTCCTTTTTACTCTTGTCAAGTAAAGAAAATATTCACATTAAGTGATGGTATTTCTGAACACTAATTAATTTCTTCTAAAAGGCATTCTAAATGATTGAGATATGACAGTCTTGGCACCCACCTTGGACTTATAACGGAACAAATACAGGACTTAGCAAAGTTAAAACTTCAGGGTGGGAGGTGGAGATTCACAATGAATTTCGTGGAAAGAAACCTAGACCTGGTGGGGGCAGAGGCATGAAGGAAGGTAAGAATGGCTAACATTTCCAGGCTCTGTGCTAGGGAACAGAGGATGAGCAGGCTTGTATCCAGACTCCACTTTAGCAGAGAGCGTCTCCTGAGGAATAGTAACTGCATTAACCTGGTTTGGAAGTTGAGGAGATGGGGGTAGAGAGGAGCAAATGGCAATTCCTTTCTTGGTGGTGGGTCTGCTAGCACTTATTTTGTATCAGTTTTACTTACCTAGAGGATGGGGAGGACATCCGCATTCAACAAATGAGAAAACTGAGTCTCAGAGAGTGTATGTGACGGATCCCACATCACACAGCTGGCAATTGGGCAGGGCTGGGTGGGTGCTAGGAGCAAACCCATATCGTTGCTCATTATGCCTGATCTTTTCTGCTCCATCCAAACTGCCTCATCACACAGTTGGGTCCCCCCAGTTTGGATATCTCTTTTTAACGACACTTGGAGGTGTTTTCCAACCAGTGAATTACAAACACAGATTACATGAAAATGGCTAAATCTGCATCATGGGATAAGAACTATCTGCCGTTTACTCTTCAATTAACCTAAATGCAAGCATTATATTCCTGCTGACATTGTTTGCCATGCCTACTTCATTGTAATGAATTAGTTAATTGGCTAATATCTACCTTGATTATGAAAGGGCACAAACAGTGTAACAAATAAAAATATTACAGAGGAAAGCAGAGAGAGCAAAAGGAAGAAATGAGAGAAAGCTATAAAAGGGACAATAGGTCTCACTGGTATTTGGCTAAGGATGTGACTTTGCTCTGCTAGGTGCTCTGGCCTCTTCTTTCACATCCTGGATCCCACCAATGCTCCTGCCTGGCCTTCACTTGGGTCTTTTGAAGCTAGTGGTAGAGGCCTGGCTGCTTCCTGCCTCCTTAAACGGGAGACTTAGAATTGATGATAGAGTATGGCCAATATCAGCTGATAAAATAGATCAAAGTTCAAAATTTCCCCTATACTGTCAAAATATCAGTCTATTGCCTTCTATGTGTGTGTATGTAAAAACATTTTTGCAGAATTGAAATTATACATAATTTTGTATTCTGCTTTCTTTTCACCCAATGTTGTATTGTTATAGCATACAAAATTCTATGAAAACAACTTGGGAAACAAATTTAATTAGTGTTTTTTTTTTTTTTAATTGTGGAACACATATATTCATCTGGAGGACACCTGGCAGGGTATACAAGGGTGTGGTCTCTCCCTATCCATGCCCAGCCACATGTCAGCCCCAGCACATGGGGCTGAAATGCCTGCTAGGCCTTAGGCTAGGTCTCTGACTCTGGGGCCGTCCTTGCTGCCGGTGTAGTGAAGCTGAGCTGCAGAAATGGGAGGGAGTGTTTGCATATGGCGTCTCTAGATCCCTAGCCTGGTACCTTTCTTCCTTGATAACTTTTGTCTAACGCTATGGAATATTCCCCTCCACCATGGCTGCCAAAGGTCATTCTACTGCTTGGCATTTTATAATGACCATAATATAGTGCACTTGGAAGATCTAGCTGTATCTGCCAGTTTGTTCTGCCCTTGGGCCTTTGGGCAGGAGACTTGTAAGTTTGTTGGGAAGAGGGGAGCTGTATGTGATCCATTCATGTCCATGTAGCCTGATCAAAGCAAATTCAAAGCAACAAAGCACCCTAGACTGTGCCCAGACCCTCTGACCACCTGTCCTTGCTCCTGGACTCATGGCTTCCGTTTCTGAACTCTGTACCCAATTCAGATTGCTGCCTCTGGTATCCTTTGGCAACTTTCCTGCCTCTTTTTACTTCTTGGTCTTCGGCTGTGCCTTCTGGTATTCTCTTTTATCATGTGGGTTTGCTCCACCTTAACCTCATGGCTTTATGGAATTCCAGCTTTGGCCATGGTACACCTATTCCCCATTCCCTGCTGTTAGGATGGGGTAGGTTCCAACATTTTGCCTATAAACATTATTGGGTTGCTCATTACCCACCCTAGGCAAAGCATGAAGTCCCAATCACTCTCCCGCTGCCCATACCTGGGGAATTCAGTGTGACAGGAGGAAAAGACAGTCATTATCATTGTCCCAAAGAAAGATGAGGAGGTAATGGGGTTGACACCCAGTTTATTAGCCACCCCTTGCAGAGTCACCATCACCTTGCCCATATTTCTCTTCTTGAGTAATACTAGGGTAGTTCCAGTAAATGTCTAGGTTCCTAAGCCCAAGAGATAGGGGTAGAGAGGATGAGCAGGCTTATATCCAGAGTGCTCTGTTAGAACAAGGGGGAACCGACAGCCCTTCTGTGAAGGCATTCTGCAGCCACGATTCCCTGCCTCCCCAGAATGTAGGGTCGGTTAGCTAATTTACCATCCAATTCGGCCAGACTAACGGCAGGATAAATTGTCAGAAGACTTCTTTTTAGGAAGGTCTCTCTTTCCCTCTCACTCACTGGTGATGTGAGTGAAATGGGCAACCTTTCCAGAGAGCAATAAGAACTACAAATCATAACTATGTATCCTTGATCCCAGACATACTATTTCTAGGAATTTATACTTTAGGAAATCACTGGACAAACAAAAAACCCTAAGAAGGTGCCAGTGGGTTCCGGTAACAATGTGGCAGCAGAGCTGGCCATAAAAGCCGAAGATACTTAAAGAGGGAGGGAGGAAGGGTAGGAAGAAGGAAAGGGAGAGAGAGACAGAGGGGCAGAGACAGAGAGACAAACAGACACAGAGAGAGAAAGAAAGAGAGAGAGAGAGCGTGCGCACATGTGAAGAACTTTAATGCCCCACAAAAAATTTAATTGGTTAAATAAACTGTGGTCCAGCTATAAATGAAATACTATAATATTATGTAACATTAAAAATGATTTATAAAAGTGGTTACTAGCCTAGAAAATGTTCTTGCTATATTGTTCAGTTACAAAAAGCAAGTTACCAAATAGTATCCTTTTAAGGATATACACTAAATGTTAACAGTGGTTATCTGTGGGTGGTGTGAATTCAGGTGACTTTTAAACATTTTTTTTTGTTTTGTTTATGTGTTTTTAAAATAATCTACAAAAGCATGTATTGCTTCTGTAATTAAAAATAACAGGCAAGGAGGAAAGAGTAACTAAAACCCCCTATCCCAACCATTCTGAACTCCTTGCTTTGTGTGAGAAGTGACAAGTACCTTGGGGACCCAGATACATCTTCCTGTCTTTGAAACAACGCTCTCTCCAGAGAAATCTGGATGAGAACCTCATACTTGCCAGACATCGCCTCATATAAATCCCTGGCACTGGAAATCCTAAGCCCACAGCAGAAGCCCCCCCACCCTGGGGGCCAGCCACGAGGAGTGAGTTTTCAAGAGCCCAGACAGCCACCTTCTGTTTCACAGAAGCTTCTGCACAGCGCCACCCAGAGGACAGTCGAGGAATTCTAATGGTTCCTTAGCTCTCCGGACCCTTTTCTGATCTCAGGAAAAAAGGCTGTCTGCCCTTGTCTTTCAGGGCACTAATGTCTGATCCCCACTGCCCTGACCACGCCAAACCTTGCAGGACCACCTGGGAATGTGTTAAAAGTGCACTTTCAGGTGCCCCATCCCCAGGGAGATCAGAATCTCTACAGGCAGTGCTTAGAATTCTGTGTTTTTAATAAGCTGTTCTACCCATTAAAGCTGGAAGACAGTGAGGTCACCCACACAGCCCCACCCTCTCTGTGCCATTAGAAACGCACGCCCTGCGGGGCTCATTTGTTCCTTCTCTCTATAGCAAGGTGGTGGGGTGCGTGGGAATTCAGACACGCTGAACCCTACCAACAACTTGATGAATTCCTTCTTTCCTTCATTTCCACTGCTGGCCACTGGTGCGGAAAGAGTAAGCCGTGGCCACCACTCCCCAGGACATTGCAAACAGAGGGGACACCCGCATGTAAGTGCGTCGCCATTGTGCAGGGTGGTGGGCCAAGTAGTAGAGGTCAGGAGTAGAGAAACCAAATGTGACATCACCCCAGGCCATGAGGGTGTGGAGTATGCAGAACCGGTAAGAAAGCCCACAGGCCCAGAACCTGGGCTGCTTGGGAAACAAAGGGCCATGGAGTCAGTGAGAGACAGACTGAGCCCATTTTACAGCTGAGAAACAGAGGCATCTGGGGCTATAGTCATTTCTTTGTTGTAATATAGGGAACTCGGATTAGAACTAACTCTTTTCTGCTCTCCATCAATAGAACATGGGCTGGGATTCCTACCTCCCACCCAGATCACTGTGTTTGGCCCTACAACCCCAGGGAAAGGGATGTATTACAGCATTAGCTCTTAATCACTTCGATGTCATAGATGCCCTTTGAGAATCTGATGGAATGTGCCTATGTACGCGCACTTTCGAAAAAATTGCAAGGGGTTTACTGACCCCCTGAAGCACTTCTACGGGTCGCGAGGTAAAAACTCTTAACCCCACACAAAGGACAGAGAGAGGTGTGGAAGGATAAGAATGCAAGGAACTGAAATCTAAGAAAAAGATGCTCATCGTTCCTGGGAGAAAATGCCTTCTGAAGGGCAGGAGGAGGAAAACAAGAAAATGAGTAGGCTGTGTGATGCGCTGCCAGCAAGACATCCAAAGTGATGACAGCTGACGTGCTAGCAGTATTTTAGGATCTCTCTGCCACTTGCACATTTGTGCCTTAGATACACTGACAAAGGCCCACGTTGGAGATCATTGACTCTCTTTCCATTGAGGCTTTACTGTCGAGGATGACAATAAGAAAGCCACGGGCCTGGCAAAAACATCCAGCTATTGGTGTGATGGAAACAAAGCAGTACGTACTCGTGAAATCATTCCGTGCCTTTCCCACAGGATTCCAGAACATTCTCATTTGGTGACGCGGCTTCCCCTGCAATGCCTCTCTCCCAGAATTTACCTGGGACAGCAACCACCCTCAGTGTTTGCCCAGCCTGGCCTCTGCTGTTAAAGCCTTGTTTCCTTAAAATAAATATGCTAAGCTCCCTCCCAGTAAGTTACGATGGCCGTTCATAATGTCGTGAGTGGCTGTGTTCCGATGATAGCTGAATTGAAGCACAGGTTTCAATGCCTCAGTGAGGAGAAATGAGGGATGTAAGAATACAAAAGTTGAAGAGAAGGTGGTTCCATGGCCCTGAGATGGCGGAGCTTATCTCTGACTGTGTTGGCCTTGACATCCAGTCTGAGGTCAAGTTCAAAAGAACTTAGACCAGCACTAAGAAGCTTTGCTCGTGGAACTTGTCCTTTTCAAGCCTCTCACAGACAAGACCTTAGCTGACAAGTTCCCCTGCCCCAGTTTATAGGAGCCCTGGAGGAGACCTTTAGAGAATCTGTTCACCGACTTCCAATTCACATCTTGCAAAGTATAGGCTATGATTATCCCTGCTGAATAGATGAAGAAAACGGGTCATCTGTAAGGAAAAGAGCGTGGAGTTGGACTCCGTGGAATTCTGTTCTGGATTTGAGGCCTCCAGCCTCGTGGATCTGAGCCTCAACATTCTCACCTATACAATGGGTGTCAGACCTATGCAAGCCAACATTATTGTAGCAATGCATCAGATACTTAACTAAGTCAGGTTGGCAGTAGGTGCTCAAAATATAGTTTCTTCTCTCAACTAACTGCCCAAAGTTACTCTTCTGGAAAATGGCAGAGCCAGGTATTTTAATGGAAAGTCCAGGAATCGTTCCCTGCATCCTATCCTGCCCTGCCTACATCTTCTGTCTTCTTGAAGCCACTGTGGAAAGAGCTTCAAATTCCCATATGGTGCCTTGGAGATTCACCTTTCATGACAAAGATTCCCGCAGAATTAATTCACAGCATTGCTAAGGTGGGGTTCTGGTGGATGTGAGTAATTTTTTTATAGTGTTACAATAATTTATCATCCTCTCTCCAGCAGCCGTACTCTGGCTGGCAGCTCTAAAAACCCTACAGTCCACGAGAGAGCAGTGAACAGAAATATTTTCAAGAGCAGATGGGACATACCTTCAAAACGCAGGATTGTCCCACTGAAACTGGGACATCTGGCAACTCTAAAAAAGCCCAAACTAGATGAAATAAAAATTATGAGATGGAGAAGCAGAAAAATATGTCTTTGCATTGATTAGCAGGGAATGTAATTAATCTCCTTCAACTCCCTTTTCAGTCCTGTGGTGTAAAACAAGGAGAAATCGCAGTCTTGCTGCATTCCCCTGTGACGGTTCTTACGTGATCATTTCAAAGTAGTACGAGTTTTAAAACTTCATAGTAATGCCTCCCCTTCTATTGCTCAGAACTGTTCGGGGAGTGATAAAATTCATACGCGAACTTCCTCGGTACAATGCTTTTCTTATGAGCCTGGCCAACAGCGGGGCGAGAACACTCAGCCGACTAGAGTCAGGCCAACTTTTACAGTTTTATTAGGAAATTATACAAACAAATCTTTCTTTGCTTATTAGATGGTTTTATGCCAGTTTCTCTTTCTGTGGGGGGCAGAAGCGAGAGAGGGAGTGCAGGAGGGAAGATCTCCAGCTTTTCTTCTCATCTGCCCTCCCTTCTCTTTCTGTTTTGACTCCTAGCATCCCATGTTAGGTTGGCCATTTTCTTTTTATCAAACCTGCGTTCCATTTAGCCGAAATACCATTAGACCAGACACGAGTTTTGGTGTGGAGCTGTGTACATTTGTTCCCTTTGCCTGCCCCACTCAGGTCCAGCACGGTGCCTGAAACATGTAGGTATTACAAGTAAAACGTTGGTGGATTTGAATAAGCCAGACACCTCCCACAGACCAACAAACCTGCATTTGGTCCGGAAGAGGATCGGATGAGGAGTCAGTACCTGAGTTCAGTTTCTCACCTGCTAGTGGACAGGCCACAAAAATAAGAAGATAAAATCTAAGAAACTAATCTTTTTAAAGCCAAATATCCACTGTTTATAAAGGTGTATTAATATATATGTAAAATATGTATGTATAAAAATATATTAAATCATTATATATAATATATGCCATAATATATAAATATTACATATATATATCTCTCTCCTTATTGAATTGTACTTTGTTTTCCCAAATATTCTATTATGCCCACTTCCTGGATCAGAGAAGCATTATGGGCTGAATTATGTTCCCCCCACTCCCAAAATCCATATGTTGAAGCCCTACCCCCGTGTGATAGTATTTGGAGAAGGGACCTTCTGGAAGTGCTCAGGGTTAGCTGAGCTCCAGTCCGTCAGCCAGCCATATCCAAGTTTGCAGAGTGCCCTTTGCAAAGCAGTCAAGCTTAGTGGTAAAGACCAAGGATTCTAGTCCGAAGCTCAAAATCCAGTTTTGCCCTGTACTAGCAATGTGATATTTGCCTAGTCAGTTAAGGTACTTTCTTCCATATCTTCATCTGTAAAATGGGAAAAATGATAGCATTTACCTCATAGGATTCTTGTGAAGATTGTGAAAACACACTCACAGACACAAACTTACCGCTGGGAACATAGTAAGTGCTATGCGGTGATAGATATTATCATCATTTATTGTTATTTTTATTAATATTATGTATCACTTTCTAGGCCTTAAGCAAAGAGCTCTTTAAGGAATTCACAGTCTAGTGGGAAAATAGGCATGTAAAGAAAAAACATTAAGATATATCTTTCTAAGTGTTTTGAGAACCCAGACTCTCTCCAGCTGGGGGAAGGTGGGAAGGCATTTTAAATGATGCCACATGCAGGTGCATCTCGGTAGAAGGTTGGGTTCTTCGGGCTGATGAGGGGGCAGGGCACCTAGGAAGGGTTTGCAGACTTGAATATCTCAAATGGCAAGTTATATTTGGAGATTGGTGAGAAGTTTGGTGGGGCCAGAGCATAGGCCACTTCTAGGGAGAGGAGCTGGAGGGGAGGTGGGAGAGGGAGAGCCAAGACACATTTGGGAGTTCGGCCCATTTTCTACAGGCTTTTGGAAACTGGAGAGCAATCTGCTTCAATGTGTTCTCTGAGGAGACCACCGTGGTGCAGGTGGAGGGAGGCCTGGAGGGAAGGTTCATTGCAGGGGGAGTGGCTAGGCAACTATTGTGAGCATGAACTCACATCTTGGGGCTGGATCTAAAGCAGACGGGGTGTGGAGAGAGAGAGATGAAGAGACCAGAGATGGAAGCCTCGGTGGGGCACGGTGACAGATTGGTTGTAGGAAGATGTTGAGGAAAAGATGGAGGCTGACTGTTTCCTGGTTCTTGGCCTGGGGGGCAGGATCGACGGTGCCTGTGTAAGTGAAGACTGAAAATGGTGAAGAAGGAGGTGTTTGCAGTGCTTCTGGAACGCATGTGGAGACTTCTGGGAGGCAGCCGAAGGGATGAGTCGGGTGCTCAGATGGGAGACATCGGCTGGTGATAAAGATTTAGAGCCTGTAGGTGGTCATCGAAGGTACAAGAGTAGCTGAGAGCACCCAGGTGAGGGTGTCAGCCATGGTTGGATGTGACACATGGGGTGCCTGTGGGATTCAAACCTGAACAGTTGAGGGAAAGTTGGAAGGAGTCGATGACAGAGTATTTTATTTCATTGTTCACTGTCCACCTCGTCCACAGGAATGTTAGTTTCATGAGAATAGCATCTTTGTGTTCTGCAACAAAGGCATTGAGAGCCACCAGTATCCTGTGATATAAACTGGAGCATACTGGGGAAACATTACAAGCAGAAGGGGAGTTGTATATACATGATCGTTCGAGGTTCATTATTCCAGAGAAGGGTGCTAGGTCAGGTGCACCTTACCTCTGGTGGAGAGAAGGCTGCCACTACCTTGAAGTTCCACACAGTTTTAAGGGTGCAGAGTGGGCACCTAGTAGAGAAGTGTCCTCATTAGAAGGTCTGCCTGGGTCCCTGTCCCAGTGAGCTAACTCTCCTTGCTAAGCCATTAAAGGGAAGAGGTGAGCCTCCAGGGCCATCGGATCTATATCTCCTCCCTTGGGTATCCCCAACACCTACAACAGTGCTCTCAGCACATAGGAAGTGGTCAAAAATAGTCATGGAAACAATAGTGTACCCCAAAGTGCCTAGCACAGTCCTTGGCACATAGTGAGTGCTCAAGGAGTGAACTTTCCTTCCATCTTCCAGACACTTACGGGACTCATGATAACTCTAACTTATTTCTCCATGCCCTCTTCCCTGTTCATACATCCTAGTGAGGTCTGATCCCCTTTAGGGGCCCCAGATATGCTGGGGTTTTCTGTTTTTCCTCCAATCACATTTGCTGGACCCTGTGTCCCACCCCTCTATCCCTCCCCTTCCTGCTGGACAATAACACCTTACAACAAATAGGGAGAGCTGCCACCAGTTTTCAGCTAAGGAAACAGAGACTCCCAGGGTTTAATGTCCTGCCCAAAGCCGTAGGGATAGTAAGTTGCCCTGTGGGAGCGTCTAAGCCTTTTGACTCGGAGTCCATGGCTCTGCCGCCACTTTCTACAGGAAACACTTGGAGTATGGTTCACAGCGGTCCTTGAGCAGATCTTTGGGAGAAGATGATGAAACGGTCATCATGCTGCATTCCCAGAGAAGCCACACAGCACAGGCTACTGTTTGTTGAGACAGCTGGGTTCCTGGGTCAGCTCTGACACTTAGCATATGTGTGACCTTGGGCAAATCTCGGCAGAGCTCTGGGCCCAGGTCTCACTTCTGCAAAATGAGAGTAATAACTCCTGCTCTTCCTGTCCTATAGGAATTTTAAATCAACAATTGCATAGTGTATATGCACAACAAATGCAAAAATAAATACGTAATTGAGTGAAAAAGTTGAGAGGATTGTGAAGTTGTCCATAGTATCAGGGCCTCTTTTTTCCATTATAAAAATGGTCAATAATGGAAAGAGTGCATTTTCGGGTCTCTAAGGATTGAGTCATAGTTTCCATTTATGTATTAATTTTGATTCTAAATAAATTTTTCCTAAACGGCATTGCGCATGTTTGAACTGTGCTTTATACACTTTTTTCTATCAGACAGACGAAATTTCTTATAGTTCACTCTGGCAGAAATAACTCTTTGTCATTGTCATCACTTTGATAAACAAAGCTTTGAGGGCTTAAAACCCCCCGGAGGATAGAAGTGATATTTACCAAGGGATCCTTTGGTCCATGAGTCTCACCAACTTGTTCCTTGTGCAGTTACATGAATGAGAAAAAGAGCCTGGCTCTTGGATCTGGGACATCTGAACTGACTCCTGCCAAGTGGCAGGGACAATTTTAGTGCTGCTGAGAATCTGACTGCCGTTTCCGCCTACTCCCGCCTTCCCCCTTCCTCCTGTCCTTGAGCACGCAGATGCTGCCTGCCTTCTGCTCTCTCCTTTACCAGTTTCTTGTATTGCCATGTCTCCTTGCACCCGCTTTCCACACTCCAGATTCTCACTGTTTTCCTCCTTATCCCTCCCCGCTCCCTATGCAGTTATATATTGCTTGGCTTCTCCAATAGACCTATACTATGTCTTTCCTTATCCTCGTGAGCATGGCGGGGCACAGACGGGGTGTTAGCAGGCTGATTTCATTCTTCTCTTGAACCTTAAAATGCCAGTCATAGGATCCCTCTCCAAATCTTCACTTTCTTACTCGTCTTTCCCCTGGATTGCTACAAACTTCCGTTAACCGGGCACCTGTCTACAGTTTGGCCCACTCCAGTCTACTAAATCATCCCCTTGCACTCACAGAGTGAACTTTCCAAATATTAACTCTAACCACGTCCCTTCTAGAATGCCCCAGTAACTCCAGATAAGATCCCTATTCCTCAACTTCATATTCAAGGTCATCTCTCACCTGGCCCCTGCTCACTGCTGCTAACTTACTCATTCCTAGATAAACATGTAGTACACACTCAGTGTTGATCTCCGATGGCATTGCTAGTGAATGCATGAATGGCTGGTGGATGCCCAGCGTGGGCAGCAGTGTGGTACAATGGAAAGGACATGGCTTTAGGATAGACCCGTGTGCAGGTGTCAGTCACTTATTCACCTGCTGAACAATTAACCTCTCTTAACCTAGTTTTCTGTATATACAACAGTCAGTCTTTTGCCCTTCCTCAAGGCCAGGGCCAGGGAGAGGTGAATAAAGACTTTGCTTTGGACAAAAAAATTCCAGGGGACACCAAAAACTCAGTGACCAAAAAAAAAAATTATTTTAACATCGTATTTTTTAAAGATCAAAATTAATGCAAAAGAACCCCATGATGAACATATTTCAAAATTTAATAAAAACAGTTTCTGACCCTGCCCTTACACCTCACTCTTCATCCTGCTCTTCTCACAGGGTTACCAGGAGAATTCTGTGCAGGGTGTTAACCACCACCTGGCCTTGTGCCTGGTCTTTCACTTGGACCTGAGTCCTCAAAAGCATGATGCTTGAGTGCAGCTCACAGACCGGTATTGTTCTATAAACCAGTGTGGGTCTGCAATGAAGTAAGTACAGAAGTTAAAAGTGTTCGTATATTTTTATAATAATTGGACAGAGTGATTTTATGTCTGTTCAACCTATTTACAAGTTTGGGCTTTTTATCTTGTATGTCTTCTGTTTCTTTCTTTTTTAGCAATTCATTTTTTTACAGTTAATAAAAGTTTTGGTGAGCAACGGTTTGGAAATCATTTTACAAAATCAGTCCTTCACCACAGATGATTTAAGCACTGATCTCCAGTTTGAAACAGCTCAGAAAGTGTGTGCCTTTCTAGAATGGATTTATTTGTTCCTCATGTGGCATGGACCAAACTGTGGGAGGATATGGTCTAGACACCCCAATATCCTTGTAGTCTATGCAAATGGCGCCCCCTGGTGCTGCGAGCAAAGCAGCCCTATGTGCGTCCTGCACCGCCCATCAGGATCCCCTCGGAATCCCCCTTCTTCCGTTTCAGGCTGGATTTCATTTTCCCTTTTTATTCCTTGCTTGCCGCTGCATTCCACTGGACAATGTATCCATTCTCCACCCTTCAGCTCTTCATTCAACGAATACTTATGAGCCCCTACATTCACAGATGCTGGGAACATAGGGATGAGAGAACCAGACGTGGTACCTACACTTACTTACTGAGCTAACCGTCTGTCAGACAAGCTAGATGAACAATCACACGAGCAAACAAATATATCAACTACAGCCTGGTGAAGTGGCATACAAACTTAACGAAGTGCTCTGATAAATCTTAAAGCAAGGCTTTCTTAAACAGAGGGATCGGGGAAGCTTTCTCGGAGGTCAGGAGCCCTGAAATACAACAAGGTCTCAACCATGCAAGCAGCCAGGGAGAAGCTTTTCTAGGCAGAAGGAATAAAATGCACTAACTGCACAGGAGGGCAAGAGGCTGCGGTGCTCTGGGACCTGGAAGAACAGTGTGATTATCCAGAGGGGGACACCGGCTGAGGTTGGGAGGCGGCGTGCCACCTCGTGCAGCATCTGTGCCCTGGTGAGCTCTTTGTACGCCACCCGAAACGCAGTGAGAAGCTGTCCCCAACTTTAAAACGTGTGTCCCATCTTTGAATTATTTGGGATAATAAGTGTGGCCAACACAAGCCAACCCAATGGGTTAAGCGTGGTGTCGCTGTTGTGGTGGAGTGGGTGGTGTTCGACCGAGCAGGGCACCGCCCCCCCCCCCCCCCCCCGCCACTGTCTCCCATGATGGCCCCTCCTCCCACTGCTACTTATTTTTTGCAGCAGAGTCCGATCCTGGGGAACCAGGCTGGGCAGCATGATCTGCTTGGATCCAGTGACTGGTCAAGGGAGGAATGGGTGACCCAAGCTGAACTCATCAGATTACTTCTCTGAGGTTTATTCTAACTGGAACCAACAGGAAAGATGATGTGCCTTTGGTGCTTAGACACCAGCTGTGAGTACATTCTCTGCCTTCAGGTGAAAACTGTGTGCACCACAGGGTCAAAAGCAGGCGGGCTGGTGTAAAGGAGGGATGGAGAAGCACTTGGGACTGTGCGGAGTCCCAGGGCCCAGGCCCTGGCCCTTCCACACTGCCCTGGTTCCTTTATCACCCCAAAAAACCCACTAGTAAATCCTTTCTCCTTATTGTTTTGCCGACACTTACTCGAGTACAGTTTCTCTGACCTCTAACCACGAAGGCATCACACCCGCAGCCTCCTTGGCAGCCCACCACCTGCCGGGCCTGTCCTTTCTCACATTCCCACGTTGCCCAAGACTTCATCTGCCTCGACATATTTTATTTCTTTTTTTTTTTTTAATTTTTTAAAGTGTTAATTCCAGTAGTGGTAACGTACAGTGTTAAATTAGTTTCAGGTATGCCATATAAGGATTCAACAATTCTATATTTTAAATATCATGAGGGAAAGTCTATGTTTCCCAAAGTGGATCTGTCAGAAACTTTCTACCATTGGGAGACTGAGTTTCACCATTTCTCAATGTTTTGAGATGCCCTTTATCATCGGGGAAGTTAGCAAATTTGAAGATCGTAAGTCGGTATTCTTCACAGAATCTATGAGGTTCCTAGGAGAGGGTATTTATATATATATATATATATATCATCTCTTCACACACAGATACACACACACACACACACGTGCCAGAGTGCATTCTTACGGATGTTCAGAGCAGTTTCAGTTGTTGCTTTTATGACCAAATAAAAGGAATACCGCTTTCCTTGATGTTCTATAAATAAAAGGCCTTTTCTTGGGCTCTGGGTCAATTTCGAGTTCTTCAAAACCATCTGGAGCATGATTTCCTTTCTTCTTAACAATTTCTTTGTGCTATTTTTCTTTAAGCTCAACTGTAGTAAGGGGGAAAAAAAACCTCTAGAAACCAAGCCAAAAATCAGTGTGAATCCTGACAGCAGGCTCCAAAATGCCAAATGGGAGAGAAAGGAAAACGCTGACTTTTTCCAAAGCCACATAATAATCCATCCACATAACAATGCATCTATCTCAATGCGTGGAAACTTCCAGAGGCTGGCCTGGGCCAGCAGGAGCAGTTTGTCTTGGTGGCTGTGCGTTGTCATATGCTCATCTATCCATCTACTTCTACCACTCTGAATCTGGTGACCTTTAGGATTCACTGCAAATCCAGATGTTCACTTTGGCTTGGAAACCCTCAGAGGACTAACTATGGGGGTATCGCAGAGGGGCATGTAGATATTTTAAGCTGCAAATGATAAGTTAATGAGCGAAGTGGCTTGCGAAAGTCTTGGAAGCAATGATCTACTGCCGGAGATTGGATTTTTCTGTGGTTTACTCCACTTTCAAGAATTAATTCTGTTAGCCCTAGATTTATGTGAAATTGCTCATAAAGTCTGCATCATAACTATGCCAGTGTGCCCACTTTAGGAGAACCATTGATACAAAATTCTCAACCTCAAAACACATTGGGTTTGCACTAGTTATTCACATACCAAAATAATTCTATTAATACATTTTTCCTATCAAATGACTTTAATAAATATCCAGCTTCTCCGGTTTCTTTAAAATTGATTATTTGTGGCTACTTTTACATATTTAGGAGAAAAGTGTTTTGAGTAAGGCGGGGAATGCATATACTCTGGAACAGAAGTATCAACTTGTAAGCTTTAATTATGTGGCTGTCACTATGAGACTTGATGATTGTCCTGGTCACTTCTGATCTTGGGAGGAGTTTTTGGAGTTCTGAAGCTTCAAGTGACTCTATGACTGACACAAAGATTCTGGTTGGCAGTTAGTTAAGTGTGACAGACTCTGTGAGCTGCTCCTAAAGCTAGTAAGCTGCTGTTTGAGAAATGCCCCCTGGATTCTCTTGATCATCTGCCTGCTAAGGGATGGATGAGGGGGGAAAGAAGCCTGAACTTGGAGCCAGAAACCTGCAGTGGAGATTAGGCTCTAGTATTGACCATGTCACCCTTTGGCAAGTCATTTATCTCTCAAAGTTCCAGGTTCCCAGTTTGTAAATTGGGAATAATACCTACCCACATTTTCTGTGTTGTCATGGGACTTAAATGAGATTACACACGTGAGCATGCTTCTAATCTATTTTAAAAATCACATGAAGATTAGTATCATCCTCTTCATTTTGTCCATAACATAATGGTGTTCTCTCTGCCTGGAATGCTCTGTCCCTGTATCTTCACAAGGTATATGGGTTTAGATTCCAGCAAGAAGCAGATTTCACCCCAAATTTGTTGATGCAAAGATTATAATGAAGGAAAGGTTATGTGGATATGTTTAAGGGAACAACCAAGAAAGGTGAGAAACCTAGGGAGGAGCAGAAGCGAGAAGCCTTTGCTACCTCTAAGGCCAGGGGACTGAGGCTAAGGTGGAATGCTCCCTATTACGGAGCTGGAGTTATGGAGGGCCACTCCATGGGAGCCGCAGTTGTGGAGGGCCACAGTCTCCCCGAGGGTGCAAAGGCTCAGGCACTGAGCAAGGAAAGAGCAGGAGACACAATGCCCCAACTCTCCCTCCTCCTGCCCATTAGTATCTCCGTTGGCCAAATTCCATTGCAAACCAGTTGGGAAGGGAGTCAGATAGGGAAGAGCAGGGTGTGGATGGGGGTAAGTGGAGAATCACCAGCTCACTAGTTAATTCTTTCTTGTCATTCAGTTCTCATCTCTTCATAATGCCTTTTCCTACCACCCAGTCTAAAGGACCTTTTGCCAATCCCTTTCAACTCCATCACCTTATTGCATTTTTTTTCATAACACCTCTTATGATTTGAAATTATTTTACCATTCACTTGCTTGGTTATTTATTGTTTGCCTCCCTCTGCTAGAAGGTCCATTCCATGAGGTGAGGGTCTTGTTGGTTTTTTCACTGCTCTAACTCTAGAGCCTGAAACATTACAGATGTTTCTTAAATCAACATCACTGAAAAGAACATCAGTGAATAATGACGGTAGAGTAATGGAGGAAGATGATCCATTGATCAAAAATGCCATCACATGAACACATGAGCTATGACTATATCCAGAGAAATCATCTTTGCTCCTAACCCCAGGCTGAACTGCCAAATCCCATTCTAGAGAAACCAGACTGTCCACTCCTGCCAGGGGTTGAGGGATATTCATGAATGACTTGCCTCAAAAACTAGTTGTTCCCTCATTGTCCTTTGCACACTGCAAAAGAAATAGCTTTTTCATGACCAAGTGTCAGGAAAAACCAAGACTACTCAAGACTACTCATTTTCTATTTGCCTCTGGGAGTAGAGACTCTACCATTTCCTCTACACATTCTTATCATTCTGGCAAAAGGGTAGCTCATATTGCACAGAAGCTTCTGCTCCCAAAGAACCGGATGCATCTTGGCAATAACAACAATACTAGTAATCCCATATACTTGTATAAAGTGCTTAGCCATCATGCTTTAATCCTGATGACACTACCTATGGGAGAAGTGCTATTTTCTCATTTCTTAGGTAAGAAAGTTGAGGCTCAAAGAGGTTAGGTTAAGTTGCCCTGTAGGCAAAATGGAGCTCGGTCTCAAACTCAGTCCTCTTGGGAGCTGGTTCCTATGTCAATATCACTGAAAAGAACAGAGAACTCTACTGGCAAAACCTGTCACTGAAAAGGAAAATCCATGAATGGGAGATCTGGAAGAGTCTTATCTAGCAACTGACATGAATTCATTCAGCATCTGTTAGTTGATCAGAGAGCTTGGTCAAGTAACAAAGAATGGATTTTAGACTCAGACTTAAGAACTTATCTTGGAACACATTTGTTTTTTGATTTTAGGTAAGTCACTTCTCTTTGAGTCATAGTTTTCTCTTCTCTAAGTGGGTTATCAACACATGTCTTCCAGAGGCATTTGTGAATTAACTTGGCCCAAGTCACACCATTAGCAAAGGGCAAAACTGGAATTTGAGCCCAGCCCTGAAGCTAACAATAGCATTGAAATAATAGCTTTGAAAATGAGACTGGACATTCCCCAGTCCTCCAACATCTCATTTGCCCTCTCAGGCAACCCAGTGATTTGCCCACCCACCGTTAGAAAAATGAGGGGAAGGCAGGGAAGAAAAAGAGACTTGATGTAATGAGTCCTTGACCTCCAAGTGGGGGTTGAGTCTGAGCATAGGGAAAGCAAAAGATAGGAGCAGAGGCGGAGCATTCACCCACATTCATCCTGGTAGAAAATTTATCTTAAATAATCCAGGACTTGAATCTGTCCCTTCCAAATATAAAAGAAAGAATTTTCCAAGATCCTTAACGTGCCGATTCCATCCCCTCTACCTTTGCCTTTCAGTGCCCTCACTGAGGAGAAAATAGAAATCCTGTGGCTCCTTTTGAGGCAGGCCATGGGGACCCAGATGAAGCTAAGGACTGGCCACTCTCCTCCTGCTGTTCCTGCTGGACAGCAATAAACAGTCAACCGTCCCCAAGGGATGTGGACCTCACCGCTGACGTGAGCATAAACTGCCAAGGCTGTACCCTGTGATGACAATGGGAAGGGAGTCCTTGCAGCTCAGGAGGGCAAGTGGAATTTGCAGTTAATCAAGCAGCCAAATAGACATAGTAGTTAATCATGCCAGATGTTGTGGCATCAGCTCTATTCGAAACAAAAGGAAGGCGGAGGTCACTAGTGGTACCAGGCAAAAGGAATGGCAGTTAAAGAGGAATGTTTTGGCTAAGAATTACTGCTTAAAAAAAGACAGGAAAATATGCTGGCTGTGATTTTAACATGGGTCAAGGTTATTTGAAATGTGCATGGAAGTTATTTTTGTAAAGCACAATTGGCAGTGTTGGTTGCCTGCATTCCCCCTAAGAGAGGTGATTCAACCATTCCAGCCTCTGAAAATAGAATCAGCTATTTTGGAAAATGGGGAGATCTTCCTCATCATTCACAAGTCCAGCAGAGCCTGGATGACGTGTAGGGAAATAGGTAGAGGAGATTCGATCACTGGATGGATCACTGGATGGGAGATCACAAATTAGAGTGACCTCCAAGGCTTGGATGACGTAATATTTCCTAAACAATGCCTGGACTTCTCAGCAAACACATCCCTGTAAGGAGAGCAGAGCAAGAACTGTCCCCCCAGTGCCTGGCCCTGAGTAATTGCTCACTTAATGAGTGTCTAATTATAACAATACATACATCCTTTTTAAATTAAGTACCTATAATTCATTAGGCATTGCATTAAGATATTCATACATCATTCAGTCCAGTCCTATCCCCTAGCCAGTGAGCTGTAGAGCAGGGATGCAAAACCTGCCCCCCTAACATAGGCCCTTACACACAATACCTATCAGCCATTGCTCTCCTTCGGGGCCTTGTTGGTTAGGAGATGTTAATCTGAGAAGCTGACTCACACAGTGGTACTAAGTGCTTTCGTGGCTTCACAAGAGCCTCTGCATTTTACATGCTCCTCAATGCTCTCATATAAATGTCCAATATATGAAGTGTTTGGGCACTTTGGCAACCTCATGGAGGTTTGGGGAACCATGAGAGATTTTCTTCAGTGACCAACCACTTGTTGGAGATCTGTGCCTTTTGGGTAGGGCCAATCAAGTTCATTATCATTTTGAAAATGTTTTATGAGAAATGAATCTTCAGGGGAAAGGAGACAAGCCTTCTGCTAGGCACTGGAGTGGACTTATCATGTAATCCTCACAATGACCTAGTGAAGCACATTATTATTTAAATTCTTGTGGAAAAGGAAACTAAAGCTCAGAGTGGTTTACCAACTTAACAGAGGCCACATAGGGGAGAGCAGTATCTGGTTTGAAATATAAGCTTTCAGGACTCCAAAGCCCCCAAATCTAGAAGCTTTGGGGAAAAGAGGGGAAGGCGTTTAGTCCACGCTTCTAAAACTTGCTCTGGGTAAACACTCTGACCCCTGTGAAATATTCATAGTTCAGTAAGGTGGGAAACACTTTTTACTTTGCCCTGGTTTTAGAGATTCTCAGTGCACATCAGCTCAGGAAAGATCTTCAGAATTCCTGCTACAAGGACTGTTCGTGCTTAGTCAACACTTCCCAAATGTATTCCACCACCAAGCCTTTCCCCATGAGTCTTCATTGTTGTTGTTGCTGTGCAAGGATTGGTCTTGGTTTCCATGTAATATGGATGAACATTCCATGGACCTTGGACTATAATTTGTGAAACTCTGGTTTATTCTGCTTTTATGAGAGAATCAAGGCCATGGCAGGAACAGCCAATGATTAATGCTTTCTTTGTGTGTATGCACGAGTGTATGTGTGTGTGTGTGGTGTGTCTGTGTGCATAACAGAAACAGAAAGAGAGAGAGAGCCTGAGAGTCTGAGCACTACCACCACATCTAATTGGGAACAAGAAGAAAGTGAATACAGATAAACAAATTCTGTCACTTCACTTGTTTTCCCTACTGGGCTCAATGACCACCCCAGCTTTTCTTCTTACCCTTTGTTATATGAATATTGCAAATGGGAATGTAACAGGTAATCATTTTGTTACGGATTGGCATGTGTTGCTGGAAGTGCCGGGAATTGGGATGGGGGGGAGGAGGAAGGTAGAAACATGAATCCACTTCCTGGTATGGAAAGATCAAGCTAAAGGCTGGGATATGAGAGAATGTACCAGCTTCTCTTAGGAAAGCTGCCAAAGAGATAGTATCTAGCTTCTCTGAGGCATTGTATATATGCCCCTCACGTACAGCCAGGGGTAGAGATAGAGGCTAATAGGAAAATTTACGATCTCCTTCAGTGGAATTGCAGATTTTGGAGAGTCTGCTGGGGCATAGGTTCTTCTACCACAGTTTGGTATCTCAGATAGATGGACCAGATGGTATTTAAGGTTTCTAACAGATTAATGCCCAATGACTCAATGATTTTAACTATCTTTCCCAAAGGGTTACTAAAAATTGATCATTACGGAATTGTTCAGACTGTTGCTTGGTAAGTAGCTCCCAATATAGTCTCTCCCACCTTCTTACTAAAATACTCATGAAGAGGCAGAATAAGAGAAAATCCAAAGCATTAGAAACTGAGATTTATAGACAACTTATTTTCAAGATTTGGAATGCCTTGTTACTAAATAAAACACAAATGGAATTATTTCAGAAAAAAAGAGACCAGTTTGTGTCATGCCCTGGTTTAATGTTATGAAACTGTATGATTAAAGAAATAATAGATGTTTCCTTCCTTCCATATCATTTCATGCAAATTTAAGAACTAGGACCTGTACCCACAAGACCAGCAGTGTGTATACTCCCCAATCCTTCATTTTCCACTTTTTAAACTCTAAGGCAAAGACTATATATCTTAGAACTCAAGTAGGAGATGCAGAGGGCAGGGCTTGGGCGGAGTGCATTCTGGAAAGTTCCATACTATGAAGAAATAGTGAATGGGACACCGGGTGACTCAGTCAATTGAGCGTCTGACTCTTGATTTTGGCTCAGGTCATGATCTCAGGGTCGTGAGTTTGAGGCCTGTGTTGGGTTCCATGCTGAGCTTGGAGCTTGCTTAAGATTCTCTCTCTCTCTCTCTCTCTCTGCCCCTCCCCCTGCTCTTTCTCTAAAAAAAAAAAAAATTAAAGATTAAAGAAAAGGTATCTTATAAAGAAATTAGTGAAGCCCGGGGCTGAGGAAGGAAACTTACAAGGCAAAGCAAGTTTAGCATGATCAATTTTCACATATTGTTTGGGCTCGTAGCATGAAAGAACTAAGGCAGGAGAATAGCAGGAAGATTATCCACTAGCTAAAAGCTTGGAAGAAACTGGTCAGGGATCTGGAAGATGAGCTCGTCAACCTGCCCTTGCACTTTAGGTTGGAGAAGGGAAATCAATAAGTAGAAACACCCTGTGTGAAAATAAATATGACTAGATCTCACCTATCTTGAAGGATAGACAATAGCAGTAAGATAGCCGTGTGGGGACTATGAAAGCAAATAACAGCCAATGACACATTTAGCATATCATTGGAGAAAATAAGGAAAGGAAGATATTTCTACAAATCATTCATGATCTGAAGGAAAATTTGGGGAAGCAGTTAGGCTATATTCAGTATGGAACAAAAAAGACATGGTCTACGTGAAACATGAGCAGAGAGCCATAAAGGGAGAACAGATTGAGGTTAAAAGGTTGGAGTGTGGGATTAAAATAGACTTAAATGAGATAATATAGAATTTTAAAGAATCTTAGAAGATGGTAGCAGCATTAAATCTAACATTGGAGAAGAGTAGAACTGATGTGTAAAAAAAATTAGCAGTGATATGAATGACAAATTTGTAATTTTTTTCCGGAATGCAGAGTAATATGGAAAAAAAAGGAGAAAGAAAAAGAGACTATAAACACTAATGACAAATATAGATGGCCAACTTGAAAATGATTATTATTTCTGAATGAAACCCTGGAAAATGCAGAAAAGACATAAAATTATAATAAAAGAGCATTTTCTGCATATTCTATGTGAAGTCAAAGAAATAACACAAACATCTAGGCATTTGGCTAAAGACAAACAACTAGGATAAAGATAAAAATCAATTATGATCCAAATAAGAGAAACAGATTTTCCGCAAGGAAACAAACGTTAATTTAGTTCAGTTTCTCATTTGTAACCTAAAATGCCAGTAGACGATAAAGCAGTGCTTTTTTCTCTGTCAATGAACAGTTTTTAGACCCAAGAATTTTAGATTCAGTCAATTGTGAGAAGGCAATAAAAATATATCTTCTGATAAACAGAAGCTCATAAAATATACTAAAGACACATGTACCCCACTTGATAGAATTATTTGCTGACCCATTCCAATTAAACAAGAAGGTAAGAAAATTAGGAGCTCAAGAATAAAGAAGACATAACATAAAAGGAGTGAGTCTGGAGACAGCCTGGCCTATTTAATAATTCTTCATCAGAACAAGTGAACAATATAGTATATATATATGTTAAGTTATAAGCAAGATTTTAGGTGATGTGAATAATATAACTAATACAGACAATTTTCAATATATATTTCACACTTACATCCTTACAAACTGAGAGTCTGAGATCCCCATGCCCATAAACCATGTACACAAATCAATTACATGTAAACTCATATACAGAGTATCGAAAATTCCAAAGAAGCCGTAGTATAGGCCTCAGCATCCTGACCTCTGCCTAATGCAATGATACTAGGATTTAATAACAAAAGTTAATGTATGAAGGCACCTGTAAATGAAAAGCAAATTTTCCAAATAAACCAGGTTGAGTTTTTCAATTTTGTTTTTCAGCTCAAGTGCCAAGTGTTCCAAGTCTTTGCAAGATGACCACTCTGGTCTCAGGGATGGATAGGTGTTGGAGAGGATGTCACAGTGCTGGCTTAAGGAAAGGTCAGTTATAAAATTTACAGAAGACTGTTTTTTTGTTTTTGTTTTTTTCTTAATAGCTCCTATTACCATGTGGTGCCTCACCCTTCAGCTCAACTTGCTTTTGTAAGAGATGTAAAATATTTTATAAACTGAGAGAAATTTGACTTCAAAAGAGCAAGTGTCCTATAGAGAATGAAAGAAACAGCAAACATTTGCCCAATTGCCACCCATCTAATAAACATTCCTTTCCCGCCCCCAAAGGGTGAGCCCTGACTGGTAAGGGAAATATGGGTCACCTCCCCTTGGCCTGCCATCCACAAACTTATCTGAACCATTTATTGTTCTCTATTTAAGCTGGAAACCCAGTCTGTCGAGGACTGTCAAATCTTCCCAGAAGTTCAGGCCCTGACTTCTGGCTCTTCTCCAAGTCCAGTGTGATAGAGATGTCTGCAGGGTGGGTCCCAGGCCTGTGGGAGCCGACATGCCATGGACAGCCCCTTGGCTGTGCTTGGGCTGGGTAGTTTGGGGTGACTTTGCTTCCTTTCAGCTCAGGTGTCCATCAGCTTTCCACTGTGGTCTTGATGTGCTGCCCCATAGCTCATAAGCCTAAAAGGAGTAATTCCACTGAGTTTTTCAAAGCAGAAGAACGGTTTGATTCTTAAACAGCTCTTGAGCACAGAGCTGATACATCATGGCCCTTGGAAGTTCTAGAGATACTGCTTTGTTGAACCATAATGCTTAGTGATTTGTAGAGTGAAAAAAAGTATTGTAAGTTGGCCTTGAATTGCCGTGCAGTTTCTGTTGCTAGGCCCCTTTGCCAGGACTTGGGTGTTGGAACTCCTAAAGCAGGAAGTGAAAACCTCAATTTTTGCCTATGACTGGCTCTAATTGCTTGTATTTTGAATGTATTTCTCTCCTAACATAGACTGAGGAAAACAGTAGACATTTCATAAATGTTTACTGAAAAAATTGCAGCCTAACAAGAAGGTGTGTGGTGACCATACTTACTCAATTTTTCCAGAACCTTCTTCATTTTAAACATCCTGCGTCATTATGCATAGAGGTACAATTTTGTCTTGATTATCAAGTGAAGAAGTATGGTCACTTTGGTGTGGGTGTCAGGTAGCTAAAGGAAGAGAAGCTTTGGACATGCTGTTGACCTGTGTGAGCCTCACACATAAAACACCTATAGCACAGTGACATCATGGGAAGCCTCTCAGCTTTGGAATCAGAAAGGCCTGGGTTTGCACCCCAGCTTCACTAGGTATTACTTGCAAGACCTCTGGCAAACTCGTGGTGGGGAGAACTGATGTTCCCAAGGCCATCATCATGGAAGACGTACTGGGAGTGGGGAGGGAGAGATACTGTGGGATCCTATTTCCTTGGACTGAGAGTCAAAAAGCCCTTGTTTCCCTATACTGCTCACATTGTCTTCATAGTCAGCTCCGGGCCTTCAGCTCTGCTTCTATGAGAAGGGCTTGACTTCCCGAAACAATGGGAGGGGAGAATGGAAATCGGTAATGTCTCAAGGCCTTTTCCTGGAAAACGTTTACTGCTACTCCTGCTCTTTCAACAAACCTGGAGGATATTCGCAGGGTGGCCTATGATTCTGAAGTTGTAAAGACATAGTTTACTCAACATCACCACTGTCTACAGAGGTTGCAGGTTCATTCCAGTTTAATGGGAGCAGGGAAGGAGAGAAGGAAAGGCTGTGCATATGGGAAAAACTTTCACAGGTAAATCCTAGGAACATGAAAGCCCCGGGGTAGCCTCTTTATTTAAATGGGCCAACAACTTTTTCTTTTTCTGGTGGAAATGTAATGCATTCTGTCATCAGACAGGGCTGCTCCCTACCTCACCAGGATGGAATAACAGCATCATAGCTGGATTCCACCTGTTCCATTCTCTCACCACAATGTTTGGCCAGTGGCCTAAAATACTTGGCTGCAGATGAGGGAAATTAGACTGTGAGTAACTGGTGTGATTAACTCACCTCTAAACTCAGGGTAAACAAAACTCCCTTTGGCAGGGGGGAAGGGGTAGGGGTTGTGAGAGTTATAGCATGTGTTTTCAGCCCTGAAGAAGAAATTGGCAAATGAACTTGAGCCCAGTGATCAGGGATTCATCAGTAATTAAAAAGTATCAAATTCAACTATGCAGTCTGACCATGTTCAGGATTTAGAGATACCCTCCGCTGGTCCATAGCGCACCATGGGTCTCTGTTCCACACTAAAATCCTCCAATGCAGGTGCCAAGCTATCAATACAATGCATTTGGACTGTTTTCAAAGCAAGTGAATTATCTCTTGATTCTTTTGCACCTCAAAACCACCCTCTGAGTTAGGCAGGCATGACATTATTATCCCCGTTTGGCTGATAAGGAGCCTGAGGATCAAAAAAGTTAGACAACTTGCCAATGCCACAGAGCTAGAAAGTAGCTGGTCCAGTTCTTAAATCCAGAACAACTCCATACAATCCAAATTTATGGAGTCCCTACTGTGTTCCAGATTTCATGTCTCTCTCTTGTCTGTCTTCCTGCTCTTCCCACCAAATCACAATGTGGTATCCTCAGGTCCAACATCAGTGTCACTTTGGGCGTCCGTCAGACTCTCTGGTCACAGTTTTGGCCCTGCTTTTCCTCAAGGCAGATGCTCATGGCTGTCAGTTGCATCTCCGCCAAATCCAGTAAGAGATATTGGCAAACTCACAAAGATCTTAAAAACCCTGTCCTTTCTGAGGCTTCGTGGACCCTCTCTGTTCCAAGTGGGTGCATGCCCCTTCAGCTGTGCACATTGAAATACTCAGTAGTTTGGGTCATAGGCCACAGAGCAAGGGCTATGTGGAATACATCTTATATCTTTTCATCCAGAGTGGAGTCTCAAATGTTGGTGAGAGTATTTATTATTATGCAAAATTAAAGGTTATTATGAATTATGACATGATAATATTCATATAATAATACCAGTAGTGGATACCATTTCCTGGTGACACACTGTTTTCCGGGTGCTTTTATATAATGAATTCACTTAATCCTCATAAAATCACTACACAGGATAAAAACTAACATGGCCTGTGTCTCCCTTTCTGGAACTGAGCTCTGGAACTACCCCAGATGATAAAGAAAGATAGAGACAGCCCCAACCAACTTACAAGAAACCCAAGGCATTCCTGGACAACAGAAGGACCAGCAACCATGCATGAGTGACTAGGTAGGGAAGAAGATTTCACATGTGCTCTTTTTTTCCCCTACTCTACCCTGGGCAGACTACTGCCCACCCCACTACCTCTGAAAGATAAAATCAGCAACCAACCCAGTGAGGCGAGGGGACACCTGGGTCAGGGTAGGGCTGGAGGAGGCCACAGGGCCAAAAGCAACAGATACATGACAACTGGGCCAATCAGTAATTGAGCTTTTCCTCCTTAATCACCACCTTACCTGACCCCAAGTTGTTGGTTAGATGATGACAAGTGAATGAGAGAGCCATTGTAAAGGAGCAGAGTGAGCACACAAGTACAAAGGTAGCTCAGGTGACTCATCTGACTAAGGGGCGTTCTTTCATCCCCATCATTTAAACTCTTATGGACCTAAGGAAGAATCCAGGTTTTTACTCTTTCCCATTGGTTCATATCACCAGTCAAAATGTCCACTATATCCAGAGGACTATGAGCTCAGAAGGAAAAACATCAAGGTAGCTAAAGAGCAAACAACATTAAAAGGAAGACAGCAGGGGCGCCTGGGTGGCTCCGTTGGTTAAGCATCCAGCTCTTGGTTTCTGCTCCGGTCATGATCTCATGGGTCATGAGATCGAGCCACTTGTCAGGCTCTGTGCTCAGTGGAGGGTCTGCCCAAGGAGTCTCTTCCTCTGCTCATCCCCCCACTCTCTCTCTCTCTCTCTCTCAAATAAATAAATAAATATTTTTTAAAAAATGTGTGTCTATTCACCTAGCAATTACATTTCATGATCTCACATGAAACCAAGAGTCAGTTGCCCAACTGACTGAGCCACCAGGAGCCCCCCAGATTCCTTATTCTTAACATTTACCACATTTGCTGTTCTCTCTCTCTCTGAGTTTAGTTATCTTTATTTACCTATCAATCTACAGATATAGGTAGATTTATAGATATATAGGTCTAAATTATCTGAGAGTAACTTATGGACATGATACCTCCTTATCCCGAAAGACTTCAGTGTTAAATGTCTAAAAACAAGAACAATCTCTTACCTACTACCATACAGTGATCAAAATCAGGAAATTAACACTGATAAAATACTGTTATCTAATCTATAGACCTTACTGAGAATTCACTAGTTGGTCCCAAAATGTCCTTTATAACAAAAGGAAATTTTATAATTTTAAATATATGATCAATAAGCCAGATAGGCTCAAAACAAGTGATCTAATATATAAGTCAAGAAGGTAGATATAAAGCAAGAAAGTAAACTAGAATGAGGAAAGAGGAAATAATAAAGATTAGAGCAGAAATAAACGGAGTATAGAATAAAAGAGCAATACAGAGCGAAATAAGTCAAACAGAGAAAGACATGTATCATATGACCTCACTGATATGAGGAATTCTTAATCTCAGGAAACAAACTGAGGGTTGCTGGAGTGGGGGGTGGGGTGGGAGGGATGGGGTGACTGGGTGATGGACACTGGGGAGGGTATGTGCTCTGGTAAGCGCTGTGAATTGTGCAAGACTGTTGAATCTCAGATCTGTACCTCTGAAACAAATAATGCAATATATGTTAAGAAAGAAAAAAAGAAGAAGAAGAATGTAGCAGGAGGGGAAGAATGAAGGGGGGGAAATCGGAGGGGGAGAAGAACCATGAGAGACGATGGACTCTGAAAAACAAACTGAGGGTTCTAGAGGGGAGGGGGGTGGGAGGATGGGTTAGCCTGGTGATGGGTATTGAGGAGGGCACGTTCTGCATGGAGCACTGGGTGTTATGCACAAACAATGAATCATGGAACACTATATCTAAAACTAATGATGTAATGTATGGGGATTAACATAACAATAAAAAATTTAAAAAAAAAAGAATAAAAGAGCAATACAGAAGATGAATAAAACCAAAACTTGGGTCTTTTCAAAGATTTATAAACTTGAGGCATTTGGTAAGACTAACCAGAACATTAAAAATGTTTATCTGCACATTAATTATACTTGAATTTTTAAAAAATGCTTATCTGCAAAATATTTCAGAAAGTTGAGAAATAACTATGGACAAAATGGAAAGCTTTTACAGTTTAAAAGAATATCAGAAACAACTACAGCAACAATTTGAAAAGCTTGAGCCAAATGCATAAATTTCAAAAAACATACTAAATACCAAAATTAAACACCACAAGAATAAATAGAAAATATGAATAAATCCTATTATCAAAGAAATGATTAAAGACTTCTACCTCCACTCTGCTTTTACCAGCAGAAAGCCCCAGGCCCAGATGACTTTTAAAAAGAGTTCTATCATTTTTAAATAAATTTTTTTTTTAAAAAAAGAAGGAAAGGTAAATAACTAATTCATGAGGCTAGTATATTTGCAATTTCAAGGCTAGAGAAGAACAAGAAATGGAAATTATATGGACATTTCACTTAAAAACAGAAGAAAAGTTCAAATTAGATATTTCTAATGGAATACTTAATGTATTTTTAAGGTAATACGCCATAATCAATTGAGGATTTATCTTAGGAAAGTAATACCTAAAAGAAGACTAACTCAGAGAAATTTATTAGAAAACTAGAATTAGAAGGTAGTTTCCTTAACTTGATAAAGTCTACATATTAAAGACATCCAGGAAACATACACAACAGAGAAATACAGACTTGATCCTTTTAATGTAGGAAATAACACAAGGGTATACCCACTATCACTACTACCATGTTATTTTTTCTTTTTTTTTAATTTTATTTTATTATGTTATATTAGTCACCATACAGTGCATCATTAGTTTTAAATAGTGTTAGAAGTTCTGGCCAATGCAATGAGAAAAAAAAAAAATAATTAAAGGAGGAAGAAAAAGAAAGAAAAGCTATGAAGATAGAAAGAGACCACATGGCTATTATTGTAAATTACAGGATCATCTGCACAGAAAGTGTAACAGAATTTTCAAAATATGGTAACAATAGAGTTCCACAAGATGGTCAGATACAAATTTAGGTACTATATATCAATATCAGTCTTCTATACTAGTTTATTAGTCAGGGTTCTTCAGAGAAACAGAACCAATAAGATGTGTGAGTGTGTGTGGTGTTGTGTGTGTCTGGAAATATACCTCTCTCTCTCTCGCTAGACAGGTATTTATAGAGATGGAGTTATGAGATATATGCACATATCTATATCTATATACATATAGTATCTATCCATATAGACAGAGACAGGCAGAAAGACAGAGACAGAGAGAGACAAAGAGGGAGGCAGAGAGATAGACACACACACACACAGATTTGATATATTAAAGAAATGCTTCCACAAACAGGAGTAAGGGGAAGTGGAGTGACTGAAGATTATTCAGTAGATGGTATTCAGAAAACTGGCTCACCATATGCATAAAAAATAAGTTTGGGTCCACACTTTATACTGAATATTAGATTGAACTCCAGGGGCATAAAAGACCTATATATTAGAGGTAAAGCTATAAAATGAATGGGGGGGCATGCTAATTTATTTACTCACTGGGTGGAGGAGTACTTCTTAAATAAGAACCCCAAAACACAAACCAGAAGGCAAAAATTGGATTTGACAACATCAAAATTAAAGACCCTGTTCAATGAACCACACTATAGTTTATGTTAACATATGGGTGGCAGATTAGGAAGAACATATTTGCAACCTCAAAAACCAACAAGGGATTAATCTAGAAAATACAAGGGACTCTTATGAATCAACCAGAAACAAAAATGAACACAGTAGAAAAATAGGCAAAGGTTATGACGATACAATTCAAAGAAAGGGAAGCATGGAAGGATAAAAGTATTTGAAGGGATTCTCAACTTTGTTAGTGAAAGTGTAATAAGAGAAGTAAAAATTAAAATAATGCAGACATACCACCTTCTGCCCATCTTAATGAAAATCAGATACCACCCAGAGTTAGCAAATGCTTAGGAAATGAGATCTCTCCTGAACCGCTGGTGAGAATACGGACAATGCAGCACCATTCTGGAGAGCAATGTGGCAGAACTGGGTGAAATAAGGAATGTAAAAACCCTCTAGGGTAGGTAATGGCCTGATCTGTAGAGATGAGAAGGAGCACTGATACCATAAGGGAAGAATGACAGAAAAGCAACCAGATCATTCAATTCTTCTATGGCATAAAATTCCCTTTGTGGTAATAAGGTGGACCATGGATGTTGATGTTAGTCACACCCACTCTACATACCCACTGAAAATAACGAAGAAGATAGCCCGAGACTCTGGGCCTCTCAGCTATGTTTTGGCCTTCGCTCTTCAAGGCAAGCTGAGACCTCAAAACTTTGGAGGTATCATCCTGAGTTAAAAAGAGACCCCAGGGAGCTGTGATCATTCAAAACACCACAATCCTTGATCTTAGGTATATCATTTACTCAAAAACAAAGTAAAAATGTAAGGCTTGGCTATACCTGAGTTATTCTCACTAATCCGTGACTCTAGACCAGCCTTTGTGACTTTGCCTAACTGACTCTGATCCTGAAATCTGACTACAAGGTATATATCCCAGACAAACTCATATACAACGTCATGAACGCCTAGTCATGAGAGACATGAACAAGAATGCTCATAATTTCACTGTAGGTGATGGGGTAGTGCTGGAGCCCGGCTGAGATTTTATCAGTGTTGGAATGGATAAGTAAAATAAATAGAGTTGAGTTTTATATGATGAGTAGGAACTCTACCAGCAAAGAAGTAAGGGAAGTTCTTCTTGATAAAGGAAGGAAGCAACATCTACATGGATGTGATGTGTTAGAAAAACAAAAAACAAAAATGACCTTTCGGGTTCTTCACCCGAGTACAATGCTGAGTAAGTGAGTAACATGGTCAGATCGAGACTAGCTGTGAGGATAGACGGGAAAGAGAGGAAGTAAGGAGGCGAGAAGACCAGCAAGGTGGCTGATACAATGCAGAAAAGCCTAGGCTTATAAACAGGTGGTAGTGGTGGAGAGAGAGGAAAGGATAAACTTGAGAGGAGTTAAGGAAGAAGAATTGACAGGGCTTAGTTGTGATGCGAATGAGGAAGAAGGGAAAAATCTAACATAATCCCCACATCTCTGGCTTGGAATTTGAGTTAATGGTTATGTCATTAACTGAGATCAGAAGACAGGAAGTACAGGTCACTGTTTCCTCGGCTTAACGAATATAAGGCTAAGAACAAAAATAATTAAGTCATTGGCTCTGCTGTCCAGAATCTTCAAGTTCAGTGGGGAAGAAAGCCACAGAGACAATGACATTGTAGGAAAATTGCAAGGTACAGTAATGGTATCAGGGAAGGAAGATTAGCTGCCTTGGGGGGCATATTGGCCGTAGTTAAGAGTACAGACTCTGGAGCCAGCTACTGGGGTTTGAATCCTAATTCCTCCTTTGAGAGGTTATGTTCCTTAATCTTTCCAGGCCTCAGGTTCCTCATCTGCAAAATGGGAATAACAGTAGCACCTACAATATGCAGGTCTGATGTGAGGTTTTAATTAGGAACAGTGTTGGGAACATAGTGCTTAAACTGGTAAGTAAGGCATGTCCTCGAGGCAGTATGATATTGTGAAAAAGGAATTCAGACTCGGAGGTAGAAGCATCCATTTTAGTTCAGGAGTTCTGGTCATGTGCCCTTGGACAAAGCAGTCACCTTTCTGAGTCTTAGCTTCTTACATGTTAAATATAGAAGGAAAAAAAAACAAAAAACAAAAAAACACCTTTCCTGCCCTGGGTATCCAACAGGTCTTTAAAAACAAAGTAAAATAATGGATGCATTTAATGAAGCTGTAAAACCAATACTAATGGAGCAAATTATAATCATTAATGCAATTTCACTGGGGGGAAGAAATGCTAACAATAGAATGTACTTGCTGTTTTAAAGGTTTACCAGTCTGTGGGAACAGGGAAATACTAAGGACGGGATCTGACCTAGGGATAGAATTACCAATTCATTCCACCTTCTTTTCAGGGTTCTTATGACAATTAACTTGCCAAGTTTCAACCGCAAGACCATATGTTTACTAGATCATGTGGGGAAATGTGGTTTATTCTGATTATTTGTTTGTATTAACATTATTAGTGCAGTGCTTCATTTATTACGTTGGCCCAAATTCAATCTGTCAGGAGGCTTCACAGCACATAAAGTGTAAAAATATTCTAAATGCAAGTGATTTTTAAAATAGGAGAATCCTAAGCTCACCTCCTCCTTAGCAGACCTGGTTGGCAATCACCTTGGACCTCACACAGAGTGGGAGTCATGATGATTACAGTCCTGACACTTTCTAAAGTCTTGAAGATCCTTCTGAAGTGTTAAAGGAGTATTCACATGTACTAATGACAGCTTTAATATTTAATGGACTTTAATTATTCTAATTATTTGGAAGCTGGTATTCAGTGACCTAATTCAAGGTAGGTTGTTTGACCAACCAGACCACCCATTTTCTGAGCACCCAGAGTAACTAAATATACATCAAACTCCTCTCTTCAATGCTTCTCTCTCGCAATTACAAATAATATGCTAAGTTCAGCCAGTAAAGTGTAGAATCGTTATAGTACCCAAATTCACAATTGTTATTTTCTAAGTCGTAAATCAGCCCATGAGGTGAGGCTTCCTACTTCTTCGGCCTCATCTCTCCCCTTTGCTTCCACATACTTGGGTTCTGCCATACAGATGACTTTGCAGTTCCCCAAATGTATCATCCTGTTCAATAATTTAGTACCTGTGTATGCTGCTCTCTATGCTTTCAACGTCCTTCCCACTGCCCCAAGCCTAGCTCAATCCTCATTCATCAGGAGAACTCCTATTCATGCTTCAAAACTCATTGCAGACACTACTCCTTGGTGAAGCCTTCCCAAATTCCCGGTTGATAATATATCCCCTCTCTGTCTGTGTCCTCAACATTTCTCCATGGGAGTTTCTGATTGTGGCCCCCAAAAGGCTGCAAGATTCTTGGGGAGAGGAGAGTGATCTGTTTTTCACGTCTCCTTTCTCCAGCCCTGGGTCCGGCAGGAAGTAGACCTCCCAAAATCTTGCAGTGCCCGTGCGTACAGGAAGTCTCCTCTAATTTGGCTCATTTGTCTGAAGGAGCCCCACTATCTCAGTCCCCTGTTTTGAATGTTTCCTGATACAAAAAATGATCAGGAAAACAGGTTTTTCCTTGGGACAAATGGGCGTGGATTATGAAAATGTTATGCAAGATTAGTCAAATGCTACACTGTTTCCCTTAGGAACTGTCCAGGTACACAACTTTCGGTCAGTTCAGGAGTGGAGCTTTCGTTGCAGATGGATGGGGGCCGGTGGAGGGGGTTGTGACGATTGGCTTCTTTCGGGGATGGGCTTTGCTTGTCCCCTGAGCTCTACTCCACTAGGCAAAGGTAAGACTGTTTGTCAAGAACTTTTCTTTGTGCCTTAGCAATCTAAGTGTTCTTCCTGATCACTACAGAAAGTCTCCTTCCTCTTTCCCTCTTCCTATTTATAGGTACTTTTTATTTGTAAGTATTTATAAGTCTCTTTTGACTGTGACCAAGCTAATAGGCTTGGGTTGCATGCAGGTGACATTGATGAGACTGCAGTTGTTAGAAATGAGTAGAACGATGAGAAATGCTGTCAGTGATGGTGGCTGAGGAGTTCCCTGAGGAGGAGACAGAAGGAGGAGAATGAAGTCTGAGTCTCTCTGTGGACAGAGGCACATCACTGATAATAATCTAGAGCTGTAGCTAGGAATTGACAAATAAATGGTGTGGTCATGAGAGCTAGCTGATTCCAGGGGAATCCCTCCAGAGAGAGGGAGAGAGAAGTAGAGAAGTCAAGAAGTCCAGGAGATAAGAACCACTTGTAAGCATGATGCTCCATTTCTGGTTTCCAGATGGTGATATTTTTTGTGTGAGGATATCATTCAGAACAATGTTCAGCAAGCCCTAATCAGAATCATGTTTTGGTACCTCATCTTTAACAGATATAAGTTGTTAATTAATGAAACATAGCTAAAACTAATGAAATTGAATGTTCTAATAGGACAATAGAACAGGTTTATATATATATTTATATATCAACATTTGGAAATACAAAAGCTTTTATTTTATATATGTATGTGTGTCTGTCTGTCTTGCTATATAATAAAAGTAACTGTATTTTCAGCAGATATTTTTCTAAAGTCAGCACAGGGCTCCCTCTCACTGCTCCTGGTTCCGACATCACCATTACTGAGGTACTCTCAGGGAAGTGCTCTAGTAATTGTTTATTCGTGTTTGATAATACATTGTTAAATAGTAACTTTCCTGGGCCACTCCCCCAACTCCTCCAAGATGAAAGATCAAGAAGTGAGGGAGTTTGGGGAAAAGGGTTTTGTTTTTTGTTTTTTGTTTTTTTAAGGAAATAGCTATCGGGTTGCTTTTTCATTCCTTTTTGGTACTTCTCCACTGAAAAACACATATAGTGATAAATGCAATGAGACAAACAGTCTGCTTTCTGCTGCAACAGTAAAGAGAGAAGTAGAGAGAAACAAATTATGATATGTCCATACAATGGGCACCTATGTGGTCATTAAAAAATAAGTCAGATCTACACGCTTGGTCATGGCATGACATCCAGCAGGTGTTTACAGATGAAACATCCTGGAGGACAAAATTGGCCACACTTTTTATAATGATTACTTCACAAGATTGAGAAGATGGGAACATTTTCTCACTTCATGTTATATACATTGTGTTGTTCAAAATGTTGGCAATGAACTGAAGTGCTGCATTTCATATATAAAGAAAAAATGACTGAAAGAGGGAATGTGAATGAGAGAATGGGAAAAGAGAAACAAGAAATCAGGGAGCAGATCCCAAGAATGTGATCGAGGTGTGCTCTTTTGCAGATGGGGCTGATTGTTTTCTATTTCATGTTGTAAGATGCCAAAGACATTGTGTTAAGAAAAAAAAATATTATATATATACATATATATAATCAATCCTTAATAAAGTATTGCTAAAAATATACTAGGCTCCTAATTAAACATTCAACTTTTAACCAATTCAATATAATACTAATAAAAGGAGACATTGGGGAAGGAAGGGGAATACTTTGGGAACTTAGTTTAATTTTCTTTTCAAAAAAAGGAAAAAGGAGCTGGATTCCCAAAATAATTGGGCACACAGAACAACTTGAACAAGTTACAGAGAACCACAGAGACACAGGCTGGGGCAAAGAGAGAAAGGGTCCAGAAGATTAATAGTAAACCCCTTTCTATAAACATCATATTTTATAATGTGCATAATATTTCATCACCTTAGAGTCTTACTGGAACTTTAGGTAGTTTTTCAAAGGTTTTTTGGTATGTGTTTATAGGTTCTAGAAAATAAGAATTAAAAAAGTTTTCAGAGAAGAGACTTAAATAAGTTAAACTTTAGACTTCATGGAAAAAGCCCACCCAAATTACATGATCTTGTTTGTTTTCTGCTTATTTATTTCATTTAAGTCTATGATAAAGTTCAACTCTGCCTCTTACTATATAATTTAAGACACCCTGGCTATCCTTCAAATCTCAATAGAGAAATCTCAGGGATGGTGGGGTATAGTATAAGGATGACAGGAGTTGTGGTTGAGTCAGAGATTGCAAAGCTTGGAAAAAAGCAAGCCACCCACTCTAAGTGACAGAGATAGTAGAGGATGGAGCCCAGATTTAAATCTAAGTCTGTCCCACCAAAGCTATACTCTTAGGAAAAAAACAAATTTTGCCTGATAGAAAAGTATCATATGCTCACAGAGCTATAATTAGAGCCTCACGTATCCTTTTACACTTTTTAAAAGGGCAATCTTTCCAGAACCGACAAAGCAATGACTTCTCCGGGACAAGATGCGATTGGTAGCAAAGGTGCCTGACTCAGAGATTACATGAAAATAAGCCTCCACACAAGAGGTGTCCACTCCATTTACTGGCTAGTAAAAGAAGGATGGGTATAGGCTAGACAGAATGGCCCCCATAGCAAAGATGTCAACATATTACCTTACGTATCAAAAAGGACTTCAGAGATATGATTCATTTAAGAGTCTTGAGATGGGAAGATTCTCGGGAATTATCTGGGTGGGCCCAGAGTGATCACGGGGTCCTTGTCAGAGAGAGGCAGGTGAGTCAGAGTTAGAGAGGAGATGTGATGACACAGGCAGAGGGTCCCTGTAAGAGAGATCCGAAGACGCTACCCTGCTGGCTTTGAAGCTGGAGGGGGCAGCCCTGAGCCAAGCAATGTGGGAAGCTTCTAGAAGCTGGGAAAGACAAGGAAATGGATTCTCCTCCAGAGCCCCCAGAATGGAACGCAGCCTTGCTAACACCTTGATTTGAGGCCAGTGACACCGATTTTAGACCTCTGACCTCCAGAACTATAAGATATTAAATGTGTGTTGTCTTAAAGCTAAATGTGTAGTAATTTGTTACAGCTCAATAGAAAGCTAATACTACTGTCATGGGCTTTTCTAGGTGAACTTGATGTTCCAAGCAATCAGTGTCACTGAGGAACAGGAGTGGGCTAGCTAGAGAATATTGCTGATCAGACAAGGCAGAATCACTGATCCTGGAAAGGCCTCCGAGTGTGACTTTTAGAGGTGTAGACAGAATCATGCTTTTCCACCATTCTTCCTTAATCTCGGGTTCAAGGAAAAAGCAGCATCATTCGAGTGACACACATATAGCAATATGCTCACTTCATCACACAGGATCTTTTCTGCATAGTGGAGAGAATTTAAAAAAAAATTCATGAGGATCTTACAAAATCATTATCTTCATATTTAATCCTTTCATACTTTAACCATTCTGGTTTGTTCAGACATTTGTAAATTTTCAAAGACAAATTTAACTGCAAATAATAAATTATTTAAAACTTACAGAAAAAGGCTTTCTGAACCCATTCCCACAGAGCCGACATTTCCTGAGTCTCGATCTTCCATCACCTTCCAGAAGATGCAAAAGAAGAATTTGGGCAAGTCACATAATCTCCCTAGAGTTCCTGTTTTGTGAAATTATGCCCAATTCATTGAGATGGGAAAAGAATCTTGAATCCTAGATCTGGAAGGAACCCCAGAGATGGCAGTGGCCCACATTTTTCATTTTACATGTGAAGAAACTCAAGCAGTTACTTGTCCAAGACTTCACAAGGGCACAGCATGCATGCCAGGCTCTCTGCAAGGTGGTAGGAGCGCAGATTTGTTTTCCTTGAGAATTTGGTAATTTCAGAAGGAAGACGGACAAATAACATAAACATATAAAGTGGTTTCTTGTAAATACAATGACAGAGGTAAGGCAGGAGGCTAGTTGAGCTTGGAGGAAGGACACACAGCCCAGACAGACCTCACTCATCATAGATACTCATTGATTTTAAAAATAAAAAGTTCTATTAATTTCTGTTTAGTTGACAAAAATAATTGTGTCCTTGGTAAATTGTTTTTAAAATATGGTCACAGTGAAATGAAGAAAATAAAAATTGTCCATAATCGGAGATGATAGTGTCCAGAGATTACAGTGTTGTTATAGCTCTACGTAGATGTATACATACATGTGTATGTATGCAAATATATACATATGGATTTCCAATCTCTCTCAATAATGTATAATTTTATATCTATATATATCTATATCCTGCTACTAGTTGTCACTTAGCACACTATCACAGATATCTTATTTAAAGTCACTGAATCTCCGCATTGGAGTGGATATACTAAATGCCATCTAGGCTAATTTCCACATAAGTAAAACTTTTTATTTTTTTAATAGTTTGAGATTTATAGAAAAATTGCAAAGGTAGTACAGAGTTTCCCAGATCTACTTTTCCCTATTATTAACATCTGACATCACTGTGGCACATTTGTTATAATTAATGAACCAATCTTGATACATTATTAGTAACTAAAGTCCATCTTTTAAATTCCCTTAGTTTGTACCTGATGCTCTTTTTTCTGTTCCACGATCCCACGCAGGACACCACATTACATTTTCTTGTCACATCTTCTTAGGCTCCTCTTGACTGACACAGTTTCTCAGACTTTCCTTGTTTTTGATGACTTTGACTTTTTTTTTTTTTAAGAATATTGACCAGGTGTTTTGTAGACTGCCCCTCAGTTGGCATTTGTCCAGTGTTTGTCTCATTATTAGAGTGGGGTTCTGAGTGTGGGGGAGGAAGAACCCAGAGGTAAAGTAGCATGCTCCTCATACCGGATCAAGGGTACGTAACCGTCGACATGATGCCGCTGCTAATGCTGCCCTGGATCACCTGGCTCAGGTACTGTCAGGTGTCTCTACTGTAAAGTTACCCCCCACCCACACCTTATACTTTACTCTCTGAAAGAAAGTCACCATGCATAGCCCACATCCAAGGAGTGGGAAGTTAGAAGGTGGTGTATCGGGTGCCTGGGTGGCTCAGTTGGTTAAGCGACTGCCTTCGGCTCAGGTCATGGTCCTGGAGTCCCGGGATCGAGTCCCACATCAGGCTCCCTGCTCGGCGGGGAGTCTGCTTCTCCCTCTGACCCTCCTCCCTCTCATGCTCTCTGTCTCTCGTTCTCTCTCTCTCAAATAAATAAATAAAATCTTTAAAAAAAAAAAAAAAAAGAAGGTGGTGTATCGACCTAAATTATTTGGAATTCTTCTGCATGGGAGATTTGTCTATTTTCCCACAATTATTTATTTATTCAGTCATTCATTTATATCAGTGAGGACTCGTGGCTATTTATTTTAAACTTTCGGTTATGATCTATCACTGTTTTATTTAGTATGTGCTCAAATTTTACCAGCTTTGGCCATTAGGAGCTTTTTCAGCTGGCTTTCGTATCTCTGACATACCACATCATTGTGTGTGTGTGTGTGTGTGTGTGTGTGTGTGTGTGTGTAGCACTTCCATACCTTCTGGCACTGTCAGGAGCTGTCAGTTCATGTTTTATATTTCCTGCCCTAGACCTAGAGTCAGCCATCTCTCAAGGAGCATTGGTTCCTCTTATTGGAGAATGGTATCAGAAACCAAGATCTAGGTACTAGGCATGCTTATTAATGGTAGGGTGTTTTGCTTCTAGGCCCTCTCAGCTGACAGAGGGAGGAAATATATATGTGTATGCTGACCCATGTGTATACACATACCTATAAGTATGTCCATATGTAACCATCTGTACCTCGGTAAGCTAATCATGAGCTAATACTGATGTCCCCAAGTCTAATCCCTTACCACCTGGGGCACTGCAGCCTCTTCCCCTTGCTTACTTCTAAATTTCGACTCCAACTGTGAGAAATCTGGCTCCCGCATTACATTTGTGTCTTTTCCCTTTTATTCTAGGCCTGGCTTTTATTAAGCTTTTCAAGGAACTGGCTTTGGTTTCATTAATTTTTCTCTAGTGTTTTCCTGTTTTCGACTTCATTGATTTTCACTCTCATTTTTATTATTTCTTTTCTTTTCTCCTGCTTGCTTTAGGTGTATGTTGCTCTTCTTTTCCTAGTTTCCTAAGGTAGAAGCTTAGTCTGTCGATTTTAGATCTTTATTTTTTCTAAAATAGGTGCTATAAATTCCCTTCTAAGCACGGCTTTTTGTACTTTTATGTTTTCATTTTCATTTAGTTCAAAATATTTTAAAATTTATCTTGAGATTTCTTCTGTAACTCATATTGTGTTGCTTGGAATTGTGTTGTTTAATCTCTATTTTGAAATTTCCCAGGTTTTTTCTGTTATTAATTTCTAGTTTGATTCCATTGTTCATGAGAACATATTTTGTGTGATTTCTAGTCTTGTAAATTTATAAAGTCTTTAAATTTATCTCATCTTTAAATGTATTTTATAGCCCAGAATGTGGTCGATCTTGCTGAATGTCCCATGTGAGCTTGAGAAGAATGTATATTCTTCAGTAGCTGGATGCAGTTTTCTATAAATGTCATTTGGATCAAGTTGGTTAATGGTGTTGTTCAGGCTGTCAATACCCTTACTGATTTTCTGCCTACTTGGTCTATCAGTTACTGAAAGAGGAGTGTTGCGGTCTCCAACTATGATAGTAAATTTGTATATTTCTCTTCTAAGCTCTGTCAGTTTTCACATCATGTATTTTGATGCTCTTGTATTCGGTGCACACACAAGATTGTTATGCCATCTTAGAGAATTTATACCTTTATCATTATATAGTGCCCATCTTTATCCCTGATAATCTCCCTTGCTTTGAAGTCAGCTTTGTTTGAAATGAACATAGCTAATTCAGCTTTCTTTTGATTAGGGTGGTATGTCTTTTTCCATCCCTTTTACTTTTAATTTATCTGAGTCCTTATATTTAAAGTCCATTTCTCGTAAACAGTATATAATTAGGGTTTTTTTTTTTAATCCACTCTGACAGTATTTGTTTTTTAACTGGTATATTTAGACCATTCACATTTGAAGAGATTATCGATATAATTAGATTAGTATCTACTGCGTTTGTAATTGTTTTCTATTGGTTACACTTGTTCTTTGTTTTTTCCCCCTTTTTTCCTGCTTTCTTTGGCTTTTATTGAGCATTTTATATGATTCTCTATTTCTTCTCTTAGCTTGTCAGTGATATTTATTCTAAAACACTTTTAGTGACTTCCCTAGAGTTTACAATATACATTTTACATGAATCTAAATTCACTTTTATTTTTTTAAACATTTATTTATTTATCTTAGAGAGAGAGCACAGGGGAGAGGAGCAGAGGGAGAAGGAGCAAGAAACTTAAGCAGACTCTGTGCTGAGCATGGAGCCTACGTGGGGCTCAATCTCACGACCCTAAGATCATGGCCTGAGCCAAAACCAAGAGTCCGACGCTTAACCGACTGAGCCACCCAGGCACCTCTAATCTAAATTCACTTTAAATAACACTATACCACTTCATTTGTAGTACAGATACCTTATAATGGAATATTCCCAATTTCTCCCTCCCATCTCATTTGTGATATTACTGTATTCATTTCAATTATCCTTACATTATAATTACCTAATACATTGTTACTATTATTACTTCAAACATATTTTAGATCAACTAGGAATAAGAACAAAATGTTTTATTTCACCTTTATTTATTTATTTTTCCATGATTCTCTTTTCTTTTATAGATCCAAATTTTTGACCTATATCATTTTCCTTCTACCTGAAGAAACTCTCTTAACATTTGTTTCAGGACAATTCCGCAAGTGATGAATTTTCCCAACTTTTGTATTTTTGAGAATGTCTTTACTTTTCCTTCACATTTGAAAGATAGTTTCACTGGATAGAAAGTTCTAATTTGGTGGGGTTTTTTCATTCAATATTTGAAATACTTCCCTTCACTCTCATTTTGCTTCCATGGCTTCTGGTGAGAAGTCTGTTGTGATTCTTACCCTTGTTCCTTTCTAGGTACATTTCCCCTCCTCTGGTTCCTTTCAAAATTTTCTTTTTGTTTTTAGTTTTCTATGGTGTGAAAATGATATACGTAGGTGTGGTTTTTGCACATTTATCCTACCTGGTGCCCTCTGAATTTTCTAAATCTGTGGTTTGGAGTCTGCCATTAATTTTGGAAAGATCTCAGCTATTATTTAAATATATTTTTTCCTGCTGTGTTCTCTCTTTCTTCTCTTTCTGATATTAAAATTGTATATGGCACATCTTAGAATTGTCCCACAGTACTTGAATGCTCTGTTTTAGACTTCATTATTTTTCCTCTTTGACTTTCAGTTTGGGAAGTTTCTCCTGACCTATCTTTAAGCTCACTGATTCTTTCCGTGACTGTGTGAGTCTACTAATGATTTCATCAAATGCATTCTTCATTTTTGTTGCAATGTATTTTATTTCTAGACTTTCCTTTCGATTTTTAATTAATGTTTCCATCTCTCTGCTTACATGACCCATCTTTTTTTACATGCTGTCTACCTTTTCCATTATACCCTTAACACATTAATCATAGTTATTTTACACTCCTTATCTGATCATTCCAGCATCTGTGTCATATCTGAGTTTGGTTCTAATGATTGTGTTGTCTCTTCACACTGTGTTTTTTCTTGCCTTTGATGTGTTTTATAAATTTTTGTTTGAAAGTCATACATGTTGTATCAGGTAATAGGAACTGAGATAAATAGCTTTTGGTATGAGAATTTATGTTAATGTGACTAGAAGTTGGACTATGTTTAATGTTTGCTATAGCTCTAGGTACCAGAAGTTTCAAATTCCTCTAGTGTCCTTGTTTTTGGCTCCTGTTTTGACTTTGGTCTTCCCTAAGTAACTCCTCGGAGAAAAAGAGAGATAAAGACAGAGACTTGCAACTCTTTCAGCTGTAATCCACTATTATTATATTGGAACCCTGTTGGTGTGTTGGTTAAATGTTGGGGAGAGGAAGCGTTCTATAATCATCTGATTAGATCTCAGTCTTAAATGGCCTATGTGTTAGGGCTATGACTTTCCCAAGTGTTTCTCTAGTGGGATAAGCTTTTCCCTCCTGCCCACAGTTGCAGCTATCCCGGTCTATATCCTTGGAGCCCTGACCACTATTGACTATGGTGCTTTTTTTTAGGTGAGACAAGGCTAAAATTGTCTAATATAGGAGAAATGCTCTTCCACAACTGGGGCAAGGGTCTGGCAAAGGCTTTTTCCCCTGGAAAGTAGGCCTTTGCTGTGGAGAAGGATCTGAACATATTTCACAATGATTACTTTTCCTCTCCTTCTCCCAGAACCATGAAGGGATCTTTCTTACATCTTCACTGTGAGGACCTGGTGGGTTTCCTGGAGGTAATATAAAGATTCTCCTGGACTGCATCCATGAGGGATCTTAGATGCTCTCAAACTGTGTCATATTCAATGTGTTCCTGTTGTGAAATAGTAACACATACACTACCCCTCTTTAGGATTGTGTCAGAAACCTGAGCTTTTTTCTCAATTTGTGAGGTTTGTTGACAGAAATGGTAGTTGTAAGGGTGATGGTTCTTCTTGAACTACTGAAGAACACTTTAGACTAAAGTGGCTTGGAACCATTAGAGTGGACAATGCTGAATACATTCATGGAAAGGACTATGACAAGGGACAGTGTAGGAAGTATATATCACTAATATAACAGCTATTCAATGATCCTGATATTTTTCAGTTCTCAAGACAATGTGTAGGCAAGATGACTCCACTTACTGTTTTCTATGAAATGTCTGAATATTTGGCATTCTCCCTTCCAATCAGACATTCAGTGACTTAGTAGAGGAAGGAGTAAAATTAGTGCCCACTTCCTATATCACTGTGTCACATTGGCTCAATTTATCAGACATTTATTGACCAGTTATTTATTTCCTATGAACACAGTAAATGGGAATATGATCCTGGACTGCCTGGAGTGTCCTCGAAAACTTTACCCAAATACCATTCATTTGCATTCTGAAAGCATTTTATACCTCAATTACAGGGATAAGCAATTTAGGGTGTATGCAGCTGTTTTGAGTCGTGGCTAGTGGTCCCATTTCAGGAGTAAAGATTAGAGCTGCCTCCGTCGTGTTACTTTCCTATATGGTCAGATTTAACATATCCATGGTTAAAAAGCAATTTCAGTTTTCTTACCAACTTTCGTCTTCTGTAGAGTGAGTAATCTAAGTCATAAGAATGTACATTTTCCCCCATGGGGATCAGTAAAGTGAGATAGTAAAGAAAGGGATTTTGTTGCTATTGTTGCCAGCAATAACGCAGCCCATAAACTTTTAAAATATATTTTGAATTGCTCTGTTTCTAAAAAATTTTATTCACCTATCCTCTGTTATCTTAGGTTATTTCACAAAGTATTAAGACTTTTTGTTTATGACTCTATTTCCATGTAAAAAGAGAGCTCCCTAATTCAGAGAGAATATCTTATTTTTATTTCTGTAGTACCTAGAAGAAAGTTAGCCCAGAGATATTACTCAATAAATACTTGTTGAGATGAAATTAAAATTAATAAGATTCTATTTAGATTTGAAATCCAGCTTCTTTCATTACTGAGCTCTAAACCTATGTATCCAAACTACCTGCATGATTATTATCATTATTGTCATCATACATACAAACGACAATGCATCTAATATGATTGTAGTCAGTTTAAAGAACATTTTTCATACATTATTGCAGCAATACTTACAATAATTCTGTGAGGGAACACCTATGAAATAAATGTTTGCATTTTACTGGTGAGAATACTGAGGATTGAGACCTACACCGTGTCTCACGTATAGTACACATTGGAACCAGCGCTGGAACTAACCACTTGGGGTCCTAAGTCCTAAGCAATTTATGTCTCTCTTTTTTGTAATATGGGGTCTCGACACTCTTTTGATATTTGGAACTGAAAAATTCTTTGTTGTTGGGGGGGGAGGGTAGCTGCTCTGTGCATTACAGCATGTTGAACAGTATCCTTGGCCTCTGTTCTTAGATTCTATTTGCATCCTCCACCCCACTGTGACAATAAAAATGTCTCCAGACATGGCCAAAGGCCCATTTGGCAAAATCAGTTCCAGTTGAGACTCAGTGGTCTAATAGGCACAATGTGGTAAGTGCTCTGAGACCAGCATAAATAAATGAGAATAAAATGGGGGTGGGGGGAAGTCTCCTTCATAGTGGAGGCAACTTTTAATTTTGATCTTTACTGTGGAAAGATTGAATTGACCTAGCAGGATTTATTGAGATGAGAATGAATACCAAATATTTGTTGAGCAGTCATGATGTGTCAGACTTAGCTCTAAGGGCTAAAATATAATAAGCATTGTTAAATGTCTTCCTAAAATGAAATCCCATCTTAACGTCCATCTAGTGGAATATAGAGCTATTTGGGGTCACTTAATCTCATGATAAGCATTTAGCATTTAGCTTTATCATATTATCTGCTAAAGGTTACTTAGGAAAGAATTGCCTCCCATTTATTTTTGTAGCTTACTAACTTATAAATCAGTCCCAATCATCATTTAATTGTACTGTACATGGAGATTATGTTTCCTCGTAAGTTTCTGGCTCATTGGGAATGTCCAAAACTATTGAACTGGAGCATCTTTGCATAAATGTGGAAGGAAGGAAAGCCTACCTTTAGCTCTTGTCCCTGTTCAGCCAGATTCTTGGAACTGCATAGAAACTCTCTCAGCAAACATGACAACCATTTCTCTGACTCAGCTTGATGAGCCCAGGGCTAAATCTACTTGGAAAACTGACATCTCTGAAGAAATATGCTCTCCTTCCCTGAACTAATCATTTGGAAAGTGTTTGCATACTTTTTTTTGAGCTCTGGAGATATGTATAATTATTAAGAATATGGATTTGAGGGTCAGATAGACCTAGATGTGCCTGTGCCCTGCCTCCATCCAGATGATTTGTGTGACTGAGGACGAATTGTTTTAGTATCTGTGAACCTCAGTTTCCTCATCTACAAGTTGAGGATAAGAATGACTTCTACCTTAGGGCACCTGTGTGGCTCAGTCAGTTAAGCATCCCACTCAGTTTCAGCTCAGGTCATGATCACAGGGTCCTGGGATCGAGCCCCACATCTGGCTTCCACGCTCAGTTGAGAGTCTCCTTGAGATTCTCTCTCCCTCTCCTTCTGCCCCTCCCCCCCACTCTCTCTCTCTCTCTCAAATAAATAAATAAATCTTAAAAAAAAGAAAAAAGAATGACTTCCACCTAAGTTTCTTGGGAGACTCTAGTAAGAAAATCTTGTAAAACTTTTAGTGTGGGATTTGGCACAAGTCAATAATAAATAGTGGCCATCATTACCATCATTTTATCGTCTTATTTTTGTCACAACTATTAAATACAGAATTCCTATATGGGAAGGACTAGCTTGAAATGAGAGTGGGTATACTTTTGAAGTTATGTTGACATTATCTTTTTCATAAAACAGGAAACACTTCAATGGGTCTTAGTAAAGAATGTGGGTCTGATGAAGATTCTAGGGAGGCTGAAGCTTTGTCTCCCTACCCCAGGCTCTGTTTCTGAGCATTAATCCACCACTACCATCATCATTCTCATCTTCTCTGTAAGAGTTTTCTGAGGGTGAAAGTGGGAATTGTAGCACTCTTCTAGCCTAATCAGTATGTTTTTTTTAAATGTTTAATAATAGGAGGTGAGTGTGTGTGTAGAAGAATAATGACAAGAGGCAAAACTGGTTAGAGTTCAATCAGGAGAAAGGACACACTAGCCAGAAACAATGATTCTCAAATGCTGTTATTGGGATTCACTACATCAGTTGTTTTGGAAACTTGAGAAAAAAATGCAAATTTTCTGATTTCACCCCAGACCTACTGACTGACTAAAAAGCTCTAGGCTCCTGGAACTCCCAGGTTTGAGAACTCTTTTACTAAAAATCTGAACTGTCTCTTGTCTCTCCCTGTGATAGTTTACTCCCAGTAGACATTTCAACAATACATCTGACTATTATCCACTCCAAGCAACCTGACGATTATAATCTGGCTTCTCATGTGGGTCAAAGGCTTCAGTTCTTCATTTTTTTAAATTATGTTATGTTAATCACCGTACATTACATCATTAGTTTTTGATGTAGTGTTCCATGATTCATTGTTTGCATATAACACCCAGTGCTCCATGCAGAACGTGCCCTCTTTAATACCCATCACCAGGCTAACCCATCCCCCCACCCCTCCTCCCCTCTAGAACCCTCAGTTTGTTTCTCAGAGTTCATAGTCTCTCATGGTTTGTCTCCCTCTCTGATTTCCCCCCCTTCATTTTTCCCTTCCTGCTATCTTCTTTTTTTTTTTTTTTAACACATAATGTATTATTTGTTTCAGAGGTACAGGTCTGTGATTCAACAATCTTACACAATTCACAGTGCTCACTATAGCACATGCCCTCCCCAATGTCTATCACCCAGCCACTCATTCCTCCCACCCCCCACCACTCCAGCAACCCTCAGTTTGTTTCCTGAGATTAAGAATTCCTCATATCAGTGAGGTCATATGATACATGTCTTTCTCTGTTTGACTTATTTCGCTCAGCATAATACCCTCCAGTTGCATCTACGTTGTTGCAAATGGCAAGATATCATTCCTTTTGATGGCTGCATAATATTCCATTGTATATATATACCACATCTTCTTTATCCATTCATCTGTCGATGGACATCTTGGCTCTTTCCATAGTATGGCTATTGTGGACATTGCTGCTATAAACATTGGGGTGCACATATCCCTTCGGATCCCTACATTCGTATCTTTGGGGTAAATACCCAGTAGTGCAATTGCTAGGTCATATGGTAGCTCTATTTTCAACTTTTTGAGGAACCTCCATACTGTTTTCCAGAGTGGCTGCACCAACTTGCATTCCCACCAACAGTGTAGGAGGGTTCCCCTTTCTCCGCATCCCCGCCAACATCTGTCGTTTCCTGACTTGTTAATTTTAGCCATTCTGACTGGTGTGGTTTCAGTTCTTTAGAGCTCACAAGCCTGCTTCTGTTTTAAGCATTCTTAACCCTTTTCCTCATCTTCTCGGTCTAGATTCTCCTCTCACTCTGGACTCTTTCCTTTAGTGAATTCATCTGTCACTTTGGCTTCAACTAGGAACTATTCTGTAGCTGCACATGGATGTTAGCCCAGACTTCACTACTGAACTCTGGACTCAGTATCCAAACTGCACACTGATACTTCCCCTCATTGTTTCCACGGAAACCTCAAACTACATTTGCAAAACAAAACACACTAGATCCGTCCATAAACTTACTCCTCCTTCTGTAATCCCTGCTCAATAAAGAAATGGTATTGACCGCTTGCCCAAGTTGGAAACCTGAGAAAAATCTCTGGCCACTGTCTCCCCCCACATAGTTGGCAATTAAAACCTACTGATTCTTTTCTCCCACATAGTCCTAAGTTACTCACATTTTTATCTCTAATCTTGGGGCCATGGTTGCAGTCACCATTTTACCTCACCTGGCTTCCAGCCTCCCACCTTCAGTTTAGTTCCTTCCGCTCATTCCATTCTCCATATTGAAGCAAGAGGACATTTTTAGAATATAAATTTGATCATGCCACTTCCCACTACCCTCAGAATAAAGTTTAAACCTCTTAATAGCATATGACATCTTTCATGATCTGGTTACTCCTTCCTCTCTAGCTATATCACTTGAAACAAGTCTCCATAGGTTTTGCAGTAGCCATACCTAGATTCCTGCAATTCTTCAAGTGGACCATTCTCTCTCTTGCCCAAAGGCCTTTGCACATGTTGTTGCCTCTACCTTCCTCCCACCCCATGTAGAACGTAGGGGCTTACCTTTACTCACCGGCACTTTAAGAAGGCTACCCCAGACAAAGGGGTTTACAGGTGAACTCACCTGATTGGGGAGACATTAAAACTGTGCTTCTTTTAGCCTGTTCCCAGGATGACCCATTAACGGTAGAAGTGTTACGTAGAGGATTCCTGACACCTTAGTTCTAGTGCCTAATATACCAAAAATTCGTTTTGCAAAACTGTCAAATCACTTGGCTTTTCTGGGTCTCATTTTCCTTTTATCCTTGACATTCCATTACAAGATGACTGTACCAATCCAAAGAAGTCAAGGCTATGAGAATGACCTACTTATTGAAAATATGGAAAATGCATGTCATCACTTTTCCAATCTCACTTTTGCTCTACCCTCACCTCTCTTCTAACTGGAGAAACTCCACCTTTTAGTTTATTTCCCTTCTCCTTCACCTCCTCCACTAACTTCTATTCTCCTTTAGGACCAGGCTTAGACTTGATATTCTCCAGGATGCTTTTTCCAAACCCTCAAAGCTGGGCCAAGAGCTCTACCTATAAGATCCCATAACACTTTCTCTTTTTTTCCAGAAAAACTTAGCAACTCTATTGTCATTTTGATCTACTTTATTGCCTCCTCCCCAAGACAGTGAACTAGTTCACCTTACTATCTAGTGATATCTAGTAAGGTGAACTAGTTCACCTTAGTATCTATTTGTGGCTGAGGGATATTCTTCAGTAAGCTGAAGGACAGACCTGGAAGGAAGTGTTCTATTTGGGAGACTGTTCTTAGAATAACAATGTACTGGCTATCAGTTGTCAGTTTCAAAGTTTCACAGACTTTGATATATATTATATCTTCTTTAATTTTCATGCAGAAAAGTTTTTTTAATTCAGTGATGAACACATTACTTTTTCTGATTTAACTATGGCTCTGAAGAGGAATTGATTTTCCCAAGACCATTCTAGTAGGAGCTATGCTTAGATGGGCTCCTGTTCTTCTGTTTTCAAATGCAGATTTCCATGCATGTGTACTGCAACCTCTCAAAAAATGAGCTACACGAATAAATACATATGTAATTAATAGATAACCAATATGGGTAATTGAGGGTTTCTTTGTAGATGCAACTGCATGCCCATTTTTACTTAAAAAATCGCTTTTGAAAAAATCTTCTGAGATGAAAACTGTTAAAATAGGGACTTCATCTTTTAAGTGTAATTCTGGACATGATATTTCAATTAAAATATGTTTTGTCAATTAGCTTTTGTCCAAGACCGTCATATCGATAAGCGATGTAGAGGTTTGAGGATAAGTGGGCAATGGGCGCCACAGGAGGAAAAGGAGATGGTGTTACCGCAGACCTTAAGACACTCCTGGGCTCCTGAGAGTAAAGGTCTCAGATGCTAGTGGTAAAGAGGTGAGATAAATCCTAAGAGACAAGGGATATCTCCCAGGTTAGGTTCAAAGCCAGTTTATAGGGGTATTCAGACACTAGGAGCTCTGCCGAGGAACTCACAAGCTGTCGTAGAGAGAGGGCTAGGGGAGTTATAATAAGGCCTTTCCCTTCATTCCCCTTGAAGACAACCTAATCCCTTCACTTTTATATATTAGGGTTCCTGGTTGTTGTTGTTGTTGTTTTAAAGGTTTTATTTATTTATTTATTTATTTATTTATTTATTTATTTATTTGAGAGAGAGAATCTGAAGCAGACTCTGCGCTGAGCACAGAGCCTGACTCGGGGCTCGATCCCATCACCTTGAGATTATGACCTGAGCTGAAAGCAAGAGTTGGTTATTTAAGCGACTGAGCCACCCAGGCATCCCTGGGGTTCCTGTTTTTTTAAAATTAAATATCATTTGAAATGCACATGGTTTTTTCTATCATTCCAAACTCTGATAATGCTGCTTATCAAAATGAAAAGAACTGTTGGCATGCATGACTCAAGAACAGAATAATTTAAGTAGTGCTTTAGCATTATGTCCTTTGTAAGGATGCATGGTGAATGTGACTGTGAAATTTAATTTTTTAAAAATGAAGTTGCTATTGTGCCTATTTACCTTTCTAAAGTGGAATTGTCTGACCTTTCAATTAAAATTCTTCATAGATACTGAAATGCCACGGAAAGTAGGGCTGACTGTTAGGCCTGACAGATTGGTCCCCTTCTTTATGGGTTTGGGAATGCGTGTATATGTTTATGTTTTGTTTTCTCTGAATTTTCCATAGAACTTCCTGGGAATTAAATCTCTCCACCTGGAATATCAAGTTCTACTGTCCTCATCTCCAGTGATGGTTTGCAATGCAAATTGTCGGGTTGGTAGCACACGGTACCATAACCATGGTAACCAAATGAAGACAAGTTTGCTTTACTTCTTCAGCAAAGTACTTTCCAGCCCTGCATTCAGACGTGATGGTACTGCCAACAGTCAAGGGCATTAAAGGAACAGCCAGAGGGTTCATAGAAATAAAAGCACAACTAGAGCCATTGTATTCCTTCCCCGCACCCCTCCCCTGAGTCCCAGACTCGTTACTAATTGCTCCTACCATTTCTAACTACTTTCTAACTGATTTCCTGGAGGGGAGGGTAGAGAGATTCACTGTGTATCTTTATCCCCAGCTTGACTGTAGATTTTGGCAAGCACACTGCCCTGGCTTTCCACCTCTAACTTCTAACCGGGAGCAGATAGAAACCTGGTCACTGTTCTGTGGTCACGAGGACTTCTTAGTGTTAGCAGCTGTGATGCTCAAGGAGACAGGGAGGCATCCAAATAGGAACAGACACTTTCTGAGAACAGCCACAGCAAGCTGTAAGGGCCACTTCTCTGCCAAAATTCCTTTCTTCTGGTAGAGTCATTCTTACCATTTGTTTGTTAGTTTTCCGGCCTGTGGGGGAAGGGTATCAGTCCTCGGTTCTCATTGTCTGTCTGTTGCAATGGGAGGGCAGCTGTGGCATGATCTGAAACTTCTTCACCTGCAGCTGTGTGACGGGGTGATGCCCAGGAAGAAAGACTATAAGCAGGAAGGTAAGCAATCTAATTGTCATGGATTCTGGCCTGGATGATTTCAGCACTCCCATGACTGCCTGGGTGGCTGCCATTAACATGGAAAGGTCAAAAACACAGGGGATGGGAATGCTTGAGGCTCAAAATTCTTAGTTTATTTCCCCTAGGTTGTGAATACCATTTCAAGCAATGTTTCTGAGATAAGAGGAAGAGATTATTTTTACTTTCTATTGTAACTAGTGGGATTTGTGTGTCATTTTCACTGGTATTTATTACTGCGATTTGGTTCATGATTTTCTAAATCTGTCGTTCCTTCTATCATTATTTGTTGGCATTCTCTAAAGAATGGCTTTCCCATCTCCCCACAGGTCTGCATCCTTTAGACATTAGTACATATTATCTGAGCTCTCCAAGAGGTCTCACTCATTAATATTTCCACAATGATGAGTGTCAATTTCCCACCTTCTAGGTGTTCTCACGCTAATGAATTTCTGAGAATCTAATATGGTAACCTATTGTCTTTTTAGTCTTCATTTTTTTGAATATTAATAAGGTTCACTACATTTACATTTTTTAGCCATTCCTAGATTCCTCCCCCTTTTTTTAACTAGGCTCCACGCCCAACGTGGGACGTGAACTCACAACCCTGAGCCCGAGACCTGAGCTGAGATCAGAAGTTGAACACTTAACTGAATGAGCCACCCAGGCGCCCTGATTTCCTACTTTAGAATTGCCTCATTACATTGCTTCTACTTCTATGTGTCTTTTTTTTATTGATTTATAATTGCATGTCATACATCAAGGATATAAAAGCCTTTCATGTCACATATACTGTCAATATTTTTACAGCTTCTTTAACATTTTGACATTCTTATTATTTTTGCCATAGGAAATTTTAAACTCTTAACTGGTTAAATCCATTGTGATTTCTCTTCATTGCCTTTGGTGTCATTTCTCCCCAAGCTTTCACCACCTCAAGATTAGAAAAACATTTACCAATATTATATTCTAGGACTATTTTCATTTTATTTTTTCACATTAAATCCTTAACACTATTAGAATTTATTTTGATGAATTGTGTAGGGCTCTCTTTTTTGTTTTGCTTTGTATTTTTTCCATTAAATTTTAAATTTGGAAATAACTATAAATTCACATGCAGTTCTAAGAAATAAAATAAAGTCTACCTGCCTTAATGCAGGAATCCTTCCAACGATGCATAAATAACCTATTTCTGCATATGTAGATTTTTATCTGGGATAAGATTTGTCTTCTCAACATAATTAATAGGTATAAAGTTGTAATATCAGGACAGTTTCTCATAATCACTTATAAGGAATAATATCTGCTTCCTCCTCTACATTCCCTGAGATTTTTATGGTTATGATCATGGTGGGAAAGCAAAGATGATGACACCTTTGATGTCAGAGGAGTAAAGAATATGCTAGAATGTGCCTTTGTGAATAATCCAGGTTGGAACGAGGATTTAGACCCAGGGGCTGGCTTAAATCTTGATCTCTTCTCCTCACTACTAGCTATTTCTGTGTGTTCTTGGATGGAACACATTCTCATTGTGGTCAAGAATTTAACCATTATGATGGTTTCCTATTGGACTGAAATACAATGCAATTTTTATTGCATAACAAATATGTTTTGAAACGTGAGATGTGTACACCTGAAAATCTTTTAAAATTATATTTTAAAGATTTCATTTATTTATTTGAGAGAGAGTGAGAGAGAGAGAGCACGAGAGGGGGGAGGGTCAGAGGGAGAAGCAGACTCCCCGCCGAGCAGGGAGCCAATGTGGGGCTCAATCCCAGGACTCCTGGATCATGACCTGAGCCAAAGGCAGACGTTTAACCCCCTGAGCCACCCAGGTGCCTTGTACACCTGAAAATCTAAAGCAAATTGCTTGACCAGTCATTTTTTAAAGGTATTAGGAAAGGCGTATTGAAGGAAGGTATTATAGAGCCCAATTAAGAGTATTTTTAAGAGAAATAGCCATCTGCATTGGTCAGGTTCTCTAGAGAAGTGAGCTAGTACATATATATGTATATAATATAAAAATAATTCCATATATTTAATTAGAGAGAGAGAGGGAAAAATCTATATCTATCTATCTATCTATCCATCTATCTACCTACCTATTGCTCACACAATTGTGGAACCTGAGAATTTCTGTGACCTTCCATGTGCAAGCTGGAGACCCAGAAAAGCTGGTGGTGTATGTAGATCCAGTCTGAGTCTGAAGCTTGAAAGCCAGGAGTATCACTGGTGTAAACCCCAGTTCTGTGGCATGAGGATTATGTCCCAGCTCAACAGTCAGGCAGAGAAAAGGAGAAATTCCTCTCCACCTTTTTCTTCTCTTCAGGCCTCAACAGATTGAATAATTCCTGTCCACACTGGGGAGAGCAATCTGCTTTACTTAGTCTACTGATTTAAATGCTAATCTGTTCTGGAAACACCCTCATAGACACACCCAGAAATCATGATTAGCCAGATATCTGGGCACCCCCTGGCCAAGTCAAGTAGACACATAAAATTAATCATCACACATCAGATAAGATGACTTGTGATTTCAGTAAGTTAACATTGAAGAACATCTGTTTAATTGTTGCAAATCCACTGCTGAATAGCCCTTTGGTGAAATTTATGCTATAATTGCTCACATGCATTTTAATCCCCCTGTCTGGAATGTTTGCCTATCCATTACCCATCTTCAAGAGCCAGACCCAATACTTCCCCTTTGAAAAAACATTTTTTATGTCCCTAAATGAGCATTTTCCTCCTTTATTATTTGAGAACAGTTGCTTTATACTTCTCTTAAAATGCATATTATGTTCTACTTCACAATATATAGTTAATAACCACTATTTTTTGTAATCACCTGTAAGCTCCTCAAAGTTTCTTTGTACACCATAGACAGTAAAATATTTCATTGAATTGAATTAGTAGATATTATTATTGCATTTATTTACTTAATAATTCATGCATACAATGCATTTTTATGAGGAATGACTAGTGCACAGTACTGTCTCTGATGTGATGGAGACTACAAAGATAAGTCACAATTCCCACTTCCTGAGAGCAAAGACAAGAGTCCAGTATCAGAGTAATCATTCATTCATTAACAGTCATGGCTGATCGCCAATTATTACCCATGGTCTAGGCTAAGTGCCACGGATATCAAAAAAATAAGTCATGGTCCTTGCCTCCAGGGGGGTCCGTTTAGTTGGGTGGGAAGGGCAGAAGTGGAAATAAACTGCTTGAGTGTGAAAAGTGCTATCATAAGGAGTTGCACAGGTTGCTGTGAGTGTCAGAAGTGGGCTAGGATGGAAGTGGAGAGTGATAAGGAGAAAAAGTTCTACAGAACGAGTTCTATTTGAACTCAGTGAAATGGTATCCAGGAAAGAGAAAAGCAGCACCAGCAAAGGGATCTGCACCCAGTAGCAGCAGAGAGGAGGGCACATTGAAAACCACACGTAGTTCTGTGCATCCAGAATACAGTGTACACGAAGGAACCTGGATTATGATGCTCTGGGAATGGGAGATAGCCCCACATCCTTTCATTCTCCTTCCCCAGGGTGAGGCAAGGCAAATGCTGAGAAGACAAGAGTAGAAATAATGAAAAACAAAAGAATCATTGAGAAAGAAAAATCTCTTTAAAGTTGGAAAGGGATTGGAACAGGGCTCGCAGTGGGTGAATCAGTTGATTCAATGTTCCCAGCCTCAAAGGCATTTCAAGTTCTAGGAAGCTGTATATATGGTTCTTGACTATAATCTTAATACCCTTTGCTTATTTCACCAGCAAAAAATGAAAACTCCCAGTCTGAGAGAACTGATTCTGGATTCCAACTTAGGAACAACTGCCTTGTCTTTAAATCCAGCTTGCTCCTAAATGGCAGGAGAGAGCCCCCTTCACATATTTCACAGTGGGAGGAAGCCACCCACAGAGCAAGTCATCACAGACTGTGTGTTCCTCCTAGCAGAGTGTTGACAGAACACTCTATTCTCTAGGATCTGCCTTTACTTCGCTGAATCACTTGGAAATCTTTACCCATATTTATGGGGCTTGGATACTTGGACAGGGAGGAAGAGCAGAAGGGCATTCCCGGCCTGACTTTGTTGCTTGAGTTTTTGAGTTGTCTTCCAAGTAGTAGGAATAGTGTTTTATTCTTATCCCTTGTATAGTGTTGATGGACATAGCTTTAAAATATTCTTAAAATGTGAGCTCCATTGGTCAACTAATAGGCTATGTGGAGGCTAGAAATAGAATAATCATCTTATGGAATCATTTCATCCAATTCTCTCATATTCTGTGAGAGGAAATTACATTCCACGACATCTTGAAACCACATGCCCAATGTCATACAACCAATTTGTATTTGTTGATTAATTAAAATAAATTACATTTTGTTTCCCTGGTGATGAGTTAAGATCTTTCATCTGCTGTTAGCTGTTGGAAGGCACATAAGAGAAGGTAAAAGAAGGTATTTACTCAGATAGTTTTGGTTGAAATAGTGGAAGTGAGCATCAGGTGACTACCCAGAAAATTTTGCTTCAAAGTGGAGGTAGTATATATATTTATATCATTGAATATGTATTGATATATATGTGCATGTATGTGTGCAAATATACATGTATCTGTATATAATCAGGTCACTTTTCTAAATCAGGTTACATTGTTTCCTGATACCATATAGCTATTCTTGGCAAGTTGTACCTTTCTACAAATTTTTTAATTGCTGAATATCAAAGTTTTATCCATGACTTCATAACTAAATTTGCATTGATATTTCTCAATTCCTTGTTGACATTCGTTTAAACAGTAATTTATTCAGCAAACATATATTGAGTACCTTTTTCCCACAATTATGATATGAGAGCTAAGATCTCCATCCTGAAGAAAATCCCACAGTGGTTAAACAGAATTGTAAACACAAACTTATAAAACAATGTAAGCATACTTTAATAGTGATTTACACTAAACTATTAGATTACAGAGGAGCAATTAAAGCCATACTCATATAGGGAGAACATGTACATAGAGGAGATAAGAGGGGGCTGAGATTTGAGGTGTGGAACACTCAAAACTTAGAAAAGCCAGGGGTGCCTGGGTGGCTCAGTCGCTTGAGCGTCTAACTGTTGATCTTGAGTCAGGTCATGCTCTGAGGGTCTTGAGATCGAGCTGCATGTCAGGCTCTGTACTGGGTGTGGAGCCTGCTTAAGATTCTCTCTCTCCCTCTCTCTGCCTCTCCCCCCCCACTCTAAAAAAAATTTAGAAAAGCCAACAAAAGATCTTAAGTAAAAAGCCTTGAGTGAGATAGGAGGAAATCTGAGAGAGCATGGTATTAAAAAAACAAATGAAAAGATTGTTTCCATTAAAAGGAAATGGTCAACTACTGAAAATTCTGAAATTATAAGAACTGATAGTTAAGTGTTGCATACTGACTTGGGTGGGTAATAAAAGAGTGGGAGGTGTGCATAGGTCTGTACATGGGAGCATTTGCTGTGATCCAAGTGAGACTACAAGTTCTCATTCACATCAGGTTGACAGCAGCAGAGGAGGTCAATGTGAGATATACTATAAGGGCCCCTCTCTTACACTCTTTTAAGTGAATTGATGTGAGACGTAAAAGGAATAGAGGAACTAAGAAAGACTCATAAGCTCTTGGCCTGAGCAATGGCCTGAATAGTGACACCATTTATTGAGATGGGGAACAGTGGAATAAAGGCAGGGATATAGGGGGTCAAGCAGAAGTCAAGGAAAGAGTAAAGAATTCAGGGTGGCACATATAAAGTTAAAATTGTAAGTATCCAAGCGAAGATGTCAAGTAACTAGGAATATCCATTCTGAAGCTCAGGTCCTCTATTCTAAGATTTGGAAGTGTTAATTCAGGAATCATCATGAGTTGAATAGAAAACTAGAGTAGGAGATAGGGAGAGATTGAAGGGTCAAAGGAGGATTATTTTAAGATGAGAGACATTACAGCATATTGTAAGCTAAAGGGAATGATCCAATAGGGAGGGAAAATGGTGTCTAAGCAAAATTTGTGAGTAGAATAGAGGTGACAAGGGGTGCTTGAAATTGGGAATTTGGAAGTTGTTCATTTATAGTAATGAAGTATGACCATGGGAATTGAGTGGAGGGAAGGAATGTTGAAAGTGGGCAGATTATTGAACTGAGTGAGTGGTCAGGTGTTGATGGATCATCTCAATTGACAATGAAATCTTCCAGGAGGGTGACAGAAATACCATTCCATTTTCAGTAAATGAGTGTAAATGTCCTGGATGTTGATAACAACATAGTCTGATAGCTTATGCTTTAAAGGAGAGAGGAAACAAGATCTGAAAGCATCAATGAGGAACATGTAGGAACTTTACACCATCTCCAAGATTATGGTCCTGATTCAACAGGTAAAAAAGAAAAAGCCACAGCTTGAGAGAGGGGCAAAGGAAACCATGTTCAGGTTTCAATTAGAAAAAGGAGATGAGGAGACATTTGGTGAAGAGCTTAGGATAAAGGGGATTTGGTAAGTGACAGTCCATGTATTCCAGAGGGTAAAGGGGTTGGGAGCGCCTGGGGAAGTTGGGAGATTGGGCCAGATGAGGAAATGTCCACTGCCATATGAGCATGGTTCAAGGATGTAATGGGATTAGTCCTATTGTCTCCTAGAGTAAGAAGTGTGAATCAGTTCTCTTAAAGTTTCAGCCTCCCAGGACTGGTCTCTTGGTCTGTGGAGGGAAGTGAGTGATATTGAGGCTCATGGTAATCATCTTTTTGAGAGCATGAGAGGCTCTCAAGGCTTCCTTTTTAAACCTCTATGAGTGACATCACAGCTCGGAAAGGGACAGGTATTCCTGGAGCATATGACTCTATGTAGACTTCTCCTAATTTTTTCTACTGGGGGAAGTCATTATATATGGCATGTGGAGGGCAGCAAGGCAAGCCTGGATACCATTTGAGATCTTAATGGAAGGCTTGAGCAGAGGCAGTGATGATGAGGATCCATTGTAGAGACATAGAGATGGTGAGATTCCTGTGGACCAAGAATGCTTGTGGAATTCTTTTCTCATTATGATGTTCTCTTCTTGACCACAGGTCTCCTTCACAAGTGGGGCCAAGGCTAGAACTACAGCCTACAATTATCAATTATAACCTTGAAATTAAGACCATAGTTGAAGGAATTTTCAAATTCTGATATGAGTCTCTAGTCTCAGGTAAATCTGCATTCTCATGGTCACAGAAATATTTTATTCTCATACTCTCCAACTGTATCTTCTCAATTATTCAAACTATGTAATCCCAAGATGACACAGGTTATCCACACACTGTGAGGGTCAAATTTATCTCCTGTGGAAAAAGAACCAAACTGTTACATTGATTGGTAATTCCTTTCCTATTCTTTTCCTATACTTGACAGTTCTTGACATGGAAAAGACCTAGAGAGGCAACATAAGAAGGAAAAAGAAAAAAAAAACTGATCAGTATGGGTATCGATTATTTTATAGACATTTTTCATTAATTTTTTTCAACAGCCATATCAAGTGATTATTTCATACTCATTACAGAGATGAAGAAATAGATTATCAGAGATGTTTGAAAATTTCCCCAAGGAGATGTCAGAAAAGCAGCAGAGCTGAGATTAAAACCTGGAGTTATCTGACCTGAAAGCACTTACTCTTTTAACCACATAAGAACCAAGAATGCTGGCTAACCCAGCTGGTATCCCTTTACCAAATAACCAAGCAATCAATTTACAGTTACAGATTATGTACCCTGGGCAGAGTTCTGTGCTGGGATCTATGGGGAACACAGAGATAAATAATGCACAGTCCCTATTCTCCAGTATGAACAAGCTGTTTGGCAAGAGAACCTGTTTGCATAGAGGTGAAAAAAGTTAAGTAACCCCAGAGGACAAGAATGTAACCATTGTCACTGCTTCAAGTATCAAAGTATCAAATTCTGTGATTTCACTGTGGGCTGGCGGCTTTATATATATAGTTGCATTTGCTCAAGTGAAAGAAAATGTCATGTAAAATTAATGTAACAACACCAATTTCTTTCTCGTTTTGAGTACTTTAAAAAATTTGAAAACTTGATAACATTTCAGTACATTTCCCCCCTTTTTTTTTTTTTTGTCTTCTCAATATACTTTGCTTCAGTTTTGTTTTTACAAAATTGAGTTCTTGGTGCATATATTGTTTTTCATCCTCTTTTTTAATTAAACATGATAATATAAGAAATTTCCCACATCAAAGGAAGTTCTCTATACACATAAGGATTAATGGCATTGTAATTAGAATAGAAAGGACCTGAAGACAGGGAAGAGACCTTCAGGCACAGACGGCAACATAATCTCGGATGAAGATTCACTTTGGACCATGTCAGCATTGGCAAGAATTTGGCTCCAAATGGTCCTGGGGATAAAGAGGTTAATCGGAGGATTCTGCAGAGACCACATCCCAAAACTTCTGCCCTGTGGTTCCCCTGGGCAATTCAGGGCTGCCACCTGATCCGTGTCCCTTTGCAAAGAACTGCTCTTCAGGTCAAGCCAGTGGATGCCAAAGGAAGGTCACCCAAGCATCCAAGAATCCAAAGCAGATTTATTTACTAACCAGAAAGGCATCCACTAAACAGACGGGAACAAAAGAGTTTTTCTTGACAAACTGGTCCCTGACCCTCGCCTTTAGCAAGGGTTCCCATTTTTCTTGGCAGGCTTTTTACCGCTCTAAAGCCAACTACAACTGAGCTGGCAGGGAGATATCCTCACTGGTTGTGCAAGCCTGGTGGCTGAGGTCAAACATGCCATTTTGGAACGGAAGTTTGCGGATAGACCAATAAAGCAGCACTTTTATCTAAAACTTTGATGATTTTTACAGCGTTCTATTTGAAAAAAGTGGTAGCTCCATTAAAATTGGACATTGTAGTACAGAAGCGCCAATTTGAGGATGTCAGCTGCTTGTTATCTCCTGCTTCCACTACAGAGCAGAATCTTTTGTGCTAAATAGGACGGCACTCTCAGCCGAGGTTGGTGGAGGAGCAAGACTCTTCCGGGGTATCTTATTTTTCCCTAATACATTATTCTTTTCTTCAAACCCTCAGCACTTACCGAGTCTGATATTTCATGAATCTTGTTGAGCACGATTTTGGAGATTTTCCCTCCTTGTGAAATTTTGCATTGTCAGAGTTGAATACACATGCAAGATTCATGGCATTGCCAAAGAAGACTTTTTTAACTCAAAAGATCCAAAGCGTGTGTAAAATTAAATAGCCAGAAATTAAATGTAATTCCTAAAGTTTATTTTATCTAGTGTTACGAATTCTACTACACCAAATAATCCTATAAAGTTTAGAAATTTAATCTTACCTGTATTATTTTTGTTTTGTGTTAGCATCGAAATTTTTATTAACATTTATTTGTTCCCAGAGGATATTCTGAAAGTTAATTTTCTTTTTTTTTAAAAAGATTTCTTTATTTATTTGAGAGAGAGAACGAGAGAACCCATGCGGGGGGAGGGAAGGGCAAGCAGAGGGAGAGAGAGAGAGAGAGAATCTCATGCAGACTCCCTGCTGAGCTTGGAGCCCAAAGCAGGGTTTGATCCCACAACCCTGAGATCATGACCTGACTTGAGCCGAGATACAATTTGAGCCGAAATCAAGAGTCAGACGCTCAACCGACTGAGCCACCCAGGCACCCCCCAAAAATTAACTTTCTAAAGTTGGCTGACTAAAAGCCTCACTGTTTTAACTGTCCACCCTTTGCCATAACTTTCAAATAATTGAAATTTCTTAGTATTTGTTTTTAATCATAAAATTGTCATCACAATTGTCATTGATTTTTGCAGTAATTTACTATTGTAACAATAAATGTATATTTATACTTCAGTTGAATTATAGAATTTTAACGTATAAAGCATGTAAGGAAACTCTGCCCATTGGAGCAAGAATGCTCACCTATGTTTAAATGAAAATATTCAAATCTTTACAATAAATCTGAATGACTTGCCTTGATTAAACACTGATTAGAAATGATGGTTTAAGTCATGTGACCAGTGATTATGGGGAGTTTAGGGATGCAAGTTATGCTGCTGAAATAGGTATTTGACTATTCTTTCTCTAAACTTGAAGAATAAACAAATGCAAATTCAAGTAGATGTCATGGAAATAATTTAGTCAGAAAGTGTGGTTTTGAACCCTAGCTTTGCTACTTTAGTTTTATATATATTTATTTAACATCTACCCTGGGCTGGGAATTCAAATACTGGAGACACATTGACAAGTAAGAGGGAGACCATCATTCTTAATGTCCTGATAATCTGGGGAGTTTCACCAATTTACTCAGCTGCTCTAAGCTTCTGTCTCCTCCTCTTACCCTGCAAGCCTCATAATGATATTAACAAAGGTTAAATGAGATAATGGGGGTGGTCAATATTTCTTGTGCCATATGCATAATATATTTATTAATATTCTAACTGTCCCAACCATCTTATCGGTTAGATGGTCTAGCTTAATAATCACGGGAATATGCTTGGAGTCCAGTGCCTGGGTTTGAGTTGATGCGTGGCTTTAGGTATGCAAACCCTCTGCTCTTCAATTTACTATAAAATTGTGACAATTAGGGGCACCTGGGTGGCTCAGTCATTAAGCATCGGCCTTCGGCTCAGGTCATGATCCCAGAGTCCTGGGATCGAGCCCTGCATCGGGCTCTCTGCTCAGCAGAAACCCTGCTTCTCCCTTTCCCACTCCCCCTGCTTGTGTTCCCTCTCTTGCTGTCTCTTTCTCTGTCAAATAAATAAATAAATAAAATCTTTGAAAAATAAAAATAAATAAATAAAATAGAATTGTGACAATTAGACTGCTTCCTTTGTTGGCAATTAAATTAAATAATGGATGTATAGAATTCAGCATAGAATCTAGCACATCATAAGTACTCACTGAGGTCAACAGTTATTAAAACTCAGAACAGTTTATACCCAATTAAAAAATAAGAGAAGTTAGGAAGATTATATAATATACGCAAGGCTACCCAACAAGTTGCAGAGGTGAGACTCGTCCAGGTTGATCTGTTGCCAAAGTCCTTATTTTTTACATTTTGGGTTCTCTAAAAATATTTTTGCAGATGTAACTGTTGGATAAATTTGAAGGATACTGATTATGTTAATCAATACTTCCAATCTTTCTTCCTGGCTGGAGTGCCCTCCCACTCCACAATTTCTTTGTTCTCCATGCACATCACAGACTACCCGATTGGATCCACCAGAGGGTAGATGTGGTCTGACAACAGGTGAGACCACATTAGTCTCCAGTCTCCAGCTGCCTCTCCATTGAGAGGGAATCACTTCTCACTGAGACAGGGAACTCGGCTCGGGTGGGCGCTCCAGGCTCCGGAAGACTGTGGCAGCCTGTTAGCACTCTGGCTTCTCCTTCTCACTGAGTCAAGCCTGAAAGCGGACTCATCGGGTCTGATTTGTTTGTCTCCATGTTTTAGTTTGCTGAATTACTCTCTCACAATAGCGGAGAGGTCTCATGGAAACAGCAACTCCCAAGGAGGCCAAGAAAAGAGCAGGCGAGAGATCCTGAGGTCCACCAAGAGGGCCTGGGCTCCCCTAGATGAGCAGCTGCCTCCTGGCTCTGAAGAGGAAAGTCAGAATGTCACCATCCCCATGCTGGGTGAGAACAGGCCCTCGGGGCTATTTGAAAACATCCTGCTGTGGGTGGTGAGGTTCATGGGGGCTTGGCTGGGGGCAAATGATTCTGGAACAAACACTTGGTTTTGAAGATACCAGTGTTCCTGGCAAAATGCCAGAAACTTCTATGAAATGGGCACTTCTGACTTCCCCCCACAGACATTCGAAATACACACCTTCTTGATGGAAATAGACCAACTTCTCCCTTTCTACTCCAAGGTCTCCTCGTCCCAAGTCCCCCAGGACCCTGAAGTGACATGGAGTCCATGCCAGAGACACGAGGCTTCCTTCAGAACACCAAACATCCTATTGAAAGGCTCTTATTTACTGGGTCTTGCACGAAGCATCCGTAATAATTTGAATAGTTTAAAGAGTCATAAGGAGGAAAACACTTTTCCCTCCACTGTGATAGAACTGATGGTTTTTCTTCTTTGCCCACCACCCAATTCATCCTACCTCTCTAGAGTCCCTAAGTTAAAAAACAAGCACCTTGCATGCCTACTTGACCTTTCTGGTTCACCAGACACCTTGTGAGGGGGTAAGTCAGGTACTTCCTTGTTTGGTGGGATAAAGTCAAAGAAAATCAGCCCAGAGTAGCCTGTAGCCAACCAGAAAGGAAAGAAGTATTTACCGGGAAATGCTGCTTTTCTATCCTCTCCTTTTTGCCTGTCAACTATTTGTTAAGCCAGTGACAAAGATCCACCTTAAAAGACTGGTGCCTTCTTAACACAGGGTGCCTTTGGCAATCCTGGGACTCTAGTGCAATTTGTCCCTGGAATGAATGCAAATTTGGTTTAGAACCTGGCAGAGAACTCCTTGCAAATAAACATCACTGGCTAGCTGCCTTAGGTAAATGTCGTGATTCAATAAGGAGAGGGTCCATGGTGATCTATACCCGACAAGAGAAAGACAAAAGTCTGGTATGCTTTTTCACTCTTCATGTCCACACCAGGTAATTTAAAATTTATTCTAACATCTCTTGTACTTCAGTGATTTATTTTTCTTCCTTTTCACATTTTCTTTTCTTTTTCTTTTTCTTTCTTTCTTCCTTCCTTCCTTCCTTCCTTCCTTCCTTCCTTCCTTCCTTCCTTCCTTCTTTTCTTTCTTTCTTTCTCTCTTTCTTTCTCTCTCTCTCTCTCTCTTTCTTTCTGTTTTGGTGTCAATCATTTGGCAAGTTTATACTTCTTTCTCAGGGAAGAATGATTATGGAAAGCAGGACGTTTTGTCTTGGGAAAATAAATGAATATGCTTGTAGAAACATGTGACTTACTATGTAGGATATAGAGCTATGGGTGGGGCCTGGCTAATGGAGTAACATTATTTGAGCTGGTGTGCTTTGATTGACTGATCTGTTTCTTTCTCTTTTATGGAAGATTCGAAACAAGCAAGTATTCAGCAGTGGCTGGACTCTGGATTCTTGTAAGTGTTTCTTCGTGCCTTTACACAACTTTCTTGCAAAATTCCGTGAAAACAATGTGGGTAACTCTTCTGGGGCAAGGTGAGACATGTAGGGTTTTTCATTTTAACTGAGTGCATGAAGGAATGCTCTATTATTACAAAAGTTATATATCAATTTTAAAGTACACAACAGAATACTGTTCCAGTCCCTGGCTGTTGATTGCTTTTAAAAAGTCCTCCCATAATAAAGCCTAGCTCTACATTTACTCTCATCTGTTTAATTAAAATGCAATTTAGTATAATTGAGTTGTACACATTGTTTGACTCGCAATATTTTTGTTTCTTTATAGGGTCTCTGTAGATGAAAACTTTCAGCAAGTCATCGACCACACTGGTAAGACAAGAGAACCAGAAGCATTTAGGCTTTGTGGACTTGATTTGTTAAATTTGTTAAATTTGTTAAAATGTCTATGTGAATAAATCTTAAAATGAGAATTATCAGAGCCTGCTAGAAATGGAACAGATCTCAAAAACTATCCAGCTCAATTGCTTTGTTTGATATATAAAAAGAGGCTCAGAAAGGATAGGGGGTCATTCAGCAGCAGGTGGGGGCTGTAAACCAGGTCTCCTGCCACGTCATTAGCTCAGACTCTACCAGAAAACTCACCGGGTTCTATGAAGACATTTTGCAAGGATGTAATTATGGAAATGCAATTGTTTAACTTTTCCTCACACTTATGGTACTTTTATGTCTAAATCTAGTTTCTTCCTATTCTCCAGTCTCAAAATTATATCCTCCCTTTCTAATGGTGCATTTGATCTCAAAAAGAACAGATGACTGAATTCTATGGGAAACAGTGCAAGTATGTATTTCTGACGCAGAAAATGTATCACACTTGTTACACTGAGATTTGACAAGAATATTATAAAAAGAAAAAGAAATTAATTGCAGATCTCACAGTTCCCACCTTCTTTAAATGAAATACTGTACTTCATAGAAAAACAATTATAAAATGCACTCACAGGGCCCCCTACCCCCACCCTGGCTGGCTCAGTTGGTGGAGAATGTGACATTTGATCTCGGGGTTGTGAGTTTGAGCCCCACCTTGGGTGTAGAGATTACTTAAAAATGAAAGACAGAAAGAAAGAAAGAAAGAAAGAGAGGAAGGAAGGAAGGAAGGAAAGAAGGAAATGCGTTCACGTGTTAAGTACTACTCAGGAAAATAAAATAGCAAATGCTGGCAATTATAAATGAAAGGCAACACTGACTGCAAGACACTTCATGATTTCATAGATGTTAAAATGTGAAAAAATGTGTGCTTTAAAACTGATGAAATACCATAAATAATGTACGTAGAAATATGACATAAATTAGGAGTTTAATGATTAGAGGGGAAAACTATTAGTCTAATGGTTACTTACTCAGTTGATCTTAATTATCTCACTTCTTCCACTGACATCTTAAATTAAGATTGATCACTGGCTACAAACCAGTTTAAATTAGGGACTTTTTTACTAAAAACAAAAACAAAAAACTAGGTATATCATTGAAATTTCCTCCTCCAAGTTTATTTATTTTTTTAAATATAAAAGTTCCATGATCCCCAAATCTCTGAAGATGTTTGCCAATAAACTGAATGTAAGTATCTCTGTTTATAGTAGGGCAGAATCAAGAAAAGGCAAGAACTTGGGGTGCCTGGTTGGCTCAGTTGGTAGAGCATGTGATTCGATCTTGGGGTTGTGAGTTTTAGGCCCACATTGGGTGTAGAGATTACTTAAAAATAAAATCTTGACAAAGAAAGAAAGAAAAGAAGGAAGGAAGGAAGGAAGGAAAAAGAAAGGAAAGAAAAACAAGAAAAGGAAAGGAAAGGAAAGAAAAGAAAAAAAGAAAAGAAAAGAAGAGGCAAGAACTTAAGAAATACAGCCGGCATGAGATGTCAGATCCCCCTGATGTTTCATCTTGCCCAGGGCATGGTGGGAGGCCTGGCACTAACTCTGGTGTTGTCAGTAACTGTATTATTAAAAGCTTCACTTCCCAGAAATGAGACAACCATGACCCTTCCACCTCTGAATCAAGTAGGTGAAGCGTAAAGGCACAGACAGGAGGTGCAAAGCTGGAGCAAAGAAGGGCTAGCACATCAGAATGCACAATTCCCATTTGCCAGGTCCTTTATCTTCAGCGAAGGTTTTAATAATAATGGAATAGCCTCTTAGAAGTTTAATTGAGCCCTCATTTTTACAAGGCTCTTTATGATCTATCATATTTTAAACTCAGTAACCTGTGTGGGAGCAAGGCTGGTGTTCATCTGAGCTTTGCAGGTGAAGAATCTGGGCCACAGAGTGATCAAGCACTGTGGTTTGGGGGCACAGCTGGTTAGAAGAGGTCAGAGGAATTTGAAGCCCAGCATCCTATCAGTCCTCTGCATACTGGTCATAGCCACGATGAGACCACTAAATGCAGAGTTCAGAGAAGCCAAGGGTCATACTGAAAAAATGTGGAAGCTAGAACAGGACCAGCAACTGGTAACCTGAAGGTCATGGTGAGGGTGGCAAGGAGAAGAACTGTGGCAAGATGAAAAGAAATGGAAGAGGAGAGAGAAGAATGTTCGCAACTGGAGGGAAAAATCCCAGAACAGCTCGTGCAATCTTAGTATGATGCAGAGTGGTGCACTCGTTCCTAGGGCAGCAATACCAAATTACCACAAACTTGGTGGCTTCAAACAGAAATTTATTCTCTCATGGTTCTGGAGGCTGGAAATCTGAATTCAAGGTGTGTCGACAAGGTCATTCTCTCTCTGAAGGGTCTAGAGAAGAATCCTCCCTTGCCTCTTCCTAGCTGTAGATGGCTCCCAGAAATTCTCAATATTCCTTGGCTTGTGGTGACGGCCTTCCCTTCTCTGCTTCTGTCTCCACATGACCGCTTTTCCTTGTGGAGGGAAAGCTTTTCTCTTTCTGTAAGGACATAGGACCCACCCTAATCCAGTATGACCTCACCTTTACTAATTATATCTACAAAAACCCTATTTCTAAATAAAGGATGCATTCTAAAATGAGATTTCAGGAACGCCTGGGTGGCTCAGTCGGTTAAGCATCTGCCTTCAGCTCGGGTCATGATCTCGGGGTCCCAGGATCGAGTCCCACATCAGGCTCCCTGCTTGGAGGGGAGTCTGCTTCTCCCTCTGCCCCTCACCCCACTTGTGCTCGCTCTCTCTCTCTCTCAAATAAATAAATAAAACCTTTAAAAATCTTTAAAAAAATAAAATGAGATTTCAGATACAGAAATTAAATTCAACCCACTACAAGTAGAATTTATTCTAAGGCTAGATTCCCTCATTGGTCACTCCTGAGGTCTTCATACAATGAAGTAGCAACAAGATCCAAGTGCCTGCTCAGCTTACAGGTGACACAGTACCTCCCATAGAAAGCATTCCAGTGGGCCTCCAGGTCTTGGACTGAGTCCCAGATAAAATGGGGTGGGGGAGGTGGCATAAGGCTTCAGGGGTTCTATTGCTGAATTCCTTCTGAATTTAGAGATGGCCAAGATGGGGTGTTGGCCTTTTATGGTGACTCTTTGGCATTCATGCTGCTCTGTGGCTACCTAAAGTCTCATTTTTATTAAACTGGAATCTGGCTGGCCCATTTCCCATTGTGCTCAGTACCATCATGCGAGATAAAGCCCTTCACCCTTGGCATGTCAGCCTCTTCATCAGTAGAACTGGGAGGGGAGAAATGAATACACACAAAGGGCACACAGCCTAGGTACTTTACCTATGTTATCTCATTTACCCAAACCATCTCCCAAGGTAAATATTACTGTTACTAACTTTTGCAAGGAGGAAAATGAGACTCAGAAAGGTTAAGTAACTTGCCCAAAGTAGCCCATTTAGTAGGTAAGGGGGTCAAGATTTGAATTCAGATCTGTCTGACTCTGGAGCCACATTGCCGCTCCAAAGGCCCAGGATCATACTCTATGTGTTATGCATGGGAGCCCCCAGGAGGAAAGCAAGCCCTGCACCAATCCCCCTGCGAGAAAAGTCAAAGTGTGAGCATCGTGGCTGAGTTCACTGGCGTTTGCTTCTCTCTCCAGGTCATCTGGTTCTGGTGCACCCGCCTTCAGAGCCAGGACACAGTCCTCCAGAATTGAAATTTTTTAGAGTAGAATTAATTTTTATGTCAATTGAGTAGTGTCTATGGAAATGTAAAATGACCATATCTGGATCTTAAAATAAAAAAAGATGCATCAAATAACTCCTCTGGAAAGCCACATGAAGGTCGGCTTTCAAAAAAGATGCCCTCTCACTGTCTGCCCTGCCTTCTGACAAATATTTGGCCATCTTAGCTGAGTGGTCTGGCAGTCATCCTAAATATCTCCAGAGCATTGTCTACTCAAGGCACATGCGTGACTTACAGGGAAGACCCTTATGGGCCTCCTTCAATTTCTTTAGCTTTTGCCTTTCTGAGAACCACCACCACTGGTGCAGATCCTCATAGTGGTCACCAACATCATAAGCAAACACAAGTTTGATTCTCGGTTTGTGCTCACTGAGGATCCGTGGACCTTCCATAACCACAAACACAATAGGACAGTCAGAACCTCTTTGGGCTCAGTTGGGGTGCTAAATGGTATGTGGTCATGGATGTGAAGGTCTGTCTTCTCAGGCTGCTGATTCTTCTTCATCTCAGATTCCATATTAAGAAAGCCTGGGGAGAGGAGCTGGTTCTTCTCAGGCTGCTGATTCTTCTTAATCCCAGATTCCATATAAGAAAGCCTGGGGAGAGGAGCTGGTTCTCGACAAGCCCATTCCCACCACTGAAGAACAAATTAGACTTTGCACCATTGCCCTGTGAGAGTGCATTGGAGTTACCCTGCTGGGACAGACACCTACATGAATGCATGTGTCACTGGAAAGCTTTATATAATGTGCCCTTGTTTATAACACAGCGAAGCATAACTGTGAGGGGAAAAAACCAGATCCAACGTCTACAGCAAAAAAAAAAGTTTTTGTCAAAGATCAGCTTGGAGCCATTGATTACTTGAGGGGTGGTTAATTCATTTGTCCTTTTAATATTTAGATATTTCTTCTCCAATCCCCAGAGAGGTCCTTGAAGGATAAAGTTACATCTTTCCAGAGGAATTTATTAAATAAGAACTTACAAGATCAAATTCTAAAATCTGTGGCCTATAAGATGAGGTCGATGTAAATCCAGTTAAACATAATAGATGCTCCCTTAATGCTTATCAAACAAAAGCATTCAGAGCAAAGAACCATGCTAATAGAGGGGCTCCTGGGTGGCTCAGTCGGTTGAGCATCCGACCTTGATTTCAGCCCAGGTCATGATCTCAGGGTCGTGAGATCGAGCCCCAAATTGGGCTCCCCACTGGGCGTGCAGCCTGCTTGGGATTATCTCTCCCTCTGCACTCTCTCTCTCTCTCTAAAAAAAAAAAAAGAAAAGAAAAGAAAAGAAAGCACTGTGCTAGTGGAGAATACAAAGACGTAGAGTGCATGGCTCCTGCTCTCACCTATGTCATTCTGACTTCCCAGGACCGTTGCAATCTGAATACAATCTGTGCCAATGTTTCACAAGACCCTCTTGTCTTATCCGCTTTCATTGCTATCCTGACGCTTCACCTTTCTTCATCTAATGTCTCCTGTCTTAAAGTCTTTCCTGTTCTGTTCTCCTCTTGCCTTCTTTTGAGCTGTGCCTTGGGTCTCATATTCTCTATAAGGCCCTTCCTGACACCTGCACTAAGAGCCTCAAGTTTTCTTCTGCACACCAGTTACATCCATGGTGGGTTCTACCCATATGGCACTTGGTCCATGCTGCCTCAAATTATTAGGGATATGAGCGGCCTCACTAACAAAATTGTAAATCCCACTGAGGTAGGAATGATCTCTAACACATATGATTTCCCCAAAGTTAGTCAACAAAAGATCTCAGTAAAACTGGTCCATAATGAAGCTGATGTAAGTCAGATTGGGAAATCTTCAAAGAAGAGCAACCTGAGCTAGTCAAAGAGCGATACGGGTTTGAAAAAAAACAAAGAGGCAAAGGAAGACAATGTCACTTGGTTCAAGGAGCTTGAACAAAGGCACAGAATGAAAAGAAAACCAAATGTGTGCAAGAAGGCATATAGAAGGCGGTCGGACTAGAGAAATGGTTTCAGGCTGGGGAACAAAGGTGGAAATTTTTCTCGTAAATAGGGTGTTGTCCGGTTATAAATGCCTTAAAATCCAGAAAGAGGGATTCGCACTTGATGTATGAAGATCATCTCAGGTTCCAGTCAAAGGAGAGGTAGTTGTAACTGGGGTTTGTGTTGAGGAGAATTGCGAGACCGTATCTTTGTTCACCTGAACAGAAGGTCATGAATAATTAGTGATAGCTGCCATCGGTGCATTGCTGGGGAATGGAACCAGGCGTGTTACACACTTGCCATCTCTATTAGAGTGAGTTATGAATGGTTTCTGAGAAGAGAGATGACAGATTCCAATGTTTCTCCTGGCGAGAGGAAGATGGTGCACACCTTGGGAAGATGCTGTTGTGAACTCAGGCTTGAGGTCACGAGGGCTTGGGCTCAGCACTGGAAGAGAGAGGAGGAGTCAGCTGCATCCGGAAAATAAGCAGATATGTGAGTGGAGAAGAGCAGAGCATTACAATTGGCTTTAAGATTCTGAGCATGAGTGTCGGGGAGAATGAAGAAATCTTTTATTTTGTAAGAATATAGATTGTTATCATGTGCAAACTGAGACAAATAAGCCCTGCCGACGGCTTCTACTCCGAGTCTTGGTCACGCAGGAGTTAAATATACAGAAAGCTGCAGAATGCTATTATTTTAGAGCCCTGTGAAAATGTAATTTGATTAGTCTATTGGACGATATTCCAAAGAACCAAATGTCTTCCATGAATCAGTCAGAAATGCTTAGGAAAACCAAAATAAAAAATGCTTTCTAAGCCAATAAAGGTGCTAATTAGTGCCTTCTGCATATCTCACTACATCTTCTCCAGTAATACATTTTGCAGGGTTAAGTGCGGTGTGTGCTGCTTCAGATGGCAGAAGTCCACCTAACAGTAGGGAGGGCGGTTGGAGACTCAAGTATCTAAAAGGGAATCAGAACTGGCATTTTAACCCATGCAATGGGATGTAGTGAGTACAGCAAAGAACTTTTTTTCTTGCTTTAATTCTCTTCCAAATCACCCCTTATGAGCCTTAGGGATAGGAGGACCTTATTATTTTTTTCCTTCCTCAATCCACCATTGCTTTTAAAGCGTAAAATCTGGTTTTAAAAGCCTAATAAGGGTATCTTAGAAGGAAAAAATAAATTGGGGAAAATAGCAAGACGAAGCCACTAGAGAAGCGAGAAGGACGTAAGGAGATCCTAGCAGGCAGGGCCTCATGGGATGGATACAGGAACATCCATAGATGAACCACCTTCTGCCTGGGGCAGCCTGGAGCATGATGCCTACAGAAGCTTGAGTAAATTCAGGGTAACAGGAGCAGTTTGTCTGTCCCATGGTGGCATTCCCTCGGTGTCAAATTCTTGTGGTCAGAGGTAGCAGACTCAAATGCTCCCGGGAGCCAGGCAGGTAACCGCTAATGAACCAAGCGAGTAGGATGGAGACTGCAGAGGTTTGCAGCACAAGTGGGCTCTGACACATTACTCCCTGAAGAGATCTGGGCCAATGCTGCTGTCTCTTCTGAATTTTAAGGAAATTCTAGGAACCCCAGGGCTGGCGAGAACTGGGCCACCAGCTGGTGCCTCTGGGTTCAGGTTCATTACCGAAAACGGGCAAAGGGAAAAAGGACCTAACCCTGACAAGCCCAGGAAGTTTATCTTACAAATTAGCAAAGTGAGGGGCGCCTGGGTGGCTCAGTTGGTTAAACGACTGCCTTCGGCTCAGGTCATGATCCTGGAGTCCCGGGATCGAGTCCCACATCAGGCTCCCTGCTCAGCCCGGAGTCTGCTTTTCCCTCTGACCCTCCTCCCTCTCATGCTCTCTGTCTCTCATTGTCTCTCTCACAAATAAATAAAATCTTAAAAAAAAAAAACAAAAAAAAAAACAAAAAAAAAAAAAACAAATTAGCAAAGTGGAAAAAAACAACAACAACTGAACTAAACTAAAACCCAACAAACCCTCCAACAGGCAAGGAATAATAATTCCATACTGTCCTGTGAGACTCTAAATGGCTTGGTCCCAGTGCTGGAAAAGCACATCATGGATTTATATTTTTCACTCCCTATGACTCTTGTGTGACAGAGTTCCATTTGTTTTTGTAGGGCAGATATTTATCGCAACCACACTCTTGCTACCTTTTAAAATTGTAGTTGTGTATTCTGGGCTTAGTTAAGAACTCACCGTCTGCTCACACCTCAGTGATAGGCTTCGAGGCTTCATCTTTCTAGACCAGTGTTCCTGCCCCATTCAGCAGGGTCACTGAGACTTTGAAAAAACAGCTGGTGGGGTGCCTGGGTGGCTCAGATGGTTGAGCCTCTGCCTTCGGCTCAGGTCATGATTCCAGGGTCCTGGGATCGAGCCCCGCATTGGGCTCCTTGCTTGGCAGGGAACCTGCTTCTCCCTCTCCCTCTGCTGTTCCCCCTGCTTGTGCTCTCTCACTCTCTCTGTCAAATAAATAAATAAAATCTTCAAAAAGAAAAGAAAGAAAAAACAGCTGGAAACTACACATATTCTAATCTCCACCCCAAAATTTGGCACTCGGAGGCAAGTTCACAGATACCTAGAGATCTATTCGTAGTCTCCTACCCAGACAAGAACTCTGGCTCCAGGCTGAAGAGCCCTTTATTATTTTCAACCCTTTTTTTTAAAATATGTTTCAATCATTTAGGTTTGTTTTTCCAAAATTTCTCCCCACCTGCATATATTTCTTGTGATGAGAAACTTGACTTTCTCACGGAAGTGCGGGTGGTGAGTCTTCCAGTTTTATACAAGTCACACATTCGCCCCCAGGAAAGCCACCGTGAGAGGAAATGAGAAGGCTGGTGAACTTCCGGAGGAACTGGCCCCTGTTCTGAACGTTTCCCGCTGCAGACGCCTGCCGCAGCGTTACATCATGACACACAGATCCTTCAGGTGGCCACGGCTCGTTCAGGAGCCTCCCAACATTTAGCTCTTCTCATCTGTCCTCAGCACCACTAACCAGGCAAATGGACCTTCAGCATCATCTCTCTCACATTTATTTGTTTGCTCAAAATCCATGGCCCGACACATACATATAAACTCCTCTTTCTGGTTTTCAAATAAGCTACAGGACATTGTGTTGGCAGTGTGGTGTTTTGAAAAGAAACAACAGCAACAAATAAAAATAAGCTGTGGCCTCCTGCTGGTCTCAGTTTGCCTCTCTGTTAAGGGGGATTCGTAATACCTATTCCATAGATTTGTTGTACGAATTAAAAGGGGTGGTGCATGCAACGTGCTTAGCACATTGCCTCCTATAAACTTAATGCTAAGTAAATAGTAACTGTAATTGCTATAATCAATCATCGAGGTAATGATACATTCCTAGATCTGCTATTTTTGACTGTGTGATCACGGGCTCATTACTCAACTCCTGTGAGTCTGTTTCCTCATCTGAAAAATCAGGATAGGTCCTAGATTTAAGACTGTCATAAGGATTAGCAGATACAAATGCATGGCAGACGGTCCACAAATGCGGGGTCCTTCGTGTATTCTTTTGCCTGTCCCCACCCTTGCTCCTCCCCCTTGTGGACCACGAGTGAGTATTCCAAAATGCCCTATGATCTCATCAGACTTGCTACAGACACTCTTCGCGCTTGGCCACACCTCTTTTCCATCCATCGAATTCTGCCCGTTCTTAAAAATCCAAGACAAGGACCGGTTTCTCCGTGAAACCTTTGCTGACTACATCCTTTGCCACCGACTTCCCTCTTGACTGAACAAGTACATTTCTTCAAGTGGTTGTCACACAATTTAGCCATTAATTACATTCTGTCTTGTTCGCTACAGAGATGCCTTGTACCTCACGTCGATACCATCTCAGATATGAAAATCAATCCCCTCTTCATTCATTTGAGGACCAGAAAATCTTCTATGTGCTTAAAGGAAATTAAGCTCATCTCCTCTTTTCTTTGTTGCAGTTTCTTTGCATGAACAAGGAATGGTGCACATGACAGTGAAGGACTACATGAGGTAGGTGGCAGGACCCACATGGCTCCACTCCAGTATTTTACAACCACATCTTTCATAAATGAAATGGAAGTGAGGAGACTCCTTAATACTGCCAGGGAGCTTGGGATCTTGTCACTGGTTTAGCCACAGCACCTAGAATGCTTTCACGAGCCTTGAGAGAAATAGAGGTTCTTTCAACGTCATAAAGGAGTGAACAGATTCAATCAACAAATGCTGGTGTGGGGTGTGGGCAAAGAATTTAATTAAAACATATGCATAAAAGGCATTTTACTATAACACAACGGTTCAGAAGGACCGGTTCATAAAATAGTTGCGTTCGTATTCTCACCTTGTCAATATTATTCATCGCCATGCTGTTCGCTGGGCAATAATACAGTTGACCTTTAAACAACATGGCTTTGAACGTGTGGGTCCACCTATATGCAGACATTTTTAAAATTCAAGTGTAATTACCATACAGGGCTGGTTTCAGGTGTACAATGTAACAATTTAACTGTTCTATATATTTCTCAGTGCTCATCAAGATAAGTGTACTCTTAATTCTATTTCACCCATCCCAGGACCCACCTCCCCTCTGGCAACCACCAGTTTGTTCTCTGTATTTAAGAGTCTAGGGCTTTATGTTTATCTCTTTTTTCTTTGTTTGTTTATTTGTTTTGTGTCTTCAATCCACATCTGAGTGAAATCACATGGTATTTGTCCTTCTCCAACTGACTTATTTCACTAGGCAGATTTTTTATAAGTACAATACAGTACTATAAATGTGTTTTCCTTTTGATTTTCTTAATATCATTTTCTTCTCTCTAGCTTACTTTACTGTATAACACAATATACTATATATGACATACAAAATATGTGCTAATTGACTCTTATGGTAAGGTTTTCAGTCAACAGTAGGTTATTAGTAGTTAAGTATTAGGGGAGTCCAAAGTTATACGTAGATTTTTGACTGTGTCGGGGGTCAGTGCCCCTAGCCCCCATGTTGTTCAAGGGTCAACTATGCATAAGATTTCCAATGTTACAGGTAGAAAGCAGCGAGAGTCTCTAATACGAGGATAGACTAGGTCTCAAGGTAGTGCCCAGCAGTGGCAATAGCATCACCTCAGAACTTAATAGCATTGCCAATTTTTGAGGCCCATCCCAGACATTTGGAGTCAGGAAATCTGGAGGTAGGGTTCAGAAATCTGTGTTTTTACAAGCCCCTCAGATGATTCTGAGAAACACTCTGGTTTAAGAACCACTGGCATAGACTGTGAGCTTTTTGAGGTTGGGAACTCTGCTCCCATACCTCAGCCACCCGTGCATTTTCAAGATAATCTCAACTCGTTGAAAACCAAGTATTCAATACTGTCTCCCTCTGACTCCCACCAAGTCACAAGTAAAACGCTACTTTGTCATAGTTTTCCCCTCTTAGCAGATTAGCTATTTTTGCTGCTCACGGAATCAGAGAGCTCTAAAGGACCCCAGAAATGTCTTAGGCAACTTTCTTATTTTGTTGAAGAGGAAAATGAAAGCCAAGGTCAGTGACTCACTCCTGCTCTCATGGCTTGGTTAGAACCATGACTATACATACAGGGATTCTCCTGGATCCAAGGCCAGGGCAGTTTCTGGGTGGCTCTGCCAAACATTACAAAGTAAGGTGTGATCCTCAAACCCAGAATGAAACAGAAATATGGCAGGCTTAAAACAAACTGAGGGGAGGCAATAAATAAAAGGATATCTTCTGCGTCTCTCTGGGGCTCCCAGCAAACTCAACCATCTGTTAACACCAGAGTCTTTATTATTCAGAAACATACACTTTCTTCACCTTAACGCAGAGAAGCAATTGAACAAAGAGGCAAGGACCAGCTATTCTGACTAAATGTGGGACAAGGACTAAGGTAAATTCAAGATAACTTGGTCTCCTAGGGAAACTTGATATCTACATGGTGTTCTTTGATTAATTCCAATCTTGGGCCAACTGGTTGTTCTGACTGGTGAGGCTAGATGTACTGATGCTATAACCAAGCTCTATAAAGCTGAACTATATTACAACAGGATTTCATTCTGTTTGGAAGTGCTTTCAAATGACTTGCAATGTAGGCCTATTTGGATAGAGTGACACTCTTTTTTGTGGTAGTAGAGGAGTCGGTTACTCCTTGTTGCACATGGATGGCCACAGGAGCCCCGGAGACAGCATTTGGAGATTGTTAACCCTGCGATATGGAATCCTTCACCATTATGGGAATTAATACAGAGTCACTTCAGTGACTGCTCACCGTACCTCTTTCATCACACAATTTTAACTTCTTTGGAAAGTTGGTGCTTAACAGAGCTGTGTTCCTGAAAGGTTCCCCAATGATTTGCCATCTGTCAAAAGTGAGACATTCTGTCACCTTTATAATGAGCACTGGCGGGCACCTAACACTTAAATTCTCACACCTTCTGTAACACAACGCTCTTGAAAAGAGGAGCAGCTTCTCCACTGCATGCTCTCTCTTTTTCAAAGGTGTGGCCATTATGGGATTATTAGAAATGAGGAGGAGGGCGCCTGGGTGGCTCAGTTGGTTAAGCGACTGCCTTCGGCTCAGGTCATGATCCTGGAGTCCCAGGATTGAGTCCCGCATCGGGCTCCCTGCTCGGCAGGGAGTCTGCTTCTCCCTCTGACCCTCCCCCGTCTCATGCTCTCTCTCTCTATCTCATTCTCTCTCTCAAAAAAATAAATAAAAAATCTAAAAAAAAAAAAAAAAAAGAAATGAGGAGGAAATGGAAATGTTTGTTCTGGAAGGGAAAGATTCACAATGATCTTCCAGGGGACTATCTAAATCAACACAACTCATCATTGGTATTTTCCCCCAACTGTAGATCTCTGCATCTGTTTTCAGAAACTCCTACCCTTTCCAGAGGGACCAGTTTCAACTCTTGCCATTCTGCTGCAAGTATACCACAAAGGTATGTGATTTCCAGGCACTTGTCATCCAGAGAAATCATTCGGTGTGACAATGGATTTCATGAAATTATAAATAGGCACTTGAGAAATAACTTGTTGAATGAACAGATGAGAGAATAAATAAAGGATTTTCAAGTCTCCAACTTGCAAGAACAATGTAAAAGAGTCAGTGAAATCAAACTAAATATCTGTTGAACTAAATTTGGAGATGGCCAAACAAACTACTGGCCAACACATTTTATGGAATTCTACACAGTGATAAAAGGAATAGGCAGAGAGAACTATATACACGAACTTAGAATGATCTTCGACTCATATTTTTCAAGGGAAAAAAGCAAGATGCAGAAAGATACATAGAGTATGCTACTATTTATAGAGCGAACCAGTTACAACTAGAAAGCATATATGTAACAGAAAAATATCTAGAAGGATACATATAAATTTAGTAGGAAGGGAGTCAGGATTGGTGGGGGTAATGGCTAAGAGGAAAGAGAGCTTTATGTATAATATAATAATTTTTTAACAAGGTGAATATATTTTAGGTATTTCTTGCATAATTAAATATAAATAAGAGTTAATGGTATTAAAAATATGTTTAGTGACAAATCAATCAATAAATACATTCTTGGACATGAGGTTCTGAACCTCTGGAAGGCAGAACTATGTCCTTGGTCCTTTTTGTGCCATGGGTGCCTAGCAGAGAGCCTGGAACGTGACAGATGTTCCATAAATATTTGTATAAATGGGCAGGATAAAAATTTGTACAGTGAGGTCAATACGAGCACAGATTAAATCTTTCATGTGCAATTTAGATTTCTCGCAAGAATTTTTTTCTCCCTTGAAATTTTTTTATTTAAAGGTATCAAGTGATTGGTACCCCTGGTCTCCAGTTGTTTCCAATGATTAGGATATCCAAGCTGAGCCATTTAAGCCCTGCAGTAAGAGTTTTTGGCTTATCTTTTCTTCCTTGATCGAATCAGGAGGCAAAGCACCAGATCTCTATGTCACATAAGAAAGTGTGAACGCGATGTTGGGTAATGTGTGGTAAGTGGGCCAGCCCAAGGAGACTACAGGTGGCTGTTGTTAAATGTGTGAATGGCTAAATAAATGAATTGTAATTAATCCAATTTAAATGATGAAGTCATGAAAATAAATCATCCAAACTATCTCAAATAAGCTCCTTAGTGTTGCATGGAAAGTAGAGGCAAACGGGAACTTGCAACAAAAGAGCCTAGCAAACCTAGGAAAACCTTATCAAAAGTTCTACTTCCCACACTGTCCATGAGTTTTAAAAGGTCAATAGCACCAGTCACCAAGGAGAAGGGCAGTAATTGGGAAGTAGCTGGTATACATAAATATAATTTCCAGATAACCAAAGTTTATTATTTTAAGTACCAAAACTGAGTCAAACAGTTTAAAGAAACCACTTATTTCTCACCCACGTCCAAAAAAAAAAAAAATACAGAACATACTTTAATCCTACTTAGGGACTGAAAATCATTACTTGTAAGTATCAGTCCTTGGAGTCTGCCTTTAGTGATTTCATCAACAGATCTGTGTAGCTGACAATGCTCCCAGACTGATTCTTTTTAAAAACATTCTTTTTTGAGTTCCACTGTTTACAGGGTTTTGCTTTTTTTCTTCTGTTTCACATTGCCATGAACTACCATTTCTTTGTGGTTATCAGTGTATTACTTCTGGCTTCTGACCCACAATCTCTCTGCCCTATCTAACTTAACATTTGCCTATTATGAAATGGAAAGTCAGATAAATAAACTCACTGGTCTTGCACAGAAAGTACAGACAAGCAGTCCCTGAGTGGGAGTGATGGACTATCCTTTAAGTAAGTATGTATGAGCTCTGGTAGATGCACCATCTATTTGTCTATTTAGGTTTCTTCCACTCAATTTCTGGAAGATTGGGGTGGGGGGGCAAGGTGACTAGAAAAAAAAAAAACAGATTTTGTTAAGTGAACTGTTACTGGATAAAGATATTCATATTTTTACCACAGCATTCCTGAATGGCTGGAGTTTTGGGAAGAAGATCCAGTGGAGATTCTCTTGGATCTGGGGTTTGGTACAGATGAGCCAGACATCTGTACACAAATCCCAGCCAGATTCCTGGGCTGTGGCTCAGCTGCCAGAGGAATCAACATCCGGGTTTTTCTTGAAGCTCAAAAGCAGCGAATGGACATTGAGAACCCTGACTTATATGGTAAGTGAAGGCTGCATGGCTTCCGAATCTCAGCAATGGGGGTGAGTGGCCAGATGAGCCACAGTAGCAGGAGGGACTCTCTGGAAGATGTGTGCAGTAGCAATCAGCCCTCTATTGCGGTGGCCTAGAACAGAAATGTGTACGTCTTGATCACTCTGTGTGTCTGCTGCATGTGTGTGCGTTTGGGGGAAAGATCTGCTCCATGTTGTCCTCCTATATGGACTTGGCCCCATCATCTGGAATGTCACTGGTTGCAGTGACAGAGAAAAGGTGGAAATGGAGAATCATACTTGACTCTTACCTCTTTCTGCTCAGAATTTACCCAACGATTTCATTGTCAGATTTCACTGGCCAAAATCAGTCACATGGCCATGCTTAACTCCAAAGGGGTGAGAATGTGCAATCTTACCGTATGTCCAGAAAAAAGAAAATGCAATACCTGTGAACAGCACTAATGTATACCATAACCACATACCCAGGAGGCAGAGGAACCAGGATCTGGCAAAGCTTATCACCAGTCACAAGGTGAAACCTTAATTTCCTCATGTATGAGGCTTAGAACACTTCCTATTCCACCACGAGCTGTAAGTGGTAGGTGTTAAGCTGTCACATTTCCAGATTTGTGGATTAACTATGCCTTACCCTCTTAGTTATCACGCATGCTGCTATTTTTCCCCACCTGGTGCTCAATGGAATACTTTTCTCTAGGACATTACTAGGATGTTCTTGGAGCATGTGTACTATGCTCAAATAATTTGGGGGAAAGATGACTGGGAGTTAAACAGGTTTATGTACTTCAGAATTTGCTTAATATGCTGAAGTACACTCTGGGTCTCCTAGAGAGGATGCAGGGCAGCATTTTCAAAATCATTTAAATACAAAACCCCTCTTGGAGGAGCATTGAAGAACATCTCCCCCATGGGATAGAGTTTGCAGAATTCTGGACTGGAGAAAATGCCAAAATTCTGTTTCTGAAATTTGTTCTTTAAATAAATTCATGAAAGTCTTTCTCAATCAAATATCTTAGGTTTTTCACTTTAGCCTCTGTTTCCCCCCCCCCCATTTTCATGTGGGTGAAATGGGTCTCAAAATCTCAACAATGCAATTTTTAAAAAAGAGTATGTATCCCTGAAGGTATTGCAATGCCATGTCTCTTTACCTTTTAGAGGAAATTAGTATCATTCTTTGTTGTCTCCTCCTGACATAGGGAAATGTGAGGTCTTTGATCAGTTCTTTCTTTGGAGAAAATAATAGCACTTCTCACTATTTGGGGAGTGTTTGACCTGAGCTGTGATGTAAACATTTTACAGATGAAATTGACACAGGGATTAAAGAAGACCCGGGAGATGGGCCCCTAGTCCTGTGATTGTGCCTCACTCTTATTTCCACCATCAACACCGTGCTAATAACGCACAGTAACTGTTCTCACTCAACACTTACCAGGACACCTCTGATTCAAAAAAACTGAGATGATCAAATGTAAAACAAGAAATAATAAAATTAGTTGGTTGTTCTAAAAACAGAAGGGAAAGTATGTCTCATTCAAAGTCCATAAAAAAAGCTTCAAACTTTTTTTTTAAGATTTTATTTATTTATTTATTTGAGAGAGAGAAACAGCATGAGAGGGGAGAGGGTCAGAGGGAGAAGCAGGCTCCCTGCTGAGCCGGGAGCCCTTTGTTGGACTCCATCCCAGGACTCCGGGATCATGACGTGAGCCAAAAGCAGTCACTGAACTAACTGAGCCACCCAGGTGCCCAAAAAAGCTTCAAACTTAAAGGGATGAGAATCAGTTGCTTCATTGCTCAATCTCCCCAAAGTCAACAACAAACAAAAAACAAAACAAAACAAAAAACAAAACAATAAGAAAACACTCCCACTCCTCTAATACCACAAGATTGTGTTCTTTGAATTGACTCAACCAGTTAAATGGATAGATTTTTCAATTAGCAATAATCGCGCCTCGGATAAACCTCATTGGCTACGATACTGCCACTGGGCAAAGCTAAATGGATAGATTTTTATCTTAGTCTAACAATTCTGCTATAGGATGGATGTTAAGACAATCATAAAAGTACAATTATGATTTAGTCATACCCTTGGGCTCACAAAAAAAAAAAAAAGATTTAGTTTCAACTAAAGCTGAATTTAGGGGAAAAATGTAATCAGAATGCTTCTGAAAATATTCAGAACCCAAGAGTTCATCTTGGTCTTAAAAAAATATCACGATCTTCTGTGAAAAGTCCATCACAGTTTTTAAAGTAGAAGGATTGGTAGTCACTATCTTCCCTTTTCCGGTGAAGGGAGCAGGTAGGCACAAGGATATGCTCATGGGAAAGTCAGTAGCATTGCTGTGCTGGTGCAAACAACAGAACAGAGGACAGTGTCCTTACCCACCAACGTGGCCTTTGACCACTGCTGAGCTATGCAACCCAGCATGCTATCACCGGGGTTGAGAAAAGGCTGTGTAATAAAAACAAAGTGTTCTGTTGCCATCATTTTGGTTTTATTATCTGGAGATACCAAAACTATTTTTCACCATTTTCTTTCAAAGTGGCAATGTGTCCCCAAATTGCCCTAGCTGCACTAGGTCCCTTCCATACGTTAATGAAGTCAATACTTGCGAATTGCCTAAATGAACCATCCAGCAAGACTTACAAATCGAGGAGTTGGTTCATTTGAAAAGGCAAATGGATTTTCACATTAATGACTGTCTTCTCTTGGATGATTGAGGACAATATATTTCCGTCCTGAGTCTTACACATTTATAACTCTAACTCCTGATATTTGTACAGCATTGTGCTTTTCACAACAGGTGTGAGAGATACATAAGATGGGTATTATTACCCTCATTCCCCAGATGAGGAAACTGACCATTTCCTATGTGCTTGGCACAGGCCCTAGGCACCATATTTCTATTAATTCATTTACTATGACATCACCCTTCCGGGGATTGGTTGACCTGGGATTTGGATCCAGGCCTTCTGACTCTATATTCCATAATCTTTGCACACTATTAGGTGACAGTATAGGTGGAGATGGTGGAAGTGATGATTAAGATATCTGCCACCTAAAGCCATGGAAGAATATGCAAATTCACCTCATATGAAAGAGCTAGGTTCACTCTTTACCATTTAGTTTAATATATAAGATTAAATTAAGATTCATCCTCGCCTATAGTTTTTATGGATTCACACATAAACACGACAGGCATATATGAATGTATATAGTCATGCATATTTAACCAAGTATAAAAGGTGTTCACTTTCCCCGTGACACAAGGGCATCTCCTTCTGTTGGGGAATCACCTCCATAATAACCAGTGGCATGTACTGAGAAAAACTTGAGTTTCAAGAGCTTGTAGTCCTTCCCATCTTGAAAACACATGTGTCACCAACCTTTTCCATTTTGACCACATGCATGCAGTTTCGTGGAAAAGACACAGTCTAAAAATTCTGTGCTCCTTGAATTGTTCAGGTCGTTTCAGACAGCTGGAGATCCTGGGCCACGCAGTCAGTGCCTTCTCATCTTTGCTGGATAATGTTAACATCCTGCCAAACAAAGCTGAAGAGGAAGATAGAGGGGAAAACGTGCAAAGAACCTCAGTGAATGAAGCCAAAGAACATCGAAGAAAAATGGGTGAACTTTTCAAGAGAGCTTCAAAGCAGAGCATTAGGAGAGACTGCAGCCCAAAAGCATCAGAGTCATTGAAGATGAGGGGCAAGTTTTTCATCACCTCTGCAAAATCAGGAGAGTGTGGAGCAGAGTTACCAGTTGTGACAAACAACGATGACGAAAGTCATTTGTCTCCTTCGGCAGAGCACTCATCTCTCCAAGCCTGTGATGATTTGGTACCTTGTCATTCTCCCCGAGGTCTTCTGAGCAAGCAATGGTCTTGCTCATCCACACTGGCCAAGAGGGCTCCTCTTTCCTGTATGTCTGAGAGGTCAGTCAAGGATAGAACTCAAAAGGTGAACTCTACTCAAACTAACAAGCACAAGAGCTTGTCTTGTGTCGCAAGTGAAGCACCAGACTCCTTTGAAATGGAAGAGGTCAGTGTTATACCTACACGCTCAACTTCCAAGGGAACAACCCTCCCCAAGGCATTTTCTGCCTCCTACATTCAGTTGACCCCTTAATCTTTCACCCCCTCAGCATTATATCTTATTGTTCCAAACTCCTGTTTTTAGTCTAGGACATTTAAGGCCATTCTAGCATGCTTCCATCCACTTTCTAACTTTCCTTGTTTCACCGCCTTGGAGGGTGAAACAAGTGCTTGCCACTCAATGCAACTTGCCCACCACTTCCACTCTGGCTTCTCACAGCCTTGGCAGGGAGAGCTTATATGACAGAGACTGTACCTGTGTGTCGATGACATCTCCCCCGCTGGTCTGTCAGCTCCCCGATGACCAGGTTTTGTCCTCAAGGAGATGTGTCTTGGAAGTATTTCCCCCCATGATGCCTCATGCAGGGCCTTGGATAAAGAACTAGGGACTTGGGTTTGGTTTTGATTTTACAGGACTAGTATTTTATTTGTTTGCTTGCTTTAGAATTTATCGATACTCACATAACTTGACCTGCATTGCACACATATATATTCACCACTCTGTGCACCAAGAGCTCTCCGCGTCAGCCTCATCCCTAGGCCAGTATACCTTTCTGGGGCTGGTCCCACCTTCTTCCGGCGCCCGTGCAGTTGGCATTGTCCGCCTCATTCTATGCCGCTGTGAGCCGACCCCGGGCAAGTATGAATGCACTTGAGGCTGACTTATTGGGGTAGTTCTCCCACTTCTGGCTCTCCCTGGACTGCACTTTGGCACAGCACCCCTTGGCATGGGTCCTGTGGGCTGACTGAAGTTCACGCATCAGTGGCTGCTTGCCTCCATCCTTTTTACCACATGTTATGCAGCCTGATCACCATACATTCTATTCTTAAAACACAGGCGTGAAACATGGGATAGGGAAAAGATTATACTTTTACAGACCCTTTCCCCACTCATGCCTCTTCACACTGCCTGTTTTCTCCTCTCCACACCATTCATTTCCCATCCACCCAGGGTCAGACCCTCATAACCCCATGCACTTCTCTCTCCTGACTGGGAGAAAGACTAATGTCAGTCAATCAGTTAAAGAGCTTTTGTTCAAACAAAACAACAAATATGTATATATATGTATATATATTAATTCACATATTTTTCAATGTGCTTCTTCATCTTTACCTTCCCTCACTCATGCTAATTTTCACCCTCATTTAGATGACAGCCCCCGCCATGCACTCCTCAGTCTTTAAAAAAAAAAACATACACACATTTTCACACATTTCTCTTTTCTTTAATATAATGACAAGGAAGAACAAAAGAGCAAAATTTTCCCCTTTATCATGTAAATTATCCAGAAGTGGGACAGGGTATTTTTATGCAAATCCGAGGGTGGGCCCGCCTTTCCTTTGAGCCCTGGACATGCTAGGCACTCTGATGGGCTCTGGGGGGCAGACTCCGCCCTCACAGGAACCTCTGTGCCCTGGCAGAGATGGGTCCAGAAACCAGTAACACGCAGGGAGAGTGCCAGCTCTACTGGTAAACTTTTATATCACTTTAGACACGTTTGGGATCTCTGGGGAGCAAGAAGAGAGGTTCTTAACCCGCTGGGGGCTAGAGGACCAAGGAACTTGAAGGAAGTAAGGCTTACCCATAGCCCTAAAAGAAGAGGAGGAAGTAGGTGAATATGCCTATTTGTAGCCCTCCCCATCCCACAAAGATACAACAGTTGCCTCAAAATCCGTAGCTGTCAATACTCCTAATATCTATGTATATATGCTTATATGTGTACATGTCTTATGTCAAAGTGATTTCAAGAACCTTAAAGTATTTTGAAAAAACCTTAAAATATTAATCTGAATGTAAACCAGTAGCTTACAAATGAATAAAAATTACAAATGGAGAAAAAAGCAGACCTTTGGTCTCGTGCCCTGATCTGAAGATAAACTGAGGTGGCACTAAGAAAAATTATTTTCTTTTAATTCAATCTTGCAAAGATTATTTAATTACCAAGCTACTACTCAAAGTTCTATAATGAATATCAAGAAAATCTGCAAACCATTTGTCAGTCTGCTATATCACCTACGGTCCAAACAAGAAATGTCACCATCTCCAGCCTGTTGGCACACCCCACAGAGGCTACTGTTCCCTTACGAAGTTTTTTATGCTTCAGGCTAGACTGACTTAGAGGAAAATAATGTCCATTGGATGCCATCTATATGTGAGAGTACACAGAGAGATAAATATCATATTCAGCATAAAAAGGACTGAGGAAAGAATGTCAGTTCTTGCATGGTACACTATCAAATATTCTTAAATGACAATTATTCAAGGAAAAGCTATGTGGTAGTATATGTGGGGGTGGGAAGAAACTCAGACACCAAAATAAAAGAAAACAAACTCACCTGTTTTTAGGCACATAGTAGGTACTCAGTAAATATTTATGAATGAGTAAGTCAACGAGAAAAATATTTGGTAATATTAATTTAGTCTGTGGGTGGCATCCATAGAGAAACAGAATATTCTGTTGAACTACATAGCCAACTTTGTTTATGGTGTTTCTTTAATATTTGCCCAGATTTGTGTGTGTGAGAGGCTGTCTGCATATCTAAGGCAGAGAGAGCCCCGAAAACAATATAAAAGAAACTCACTACTTGAATTTTGTTTTTCTAAAAAATATACTTAAAAAATATTACATCCTCATCACAGACTGGGAGAAAAATATTTGTTTCACTCGATACCAATGGATGAGTAAATGAGGCTTGGGTAGGTTGCATCTTAAACAGGAGCTAATGCCAGATTTAATAGTCATTTTTTAATGGCAAATTTAAAAATCCAATTATAAGAAATGAAAAATATGTGTGAAATTGGCAGATTTTCATGGCATTTAAAACACAAGCCAATGTCCTTAAATATCTAGCTATCCGAATTTCAACTGTGGTTGGCCAAAATTTGCCTCCAGATCAATCTATGATGATTTCCCTAACATCCTATTAAAGGCTGAATTTGGCAATATTTGGCTCACTTTTCAAAACTATGATTCCAAGAAAATTGTGCATAGATTTTTTTTGTGTTTAATTTTACTTAGTAAAACTGAGTCTGTTCCTTTCTTTTTTAATTGCCAAACATATTGAGAATTTAATACTAATGAAGCATCTGCAATTGTAAAGTCAAGGTAGGATGCTTCTTTATATCCACAATAAAGCATTTTAATCTTCTTCCCACTTCCATACAGGGATCCTGCTCTCTAGAACTCATGTGTGAGAATATTGCCCATATTATTAAACAATGCCAACCAGCATCCTGATTAGGTGGGAAGTATTTCCAAAGTTAATAACTATTTCTTTATTTTTAATTTTTAAAAATTTATTAATAAATTTGGCTCCGGTGGACTAACCCAAGAATACATCTGGTTTTCATTTTAAATTGTTGGGATTTTGTTGTTTGAGGGTTATTTCTCGACAGATGAATACATACTTTACATCGCACTAAATGGGCTTTTCTCTATGATAATCAGAGCGAAACAATCTCCTTATTGTACTTAAAAACTTATATGCTGAACACTGGTTTGAGTTATAAAACCAATAAAAATAATGTTAAGAAGTATGTCTAATTAATTACAAGTATAAAATAACTTCTTTGAAGAAAAGAGATGAAGGATTAAAAAGAAGGAATAGATAGTTCTTCTCACATTGCTGAGCTATATCCTTGTGGTCCTCTATTCCTGAGTTAAAGGTCATCTTTGGCCACATGTACCACAATGTTTAAATGTCCTTTGATTCAGCTTTCACTATTCAGACACCAGTCCAAATAAATAATATGACATGTAGAAAAAGATTTCTGTACAAGGATACTCATCTCACCATTATTACTTTTATTGGCAAAATTCAGAAAACATTCCACCATTAGGAGAACCATTAAGTAAATTAATGTACCTTCTAAATATGGTCTATTGTAAAGTCATTGAAAATGGTGTTTTCAAAGAAATCTTACAAGTGGGAAAAAATTTCCCCTTCTAAGTTTTGAGTGAAAAATTTTGATTGGGTGAAAAATTTTGATTACATAACTATATTCAGGAAAAAACATATTAAAAAGGAAACCTGCAAAACACACTCCAAAATATTAACAGTCACTGTTTTCTTACCTTCTTTACTTTTTTATTTATCCAGCTTCTATAGTAACCTATATTATTACTTGTAAAGAAATACTTATTATTTTGTTTTATGCATAATTTTATTCTCAATAGAGTAGTATTTATTAATTTCTGAAAAGAATTTTAAAAATAAATTCTGCTCTATCAATTTGGAAAACCGATTTTCTTTGAGCTATCTAAGCTCTGTATAGCAACTGAATTGTGAATTTTCTGAATTGCTCTCCATAAATTTACCAAGTCATAAATAAATCCCTTAGAGAGATAAAATTAAACGTGGAAAATAACTTGCTCTCTCCAAATATACTTAAAGCTCTTTAGGAGAAAAAAAAAAAAAGGAAAAAAATCTAGAATAATAGTAACATTATTATTTAAGTTTCACTCAAATGCTACATCTTCCAGACAGGGTCTCTGTTCCTCCCACCCGGAAGTGATTCCCTCATTTCTCTCTCCTGATCTCCTTTAGTTCTTTAATTTTTATCCTGAGTGCCTTGTACATGCCACCAGCCTGCAGCTGACTGTAAGCTATTTGAGTTCAGAAGTCATGGTTAATCCTCTTAGCACTAGCCAGGAGGCACTCATTATATGTTGATTAAATAAATGAAGTGAATTTATTATGAAAACATTCCTAATGAGATTGATGTATTTTGGTGTCTCAGGTCCAGAGCTTTGAGGAAGAGACCGGTAATCCTCTTGACATGATGTCGGGAATTACAGGTAAGATTTATCACGGTGTGCAAAGTCATCCATGGCCTTTCAGAAAGATGAACTAGTACTCAACTTTCTTAATATGTATAGCTTAAATTATCTTCAGAAGATGGCATAGCTACTCCTACTGCTATTTACTACCACTACAATTCCTACCTACTACGATTAGGATGGGTTAACCTGGTGATGGGTATTAAAGAGGGCACGACGTTCTGCATGGAGCACTGGGTGTTATGCACAAACAATGAATCATGGAACACTACATCAAAAACTAATGATGTAATGTATGGTGATTAACATAACAATAAAAAATTAAAAAAAAAACCCTACTAGCAATGCCAGTGTACATATAAATTTCAGACGACTTACTACAGATATGTCCCACATCCCTGGGCTGATGCAGCATGTGGTTTGTCTCAGATTAACTCTGTGTGATTTGATCAGGAGTGTGGAAGGGATTCCACATAGAACTGGGACTAACTGAGTGAATACTTTCTAACTCCTACTGACAAGTGCTTGATGTGACAAAAGTCATATCATTTTACTGGGTCTTAGGTAAGTGGAGGTAATTTTTTAAGTTCTCTGCTAGCCCTTACATTCTAAATTAAGTGATGGTAGGACCTTCATGTTAACTATCTGTGGAAACAAGTTGCCTAGATGTCACTTTCCAAATAATCTCTCAGAATCCTGTTATAGAATCCTAGACAGCAGAGAAGGAGGGCTTTCTCTACTCCTCATTCTTAAGCTCCCATTCAGCCATCATTGTGATTCAGCATTTCCATGATCCTATAACAGAGCTAAAAGTAGATAGGGATTAGTGAAGCAAAATAAAGCAGATGAAGCTAGTGCATTTCCTGGAAGAAAATATGCAAATTTTTAATTTAATTTAGTGTGGTGTCAAACACATCTTTTTCATTACAAAGTGTATGTATGGGCCTCATTTTGCTAAATGCTGTTTAGAAATTATGCATTAGTAATTATAGGGTCCTGCTGATTACATAAATTGTTATCCTGCTCTTCGAAGTAATTACCACATAACCTGCATTGAGGTTTATAAGACAAAAATAAGCATCTGTTTTCCATCTAATTGAATGTTTCTCAATGAAGCTGGAGGTCCCTGTGCCAATAGGAACTGCCTTCCCTGACATTCAATTAAGAGGTCTGCTGATATCATGTAGGGCACCTCAATCATTCCAAAAAATGATTTGGAAAGTTAGGCAACAGCACTAACCTACATTTAATTTCAAATTCAGAGAGCAAAGTAAGATGAGTGAAGGTTAACCTAATGGAGACAATCTGAACAAAAGTAAAGCAAATATAATTTATTACTTTCAAAAACAGTGTCATTAACCAAAGAAAAAATAGGACTGAGAAAAAAAACAAGTAAAACTAGTTCTATTTCTATTAATGAGAAAAAGGGGAAAAGATTACTTTTATTTATATGTGAATGAATGAATGAATTCATTATATATATGAACAAATTATATATGAATGAATTTATATATGTATATGAATATCAATGAATGAATTTTGACTCAGAGTTACCAAGATGACTTCATTTGAAAATGAAAGTACATGGACTATTTTGACCAATAGGATATGGTGGAAGTGATGCTGTGCTATGTCCAGTGTGTAGCCCTTAACCCACCTGGCTGCTTCCTGGCTCTTGAGATACCTGCTCTTGGAACATTCCCTCTGGGAAACCAGCCCTCATGTTGAGAAAATCCCAAACCACATGGGAATGTCCACTCTGGTGGACAGCCTTGAACGAGCCTCCGTGTGAGGCATCCTAGATGTCCAACCCAGTTAGACTTTCAGATGACTCCAGGCCAGATGTCATCTGACTGCCACCACATGAGAGAATCCAATCAACAACCACATAGCTGAGCTGAGTCAACCCAAAGAACCATGATAGATAATAATCAACTGTGGTTCTAGGGTCACAAGTATTTAAAGGTTTAGTAATACCAAGTGATAGTAAAAATGTGAAACAAACTTACCCATTGTTGGTTGTCAGTTAAAATCGTCCTAAGTACTTGAAGTATAATCTGTCAATGTCACATAATTTTAAAGGTATGCAACTATTCCAGTTCTGCAATTTGACCCATCAGTAGACTCCAGTGTACCCACAAGGATTTTGACTGCAAAAATATATTTATAATAACAAACAGCTAGAGGCAGCCTACCTGCCCAAAAGTATAAATTAGCTTTAAAGAAATATGGTACATTTTTACATTAAAATCTACTCAGACTTTATTTTGAAAAATGAAGCAGATATTTATGTGTTGATATGGAAAGGTCTCTGAGATCTACAGTTGTTAAATGAGAAAAAAAAATATGTGCAAAATACCTTACATAGGCATCTCTTTTTATTAAAAAAGTTATCTATTTCTACTGAGGGGAGAAAGTATGCACAGAATGCTTCTGGAAGAATATATAAGAAACTGCTAATGGAAGTACCTTAACAGAAGGGAGACTAACATGTTTCAAATTAATTGGCATCTTTTAATTTTCTTTTGTTACCGTGTGCATATGTTATTTTCATAACACTACTTAGCAAAAAATTCTGGTGATACTATAGGAAATTGACACAATAAAAGTGGGAGATTTTGTTGTTATTAATTCTCTGCTCCCCATGACAACTAGTCCAAAACTTTTGGACACTTTTTGTTTTTTTAATTTTTAAATATATTGTATGTATTTGAGGTATGAAACATGATGATTTGATATACATATACATATTGAAATGACTACCATAACCAAGCTACTCAGCATATCATCTCTTCACACAGTTTCCATTTTGTGTGTGTGGTAAGTGCGCCCGAGATCTACTCTCTTAGCAAATTTTCAATATTTTATACAGTATTATTGACTATAGTCACCAGGTACCTTAGATCTTTAGACTTATCTATATTACCCAATTGTAACTTTATATCCTTTGACCAACATCTCTTCCAAAACTGGGAAATTTTAATATTCCTCTCAGTTTTCTACAGACCAAACATGACATAGTAAAAGGTGATAGATAATATATTAATATTATAATTGAAAACATGAGCATAATAGAAAAATATTGAAATAAGTATTCTTTCTCAGTGTTCTTGGTATATTTTATTAAAAGAGCTAACAACTTGTAAATGCAAAGATGATCTCATTGATTTCTTACATATGCACACATTATGTATAGGCCACCTTATCATGGAAAATGCAGTAATATTCAAATTCAAAAATAAAAATATAAGTAACACTCCCTCCTCCCAACAAGCAAAACAAAATACTAAATCCAGGACTTGGGGACTGAGTTCTCCATCCTAAAAAATGTGCAGAAGTTGCTCATTTAAAACTGTAAGTTCAGATTATTTCAATAATAATGATGAATATTTCATATAAAATTGAAGACCTGGAACAGAAGCAGTAATCTGAGGCAAATTCATAGCATTAATTGTTTTCATTATCGAACATGTAAGAACTAAAATAAATTATTTGCCTCAAGACATCATCATAAAAATAGTAATATAAACATAATTAGAAGTTAGAGATTAAGAAGCCAGAAATTAATCATGTAGAAAGCAGGAAAAAATAATTTGATAAGTAAAATCAAAGCACTAGTTTTTTGTGTAGGGAATAAAAACAAAGTTGTCAAACCACAGAAGAGAGAAAGGCATACAAATAAAATTAGATAATCAAAATAAAACTAGAGAAAAGACAGAACCACTGATACAGAAAAGAAGTTATATCATTTGCAAAACCCATGTTTAAATTATAAAGGAATACCAATACCAATACAAGTGGTATAATTAAAACTAGGGATAATTAATATGGATGATATTTTAGAAAATGTAAGTATTTATATTACCAAATTTATATTGGTATTATGTTGTCAATATTCATATATACATATCTATTTTAAACCAAAAAAAAATTAAACCAAAAAATTAACAAAGTAACATAATAGAACTGTTAAGTAAACTAATACCATAGAGGGGAAAAATAAACAAAACTTGAGTTTACCAAAAACTATCTCTAAGAGAAGCAAAGAACAATGACAAAATAAAACCAAAATTGTTACATGAGTAGACAATTTTTCAAGAGATAATTTCTCTTCTGTATAAATCTTCCAGATAATGCAAACATTTGTAAATCTTTCCTGTTCCTTTTAGATTAAAAGAAAAACAACACAAAACCTTGATTTCAAAATTGATTAAGATGGCTCACAAAATTGATGAATTTTCCTTATGAATACAGATGTAAACATTTTTCAATAATGAGGATTTAAATGCAGTAAAGCATTAAAAGTATACTAATCCTTGAAAACTAGCTTTCATTTGAACATTTCAGTTTTTTCACAATGGAAAAACTAATTTATCAACTACAATGATAAGTTATTAAAGGAAATAAATGATATGATCAACTTGTTAGCTTAGGAAAAAGATGTGTATGTTTATAAAATATTTCACCGTTTACCAATAGAACTTTAGATGAATGAAATTTCAGATAGACAATTAAATGCAAAAAACACACCCAAATTATCAAAGGGCTAAAAGTATAGATGTAGACGAATTTTATATAATTTTGGAATAGGAAACTATTTTTAAAGAGTGGCTTAAAATGCAATAGCTAATTCAATTAATCAATTTTTCACTACCTAACATGGAACACCTATGTATGAAAAACAATCATAAAAAATTAAAAGGTAAATGACAAGCTGAGAGTGTATTTTCATCATAAACAATAAAGAATTAACAAAAACTCTTTGCAAGTAGAAATAGAAGGAAATGTTATTAGCCTAAGAGGCATCTATCAAATCTTGATAGCAACTATCAATCCTAACAACGAAACCTTCAAGGAAATCCTATTCAACTACGAACAAAACTTGCTGGCACTACTTTTATTCAGCATCAAACTAAAAGTCAAAGCAGAATGACAACACCATGAAGTAAGATGTATATAAACTTAAAAACTGTCCACCTTTGCAGACAAAATAACTGACTGCATAGAAATCCCAAGAGAATTAATAGGCATAGTAATAGAATAATAATGTTTAGCAAGTTTGTTGAATGCAAGAGCAAAATGCAAAGATCAGTATTATCTCCAAGCACCACCAGTAACAAATTAGGAAGACACTAAAGAAAAAAAAAAAAAAAAGATTTCTTTCACAATTCCAACAACAATAAACCTGTAAGAGTACCTTTGAATATATACAAAGAAGATTCAGGATATTTATTGGGAAAATTATAAAATATTATAAAATATTACCATATCTCATAACAAAGACCTAAATAAAAGCAGAGCTATGTCATGTTCATGAACAGGAACACTCAATATTATAAAGAAGCCAAGTCTTCACTAATAATAAAATTCACAATACAATTTCAATATAAATCCTAATAGGGTTGGTTTTTGTTTTGTTTTATTTTTTGTGTGTGGAACCTACAAGATTGTCCTGAAATTCCTATGTACTAGTAAAGGGCCAAGAAAAGCTAAGATAATAATGAAGATCATGGAGGAGGAATTTGTGCTACTAGAAATGAACACTTATATCATAATTGTAATTAAAGTGTTATGCCACTGTTAAAAATAAATTGGGGGGGCACCTGGGTGGCTTAGTCAGTTAAGCATCTGCCTTTCACTCAGGTCATGATCTCAGGGTCCTGGGATTGAGCCCCACGTCGGGCTCCCTGCTCAACGGGGAGTCTGCTTCTCCCTCTCACTCTCCCTCTGTGTGATCTCTCTCTCTCTCTCTCAAATAAATAAATAAAATCTTTAAAAAAAAATTTTTTTTAAGATGATGGACCAGTGAAATAGAGATTAGAAACAGACCCCTACATGTATGGAAATGAAAAGTCAGAGCAAGTTTTTCAAAACCAGTGGGGAAAAGATGAACATGATTGATACAAAAAATTGGTTATCCATATGAAAAAGATTGAAAATTAAACCCTTAGCTTGTCCCATTGACAAAGATAAATCCAAGTATAGCAAAGGTCTAAATGTGAAAAGCAAAGCTTTGGTCCTTATAGAAGAAAATAAAGAAGGGTATATTTATGACCTGAGAGCAAGACACAATTTCTTGAACGGGACACCCAAAAAACACACACTATAAAGAGAAATTCTGATAATATGACTTCATTATAAATGTTAATATTGGTTCAAAAAAGACAGCGTAAACAAAGTTCAAAGACCAGTCACAGGTCAATTACACTTCAATTAAAAAACAAAGTCACGAACTAGAAGTTATCTACAATTTATATACAGCAAGGTGTTTATTAAAAAATTAACCTATATAGAAGAAAACGTGCTCTACCCTATTATAATCAAGAACAGATAAATTTAAATGATTAGATACCATTTTAGACTGACAGAATTTTTAAAATTTGATTCTACCAAGTATTGGTGAGAGGGGAGAAATCTTACAGGGCTGGGGAGATTATAAATTGGTACAGCCATTTTGCAAAGCAGCTTGGCAAAATCAAGTAAAGTTAAAGATTCACAGACCATTTGACTTAGCCATTTCATGGGTAGCATATGCCCTAGAGAAATCCTCACATAAATGCAGATGAATGAACATATAAAAAACATTTTTTTGCAACACTGAAATAGTGAAAAACTTAAAACAACCTAAAGGCAATCAAATCAGTAAGAATAAGGTTAATGATATCGTAGCATAGTCATAAGAGTAGAATATAATACACTGCAATGATAATAAGCAAACAGGTTAATTTGTCCACATGAAAAAATATCACGACTATAAGGTGGGGGTAAATAAATCACAGTTAGGTGCATACAATATATAAAATATATTTACCTTAGCAACACCTGGTATGCATTATTAATGCACATACCAAGTAAAAGCACAAAAATACACAATGGAAATATAAACACCAAATTCAGGATCCTGGTTAACTCTGGGGAGGAAGGTAAGGAGGAAGGCAATGGGATCAGGAAGGGATAAACCCAGGTAAATAAGACTACTGTATCTATAATGTTTCCTTTAAAAAAAAAATCTGAAGTATCTATGGAAAAATGTTAAATTTTAATAGAACTGGATAGAACTGGTAGGTGGTGAGAAGAAATAGATACATGTTGTGTTATTTTCTATACTTTGTACATGTTTGAAATTTCCCAATGCAAGAGAATTGAACAAAAAATAAAGGTGTCAGTAGGAATTTTATTCAATAAGCTAATGCAAACGAAGCAGTTTTCAACCTCAGTAGTAATCTAAGAAATATACACTAAATATACACTAAAATAGGCAGATGAGTTATTAAATTGATAGAGGTTTAAGAAATCATATAATCTAATGTTGGCAAGAATACACATTGCTTTCTGGAAGGCAATATATAACATATGTATCAGAAACTTTGCAACTGTGTGTATCTTCCTACCTGGGTATGTCCTCTTTGAAGTTGCAGGAAGGCAATTATAAAAGAGGTGTGAAAAATTAGAACTAGCTTAAGTGTCCAAAGAAAGGATTGTTTAAGTAAATTGTTTAATTAAATCATGATACATTATATGGGGTATCATGCCATCATCAAAAATGAGAACTGGTATTTCATGCACAGTGGTTAAAAACTTATAATTAAGAGAGAAAAACAAAGTCATAAAATAAAATGTGTTTTTACAGAAAAAATATCTCAATTTGCTTATATAAAATTATATATATAATCTATATAATACACATAGAAATTGCATATGAAGGGCGCCTGGGTGGCTCAGATGGTTTAGCGTCTGCCTTCTGCTCAGGTCATGATCCTGGGATCCTGGGATCAAGCCCCGCGTCTCGTCGGGCTCCCTGCTCAGCAGGGAGTCTGCTTCTCCCTCTCCCTCTGCTGCTCCCCCTGCTTGTGCTCTCTCTGTCTCTCGATCACTCTCTCTCTCAAATAAATAAATAAAATAAAATTGCATATGAGTTAAACTAGAGTTAATAGTTTGGTGACCATCTCACAGTGATGGGTCTCAGGCAATGTATTTTTTTCTTTTTAAATATTTTATATGGTACAAGTTAAAATTTTTAATACAAGTTTCTAACCCTCAACCTTCCCACAAAAAAAACAAAAATAGAGAAAGCGCAAGTGTACATGGGATAGACAATGGCAGTCTAGATGATAAGTGACATCTGGTTTTTCCTTCTTTTGCTTCTCTGTATTTGCTAATTTGTCCACAACAGAATAAATAATCACTCAACCAAGATAATGCTAAATGTTCATTTTTACAAATTGAGTATATTTGGGGATTGAGTGAGACCTCAATTATTAAGGTTTTGCTAATAGGGTTTTTGCTCCAAAGCAGATTTGGAAAAGGTAGCTTTGAAGAGGTCCCTTTTACATCCTGTCTCCCCGTTGGCCTTTTGGTCTTCTTCCTCATCAGTTACCACTATATTAGATTCTGTTTATTCTCTTTCAATTTCTCATTCTCATTCTCTCTCTTATCACTCTGTTATTTCAAAGGGGCTGGTATACTAATTTAGAAGAACACCAAAAAATAGCCCATTCTCTTTTCTTAAGCAGAAAATTCTGCTGTAGAGTCCCTACCACTCTTCCTCCTTTCTCTTCTCTACCTGTAAGCTCTCCCTTTATGCTATTGCTAGCCTTAGTAAATAACACCTTTCCAGGACTCATCTGGAAAAACAGTAACCATTTGCTTATGCCTCTCTCCTTTACACTAAATTATGTTCTGCTTGAGAATAGGAATCTTATCTTATTTACCTGCCATCCCTACGCCTAGCACAGTGCCTGACCCATCAGGGAAGAGCATACATGACACCATCTAAGTTTCTCTTACCTTAGCCAGAAGAGTTTCCATTCAAATTCACCAGTGGTGATATAATGTTGCGACAGTGCACTGTGGGCAGAGTATAATGATTATCTTAAAATATAGCACATGGTATTTTTAATGATTTTACTGGCATGGATTTCAGTATTTGTAAATTAGGACTGTATCCAATATGTGTCTTCCTTTCAAATCTATGAATTGGTGCTTTCTTTTTGCATGTTGCATTTAGTCCTAAGTAATGTAGACTTAATTTATTTTGGTTTTGCACACATTCCAGCAACATCTCTCAGGAAGTTGTTTTCCCTGAATATACACGGAATCTGTTGCCTAATTCTATAATCCAATCAATTATTATTAGGAAGCAGTTCATTGTTAATTAAAAATTTATATTTGATACCCACATTTGCAGTGTCCTGAGCAGTTTCAATTACATTATTTAATGTAATCACCATAGTAGTCTTTCCTCTTTAAAAATAAGACATCAACAAATTAAGCAACTTGCCTGAGTTTACACAGGTGGCAAAGGAAAGACCAAAATTCAGGTTAAGATCTTTTGAATTCAAATCTAGTTCTCCTTCCATACTGAATTCATTCATTCAATGAATATTTAATGAGCGCTTATACATGTAAGAACCTGGTCTAGGTTCTGGGGATGCAAATGAAAGCAAAACAGAACTTAGTCTCGTGGAGCTTGTGAATTTCAGGAGAAACCAATTAATTATTGAGTTACAATTGTGATGTGTCGTGAAGGAAAAGCAAAAGAGAAATCGAAAGCTACTAACATCTGCGAAAGAGCCAAGTGCAGATTTGAGTGCCCTGCTAAAGCATCCCTTTAAATTCTTGGCAACATTTATTGAGGGCTTACTCCATGCCAGGTGCCATTCCAGGCACTTTACATGTATTAATTCATTGAATCCTCCCTTGGAGGTGGATTCTATCATTACTGTTCCCATTGCACAGATGAGGACACTGAGGTGGAGAGATGGTGTAACGGCCCACAGCCACACACCCAGAGCCCCTGTCTGCCTTTTGTTTCTGCCTGGCTTCTGAATTGACTTCGGGAGAATGAATGCACCTGGTCATAAGCTCTTAGCACTTGCCTTAACTTCTAGCGCAGTAAAGCTATTTCAGCAACAAAATTGCTCAAAGATAAACTTAGATCGCGAGACTCAGAAGATACTGGTTTCTGTAGTAATTTACACATGAATCTACTTTGCCATCTACAGTTTCATACTTGGATTATCACCACTGGCCTCCCTGACGATGGGGGTTGCTAACTTGGAGGTAAAAATTGAACTCCGCTGGCACGGAGAAGAGGGGCTCGAGTGCCCATCTCTTCTGTTGTTTGTTCGGTTGGGGTAGTGTTACTTGTTTTTAGAGAATTAGCACGCAGGAAAGAGGGAGAGCCAAAATAAAGGGAACTGATCAATCACCGGTGACTGCCTGTTCACAAAACAGATTAGGACCGGGACAATGGGGGAGACCAAGCCTCAGTGGCCCTGTCCCTTGGCTCAGTCACCTGGCCTCCATTTGAGTCCAATTGCTTAATTTTCTACACGCCCCACGAAAGGCAATTCCCATGCTGCTCTGTGTCTTCTTTATATTTCTCCATAATGCCGTCTCTGGCTGTTTAACTGCGGCAGGCTTTATGATAAGGGTTGTTTGCTTTTTCTTCCTTGGCAGTAGGCAAAGACTTAATTTTAAAAGACACACTCAAACTCAAACAGCCCTGAACGACTTACACGGAAAGCAGGGTGTTTTCTAGGCTTGTTTTTGAAATATTACAATTTTTCTTATTAGGCAATTTTATCATTGTTATAAATAAGTAATTGTACTGGGGAGAAGGGATAATCCTTATTTAATTAAATTCATCTATACTCCCAGGTTGGCAGCAACAAAACATATGTGAGACTAATACCCACAGCCTGCCGCTTTGCATGTGCAATTAAAAATTCACTCTACAGTAGCTCTGGCAGTTTAGTGTTGCTTTTGGCATTTACAAATTCTTTTATTTTGTGACTTTTTTTTTTACCATACACATATGCTGGAGCAGATGTTGCTTATTTGTTGTTTATTCAAATCTGTAGGCTCTGGCAGCTAACTCCATTGTTCTGTAATGAAGCTTTATTCACTGTCCTGTATTAGGACCCAGCGCCTGCACGAGAGGCTGCCTTAGTTCCCAGTAGGATGCCACAGTTATTGCCCTTGTAGTTGGCTGTTTATAGTTGGAAGCTTGTGCTGGGGGAAGGAAACCACCACAACAAAGAGCTGGGTGGTTACGGTCGGGGGGAGTGGGAGGGAACAGGCAGGAAGGTCACCCTGCCACGCTCCGCTCTGTGGTTCTGCCCCGGTGGCCTCAGCCTGGCGCCCGGACTCTACGGCTGTGGGGATCGGGTATCTGAAGCTCCTTCTCTGGCTCCTCTCTTCCTTGGCTTTCTTTCTCCCTTTCTAGTTATTTAATTCGTTCGCAAGCCGGGCGTCTACTGCGACTCCCCACCCGCACCCCACCCCCTTATTTCCAGCGCCCCCATGGATTCCTTAAGGGCCACGTTTAGCCAGAGGAGCTCTGTCCAGTGCAACACTGTTTCTTGCATGTATCACACCCTCATCATCTCCTTCTTCATCCACATACTGTTTCTGGCTGCCCGTGTCGTGGGGGAAGCCACACTTCATAAAGTCGAGAATGTCAGGTCCACGTTGACCAAAATAAAGACCTGCTGATCCCTTGAGCTCCAATGCCAATTTTGCCTTCTGGAAAACCCCTGTCTTGGCCAGGAGGCAATCAATCAGAGATGTAACCACCTCCATCTGGCACATTATGACATGGAACCTCACTATTAACACATTTGTGATTCATCTTGTCCCAATGAGTGGTGCCAGGGATCAAACCACATCCTCCCTCCCCGTGGCAGCTGGGAGCACTCTAGCTTCCCAGCATGCAGAGTTCACACATTGGCTCCTGTGACATCGCAAGTAACAATTCTTTTAATTATCACACCTTCCCTCCCTCTCCCCACCCACTCCACAGACATCTTGGCACCATGGGGATATTCTGCAGCCGGCAATCAGTACTTTTCTTAATTGACTGAGGATGTTCCAATAGTGTGGAGCCTGGTATTATCCACTATGGAATGAAAGGGGCAGTTGCTTGATGCTAAGTTCTGTAGATACAACACCCTCCACCGTCTTTGGTGGCTTTTACGTCCATAAGGATGCTGTCGTGTTTATTCATATTTTTAAAAAATTATTTCTCTCAATTATCTCTAAATGAATGTGAATCTCCTTAGGATTGAATTCAAGGCCTGTCGCATTCTGGCCTCAGTCCATCCTGGCAGTCTCGCTTCCTCTCCCACAGCCTGCACTGCATATATGGGGTTGCTCAGTGGCCTCCAGCGTTCCCCACCTTTCCGTCTCTGCAATGCATTGCTTCTTTTTCACGGAATCCCCCTCCAATCTCCTTTTCCACCTGCCAAATGTCACCCATCCTCAGTGTCTCGGTTCGTTGATGACTCTTCTATCACTTCCTCCAAGAACTCTGTTCCCTGGGGATGCACCTTCTTCAGTGCTCCCCTAAATTTTGACATATGCCTTTCTCTAGGCCTTAACACAGTTTGCCTTGACTTATAATTAGCTGGTGTAAGACACAGGTCCCTAATGAGACTGTTACTTCTTTTAAGGATTCTCTCCATACATCTCCATAGCTAAGGGTTGGCGTCACATCTACAGAGGGGTCAGCATGAGGAATGAGTTTAAGGAATGAGTGTACATCTTCACTGAGCATTCTGGGTGCCAGGCACTCTACAAAGCACTTTACATTCTTAATTTATCATCAAAACAGCCATGGGGGTAGGTGGATTTTACTCCCATTTTATAGATGAGAAAACCGAGCTCAGAGAGGATAAGTAATTGGGATCAATCTAGCTCAGCTAATGAGTGACCGAGCTGGGATTCACAGTTCTGTCTGACCCCAAGCTTTTATTCTTGCTAAAACACTTCTCTGTTTCCCTAGCAAAAATTTTAATGTTGTTATGTTAGAATAGCCAAGATACCACCATAATATAAAAATGTAGGTAGAACTACTGTGATAGTTCCACAGAGAAAGCACTGCTGTATTTCTAAGGAAATATTAAAATCAACATATATTCACATGGTTGAAATCATCTACACCAACAAAGGGAGCAAAGTGAAGTTTATGACTTAACCAAGGGTTGAGTTTAATATTTAAATTCAGACTTAATACATAAAAATAATGGTTATTATTATTATATTAATATTATAATATTATTATTCACACCCCCACAGAACTTGCTAGATATGAAATAAACAGGAGCGTTCCTTGCCATGCCCCTTATAAAATTTTTTGGTTTAACAAGCGATGTGTTCCAAAGTGTTTTCAGAAGACAGTTTATGCCAGATATGAAACCAAGAATGCTTTATTTCATTTTAGCCTGAGAGATTGTTTTGGAAGGGATTTGAAAATCACTCTCTCACTGATGTTTTCAATCCTGGATTGGTGATTATGCAGGGAAGGGAGGGCGTGGCTCAGGTAGTTGATGGAAGCACCAAAGATGAAAGAAAGACAGTAAGGAAGGACAGCGTTTCAGATGCTCTTTCTCTTGTGTTTTATCCCCTATTCTTACCCCAGCTCAGCCCTCCCACTTCTCTACTCCTTTCTATGTCCCTTTGATCACTGGCCAAGTGCTCCTGTAAAACCTTTCAAGGTGAAATAAGGTCATTAATTAACAAGGCCATTAATCAGGAAACCAGGCCATTAATTAAAAGGTGGTTTGTTTTGTTTTGTTTTGTTTTGTTTTTGCCAGACGTCCCAGGTTATATGAAGTAGTCTGAAGATCAGTGGCTTGGGAAAGCACAAGGGGGAAATCATAGCTTCCCAGCTCCTTTTTCAGTATCTGTCAGAAGGAAGTTCCAATTCTTGTCCAGTGTAGCAAGCATCATCCTGTAGGCACAAGGCTCTAGAAAAGGTTGAGCAAACAGGGTATCCCACTGAAAAGGAAACCAGTGCTAGAAGAGGCTTTGAGTATTAGGATTTTTCCTTCCATAACTGATCATATTCTGGTTGTTCTCCTCACCTTGGAAAGAGAGTTGGCATCTCCCCCTCCCAGCCTTCCCTGGGCAAGTTGAAGCCAGAGGTAAGGCTCATTCTTCTTCCTGGGTAGAGAGGTTAAAGAGAGGCACCGAGCCAGAGCAGCTGAGATTTTGATTGCTTTCTTCCGCTGCCAACTCTAGTCAGCTTCTGGTGCCCACACAGACATCAACGATCATATCTGACATGGTCTATTTCCTGCAGCATGTGACATTTGCCCACCTGCATGGCAATCCCACAGGTTTAACCTTGATCGGGGTCTGACGCTTTAACCAATGGGCTTTACAATTTATTTTATAAAATACAAAATGGTATGAAGTTGTAGATACTCTGTTTTCATTAAATGATTTTCTTTCAAAAATGTGTAGAGTTGGTCTCCAGGGACTTTCAAAGTTCAGTTTCTATCATTATTTTTTCTATTATATTAATAAATAATACCAATAGTGTAAATTCTTGCATTCTGAGAAAGAAGACTATTTCAAAAACCATTATTTGCTCTTTGTTAACTGGAAAGTGAATGAATTATGATTTCCTAGCAGTTGGAAGACCCTGACACACATACCCTTTTAACCTAGTGGGGCACCTGATACCTACTAGAAGCTCAAAACGGTTTGTTCAATGGGTGAATGAGATCGACAAAGATTTCCCAGGAGTTGTACTTCCGCCTATGATAAAAAGACAATCGAGCTCGTCCCGAAATGTCTGCAATAATATAAGACAGAGGGACAGACAGAAACTCATGATGTCCAATGCGCTAAGGCTTAAATGAAACCAAGGTCACACAGATAAAACTTTGCAAAGATAATGCAATCCACTATCCTAGGTTTCTGTTGATCTGACTTGATATGGAGAAAGAGCTTTGAATTTAGAGAAATAAAAGATTTTTTATGTCAATCAGACACTCATTTTCAAATATTTATATCAACTATCGTATCGATAGAGGAGTTCATCAGGGAAATTGAAGAAACTGAAGGTTTACAATGGAGATACTGAATAAAAGATATGGATCAAGATTTTTCTGGAAAAGCATTTTTTTCTTATTGTTTATTTTCCTTTGTGCATATTGCCAACTCTTTCTACACCTTCCAATACCTTCTCAGTACTTTTTTTTTTCCGGTAAAATTTTACCTCATTTAGGCTAGCAAGTCTGATAATTTCAGTGAACTCTTCACATCTACCCTTACGGTAATTTTCATTCTTTTTTTCTCTGGATGGGATGATTTCTAAGCCTGCTATGAAGCAGTCAACCTCAAGATTCTTTCCTTTGCCTTTTTCTTGGGTTAGATTCTCTCTTTCTTAGAGCTCAAGTCTTCTCTCTTTTCTCTCTTTGAATTCTCCTTTTTGTTGTTGTTGTTGCTGTTCATAGAACATCCTCCACTGATTTCATTAGATAAAAAGGATGTAGAATCAGAGCATAAAGCCCTGCCCTCAGTGTGCCGTTCACATCAGATAGTGGCCCTTCCATGCCTGATGCAGTTATCATTCTAGGATATCTTGGCAACATCACCTTGGAAATTCCTTTGGGTTTTATCTTCGTTGGATCTCCAGTTTTTTGTTTTTGTTTTTGTTTGGTACTTCTCTGTCTTGATGGATGCCTTCACTTTGATGGAAGAATATCTCTAGTAGCTTCCTAAGAAGTATGCGAAAAGGGTAAATTTCTTAAGATGTTGGGTATCTGAAAATGTCTTTATCCTGCCCTCACACTTGATTGGTAAGTTGGCTCAGCATCAAATTCTACATTCATTTCCTGCAGAATTCTGAAGGCTTTGCAGCACTGTTTGCTTGCTTCCAACGTTATAGTGTTGAGAAGTCTAAAGCCAAGGTGAACGCTGTTTTATTTTTCTGTCTTGTTAGAAGTTTAAAGATTTTCTCATTGTCTCTAGTGTTCTGAAATTTTATAATGATATGTGTGAGGCTATTTCTATCCACTGGACTCAGTGTCCAGGATCCATTTTAATCACAAATACATGTCCTTCAATTTCAAATTATTTGTTAATCATTTTTAACACTTTTTTCTCATTCTGAAAATTCTATAATTTGCATATTGGCACTAACGAACTAAGTCTTCTGCTTTTCTCAAATTTGCTCTCCTGCTTTCCTTTTCTAAAAAGTTGGATTGAATCTTTGTTAGATCCCTATTTTTTTTGGTACTTGTCTGTCTTGAGGGATGCCTTCACTTTGATGGAGGAATATTTCTAGTAGCTTTCCAAGAAGTATGCTATTCTTAAAGTTAGGTGTTTTCATCTCCTTCTAGTTCTCCCCTCATGTATTTTTATGTATTCTTCAATTTATTTTTATAATAACTTTATTGAGATATAATTTATATATGATAAAATTCACCCTTATCGTATGTACCAATTCAAAGGTTTTTAGTGTATTCACAGTTGTGTAACCATCATCACTAATTTTAGAAGACTTTCATCACCCCAAAAATAAGCCCCATACCCATTATCAGTCACTTCTTCATTTCCGATGCTCCCTCTCCCTATGACAATTGCTAATCTACTTTTTGGTTCAGTGTCGATTCTGGCCATTTCATATCGTGGAATTGTACAATTTGTGGTCTTCTATGACTGGCTTCTTTCACTTAGCATGACATTTTTGAGATTCATCCATGTTGTAGCATGTATCCATACTTTATTCCTTTTGCTATGGATGAATAATAACCTATTGTATGGATATGCCACACTTAATTTATCCGTTCATCAGTTGATAGACATTTGGGTAGTTCCCACATTTTGGCTATCATGAATAATGCTTCCTTGAACATTTATGTATAAGTTTTTGTGTAGATGTACATTTTTATTCCTCCTGGGTATATACCTAGGAATGAGATTGCTGGGCCATATGGTTGCTTTCTGTTTAACATTTTGAACAATTGTCAAATTGTTTTCCAAAGCAGCTATGCCATTTCACAGTCCTACAAGAGAGTTGCCACACAGGTCCAACAGTGACAATTCTCCAGGAATGGGGCTTTCGCATCCCTTCTGCTTGCTCCAATAAGTGCTAGAGCTGTTGGTTTTCATAGCTCTCATTACTCCAAGGGTACTGGGTTTTAGGGCTAATGTAGTTAGAGCTGGGGAGAGGATGACAGGATTCAGGTAAGGTAAGATACCACAAAGTGCACTGTTCTTACTTATATACAGCTATTCTTTTCTTGAATATAGTTCCTTAGATTGCTGCAGGACTTTGGTTAATTTCTAGAGTTCTGAATGAGTTAATTTTGACAATTCTTGCCAGTGTTCATGTTGCTTTTATGGAGTAATAGGGTTTGAAGGTCTAGAGGTACTTCTCTCTCTTTATGTCTTTGTAATAAAACACATTTCTTTACTGGAGCTTTCGTAGGATATTTGCAAGAAAAAATTATGTGTTCATTCTAACATTTTAGCCCAAACCCTACATTTGTGTTATTATTCAGTAACAATGGATTTTAAATTTTCTACTAGTAGAATATCAGGAAGAAAGACACACCAGAAGGAAAGATATTCTTAGTTAAGGCCATCTTTCTTTTAAATTCCCATATGATCAGCAGTCTGTTTTGTTTAAGTCTGAAGCCAGATCCAGTAGTTATGTTTATATTTATGTTGTATACCTAATAACACTCTGGACATTCCTGAATTTGAAAAGTGTCTCCTCAGAAATGCAGGTATCATTTTTTAATTTAAATTGCAGGTATCATTTTGAACTCCTTATTGCTCTTTGTACAGCATAAAGATATTAAGTTACATTTGTGTCCTTCTTGTCATTAATAAGAGCTTCGATATTTTCTAGCTCATATGTTTGTTCCCCACATCATCTGTGCAATAGCTCAAGCAGTCAGGCTTATTACCTTTTTTAGATGCTGGACTTTGGCTCAGAGGAGTTAAGTGACTTGCCAGAGGACAACTGGTTAGTATGCACCAAGGTTAGGAGTTGAATCCAGGTCACCTATATTAAAGTTTAGAGACCTCTTCACTACACCATCCAGTGTCCTTGATCCCAAGTAGGATGGAGTGTTTGATCATTGTTTAGTACAAACCATCCAATGCTTAAAGTACCTACATAACCTCCAAGATCTTCTTAAGCATCTAAGATAAGAGGGCTGGGGAGGTGAGTCCAGGGATGTGTCCAGTAAATGATACTTTACAAGGGAATGCAGGAACTAGATACCTTTGCTTTTGGAGGGGAGGAGAGTGTAGAAGGGACTATGAGACTTAACGTGAGCTCGGTGGCTTATATGAAAAATAATTCTGCATGCAGGTCTGCGGCTTTATACTTTTTCTAATCATTTAGCAAATATTTATTAAGCACCCATTATGTGTCCAGAGCTGTAAATAATACCAACAAAGCCTCTACAAAAAGAAAAGATGACATATAATTAATTGGTATATACGCCTCATGAATACAGTAATTTTTTCTGTATGGTTCAACACTGTATGCCCAGATCCTTAGAACATATGCAGATCCTGGTGCATAATTGATGTTCAATAAATATTTATGGAATTAATTAATTAACAAGATAATTTCAGATATTTTTAAAGGTTATAAAAAAATAAAATGGGGTAATATAGTATAAAGTGTCCTGGCCAGGGAGCTATATTTTATTGGATAATTAAGGAAGGTTTTCTGAGAAGAAAGTATCAGACACCATTGTCATCTGACTTCAGAGAAGTCATTGCTTATATTTTGAAACTAACTTCAGAAAGAACCACTGAGAAAACTCATGACTTAGCAGCTACATTTATGCTTTCAGATCACGAGGAATCCTGAACTGTCCTTTCTTGTTCCCTGGACTAGAATGGCAGGGATGGACACTGGACCTCACTGAGGGTCCACTGCTAATAGTTTCCATCACCATCAGCCAAGGGGCTATATGGATATTTCCTTTTAGCTATAAGCTGTAGGCTTGAAAATGTAACTTAGTTCAGGTTAGTTTTATATAAATTTTTGAAAGGAGAATAAGATAGCTTCTAGGACATATATATTGATTAGCAAAATTGTAGAAGTTACCATTGTCCAGAATTAACCCTTAGAAAATAAAGTAATACAGGTTCATCAAACACATACTGCCAATATATTCTCATTTCTTCTTTGGGTGTGGATACAGGACTGACTGGAGAAAACACCAAAGATTTGATATGTGTGCTTTATTGGAAAAAGGTCAGGTCACGTATATTATTTGTGTGACCTATGGTAAGTTATCTGAGGCCCACAAACCTCAAAGCTTCTATTTCCATGATGGGCATGATAAAATTTACCTAACTTGGCCGTTGTAAGAATGAGAGACAACATGTACAGAATATCACAAGCAATAACAGCAAGCAGTAAACGGTAGCTATTAGTACTATTGTTATCACTATGGATTCATCCCACAGATCATTTGCAAATCCTCTTCTGTCATTTCTATGGACGAAGATATAAAGACATGATCAGTGATTATCAATGTATTGTCCTTACTCTTTTAAGGAAAATGAAACATTAACTGATTTAAAAAATGGAAATCCTTTCTCTGATGCTTATGAGTAAAGTATGTGTCATTGCTTATACTCTAATCTTCAGGTAAGATCAAGACTATTACTAGTAACGTATTAAGTTCAAAGTAAAGACTAATACAAGTAGTATGTTAGAGTGTACTGGGAATTCTAACTCAGTTTTTTGTTAAGAGGCCTGCTTTGACAGCATTACAAGATCCCTATTATACATACAGATGTGTAAATTGTTAGAATTCTTGCAAATTTCAAGAATTGTGGTTTGTTATCAGTATATTAATAGCATTACCTTCAATTGATTATGGTTTTCGATTGTGACTTTTCTGGATTTTTTAAAAATGTAAATCATTGCTAATTTATTTTTCTTTATTTATTATATTTAGGTTAGCCTTTCAGGGCCCAGTGATGAATATTTACATATCTGGGCTTTTTGCTTTCAGTAAATTAGATTTTTTAACATTCAGTTTCTAGAGCTGTTATGAATCATTGTTACCATTTGTCTTAAAAACTGACCTTGGGGAAAGGTTTGTGTTAAAGTGTTTTATTAAGAAGTATTCCCAGAGGGGCGCCTGGGTGGCTCAGTCGTTAAGCGTCTGCCTTCGGCTCAGGTCATGATCCCGGGGTCCTGGGATCGAGCCCCACATCGGGCTCCCTGCTCTGTGGGAAGCCTGCTTCTCCCTCTCCCACTCCCCCTGCTTGTGTTCTCTCTCTGGCTGTCTCTCTCTCTGTCAAATAAATAAAATCTTTAAAAAAAAAAAAAAAGAAGTATTCCCAGAAAAAAAACAACAACAACAAAAAAACCAAACATAGGGGACTGAAGAGTGGGACCATGACGAGAAGGAGGTAATACACTTTTTAACACATCCTTCCGCACAGCAACAAAGATCTAATTTTTTCATCATCTCATTGAGTCCACAGGCACTATCTGCTATTTTAGCTTTGAAAATAGCTAGTACCTTAAATCACACAGTAGATTCCCCAGATAACCGGAAGAGTAGTTTTCAATGGCTTTTTTCTGATTTCCTCTGTGCCCAAAGCAGGAAACAGCATGAGGATTATGCACAAGGGAATGAGACAAAAAACACAAGATCAGGAAGGTTTCTCAAATGCATATGCTGGCTGCATAAACACATTAGCTTGTCTTTCAAATAATTGTCAGACTCCCAAACTTCCCCGGCCTTCTTTTTGCCTTTTCAAACCTGAGCATTCCATTGATAAGTGGAATGATTTTAATCTTGGTGGTTTGCATATATGGTGTTGTTGGCCTGGTCATGTTCCAATCTAGATAATTATATCTTCTCTTCCTCCAGCCCCCTGTTGCTTGTGCTCTGAGTGGCATTCTTCTTCCCTTTTAAGCCGACTGCTCCTGGGCACTACGGTGAGGTGGGAAACCGCTGCAAGGAGCTGTTCCAGAGATGGGTGGGCATTAGTGGTGGGGGTGCTTCAGTGGTGGGGGTGCCCGTCCCAGCACAATTTGTCTATCGACTTATTCGATAAGTAAAGCATTTGGCATCTTGCCAGAAGAAAAGCCTAGAGAAGAGAAAATCTTATGATTAGTCCTATACAGCATTGCTCTCGTTAGGATGGGGATAACGCCAACGGTTAAAAAGTGATAGACCTTTGCAGAGAAGGTGAGTCATGTAAAGGAGTTTCTCAATCCACAGTATTCATTGAGAACCTATGATAAAATCAGCCTTACAGTTAGAGTGCCCAAAAGTACCCTACCTCTGTGCAGTCATAAGGATTTCTAAGTTAAGCAAAGGGGCATTGAAATAGCAACAAACTATCCCCAACAATTTAATTAAAAGAAAATGCGTTGTCAGCACAGAATCAAAACCATCTTGCTTTTCGTGAAGAAAACTTCATTGTGAGTAGAAATTAAGAGCTCACACAAAATTATTTCAGAGAAAATGCATTCTCGTTGGTCTCCTCCATCAATAGTTGTTCTTTAGGCAAGTTCCTTACCTTCCAAATAATTCAACGTCTCATTTTCTTCCTTTTTTTTTTTTTTTAAGATTTTATTTATTCATTTGACAGAGAGAGAGAGAGAGCACAAGCAGGGGGAGGGACAAAGGCAGAGGGAGAAGTAGGCTCACCGCTGAGCTAGGAGCCCAACGCGAGACTCGATCCCAAGACCCTGGGATCATGACCTGAGCTGAAGGCAGACACTTAACCCACTGAGCCACCCAGGCTCCACTAATGTCTCATTTTCTAAGGAAAAAAAAAATCACCATACTCTTGTGATTTTCTGATTTATAGTTGTGTGCCCTCCAATTTTTGCAGTAGGGACACTACTTTATCTAAAATAAGTTCAGTTAACTTGGTTGAGAGAATGGAGATAAAATAATTGGATTTCAGGAAAAAAAAAATTTGACTTCTTCAGAAGAAATGTGCTTAAATTTACTTCTAACACTACAAATCACTGCAGGAGAAGAAAATATAGTCCCTTTTCTATTTTAGCAAGGGAAATGGTGGGAAAAGAATTTCAGAAGCACACTTATATTTATTGTGGTTGCAGAAATTGTACATGCTCTTCAAACATTCCCTGGTTGTTGTAGCCTCCCCGTCATCCTAAGGAAGCCTGGAGAAGGCAGAAGCCATGTTGCTCACAAACTTTTAGGAATTGTCATGCCCTCTTGAATGCCTTAGTGTTATAGGAGCAAGGGCTGTGATGTCTCTACCCAGATCAAAAGTGTAGCCAGTTCTCCAAACTCAAGACCTTTTCTGCTTTGTATATATCTTTCCAGTCACCAACTAATTTGCCCCTCTTCCCCCACAATATGACCAATAGCCCATAACAAATAATTGGGGCTGCTCATGGGAAAATGCAATGAGGGAAGTTTACATTATTCTTTGGGGGTTCCCTCTCATGTCCTTTTCTTCTGAGAAAACAACTCTGCTGGAGGCATCGGGGTGTTTCCACCTCCGGGTACCCACGTTTCACAAAACTTTTGGTCAAGAAAGGGAAGGTACAAATGTTTCTTTGCGGATCCATAGCTCACTTCCAAGACAAAATGCCTCCAGGAGGCTCTTCTCCTTAGAGAAGGTAGAGATGATGTTAACAAAGGTCTTGAGCCAAGAAAGCCAAAGGGAGCCAAAAAAAGGCCAGAAGCAGATTTTCAGAAACTTGCCCTCCTTAATTGGGTTATAATGTAGAACACCATAATTATAGTTGAGGATCAAGACTTACCTACAATTATTTCTAATTTGTGAACGAGGAAATCAGTACTCATAAAAGTTAAGGAACTTGCTCAAGTTACCCAGCTGGCAAGTGTTGGCATCAGGACAAAGCCCAGAACTCTCTGACTCCAAATGGCATGCTCTGCCCAGATCCCTTGCTGTAAATAACTTTATTATACAATGTGCTTTGCTGATGCAGATTGTATTCTATTAGAGGCCAGAATGGATCAGATGGCTTATTACATGTCTCACGAGGGACTGGGTGACACAAAGCATTTCCGAATTCACTCTGGATGACCTGACCGTTCACTGCCTTATATATATTACGCTGGAGAGAGGAAATCCCTCCTCCCTGCTCCCTGTCTCTGTGTTTACCTTTCTCTTCTTCCAGTTTCTAAAATATACTCCTGTTATCTTTAATCTTATATATAGTAACCATAATATTTTATTAGTTTTAAAAATAGATTTGGTCTCCTCTCCTTTTCTTTGTCCGTAAATACATGCAAGGTATTCTTTCTCTATCTCCATAGGCCTCGGGGAACCACGTTGAGCCAATATGCATACTCATGTTAGATATTTATAGGTGCAGGATTGGGGTCATGCTTATTTTCAGGCAATCAAAATTTTGTGATTATAAAATAAAAGGCTTAATGACTACATCTCTAGGCTAACCCTCATACTTTCATGTAGAAGAAAAGAAAGGCCCTTGAGGTTAGTGATTTGCTCCAAGTGCCAGTGATAATTAGTGCCAAATCCAGACCCAAGACTCTCAGTTTTGAATCTTCAATTCTAGTTATTTTATGATTAACAAATTCTCTGCGTAACATGGTCCTAATTTATTCTTTGTTTAAACTATATGTGCAAAGCAAAGGTTAAGCAGGTAAATCCACTATACCACAGCATTTTCATGTCAAGAAGAGTGTCTGACTTCTCTTCAGTCCCCAGAATTTACCTTAGTGCCTGGCACAGAGAAAACACTCAAAAATACGTATGCTGACAACCAAATAGGTTTTTAAATAAAGCATGTTCTTTAAATATTTAAAAAATCAGAGTAAGCTTTTCTGAGGATGTCTTTCTAAAAATATTTTCCTTTATAAATTTATGTTATAAATGCTTAATCAAAATAAAATGATCTCACCTTAAATTAAAACACTATAATTCAGATTCAGCTAGACTAAATGTTAAAAGAAGTTTCTTTATTTACAGATATTTAGTGATGATAAAAACCTTCAAAGAACTTTGCTGAGACTTCTTTATCTATGGCTCAATCTGTGATTTTTCCAGTGTTAAAAGGAGCCCAAGTTGATTCTAAAATCAAAGAACAGACAGAAGTTCAAGTGGGTTGTAATCTTGGCAAAAACATGTTCTACCAAGGGAAAAAAAAAAAAAGAATTCAGCCTCCAAATCTGTTACTGTGCATGCATCTTCTGGTTTTCCTTTCGTATGAGCAGAGTCCAGGAAAAAGAATCATAGCATCACATAAAGCAATGGAGTATATTTTGTGCAATCAAAGATATAAAAATTGCTTGTTTTGAAATGAGACCAACTGTATGACTCCTTTTGAAATGTCCATTTGAAATAGGCCACCTTATGACCACAATTCTATTTTAAGTTTGGGTGATAACCTTATGTTCTGAGAACTGCCACTAATAACATTTTAAGTTGCCCTCACTTACCTGGTGCTACTAGGTAGAAATAAGTTTTCCTAATATATTTTTTGTTTGTATTTTACTATTTACAGATCTGTGATTGTCTTTTTCCTTTGTTATCACGCTTCCCTTTGCTATCATGAATAACACAAAGATGGATACAACAGCTTTATTTGAGTTCCCTCCTGTAGTGGTTACTCAGGATTTCTCTTCTGAATAATTTTTAGCTTTTGAATCCAAACAGTTTTCCCATGTCAGTGAAACCATGCTCTACTGGAGAAGCCAGGGCTGTTGGGGCCCCAGATAAAAGGATTTAGTTTTAAATGTGCCCCCAAACTCTTGTTATAAGGCAGCTTATTCTTGGTAAAGGCCACTGACATCCTCAAAGTTCATTCTTAGAATATTAGACTGTGAACTTCAGGAGAGGCATGTATTGCCTAAATCTAGCACGTTGTCTAACACACCGTATGCACTCAATAGAAAAATATTTGTGGAATGAATGAATAAATAGAGCAAGCTTCTTCTAGAAGATAGCTAATCATCAGTTTTAAGATGATTTTTATTGCTTAGGAGGCATATCTTGTGAATTATGTGTTTCTAAAAAACATATGTTGGGAAAGATGTCCTGGGATATTTTTCATTGTTATCGAATTAAATAAAAAGGCAGCCTTAGTATTTTTGTTTAGCATCTACTCTATCCTTAATCTGTGGCTCTTCCACTAGACAAGCTCGTCAAAGGCTGGACTGCATCTTTCAATTCTCACTGTCCATCCTGTGCTTGGCATAGAGCAGCCGTTCAGTAAACGGTTGTTATTAAATGAATGAGAATATATATAAAATAATTTTACCAGAACTTAAAATGACTTGGGAGCAATAAAAAAGAACATTAGTATTGCAAAACAGAAAAGGAAAGAAAAATCTGACATGGAAGATATTCTTTAGAGAATCATCAGCATAAACAGGACAAAGAGAAGAGAGTGGGTAAATATGACAGATATGGAAGATGCTGCCCAATTCTCTGTTTATCTTTTCTCCAAACTTGAGTGAGTTGAGGTCCCTAAAAACCCAAACCTTGTTTTTATTAAAAAATAGATTAATCAGAATTGAAAGGAAAGAATACAATACTATGTCAAAATTAATCATGGCAAGGCATTTTTAGTTGTCTGATTGATTGTATTGAGTCTATCACTCAGGCAGGAAAGAGAAAGTATATTCAAAGGGTTTGACTGAAAAGAGTTTGAAAAGGAACTATTTATTGGGGTGGGCTCCATTCAAGGGACCAAGAAGAGATGGGGAAGCACCCCAAGGCTAGCAAGAGTAGAAGGCCATGTCTGAAAAGACAGTGAGAAAGAATCATGCTACTGGAGCCAAGTAAAAGTGGAAGGCTGAGAAGAGAACACCTCTTCAAGACACTTACTGTAAAGGAATGCAGCCATTTTCAAAAAACACCCATGAAGGAGGTGGGTGAATAAATACACCATGTTATTTCTCCTGCCCTTCTACCTCCTGCTTCTACTGGCATCTCCCAGGGACTGAACACAAGTGCAAACTTGGGGTACAGATTGGGCAGAGAATGACCGGGGCAAGGCAGTGGCGGCAAGGAAGGGCCAGTGGAGAGCAAGCAGCAAACAGCTGGCTTCCCTGAGAGTCCCCCTTTGTCCCTGATGCAGCCATGAGTCCTACATCTATCCCCTAGACTGCAGCTAGATGGAAACCATAAGCTGGATTCTTGAAGAAAATCTTACTTCTCCAGCTTGGTGAATCCAAAATTTTCTTTTCCCTTTTTTAATCCTGGATTATTACTTTTGATGAAGTAGGCTACCATGTAAAAGGACTACTTCCTCCGACTGTCTGAGGATTTGACATAATCACCTGCGTATCAACTGTTTAACTCAAGCAGCAATATGTTTGCTCCCAGACTGCTTCACAAGGAGAAAGAACAAAAACAAAAAAAGACAACATTGGGACTGGTTGTCTCTAGACCAATGGTAGTCGAATCAGTACAGAAATTAAAAGCTCCAAAGAAATTGGTATTACAAAATTTGCAATCCACTCATTGTCTCAAATGGTGATGGGGACAATGGTGATGGGGACATTGTTCATTTCACCCTGGAAACTTCTAATTTTCTCTTTTCAAATATAGGATAAGCACTGGATCTAAATTTAAATGTGTCATTACATTCTTCCAGGACAGTGAATGCAGGTTTGCTCTTAAAACCTGGATCTGTGCCCCTTCTTTTATGACTCAGGAACATCTAATAAATAAGGATCTTTTTAGACAAAGAAGATATGTATATTGAAAAAATACAATCTTTATAGATTCGTAGAAATGTTCTGTTTTAGAAATATTTAATAGAATTGGAATTCTAACTTGTTTCATTCCAAAATTCTGCATGACCCCTAATTACTCCATGCTTCTTAGCTCCAGGCACACTGGCTTCTTTTCTCCTGTGGGTAGAAACATAGCTTGTGGGGGAGGAGGGAGCAGAGAGAAACATCACAAGTCACTCCCTGTGAATATATTACTCTAAAGTGTCCTTTTCAACAATTGTTAAGGTAATTTGTTGATATGACGATTTTTAAGAAAATGGTATTGAAAAGATGCCAGAGGAAGCAGTGTGAATTATGCATTTAAAAATGCCATGGTCAGACCGTGGGATCAATAGAGAGGGGTTTTCATGCTCACTTACTTCTCAACGAACATCCTCTTATTAGATGCCAGAAAATAGTGGGGGCATATTTTGAAGTGGAAATTTTGTAGTTCAAATATTCTATACTCTTTTGAGTTGTCATATTTTTAGTGAAGCATCATTTCAGAAGAGCAAAGCCTGAGGAATTATAAATTATATAGGCATAATGCAAATAACCATGAAAATTCTTAAAAGAAAAGAAACATGAAAAAATAATATCCTAGATCTAAACTCCTAGATCATATCAGAGAAAGCTGAATGTAGAAGAAAATAAAATTGTCAGCAAATACTGATTAACTGGGGAGTCAATAGATACTGCTTAATTCTTGATGTTAATAATTGCAGTTTGAAATGTTTGGATTTTTTAAGTTATCACCAATTAAATTTAAAAACACTCTACGTGTCTTGTGAATTACCAGAGGGGAAAAAGCAATCATTGAAAATATAGTTCATAATAAAGTAAACATGAAAAATTAATTACATTAATAATACTACCAAATATCAAGGCCAAATAGCCACTTTCTGAATATTCAGATAATAAGGAACTATGCTAAATGTTTTATATCATCCCCTTTAATCCTCATTTAAGTTTCTGAGATAGCTGTTTATGGTGCAGTTCAAAATCAGGTCTACTTAAATGTGAAGTTTGGAGTTTATTAATACAACAGTAAGATAGCAAATACAGATAATAACTTGTATCCCAATTTTCATTGATTTATATGAGCCATTGGCAAGTCGAACTGATAAATATTCTGAGGCTGGATTCCAGCTCAGCAGAAAAGACTGTTATGGACTATTAGTGATGCTTATTTTCAGATTTGCATCAAGTGTGCCACATATTAGCTATGTCAATCCCAGTTATAAAAATAGAAAACATAAAATTACAAGCAATAAGAACCAATGAATATCTTATGAAAATAGTTATAGATGGCATAAATGCATCTAACAAAGGAAAAGACTCAAAGGTCATTTAAAAATGTTATCCACATTTATGGGGAGCCTGGGTGGCTCAGTCGGTTGAGTGTCTGACTCTTGATCTCAGTTCGGGTCTTGATCTCAGAGTGGTGAGTTCAAGCCCCACGTTGGCCTCCACACTGGGTGTGGAGCCTACTTAAAAAATATAAAATAAAATAAATATTTTTTTTGAAATGTTAGCCACATTTAAAATAAGGAATCACAGAAAAGCTAAAAGAAAAATGAATGGGCAGAAATATATCAAAAAAATATGCCAATGCAAAAAGAAAAGGAAAACAGGAATGACAGCATTACTATTAGATAGAATGGAATTTTTAAAAAAGGGGGGGACCATACAAAAGTTTATGAAATAAGGCCAAAGCTACCTTAAGAGGCATAGACATAGTCTTTTTCTCTTTTTAGAGACTCTAGAATGAAAATAAACAAATTATTTGACTGGTGATATTAGAAAATAGATAAGAAAAAGTAAGAAATACCATTAATCTAAGAAGTAGGAATCCTGAAATATCAGTAACTATTGTCAAAATTAAAAGTTGTCAAAGAATTTCATCTTTTAAGATGTACCATGGTCAGTGGTTTTTAGAAATTTAAGGAATTAATACTACATCAGCTCTCCATGCTGCTTGAGGACATAGAAACAAAGACAGAAATCCATCCAGTTATGATCTACACAGTGTCCCAGTCATGACACCACCAGTCTGAAACAGAAATGCACATGCTTGCAAACACACACGTGCATACACACACATTATAAAGAACTTTTGATAAAGAAAAACTCACATATATATGCAAAAGAAGCAAATTATAATTGTGTGTGTTATGATTTTTATTTTACAAAATACACACATACATATGCACAAAGAAACTGGGCTGGATTGAAAGACCTATAGACATAGTATAGTAATTTTCCTGCATCCTTAGATGATAAGTGATTTTTATTTTCTTACTGACATTTTTTCATTTTCCAAATTTTCTTCACCACCACGTACTACATGATCCTAAAAAACAACTAATGGTATCAAGCCAAAAGAAGCAGCTTACAGAAGCAGCTTCTTTTCTTCTTCTTCTTCTCTTTTGTAATGATGAAGGAAGGTAGTTCTCACTAAAGAACAGAGGACAGGGGCGCCTGGGTGGCTCAGTTGGTTAAGCGACTGCCTTCGGCTCAGGTCATGATCCTGGAGTCCCGGGATCGAGTCCCACATCGGGCTCCCTGCTCAGCGGGGGGTCTGCTTCTCCCTCTGACCCTCTTCCCTCTCGTGCTCTCTGTCTCTCATTCTCTCTCTCAAATATATAAATAAAATCTTAAAAAAAAAAAAAAAAAGAACAGAGGACAGACTGCTAAACCTGGAGCAATAAACAAACAGAGGGAGAGAGAAAAGAAGGAAAAAGGAAAGGGAAAGAAAGACAGAGAAAAGAAAAAGAGAGAAAGAAATGGGGGAGGGGAGGAAGGAAGGAAGAATTCCCAGGTAATAAGAATGAGATTAAAACAAAAATGTCAACAGGGCACTTGTGGAAATAATAAAACCTTATGTAGAATTCTTTGTAGGATAGGAACTCCTCCGCCCAAGTAGGCTTGGCATAGAAGGAAGAATTAAATTCCTTCAGGAATATTTGCCACAGTCTCGAATGTTCTCAGCCATTCTTCAGTTCTAGGATCAGAGTCAAGATAAATATAAGCTCTGTGAGAGTGGGTATCTTTGTTGACATTGTGCTGGAATTTCTAGAACAGTGTAGGACCCCGCAGGGGCCCAGTAACATTTGTGAAATGTATAAAACGATAAAATGGAGGTTGGCAGCAGAGCAGCTCCCGGCTCTGTGACATGGCCTATTCTCTTCAGAATATTAGCAGGGCTTGGCCCACAGCAAGAAGGGCTTGCGAGGCCACAGATGACACAAACAGATCTCAGAATGAAGATCAAAATCATCTTGACAGGATAGAAATGTAGTCCCAAGTGAGCTAGATCAAATTTCACGAGAACAAAAGAGAGACCCATCTCAGTATACAACCCAACACTGAGAGCTCAGCTTCTGACTAGACTTATCTTGGGCTGTGAGTATAAGTGAAATACTCAGAAGTAGGCAAAGGGCAGTCCTCTGCTCCGTGTTGGTCAGACCCTGTCACAGCTACCGAATCTAGTTCTGAGTGCTGGATTTTAGAGCAAACAGTACTAGGTAAGTGCTTAACTGAAAAGTCCAAGACACAATACCTTGAAAACTGCCCTGTGAGGGCTGATTTAAAGGATCTGGGGAGATTTAAGCTCAGGAGGAAAGGCCTGGAGAGTACAAGAGCGCTGTCTTGAGGAAAAGGGGTTAAGCATGTTCTGTATTACTCCCTGGATCAAACTGTGACCAACGAATGGAAAACGCAAATGTAGATTCAGCTCAATATAAAGAAGCATTTTGTAAAAGGTAGGATATGCTCCGACCAGATAGAAGTAGGTTCCTGTTACCACACATGTGTAAGCACTAGCTAGATGGCCATCTGTAAGGAATGTTCTGGAAGGGATTCCTGCCTTGGATGATAGGTGGCACCGTCCTATCTTCCGATCTGGAGGACAGACTGTGGCCCGCAGAGAACTTTTGTTTGTTCTACCAAACATTGAAAATTAATTTTTAAAATGCCTTGGGGGGAACAGATCTTCTGGAGTCCAGACAATCCACACTGTCCCTGTTGTCTCGCATCTTAGCTGCTGCGCAAGCATATGCCACCTGCCCTGTTTCGGTTTGCATCATGTCCAGTCCAGTTCCAAGATAATTTGTTCCTGTGACTCAACTTCACCAGAACTGTCACAGAATTTTCTACCACTGGGGGACAGAAAAGAGGGGACCATGGCAAAGAAATCAGTGCAGTAGAATAGATCAGTGTAGACGGTGAGCCCCAGGCTAAGGCTGAACTATTTCTTTTGCTCCACACAACACCCCCATATAGTACACCCCCAAAGACTCCTTTTCCTTTTCTCCCTCCCTCATTTATGTTTCAGTTCCATAGACTTTCTTTTTCCCGAGCCTCTAGGAACTCAAACTACATTAAGAGTAAAACTCTCTACTTAAGATTCAAAAGTCTTTATTATCAACTCAGTTCAGCAAAGCAGCCCTTGGGGTGGACTTTTCTGGCGACTTTTAGCCATTCCAGGGACTCCGGGCAGGGCCCCGGCTCCTCGGTTCTGTGGTTGGTGTAATGCTGCCACCTGCTGCTTATTCAGACAAAGTGCCTGAGGCATCTGTCTCCTCACAGGCGGGACTGTTTCTAGATAGTGCTTCTAGACTGTGAAGCCATCCTGCCCAGGCAGGGCCCACCTAACTGGGAGGGTAAAATCTGACTCTGTGAAGACAGGCCTGTGCTGAAAAAGGTAATTTCTAACAAATATTAATATTAATAATGGTACACATGAATGATATTTAATAATGATGTGAATCGTGATTGATTTCTAATTGATAATATTAAGAGGATGTTCTGCAACAAAAATTTATGTATGTAATTAGAACATCTTTTACAGGTGCATAAAGTCTTCACATATCCAGTATCTATTATTAGATAGTATCCTCATTGCAACCTCTCAAGTAACCCATCATTACCGCATTTATTCTTTCCTCCCATGAGACAACGCTCAGCATGCCCAAAATCACACCGCTAGTAAACAGGAGAGTCAGAATCTGAATCCAGTAGATCTGGTTCCAGATTTTCTAAATGACTCAGTTAAGGGTCCTACTTGGATCTCAGTAGCATACATTGTAGAGAAGCTGGCCCCCCAGGAACTATGGGATTGGCAGAGTAAGGGAGCCAGCGGTCTCAAGGGATATGACAAACCCATAAGGGGGTTGGTGGTGGTTTGGAGCAGGATCCCTCCAGTAGTGGAGGGTTTGAATAATTAGATCTAGCTAGGAGAAAAGGACTGGTAGGTAGACGTAAGGTGGGAAGTCAAGGACCTAATCTAGTGAAGTAAGGAAGAACTGTAACTTCTTGGGCATATTAAGAGCCTGTGGGAAATCCCATTGATGAGGCTTCTAAAATTCTCCCAATCTTGGCCTAGAGAGTTTCAGGAACTGGGTTGCATTGGCCGGTGGATGCAGGTACTATTTCCATTACTTGCCATACTGTCTTCCCTTAAGTCATGCCCTCCGTGTTACATATTAGGTGTGAGGACGTGGGCATGACAAAGCACATTTGCATTTGTCTGTTTAATCATCTATTGTAACCATCCTGGGCGAGGAAGTGTCTCATCCTTTGTATCATTAAATTGCTATAACCTTAAGAGAATATTTAGAATTTGCAAAACCAATTTCGAGATGTTTATCATCTAGTTGCTGAAAAGGTGGGTCTATAGGCAGGGAAAGATTTTTAGTTCTCTTTAGAAACTAAACCATCTGTAAATTGGCCCACACTTTGCTTGGTAACTCTCCAAATGATTCAGATGCATGTATTTGACTTCTAAAATACAAGATAAACAAGCCTCTAGTCCTGAGAGAACTATGCCCCATCCCACCATTTGACCTCACCATCAAAGAAAGGCTCTCAAAATCTGGTTGTTTCACAAATTCACTTAAATGAGTTTAGGAGGTTATTTTTGTTATTTGTTTTGGTTTGTTGTGCTTTACACTAGTGCAATTAACTGATGTTAACAGTTATAATTTACACATGCCCTTCTTAAAGGAAATCACTCTTTCTATCTTTTAGGGACCCTTTACTTTGGTGGTTGTTTATTTTCATTTGGACCAGATTGGTATGGACCAACCAGCATATGGAGGAATGAACTCTGACCCAGAGTTTTGTTCTGGTATTCGAATGTATAATTCCGTCTTGGGGTTGTAAGAAGAGAATAGCAACCATTTCATATGAAGATTATACTCAGGAATAGTAATTGCTTAGGGATCATCTAGAAAGTTTAAAGGATAATGATGTACCGGGAGTCCTTCACAACTTACGGTGCAAATCTTGCACCAAAACATATAGAAAGAAGAAGAGGTTCCAAAGCTGTTTTTTCCAACCTTCAGCAAGTTTCAACTCTGCTGTTGAGTATCTCTGGGACCCCTAACATTTACATGTTATGGGGATGGAGAGTGAAGGGTACAGTCAGTCCCATCTTGTTCCCTCCTGTCCCGTGGTCTGTCTACTGCAAAAGGGCTCTGGGGGCTAAGTAGAAAAGCTGCCGTGGGTCCTGAAGCTCGTAAACTGGGATGGGAGGCTTGTGTGGAAAATTCTTGGGTCCCTCACCCCACTCTGTAGGGCTATTCAGTGGAGGGGCTCCAACCAAAGTGGCCGGGGCCCTTTGTATAGTACCAGAAAAATACTTTATATTCTGCATTGAGCATTTGAACAGTTTCTGCCATAATCATCACTGATTTCGTACCCATAGTTGTTATAAGGAGAAAAATAGGTGATTTTTTTCTAACTCTAAAAGGAGCCAAAGAGTTTTAATATTGGTTGAGCTCATTATAACAAGAGCAGTGGAGGCTTAAATATTACACCATATTGTGTAAATATCACACAAGTAAATTTCCTATAATAAATATACAATGTGTATACACTATTTCCTTTGACAACAAGTAAACAAATATTCTTCTATCCAGGCTAAAGTCTCTATAAAGATTGTATGTCACAGTTAAAGGAAAACCTCACAGGGAGTTCCTACCACACAAACTACTCAATTTTATAACAGGTGTTTTTTGGGGGTATTGGGTTTTGGTTTTACTCTTCTAAGTCTTTGTTATAAACCTCACACTACAGTGTTATTATTTTTTGTTTAAATTGTCTATTGTTATTTCAAAAGATTTAGAGAATTAAAAAAATCTTTAAAAACGTACCTACATTCAGGGCGCCTGGGTGGCTCAGCCAGTTAAGTGTCCAACTCTTGATTTCTGCTCAGGTTGTGATCTCGGGGTCCTGGGATCAAGCCCTGCATCAGGCTCTGCACTCAGCGGGGGACACTGCTGGAGATTCTTTCTCTCCCTCTCTCTTTGCCCCTACCCCTTGTGCACACACTCTCTCTCTCTCTAAGTAAATAAATAAATATTTTTTTAAAAAACGTACCCACACTTTTTTTTTTTCTTTTGGTACTTTAAAGATGTCACTCCACTGTCTTCTCGCTTGGATCATTTCCAGTGAGAAACTCACTGCTTTCCTTGTCTTTGTTTCCCTTGTGTATAACGTGTCTTTTTGTCTCTGGCTGATTTTAAGACGTTTCTCTTTATCATTGGTGTTGGACAATTTCATTCTGATGTGCCTTGGTATAGTTTTCTTCATATTTCTCTTGTTTAAGGTTTGTCGAACATCTTGAAACAAACTTTTCTTTGAAACATTTCTTCCAATGTTTCTCCTCCTCTTTGGGTCCCTCACCCCATCTGTAGGGCTATTCAGTGGAGGGGCTCCAACCAAAGTGGCCGGGGCTACTTGGATGCCACCTGCATAAGTCACTTCCAGTGACTTATGTGTTCACTACTCGGCTTGTCTCACAGTTCACTGATGATGTTCTTTTGATTTTTTAAATTTTTTTTTCTTTAATCTCTGTTTTTTATTTGGAATAGTTTCCACTGCTATGTCTTCAACTTCACTATTTTTTCTTCTGCAACTTCTAAAATGCTGTTAATCCCATCCAGTATAAATTTTACCTGAGACATTGAGTTTTCATCTCTAGAATTGCAATTGGGTATTTTTTTTTTTTTTAAAGATTTTTATTTATTTATTTGACAGAGAGAGACACAGCAAGAGAGGGAACACAAGCAGGGGGAGTGGGAGAGGGAGAAGCAGGCTTCCCGCGGAGCAGGGAGCCCGATGCGGGGCTCGATCCCAGGACCCTGGGATCATGACCTGAGCCGAAGGCAGACGCTTAACGACTGAGCCACCCAGGTGCCCCTGGGTATTTTTTAATATCTAGTAGTCTCCCCTTATGACATAGTTAATCTTTCTTCTAGCTTCTTAAACGTATGGACTGTAGTCATAATAAGTGTTCTAAAGTCCTTGCTTGCTAATTCTAACATCTCTGTCAGTTCTAGGTTGGTTTCAGTTGATTGGATTTTTTCCTCACTATGGGTCATATTTTTCTGCTTCTTTACATTCCTGGTATTTTTTGTTAGATGCCAGATATTGTAGATTTTACCTTACGGGTGCTAGATATTACTTTATTTCTATACATACGCTTGAGCTTAGGTCTGGGACACAGTTGAGTGACTTGGAAACAGTTTGACCCTTTCAGGTCTCATTTTTAAGATTTGTGATGTGGGAAAAATGCTCATTCTAGGCCTAATTATTCCTCACTCCTGAAGTAAGACCCTTCTGAGTACTCTGCCCCATAAGTACTCTGGGAATTGTGAGGTTTTGGAGTCTGGCTGATGGAAGCATGCTCTGTTCCAGGCCTGGGGACTGTTAGGCACTATGTTTTCTAAGCCTTTCCAGTGATTCTTTCCCCAGCCTCTGGTGTTTCCTCACACACATGAGCAGATCAGCCCTCAGCTAAATACTCAGAAGGGTTTCTGTGAGTTCTCTCTTTGTGAAGATCTCTCCTCTCTCCCACTCTTCCCTGCAAACTCTAGCTGGCTCAGTCATTCCAGACGTTTAATTTTATCTCTTCAACTCAGGGAGTCTGCCAGGTTCTGCCTGGGTCCGCCTTCCCTCACTACACCACAGTCTATGAACTATCTCAAGGCAGGAAGCTGGGTGATTATAGGGCTCACATTATTTTTTCCTGCCTCTCAGGGGCAGCCATTTTTAATTACCTGACGCCCATATTCTTTTTTTTTTTTAAGGTTTTATTTATTTATTTGACAGAGAGAGACACAGCGAGAGAGGGAACACAAGCAGGGGGAGTGGGAGAGGGAGAAGTAGGCTTCCTGCTGAACAGGGAGCCCATGCGGGGCTCAATCCCAGGACTCTGAGATCATGACCTGAGCCAAAGGCAGATGCTTAATGACTGAGCCACTCAGGCGCCCCCTGACGCCCATATTCTTGAAACCATTTTTCACATACTTTGTCCAGTTTTTCAGTTGTTTCAGGTGGGAGGAAAATCTAGTTCCTATTACTTCAGCTTGCCAGAAGCAGAAGTCTTCTTTAGGTCTATAACCAGTAAATATTTTCCATATTTTACCCTTAACTATATAATAAGAGAGGTAACAAGATCAAAGAAATTGTTTTCTCAAATTTCTTCCATGTCTCTAGGATTCAGCTATTAAAAACATCCTCTGATTTTTATGTGACAGAGAGAGAGAACACAAGCAGGGGGAGGGGCAGAGGGAGAGGGAGAAGCAGACTCTCTGCCGAGCAGGGAGCCCGATGTGGGGCTCCATCCCAGGACCATGGGATCATGACCTGAGCCAAAGGCAGATGCTTAACCGACTGAGCCACCCGGGTGCCCCCAAAAACTTACATCCTCTGATTTTTAGACGTTCATTTTAATTGAGGCTGAAAAAATGAATTTATGGGATTTATAAATTTTGATTCTACAAAGCTGAGCTTCCTTCTCTTTATTTTCACCACAGGGTGAGATAGTTGGAATTTGGGCTGGGTAAACCACCGCTGGAACCACGTCTCCACCAGCTGTCTTTGCTCAGACACATGGGCAGTTAAGACTGGTGGGAGAGAGTCCTACAAGGAGATGAGGCACTGTTAATCCTTATTAGTGGGCCTGCCCTTGAAGGTTGGATCCAGAACACTTAAACAGAGCCTGGACTGTGTGTTTGCTTTTTCCTTTGAACTCTTCTGCAGCAGCTAGTTCTTCAAGCGAAGGCAAATTCCCTGTTTCTCACTTAGGTGAGAATAGCCAAATAGCCACGAATAACATCCATCAACAATCAGGGTTTTTTTCCTTTCAGGCCACTCCCCAGACCCACATCCAACCTTTTCTCCCAGGACAAATAAGTCTCCTCTTTCTTCTTCTTGTAGAAGGGCTACACCCCAACCACCCTCCTCCCAGGCGACCTTCTCTTCTAACGCATAAAGCATTTCTCATTAGGTAGGAGAAAAAAATCTTACAATTTAATCTTCAGTAGGTTCACCCTCTAGTAGCCACACATATCCCCCACCCCTGCTAATATAACATAATATCTATGGTAAAAGTTCGGATAGATTTAGAATTTTCAGGTGCTCATATTTACAGAGTCGTTACCTGCCCTCACTTAACATTGTTCTTTCTCTGCTCCTTCCAGCCTTTTGCAATGACAAGAGAAGCAGTCTAAAACATGAGCATGGACTTATAGTTGTATAGAGTTCACATGAAGCTAGTAAGGTTCTTATCCAACATTGAGTGAAAAAAAAAAAAGAATATATATGTCTTGGTCAGTTAGGGCTGCTAGAACAGAATACCACAGACCGGTGGCTCATAAAAATAGACATTTATTTCTCACAGTTCTGGAGGCTAGAAGTTCAAGGTCAAGGTGCTGGCAGTTTCAGTGTTTGGTAAGAACCCACTTCCTGGTCCACAGATGGTCATCTTACATGGTAGAAGGGGCAAGGGATCTCTCATCTCTGGGGTCTTTTTTATAAGGTATTTTATAAGGTACTAATCCCATTAATGAGAGCTCTCATAATACCATCACCGTGGGGGTTAGGATTTCAAGGCATGATTTTTTTGGGGGGTGGGAGGGACATAATATTCAGTTCATTGCAAAATATATACACACAGATATATACATTTTGTTTTTTATTGTTTTGTCAGTGTGGCATTTAAGAGCTATGCATTTCCTTCTGGATTTTCTCCCCCTTATTGAAGATGCATCCACAATCATTTGCTATTTCATCTTAAGAGATGGTCATCCTTTCTCCTTTATTTCGTGTTTTACTCCTTGTATCAGGAAACCGGTGACACAATTTTACTTGGACACTCTGACAATCGAGAAAATAAATCCTTGGAATTCCCCTGTTCATCTCTATCTGCGGGCAGTGGGCATTTATTGAGGATTTGCGGCCTGTCCGGCACAGAGAGGGTTTGATCTCAGTCCTGCTGACGGCCTATTTCCCTTCCCTGACTCCAGGCCTCTTGACTTCTTTCCACAGGTGCCACAGTGAACAGAGACAACAGCTGCCAGTCTGACAGCAGCGGGTTCCTGGATGACCCCCTGGAGCCGCTGCCCCTGCAGGTAGGGGGCCACTGGAGGGTTGGAATAGGGGTAAAAGGAAAGATAAGTAGAAAGCACGCCATGCCACCACATTCGGAAAGGGCAGCCAGCCCTTGGAAGACACGCACCATAGGCAGCCAAGGGACAGGGATTGGAGTCACACTAGACAAGGTGCCAGAAAGCTTAGCATTCCTTTCCTTTTTATTTTCTTTGGATTTTGCCAAACAAGGAAGCTGAGCCTCATAGACGGAAGGACTTAGTTAAAATAGTGAACTAAAGTAAACCTGAGTTTGTAACCCTTATCTTCTGACTCCTAAGTCAGTGGTAATGATAAGGAAAAGACACATACGCGTCTTAAACCTAGCGCCTCCCCCACCCTCCTGACCCATTTGCCTTTATCCTGGTTTCTCACACAGATGCCTTCCTTGCCAAGCAGCCAGAGTCCTGCTGAGAATGGATGTAGAAAGCCAAGGGATCAGAGCCAGTGCCTAGTGCCGCCCCAGGACTGCCAGCAGGAGTCAGATGGCCCTGATCCCAAGAGTATGGTGAGCACAGCCTTCTCAAATCAAGACTGGAGTATCATGGAGGAAAAGGCCTCAACATCTACGGTGGAGAAAGGGTCTCCGTTTGAGGATACAGAGAAGCCACCAGAGCCATCGACCCCAGATATGGCCCTTGCCGAGCCCGCCAGAGGAGAACAGCCAAGGAAAGACAGCCATCTGAGGCAGCATCTGCCCACGCCCCAAACGGAAGATGAGGCCATGGTGGGCACAGCTATCTCCAGATGTGACTGCCCTCTGGGGTTTAGGGGGCCCCACATCACAGAAGTGAAGGATGGGTTACTGAAGCTTGAGGGAGCTGGGGAAACCTACATGCGAACCCACCACTGCAAGTCCCAAAGATCACCTGGAGTTGATCCTGCTCATGACAAGCTCCTTCATGTAGACTCTGAGGCCCCAAGAGGAGCAGAAAACAACAAAATCTATCCGGACACCAACAATACCTCACTGACAGGAGAAAGCCCACCACAGCATGTCCCCAAGCCCAGTAATGTCATGTCCTATACAGTTGACCTTATCCAAACATCCGAAAAGCTCATTCCCCACCTAGATAAACCCACTGGAGATACTCCCCACACAAAGCCAGTGTGTAGTGCTTTGGGTCACATACCACATAGAGCAGAACCTGAGATGGAGAAGTTTCCTCTAAATGCCGACTCAAACACTGTTGGTTCCAAGTCTGTGACAATCCAGATGTCCTCCAATCTGGCATCAGCTGCTCAGAATGCTGTGGCTTTGGGGACTGATTGTAAAAGAACAACTTTAGAATGCACTGTGCGTGACCCTGCTCCCACAACAGAACCAGGACTGGAGACAAAATTGAGACAGTGCTGTGATGTTTCTGTTCAGACCAATATAAGTGAGCCTAGGCCCTGGCATTGCTGTTCAGCTCCAAGTACCAAGGCCCAGCGCCTCACCAAATCCGTCTCTCTAGACACAGGCTTCCCTCGTATCTACCCAGCGGGCATCTGCCATGCTGTATCCACCCACTGCTGTGTGTGCTGTCATCACCATCCCCACTGCCACCCCGGCCCTGTGCCCTCAGCCTGTAGGCACTGCTCATGCTCACATCATCATCTGGAAACCCAGCTTGTGAAGACTTTGAACATCCTTCAGGACACTACAGCGAAGGAACTGTGTTCTGTAAGTATTCATCTCTGCCAAGAGGGAAGGCAGATGGAGCAATACCCCCTCAGGGATAATGTTCAGGCCCCCTGAATGCAAGCTTTCAGGGCATACCTTTCCATCTCAAATCATGAGTAATATCTGCAGAGTGCTTTATAGCTTACGATATATTCTCACAAGTTTCTTCTTATCTCATACGTCCAATCACCTTCTGAAGTAAGGAGGCAAATTTCATTATTAATCTCCATTTGACAGAGTGATATAGAACAATAAATTCATGTGTAAGGTTATAAACATTAATGCATCTGTACCTCATCTACAATTCAGTCTAACTGAACAATTCTCTCTCTTAAATTCACTTAACTGAATAATCTTGCACAAGCCATTACATCTCTCTGAGCCTAGTTCCTGCTTTGTAAAATAGGGAGACTTTTCATGCCATAGACACAAGATTGTTTTAGGATTGAGTGAGAGAAAGCTTGTAAAGCACTCAGCGTGCTTGGACACTTAGCACGGCGCCCAGCCCACAGAAAGCCCTAGAAAATGCTAACTGAGTGGCTCTTATTCTTATTATTAATTTTCATCACTGTTTTATTATTGTTCAGCTCTTGAATCTAGAGCTTCTCTAGAAGCTCTATGTCACATAGAGGGACTCCTGCTCCATCTTGGCTGAGTTTATTTTAAAGTGGACATTGAGTTTACTGAAAACTGAATGACCCCCAACCTGTTCAGCCCCTGATAAATCAATAAGCATTTAGTGAGTCCTTCTAGTGTCCCCTCTTCAGTGATTCTCAAGGTAAGAAATGATCTAGGTTGTCAAGGTTAGCTATTCATTAAAAAAATTAAGAGCATCACACATGAAACCACCTGTACTGAAAGTGAAAAAAACAGAAAGGTGGCACAGATAACAAAGGGCTACTGCTGTTTAAAGGAGAGCGGAAAGCAACTGTAATTTATTAAGCGTCTACTGTTTGATGCCTGACAGGTGACCTTCCCATTCTTTTAATTCCACAAATATTTATTGAGTGCCTATGCTAATTACTTTATTTACCGTATGTTGAGTAACCTTCATTTTCACCCATGCCATAAATCCTGAGCCCCTCATATATATGCCAAGTCCTCCCTCTTTTACAAATGAGGAACCTAGAACCAAGAGAGTGTAAGTTTCCAACTTCCCCCACTAATAAGTGGTTAGTTCAGATTCAAATTCAGATCTAGCTGACACCAAATTCTCAGACAACACACTCCAGGCAATGATGTGTCTAACTTTAAAGTATCTAAATCTGTAGAAGTGTAATAGCAACATGAGAAAGTGATTACGAGAAAGATAAGGCAAGTTACTACATAGCCCTTCAAGATCTAGAAATCTGCATAAATGTTATATAAAAGTAGAAAGAGAATCAATGAAAGATAAGTAATTTACTACATCATTTTTCAAAATTTTTCAAAGGTTTGAGACATTTGGAATATTTTTAAGTGGGTTGTTAAAAGGGTTGAACTAGTGAAAGAGGTCATTGAGATTAATTCTGCTTATAATACTATCCAAAAGTTTCATGGGAGTGAAGAACAAAGGCTGAGGTCCATCGGACTTTCAAAAGACCCAGGTTCAAATCCTAGAATGTAGTAGGAGTCATCCCCACCATCATCATCACTGATATTTATTAAGGGATTTTAAATGCTGTAAGGTGGTGGGTTTCAATTGGGGATAATTTGCTCCCATCCTTAGTAATATTTTGCAATGTTTGGAGACATTTTGGTTGTCATATCTGGGGTAGGCATTGCTGTTATTAGTGGGTAGAGGTCAGGGATACTGCTAAACATCCTACAATATGCAGGACAGCCCCCGACCTAACAAAGAATTATCTAGCCCCAAATAACGACAATGTCAGGGTTGAAAAACTCTGCTTTAAGGAAATAAACATATACTTGGCTACATGGTTAACATAGGAAAATGTTAGGTATGAAAGATGGCTGGAGAAGATAACATTTTAAGAGGTTGTAGGGGGAAAAAATATTAAATCCTACAATTAGGTACTCCAGTTTCCATGATGTAAACCAGGTGGTTGGTCCAAAATATCCTGAAAGAAGATTTTTTTCTAATTTACATTTTTAAGGTAAGTTCTACAAGGATATATAAATTAAACCATATTTAGTTTTTTATTAGTTTTATTAATTAAACCATATTTAGTTTTATATTTAATTTTATTAAAAATAATAAAAATCAAAATTGTGCTAAAAACTCCAGAAGAAATGGTCTCTTTAGATATACCCAATGTCAATCTTTTAATGGAAATGTTGCAGGTATTTATTCCATAATAAGATACTATCTAGTTTCTGTTCACATCGCAACTCTTAAAAACAACCCATTTACTGATTGGGTTAAAAAGAGAAATAGGGGTGCCTGCGTAGCTTAGTCAGTTCAGTGTCTGCCCTTGATTTCCACTCAGGTCATGATCTCAGGGACATGAGACTGAGCCCCACATGGGGCTCCACACTCTGAGCATGGAGCCTGCTTAGCCTGCTTACAGAATCTCTGTCTCCCTCTCTATCTGCCCCTCCCCTCCCCACACCACCCCACCCCATTCCCATACATGCTCTTGCTCTCTCTCTCTCTCGCTCTAAAAAAAGAGAGAGAGAGAAAGAGAGAAATAACAAACACATATCCACAGACTAAGAAGCTAGATGTCTGTCATCAAATTGTCTTTGGGAAGCACTATCATTTCATTTATTAATATAATAATCAAGTATCTATGGCAATAGCCATATATGATACTCAATTAGCCTATCATTTATTCAGTTATATGGCCACAAATGAAAAAAGGGGAATTCAGCCTTCCGTGGCACAAGTGGAAAAGACCTAATGAGGCTTTTTAGCATGGTTGAGGTGACTATGACAAATCAGTGCAGACAAAAGGGACACCAGGGTCTGGAGTGGCTCAGTTATTCAAAGGGTAGGCCTGACGACAGGTGCCAGGAAAACCACAGCATCCAGAGAGCATAGCTGACCAGTTAGTACAGCCCAGCAAAACCATTAATATGAAAGGTTTTAATAAGACATAAAGGATTTATAAGGTATTTGGGAGTGTCCTCATGAATTTGTAGGAGCATGGTTCTGGAAACTGCAGGAGCCAGCTACAGGGTAAGGACTGGTTCTGGCAGCGAGGCAAGGACACTGATTAGAACAGGGACCAAAGATTAAGCCTGGGTCAGCTCCAGGGTGAGTGACCTTTCATGCAGAGCAGAGCTCTCCCCATTTCTCGCTGACCTTGGGCCGAGGTAGCCCTAGCTGTGTGGGGAGATCTGACAACTGAAAATAGACCTTTTTCTTGCTTTGACACTATGAGACATCAGCTCTTCTGCAGAACATACAGGGGATTTGTGTCCTGTTATGCGCAACAGCCATCTTCAGGGTTGTGTGTAGCTTTCAAATGAGTAGGAGTTTAAATGAGTGTGCATGCCACCATCTCGTGTCTTCTAAAACCTTGTGTCATATTGCCTCTGCCTGCTGTCCTCCTAGAATTCACAATTATACAAAAAAAAAGGTATTTTCACATCAAATTGATCTGACATTTTACACCCTGAAATGCATACTATCTCAGGTTTTATTAGATGACAATGCATTTCTCCTTATTTAGAGTCAAGGGACCACAAACATACAGAGAAAACGGTCTTTTACATGTGCCTTATTATACTCGTGGGCAGATGTACACGTGGGCACACAGAGAACTTGCAGAAAAGCAAGTGAAAATGGGGGATTGCATTCACCCACAAGAGCAGGCTGCTTAAGCCAAAGAACAAACTCAGGAACAGAGAGAAAAGGTATCTATGGTGAGTGAGTCTGGGTTTGTAAGGCCTGAAAAATATTCTGGAGAAGAATGTCTCTAAGATACTAGGTGCTACCTAGGGTTACAAAAATTATTTATTAAAAAAACTTATCTGGACAATTAATCTTGGACCAAGTTCAGATTATAGGCAGGGATAGATCCTATCTATTACCTTTCAATGGAAGTTCCAAGCGAGTGTTGAAAGTAAGAGCAATTTTAGGTAAAAGACTCAGAGAAACCTCCCCACCTCCTCCCCTTACAGAGCAGTATGTAACAGTGCAGAGACTCACTTGACTAATTGGTAAATGCTATTTCTGTGGTCTTGTGGGACACCATGGTTTGTTGATATGATTCATTCTTTTGTATATGTGAATTCTTCAAAATAATTTAGTAATTAAAAAAAACTTTCCAGAAAAGAAAATAAGATCATCTGAAATTAGATTTTTGGATATTAGAAAATTCTTCTATGATGTTCATGATTTAGCTTTAAATAAAAAGAAAGCATACACAGCTTAACAAGTCAGATGAGCCAACTCAAAAGTGAAGTTTCAATGTTTTCTGGTGGTTTCTTGCTCTTACTACTAAAGTTTGTTTTAATGCGCTTGAGTCAGTTGAGTAGACCTTGAATTGATTCTGGGTTATAACCTAGCACTTACATCGGAAGAAAGAGTTCGAAACAGCCTCTTATTTTTTTTTTCCTTGCCTAAGTTTTCCTTTTCTCTGAAAACTAATTCTATACCTGTTCTAGAGCTGAAATATAGTGTTAGTACTTCCAAATGACCAGAAGATGGCAGTGTTTCAGAATCTTCCACCTCACTCTCTTCTCGGGTACCAAACAGCCAGGAGTTACTCCTACATCCCAGCCCCGCGTGCCTTCCAATCACAAAGGGTTACCCCAAAATAACTAGATGAAGCATAAACTTTAATGTTTCTAATGCTCAGCCTACTTGAGCACCATGTCTCCATGCCCCTGGCCTGACCATCCCTAGAACTTGGTCAGCCTGTAGGAATCTACTAGGACCATTCAACCAGCTCAGTCCTAAGGGACAAATAGCTTGTCCCTGTGTCTAGCCACACTGCTGTGACTCAGTTAGATCTTGAGAAGAAAAGAAATGAATCAGGCTTGAAATCTGCCCTTTTTTGACCTTGGACAAGTCAGTTTGCCCTTCTGTGTCAGAACACTTCTCTATAAAAAGAACCCTTCATGGTCTCTAACATCCTTTCTGGTTTCAAGAGCCATAACTGTAGTCACCTTTCAAGCACGATTGCCAACATCAGTAACACTTCAAATACTCCTCTAACTGGTTCAAATGCACTCACACTGAAGCAAATAATTAGAGAGTTTTGCCATGTAAAATATGTTATTCAAATATAAAAATTAAGGGACAGAATCAAACCGAACTCTCAGAGCAAAATGATGAGGAGTTTTCAGTATAAAAGCATCACTTGTAGGAAAGTATTTCTACTATGACAATTCCAGTAAAAGTAGCCATGAAGCTGCCAGGATCTTGGCCATGGGGCTTGGAGGAGAAGAGTAAGAAATCTGGGACTTCCTAAAAACAGGGCTAAGAGGAATTAACACAGCTGTAAGACTGGTCTCCATGGAAGGAAGAAAAGAAGGTTGAAAGAGGGCTGCCATGAAAATCAGTTTCCTTTAAAGAGCTTTCCACAAGCCCCACTCCATGCTCTCCACTTCCAACTCATTGCCATCCTACTGCAAGGGATGCTGGGAAATGTCATTTGTTAGACACATTGTTGCCCTAAGACATTAGAAGTCTGTTCATGTGAATAAAGGGGGAAAAGACAGTTAGCAGGCAGCTAGCAGCCTCTGCCATGCTACTCTGGGAGGCAGGGAGGGCAGTCAAACCCATGCGCCTGGTAGAGGAAGCATTAGGGTCTAACAAGCATTAATGTCGGTTAAAGTCAGATGGGTGGAGATACTGGGGTCCTGGATCATGCATCTATTCAAAGCATGATCCAACCTGGGCTGGAAAACAAGGGGGATAGCTAGTAAGAACTCAGCAAATCATCAGGTTCCCAACAAATGGACTGAACTTAGGGGCTGCAGGAAGAGATATATATATATTAGGATATATATAGGCAGAAGCACAGTCACGCAGAGAAAGTAAGATTTAAAGAACGGTTCACATCAGGAACAATAAGGAGCAGGATGGGGAGCATAGACAGAGTTCAATTCTAGATTCCAATTCATGAAGGGAGTGGGATGCCTAAATGATGCCTGCCTTACTCTGGATGAGCTTGTTAGCTACATGGAGCTGATCCTGCAGATTTCACCATCAGGGATTGCAGTTAAGCAGGGCTAAGACTGATAAAAAAAAAATATTCTAAGCAGACTTTCTCTAATCAAACACATACCATCGGGACAGATGTGTTCAACGTTATTGAGATTCAGAGTGAGGCAGTATTCAAAGCCCAAGTTAAACAAGATTTAACAGGGCTCAACTTTCCTAAGCACAAGCCCTTACTTTGGCCCTTTCCCTCCTGCTCTCCTTTATCTGCGTCCTTGTACCCCTACATCACCTAGTTCTTCAGACAGCCATCCTGTCTCCGGGACATAATGTCTCCAAGAGCCAATCAACAACCAACTGCCATCCTGTCCCAGCCAAGTATTGCCTGTGCTGGCCTGGAGAAGCCAAAGGCTGGGCTTTCCTCTTTATTCTTCCCCACACATTAGCGACAGGGCTTCATTGCAGACAAGGGAGCCCCAGGGGGAAGGCAGGCTCCGCCGTGGTGAGCTCTTGCAGTGAATCCGAAAGGACTTCCTTTTCAGCTCTTTCTAATTGTTCTCAGCGCACAGTCCACGAGATGGAAGTGATGAAGATGGTGTGCCGGAGTTTCCGGGAGCATCTGGAGGAAACTGAACAGCACCTTACAGGACAGCAGGCACTCTTTTGCAGGGACATGTCAGAGGAGGAAAGGTAATTATCGAAGAGAGTCATAAAAGTAGAGCCCACACACCTGGAGCAAGGAAAGGTAATCAGGGCAGGACAGATGAGCACCAGGGAGGAGGACTAATGAGAAATGAATCCTTTTCCTTTGCTTTCCTGTTCTTGTTCTTGCTTTCTCAGTGGGAGTCTGTGAGAGCTATTTGCTAGATAGCAACACTCACTCTTTAAGGCCAAGGCTATTTGAGGTCAGAAGATGGGCAGTCAGCCGGGAAGATGGAGATAGCCAGCAGGATATCTTCCATTAATGTGAATGGGACTTATGCAAATGTAAGTATTGGGAGTTCTTAGAGTTTTGAAAATCTGCATTATTTTCACATAGATGAAAAGCATATGTCCCAAAAGTCGATTAGCTGTTGCCTGGGCCTGAGGGGTGGGAATAAGGATTAACTGTAAAGGGACACAGGAGTTTTTACTGGGCAGAGGGAAGTGATCCCAAACTGACTGGTGGTGAGTGAAACAACCTGGCAAATGTACTAAAAATCATTGCATTGGACTGTTAAAATAGGTGAACTCCATGGTATGCAAATTATTCTGCAATAGAGTTGTTTAAAAAAGAAAGAACACCCGCCCTGGTGATATACCATGTCTGCCACTGATAACAAATAAAGAAGGTGACTTTCCCTTGTAAGAAATGTCAGAGGACTGACCTACATTTTGAGAGGGATGATGGAGGACTGCGCTTGGAGGTGATGGGAAATGTGGTCGATTTCTATTCTCTACCTGCAGGGAGGAGGCCGAACAGCTGCAGACTCTCCGCTGGGCCCTGCGGCAGCAAGTAGAAGAGCTGGAGTTTCAATTAGGAGACCGGGCTCAGCAAATCAAAGATGAGATTCTATCGGTACGGGGCAGTGGGTTGTGAAGCTGGACTCTGTCCTGCCGACCGCCGGAGGGATGCATTAAATCAGAAACCTGATAGTGCGATCAGTTCAGATTCTGGGATTATGGGCCAACACCTCCATTTTAAGTATAAAAAAAGTGAAGCCTTTGTTCAAGGCCATGTGGCTAGCTGGTGGCAATTGAGGATTAGAACTCAGGTCGTCTAATTCCTATGCCAATCTTTCCTCCTGCCCTGTAAATAAGCGATACATATTAATAATAATTATTATTATTAGCCATTTTCTCGATGAGAATAAGAAACACAACTTTTGAGCTAGTATGGCTTAGTCATTGCCAGAATCTGCTGCTAGCTCCCAGAGCCCCCTCTAGAGAATTCCCCACCCAGGAGTACCTTTCCCAAAAGTCTGGCTTAGCTGTTTGGTGCAAATATGCTAAGTTGCCCACTCTTTTTGTTCTTATTTTCCTTTTAGCAGCTTGAGCTTCTCACAGAGGAACAACCTGAACACTATCCAAACCTGCATGACTATAACCGGACAGAAGAAAAGAATGGCCAGACTTCAGGTGCTAAAGTCCACCCAGCCATGGTGCCCTGGGTTGTCTTTCCTCCCCACGATGGCCAGCAGGCTCCCAGCTCAAGGGTGACCCATTTGGCTGCCTTCTCTCCACCCACCTTGGAGAGCAGCACCAGGATGTCTCCTCCAGCTGAGGCAGAGTCAGGCTCAGCCCCTTTGTCAAATTGTCCTATTGGAGAAATGGGTATGAACGTCTTCCTCTAAATCAGAGTGGTTTTGATGACCTTCCTACAAAGTGTAAGAGCACATTCTGGCCAGACAAGGAAATCTAAATTGCCCCCAAGAAGTGTTTATCAACCCTTCTTCAGCTATTTTTAGAAATATTCTACTCTGTGGTTCCACCCAAGAGAATCTCAATATTTCAATATCTATTCAATACAGAATAAGTGAGCACCTACTATGTGTCTGGCACTGGGAATACATGGTAGCCAAGATATAGATAGATAGATAGATAGATAGATAGATAGATAGATAGATAGAGATAGATAGAGATAGAGATAGATAGAGACAGAGATAGAGATATATAGATATTTAGGTAAAAATGATATACAGTCTTTGCCCTGCAGAAACTTAGAGTCTACTGGGGGAGATAGAATGTGGACACATAAAGACATATGGATTTGAAAACTGTGAAAGAGCTTTGAAGGAAATCACAGGGTTTTATGAAAGACAACATAGAAGGGAGTCTGACTGAGATCAAGATGTCAGGAGGGCCTGGTTGAGAAGTGACAACAGATGAGGGAAAGAAAATCCAGGCCCCAGAAGTACCTGAGGCAGTCAGCCCCTGGAAGCACTGATGAAGCTCTTACCATGTGCCAGGAGATCCTCGAATGCTGGAGACGGCTGTGACACATAAAGAGTTGGATGGGGAGTGAAGAAAATAACAACAACCAACAAGATAATTTCAACATTGACAAATGCCATGGAGAAGACGGTGTAGGAACACTGTAGGGGGTGGTATGGAAGAAAATCGAACGGCATTCGGTGACAGGCAGGGCCTTGCTGAAAGGAGGTTATTTGACTTAGACCTGAATGGTGAGGAAGAGGAACCCATGTGAAATTGTGGGGAAAGAACTTTGAAAGCAGAAGGAATGGAAAGTTTAAAGGCCCTGAGACAGAACCAGCAGAGTTGCTGAGCACACGAGTGATGGGAGCGTGGAGGGAGAGGAAGTCCAGGGGCCGACTGAATGCCAGAGCCTGAGAGGCAGGACCCTTCTTCCTGATACTTTCTGTCCATGGCATTGCCATTCGCCTTGACGTGTAGACTCAGAGCCACAATTTCACATCGTCTCCTCATCCTCCTTCATCCTTTTCTGTCAGAATCAATTATCACACCACTGCTGAGGGTACTGCCACAATGTCATTCCCAGAAGCCCCTTCAGAACCTATTACTGGGTGACGACCCAACAGAGGGGCTTCCTAACTGCCTCTAGCTTCCTTCTCTCTGAGCTATACTGGCCTCTGCCAAAGTGGTCTCCCTTGGACATCACCTGGGTCATATTACCCTGACCTAGGGTGAGTAGCCACGGAGTCCTTTTAGGCTATCCCAGAGAATTAGAGAGAAGTCACAGGATCATCCTTCCCAGAGGAGTCTTGCACCAAACAACCTCTGTTCCCTGCAATTATTATGCCCCTCTCCTTATCTCCAGCTGCCTCATTTCCCTTGATCACATCCCTCTTTTGGCTCCTGCATCATGTTTTAGCTTCCATCCCCAACTTGGCTTCTGACATATTGCATTTGTACCCCCCAAATTGCTTTCCTTTCTAATCTTTTTAAACTTTTTACTCTTTCCCTGGGTCAGACTCCAGGCTCCCTTGTTTATCTCCAGTTCTCCAATGTAGATTTTGAAAAGTTTGCCATGGTTTCTGCAGATGACTTCAGATATGATGGAGAAGGAAAAGGAGACCTATTGCCTTCAGATGAAGGGTAGCATATGGAATCCCCAAGGATTGCTAAACATCTCATGGCATTTCCTTGTTTATTCTCCAAACTCACCAACAAAGAGCACAAAAGGGGAAGCAAGATGTAGAGGGCTGCCCATCCCACACAGAACTTTGCTGTCTTCAGCCCATGAAGGCTTGATTGCCAATGCTACTTCCAAATACCATCTTCTGTAGTGCATATCCTTCTTCCCATAGACATGAGACCTCTAGAAGCCCAGCCCACCTGGTGATCTATGGATTAACTGTTAGTGTGTCCCCAGTGGTTCTCTATCCTGAAAACTCTTTAGACTCACTGGGGAGTTTTATAAAATACTGACATTGAAGCCGGATCAATTAAACAAGAATCCCCAGGAATGGGATCCAGGGACCTACAAATTTTAAAAGTTCCCCAGATGATTCCCATATGCAGTTAAAATTGAGGGTTGTTGTTCTAGATGAAGAAGCTACCTTACAATTCAACTGTTCCTGTTGTTTTCTAAGGACTCTCTTTTATTTCCCATTTTTCTTTCTATACCACCCCTCTCAGCTAAAGAAGTCTTTCACAACTCATTGACAATCACTGAATAACAAAATTGGGAGACAAGAGAAAGAAAAAATGACATGTGGACTTTATTTCTATTTTTATAGCATTGAATTCTACCTTGCTCATCAGTTCCTACATTTCATCTTCATGGTAGTAAACAGACGACTTTGTTCTGTTTTCCTTCCTTTGACAAACCAGATTAAATATACATATTTGACCAGGTAGGTCAGGGTAAGGATTATTTGTTTCCTCAATTTAACACCTTCCTTCTCTTGCCAGAAATGTCTGTATAAAATAGTCAATTACAAAAATTATGGAAATGTAAGTAGTCTTCTAAATGTACATAGTTGTTTCGACACTAGGACACAGCACAAACATTCTAGAAAGTGAACAATTAAGACAAATTTCCTTTACAGTGTAAACATTAAATGTAAATGTAAACCTGGGTGTTTTGAGTATTATTGGGAAAAGTTTTCAATTAGCAATAACAAGGGGATATGAAGCAAGTCTTTCAAGGATAGAATCTACAACAAGCATTCAGGTAACTCAGATACTCTCACCTTACGATGTCCCCTATCTTTCGTTCTTCTACCTTTTCCATAAATAAGCTTCAAAAATTCATGTGTATATCATAGTATTTATAGTGTTTCACTCCAATATCAATGTACTCAACCTAAAATATCATAAAACATTATGGTTATGGAAAGAATGTCCAAGTGTTTTCTGGAGTTACCCAGCAAAGCAAATGCCTTCCACCTCGAACCTTCAGGCATCCCTTGCTGGCCTATCTCTTTATTTCAGTGTGATACACAGACAATGTCCCGTACCAAGCACTTACATTACAATCTCTTGTTCTCAAATGTGGGTTCACAGCAAAACTGCTCACTAGGCTTGGAAAAAAAAATTTAAGATTTATTTATTCATTTGAGAGAGAGAGAGAGAGAGAGCAGGGGGAAGGGCAGAGGGCGAGGAAGAAGCAGACTCCCCGCTGAGTGTGAAACCCAATGCAGGGCTTGATCCCACAACCCCTAGATGAAGATGCAAACTGAGCTGAAACCAGAAGTCCAATGCTCAACCACTCAACCAACTGAGCCACCCAGGTGCCCCTAGGCTTGGAAAATTTTTTTTCTGAGAACCTAGCTTAAAGCTAAATAGGATTCCATTTTGGAGTATTTTGACAAAGTTCAGACATGTTTTTGACCTGAGTTGCTTCCACACAAACAGATGGAAATGAAGATTTGGTGGTTGTCAGTTTATATGATCAAACTGGATAAAACAGACAGGCAGACCATGCAGGTCCCCATTTGTTTATACAAAAATAAGAGTCTTTGCACGTGACAAACTTTACGTCATTTGAGTCTCACAAAGCTAAAAGAAGTATTTCTTATTTGAATGGTGAGGAAGCTAAGATATGGAGAGACTGACCTACACAAGCACACACTGAGTCTTGTGCTTTATTAAGAAGCAACTGCATGCTGGGGTTAGGAGCTCAAGCTCTGGAGTTAAATGCAGGCTTTGAAGCTTAAATCCAACTCTACTACTTATTATCTGTGCTGGGTAAACTACTTAACCTCCTAAGCCTCAGTGGCACCATCTGTAAATTATCAGAGTGAATACATATATAGCCCTTTAGAACAAGCCTGGAACATGGTTCAGTAAGATTCCATACTGAGTCTGGCTCATGGCTCAGTATGGTTAAGATTCTGATGACAGTTAATAAGAATAGAGGCAATTTTCTAATACCTACTTCCATGCAAGGTATTGGGCTAGACATTGTATGTGTATTATCACTTTTCTTCACAACAATCCTGAAAGGCAAGAATGCATACACACATACACACATGCTCAAAAAGATTGCAAATTGTCTAAGTTCTGGCAACTAATAAGAGATTGAGTTGACTCTCTGATTCCCTGCTTTGCTGGTAGTTCTGCTTTATGGCTCTGCCAAGCTTTGGGGCTTATGTGGAGCCCACTGATGGGTCCAAATCAACCAGAGTAGCCCTGCTTCTGACTACATTATATAGTGGGCTTCAGCAGAGATTTTTCTTTAAAAAAAAATCTCATTACTATAGAAAAGTTTGAAAAGCACTGTACTATGCTAATCACACATGACTCTTACAGTCAGATACAGGTTCTGAGTTGCTTTCATACAAGGAAATGACCACCACCACATAGGACTCCTCAAGAACCTACCATCCTAAAAACTCTCAGCTTATTGCCACTTATCCCACAGACAGGAATAATGGCAAGAGTTCCTTTGCAGCCTCTGAATGATTTTCTGGGGGCATCTTTTTGTTCTATCATCAAGTCCCAAGATCCTAAATTCTCTTTCTTTGAAAGTTGACTGTATTCAAGTTGACTATATTCAGGAGAACCCAGGCCACATGTTTGAAAACCAGGAGATTATTGCAATAAATATTTATAAAAAGTTAAAAACAGCAAACTCTTTAATTCTGAAACCCAATTCAGGGTCGGAGTCATTTCGTTTCAATGAAAAAGAAGGAAAAAGTAAAACCATATTATCTGTTTATTTTCAAATTTAGAAATTGGCAAGGGAACAATTTAACCTCTTCTATATCAAAGGACGAGGGTCGCTTCCCTGTATTAATTTCATTCTATCCAGATTCCATCTCTGTATTCAAAGCCAAAGCTTTGAATAGAGAAGACTGACTTGAGAAACAATATTGGGAACTCAAGTCACATATTTTCCTTGGTTTTGTTATGCATAAGTGAAGACCCAGGTTGCATAATGGAGACAAAAAGATAAAACCTTGAAGACTGCTTTGAACCACAGCGTATGTATAGGCCGTGTAGATTTGTCTAAGAAAATATACTTTTTTTGTCTACAAACATTTCCCAGAAAAGTGTCCCATTAAATTTTGTTTAACAGATACTCCCTTATATGTGGATTTTTGTCTGCAGGACCAGAGTTATTTTGTCTTCAAAAGGAAATAATTCTGTTGAGGAAAAAAAAAAAAGGTCAGAAGACTTCCTAATGACATGAAAATCTGGTCTATTAAACTGTTTTTTCTTTGTTGAGAAAGTAATCCGTTTCTGTGGTATAACACTGGTCAAATAAAATGGGACATTTGTGCAGAGTTTAAAGATTGAAAGTAGTTTCCCTTTGAGAAGAAAAGCTTCAGAGTGTTTTATTGTGGGTTGGTGGGTTGCATATCTAATTTCAAATTGTAATTAAAACAACAAAGAACAGCCATAATTTGAGGGGTTATGGGTTATTAAAAATGATGTCAAATTGCCTTTTTTGAAATTGAGAGAATACAAGCAGAAGCCAAAATATGGATGTCACCTTTCTCTACCCAAACTCATGGCACCTTTCTCTACCCAAACTCAGTCTCTAATAGTCTAATTTTAAAACATTAGTAGACCAGAAGTTTAGTATGGGATGTGCCCTTCTGAATCCGCCCCCAGTTAAGTAAAGGAAGAGCCTTCCACATCAAAGATGATTTCTTATTAGAATCACACCTGAAGACTTTTCTCTTTGGGTACTCCAAGACCTCAGTGCTTCACCAGGAAAATGTAAGTGAATGAAAACAATTCTTAAATTGTACCTACACTTTTTTTATTCCTGTTATCCTTCAATGATTGCGTATTTGTTGATGACAAAGTACCAGAGTCACAGGATATCTATGTTTTTCTTTTTTAAATCTTAAGGTATTAGGGACTATTTTACAAGTGTGTAGTTTATAAGATTTAAGAAACACAATAGGTGCCCAGCATTGAGACATATCTTTGAATATTCAACATAATCGCCTGTTAAAACTACACCTGGTTCCCTCTTTTTACCTGAATAAAGAGACAATTATGTTGTCCTTTGTGTCTCCAGAGTACCATATATGGACTCCAACCTTAATTCCAAAGTCTACATGGCACTTAATTGCTCACATTTCCACCTTCCCCCAGACTTTAGAGTAAGTTTCTTGGAGAGGTTGAGTCCTTATCTTTCTGGAATTGCTTATACAGAGAACTGTAACCAGAACATGATAAGGGCATTTGGTGAAAAAATCAACATATTTTAAAATACTGGACCTGGGCGTCTGGGTGGCTCAGTCGGTTAAGCGACTGCCTTCAGCTCAGGTCATGATCCCAGGGTCCTGGGATCGAGCCCCACATCAGGCTCTCTGTTCAGCAGGGAGCCTGCTTCTCCATCTCCTGCCATTCTGTCTACTTGTGCTCTCTCTCTCTCTGTCAAATAAATAAATAAAATCTTTAAAAAATAAAATAAAATACTGGACCTGATCTCAGAACTAAATTCCTGAGTGATATTTTTAGTGGGCATGGAAATCTGCATTGACAGTATTTTTCTTACAACACTTTAAAACGTTATTCCACTATTTCCTTTTCTGTTTTTTTGCTTTGCCTTCATGGTTTCTGATGAGAAAGCTTCCCTCATTTGAATCACTGATTCCTTATGTGTTGTTTTCATCTGGCCTTTTCAAGATTTTTGCTTTGTTTTAGTTTCTGTTCTTTGATTATGATAAGTCAGAGCATGGCTTTCTTCAAGTTTATCTTACCTGAAGTTTGCCGAACTTCTTGCATCTGCAAATATATGTTCCTTTATCAAATCTGGAAAATTTTCAGCCATTATCTCTTCAAATAAATTTCTGCACCATTTCTTTCTCCTCACCTTCCAGGATTACAATAACGCCAAAGTAAGAAGCTCTGATACTGTCCCGCTGTTCTTTGAGGCTCTGTGCGTATTTTATCAAACTTTTTTTCTTCTATGTTTTCCAGATTGGATAATTTTTATTGATCTACAGTCAAGTATATTGATTCTTTTCTTTCCCCTCTCCATTCTGCTTTTGTGGTCCGACAGTGGACTGTCTATTTCTGTTATAGTATCTATCCATTCAAAATTTCCATTTGGTTCTTGATATCCCTTGTTTCCTGGCTGAGAATTTCTATCTTTCCATTTTCAAGAGTGCTCACCCTTACTTCATGTACATCATTATAAGAGGTTCTTTAAAATCTTTGTCCAATAATTCCCACATTTGGGTCATCTTGGAATTTGTGCTTGTTGATTACTTTTTCCCTTGAAGGTTGTTAACATTTTCCTGATTCTTTGTATGTCGAGTAATTTTGGATTGTATCCCAGACATTTTCATATTATGCTATAAAACTCTGGGCTCTGGGTTTAACTTTGGATTAAAAATTTTCTGGGAAGTGGTTTTTTTGTTTTGTTTTGTTTATTTGTTTGCTTTAGTAGGCAACCAACCTAGCTAGGTTCAGAGCACAGTCCCTACCCACTTGCACACTGTGGCTCCAGTATCAGTTTAGTATTCACAATCTTGCTGTGGTATCTGGCCTACCCTGTGCATGCACCATTCGGGGCTCAGTCTAAAACCTGGGTAGTGGTCTACACTATGGTTCAGTTCTCAAAGTGTTTGCTATGTTGCTTATGATCAAGTTCTATGCATGCACAACTCATGATGAACCCAAGACTTTATACACAGATTTAAAGGGTCCCTTTCCCCAACTATCTCCTTTCTGTGAAGCCACCACATTCTCTGACTCCTAGGAGCTCCTTTTCATGGCTCTGCCTGGAAAACCATGGCTTTAGCATCAGTGCACTATAAGGACTTCCAGAAACTAGGTCTAACTCAGAGCAAAGTAGCAAGAGGAAGAGTCTGCTGTATCCGCTACCCCTATACCACCTCCACCGCTGTTGCTCTTGCCACTGCCATGGGAATGCCACTTCATTACTCAGACACATCCCAAGTAGGGCTTGAAGAGATAATGATCTCTCTTTCCTGGGAGCTCCTTTCCCAGCTTTCTGGCCCAAGAGAGAGGATGTTTCTTGCAGCATTTTCTATTAGCACTTACTGCACAGTTTCAAGATTCAGGCTTCCCTGGAATCTATGCCAAGAAATATGGAAGGAAAGAAGAAGCAGAGACTCTTCTCCATGGTGTTGTTCTTTGAGTTTTTTGGTCTCCTCCCCAGTTTACTTGCTATTATATACTCTTCAGAGTCCTCAGATGGAGTTTCATGTATTGTGTTCAGGACTTTGGGTTGTAATCAGTGGAAAAGATAGGGTGGCATGCATTTACTCCATCTTAACTGGAACTAAAATTTGCCAATCTAATTGTTCTTCATATTCTTTTATTATAGTAAATAACGCTAACACTTGCTTACTATGTGCTAAATACTGTGTTAAGACTATTATATGCATGATTTACATGTAGAAAAACAACAAACATTTGTCATAAACACCATTATCCCAGTTTATAGATGAGGAAACAGAGACTTACGGGGGTTAAATGAATTGCTCAGTGTCACACAACAGGAAAACCAAGTTTGATCCTAGGCTGCTCTGACCCCAGAGCCAAACTCTGAATCATTCTGTAATATAGCCATGGCTAGCTCTGTCACGCAGCCTGAACGGGGCCAGAACTGCAGACACTCTGATTACACGTGAGGATCAGGCAGCAGTCTTCTCTGAGACCCATGTTTTCATAGCTTTCAGCATTGATTAGGTCAAGTTGAAAGATGTACTTATGCACAAGGCAGGTTGAGATTTAATATTGCTTTGTGTTGGTTATTGGGTAGGTGTTTGTTTAAAGGAAGCGGAAACAGGTGTGTGGGCTCTGATTCAATTACATGATGGAGAGGAACACACTGATCCATGGCCATTTTCAAGGAGAGATGCTGATTGTGCTAATTAATCATTTGTCTGTCAGAACAAAATAGAACATAATAGAAACTGATGTTCCAGTTACCATAGTATGGAACACAGACCCTTGTGTCTGGCACTCCAGCAACCAGATGCAACTGTTTATGAGGACAGCAATTAAGATGCAGTGCCTGAGTCCTCCTGGATTGCCATGTCTGAGATGGTTTGGAGGAAAGGTGTTTTATAGACTCTTGCCAACAGCATGGGACATCATCCAACAGGAATTGTGTCTCAAAGAAACTTTTCCCTTCAAAGAGATTAATTGAGTCCTTTTAGATCATGATGGTATCCCAGAGATATGGCTGAATGGAATATTTTTCCATCCTGCGTTTTGGAACACTCAATCTACCTCACCTAACCAAGACATTTATGCTCATAATAGAGTGTTGTAATAATATTTCATTCTTTCTTTAAGTTATTTACTTGCCACCCAACAGCCAGAGTAGTCCTTTAAAAACAAATCAGGTGCTTTGCTCCCCTGCACAAGAATCCCCAATGGCTTTTCAGTATATTTATAATTAAATCCCAACTCCTTACCAAGATCTACAATGCTCCACATGACCCAGTCCCGCATACCTCTATGACTTCATTTCATGTCACTCTCTCCCTTTCTCACTATGATCCAATTTCATGGATCGTCTTGCCAATTCCTGAACAAATTAAGGCCATCCTTACTTCAGGGGGAATTCCCTTGCTGTTTTCTCTTTGCATTTGCTATTCCACTTTCCCTAGACATTCATATAGGTGGTACTTTCTCATTCGGACCTTCAGATGCCTTTCAGAAAGTCTTCCCTTAATAGCCCTATCCAAAATAGGGTTTCTTCCTGTACATATCTCTGTATATTCTCTATACATTTAATCTACTTTGTTTTCTTCATAACATTTACTATATGGATTTTTAACACTTCATTTATTTGTTCAGTGACTGTCTCCCTTACTAGAATGTAAGCTTCATGGGGAGGAGACTTGTCTGTCGCCTTTCCATATTTTATCCGCAGGCCTAAACCACTGCCTGATACATAAGTTCATAAAAGAATTTGATGAGTAAATGGACAGGAAAATTAATTAACTAATCATATATCTTCACTAATTGATATTGTATGTACATGAGTAAGGCACAATCTAATCCACCAAGGAATTTTTAGTTTGGGGAGGAAAACACATACAGTTAATAATCTGTCTATGTTACCTCTTTGCTTAGACGTTTCAAAACCTCCCCATCCACAGCAAGGTTTCTGAGCCTGGGATCATCATTTTCACCAGACAGCGGAGAAGTTGAGAAAAAAATATTAGGACACATGGCAAGTCTTTAATAAAGTGAATGCAACCCAAGTGACAGTATTCTAACTCTTCCTTCAGGGTTACATCTCCTTTTAAATTAGAGGAGATTCCTCTTGGTTGCAGGTAACAAACCTAACTCCATATTATATAATCTATCTCAAAGATTTTTTTCTCCACTCCAGGCCCCCACTTGCTTCTCTAGCACATGGAACTTGCTATCTGAATCCCCCTTATTGTAAAGCCACTCTCTCCCAAGGTCCTTCTTCAAAGCAGAATGTACAAGTTTTAGGACCTCATGCCTATATGGGTTTTTCAGATTATAGTAAAACATCTAGTCAAACATATAGTGATTCTCAAATATGACTCCATTAAGATAATCTGAAATCTTCAAAAAGCTCCCATTGCTTAGAAAAAAACACCCAGACATTTTTATATAATTGGTCTAGGATGGGACCCAAGGATTGGCATTTTATAAAAATACTCTGAGTAATTTTAATGTATACATGGGGTTGAGAACTATTGGTATAAGTAATCTCAAAGGAATTATATTTATAGGGAAATCATTTTAAACATGTATGCCAAATTTGACTTTTCTCCTAATCTCAAGGAGAAGCATCTCACAAGTTAAGGACTTCTTAGGAGGTCTCTCTTCACTGGATACCTACCAGGTGCTCACCTGTCCTCAGGATTTGACTTGTTCCTCACACTTTCTCAAAACTTCTCCATGAAAACTCTCACTAATTTTTTCAAGAAATTACATCCCTTACCTACAGATGTTGATGTCTCCCCAGGATCCACCTTCTGCTCTAGTCTGCATTATGCAGACTGGTCCTGTATTCTGGAGTTTCCCAAAACATTCAGACCTCTGCTCTAGTCTCATGAATAAGAGTAGAGAGTGGGAATGTGAACTTTTTGCCTGGATTGTGACTCATTTCCCCATGAAATGTTTAAATTCAAAACTAGCTACATTAGGGATTAATTTTTGAGAGATTCCCTTCTTCCTAGAATGCAAAAAAAAAAAAAAAAAAAACCAAAAAACAAAACTGAATCTTAACAACCTTAACAGTGAGGAAAGCCAGATAAAAATTATAATTTTTGTAAGCCTCTCAGAGAGCTGAGATCACAGGGCAAACAAGTAACTCAAAATTCGAGGCGAGACGACCTCCCACCTTGTCTGTCTTATGACAGAGCTTGGAAGGAAAATCATTTGGGTGGGTTTTTTTTTTTTATAAGAAGGCTATTAATTTTTGTGTTTTGATTTTATAACCTGATTTCAAAAATTTAGAAAAGATATTCCAAGAGAAAAACTACCAATCAATCCAATCAATATCCCTTATAAATGTAGATGCAAATATACATATCTTCATGCCTAATCAGCTGAAAGGACTTAGAGGCATTCTAATAGCAACAATCACACCAAGCATGTAGACCTTAGATCCTAACATCATTCTCCAATGAAAGAAAAGAGGACTGCTTACAGAAATGGCTGATTCTAGGACTGGGGCAAGAAATAGACAAGATTAGCCTGGAGCATCTTGTTATGCCAGAAAGTAAGAAAGTGTTCAAAAACAATCTGATTGCATGGGGAAGTATCAAAGGGCCACAAGATCAATTGAAAAAGTTCTCAGTGGCAAAAGATAGAACAATCTGAGCAACAAAATAAATAAAGTCATCTTGATTATAACTCAAATTATAAAATAAATATCCACAAGTTCAAATCAATATAAATGATTAGAATGAATAAGTAAATGGGAAGAAGAGATAACTCTCCCATGTGGAAGGATTTCAGATAATTTATGTAGACTCTCTATCCTCAAGGAGGTGGACTATAACTCCCTCATGTGCATTTGTGGGCTGTGCACATTTAAACCCTTCAACACAGTACAGAAAAGAGGAAAAAGAAATAACTTTATGTAGAAAAACCTGACACATACTGCCTCAGCCAGGTGATCCAGGTGATACATATCCTTAAATGATATCATGAAAGTGACACTTTACTTCTGTGGTCTTCCTTCTGAGAACACATAACTCCAGCCCAATCACGAGGAAGACATCAGAAAAATGCCAGTTCAAGGGGATTCTATAAAATATCTGACCAGTATTTTTCAAAACTGTCAAAGACATCAAAACAAAGAAACTCTGAGAAACTGTCACAGCCAAGAGGAGCCTATCAAAAGATGAGGACCAACTATAATGTGCTATACTGAATGGGACCCAGGAACAGAAAAAGAACATCAAGTAAACACTAAGCAAATAAAAATGTAGACTTCTGAATAAAGTATAGGCTTTGGTTCATAATAATATATCAACATTGGTTCATTAGTTGTAAGAAATGTACCCTGCTAACAGAAACTGTTAATAATAGAGGAAACTGGGTTCAGACACATAGGAAGGAACTTTCTGTACCATCTTCACAATTTTTCTGAAAATTGAAAATATTTCTAAAAAATAAAGTTGATTGTTAGAAAGAGAGAGAGAATAATACCAGTGTCCAACTAAAAAGAAATTGAAAAAATAAAAATAAATTTTAAAAAGCACAAAGGAAATGAAGACATGCTGTAGATGGGGAGAAAATACTTAGAAAATACATATCTAATAAAGAACTGGCATTCAGAATATGTAAAGCACTGCCATGACTCAATAATAAGAAAACAAACAGCCCAGTTGGAAAAAACAAACAAACCCATAAGATTCAAACAAATACCTCAAGTAAGATAATATATGGATGGCAAATAAGCGCATGAAAAGAGACTCAAATTATTAGTCATTTCAAAAGGCAAATTAAAAACAACAACACAATGACCTACCAGAACACACTTACTAGAATGATGTCAATAACCGTAACAATGATACTGATAATAAATTGACAAGACCAAGTACCTGCAAGGATGTGGAGCTATGTTTCTGGTGGGAATGCACTGCTAAAGCTGTTTTGAGAACAGTGTAGCAGTCTCTTGTAACATTAAACACACACTTCTGAAACAACCCTCAGTAAATTCCACAGATTATACCAAAGGCAGAGTCTCTGTCCCCGATCAATGTATATTTCAAGGAAATTCTCCCAAACTTGCTTTGATAATCGTATGTTCCTTTACTAACTTATTTTAGTTATTTTACTTACTTTACTGGTCTATTCATTAAATAGCTACTCAGTACATATTATATGCCAGGCACCATTGCAGAGTCTCAAACACACAAAACAAGATAGACAACATCTTTTTTTATGTGGTTTACATTCTAATGGGTAAAGTCAGGGTACAAATAGACTATAGACAAGTGAACAAAAACAGTAACATTTCAAATAAGTGCTTTTAAGTAATCAACACATAAACCACATGATGGTGACTGTAGAAGTTAACTGTACTGGTCACCAAGATGGACTAGCTCCGTCACTGGGGTGCAGACCAGAATAATGGAATAAAACCAATCAGATAGCAAATGTTGGCAAGGATGTAAAGAAATCGGAGCCCTCTTAAATTGCTGGTGGAAATGGAAAATAATGCAGCCACTATAGAACGCTCCATCAAAAAAATTTAAAAATAAAAAATAAATAATTAAAAATATGAAAAATAAAAGATTCATATTTTAAAAAGAAAACAATTGCTCAAAATGCTAAACCCAGGATTACCATTTGACCCAGCAGTTCCACTTCTGTCTACCCAAGAAAATGAAAACATATGTCCACACAAAAACTTGTGCATGAATGTTCATAGAAGCACTGTTCATAAGAGCCAAGAAGTAAAAACAGCACAAACTTTTATCCACTGATGAATGGATAGACAAAATATGGTATACCCATACAAGGGGATACTCTTCAGCAATAAAAAAAACGAAGTACTACTAATGTGTACCGCAACATGGCGAACCGCAACACATACTAAGTGAGAGAAGCCAGCCGGGAAAGACCATATACTTTATGATCCCATTTATGTAAAAAGTCCAGGATAATCAAATCTATAGAGGCAGAACTTAGATTATCAGTTGTCTAGGGCTGGAGAAGGGGGCAAGGAATGGAGGTGACTGTTAATGGGTACAAGATTTCTTTTGAAGGTGATGAAAATATCCTGAAATGAGATTATGGGTGATGGTCGCACAATTTTGTAAATATATTAAAATCCATTAAATTGTTCACTTGTATCATATGTAAATTATACCCCAGGCAAGTGTTAAAAAATAATAAGGCAATTATGCAGACACCTGAGGCAGAATGTTTCCAGGGAGGGGACAGCAAGCAAGCCACCTGAGCTGGGAATAAATTTGGCCTATTTAAGGAACAGAGAGAAAGTAAGGCTGGAGCTAGTTGGGGAAGGAGAAACGAGTAGAGACCAGGTCAGATAGGGTCTATTAAGCCAGGGTGGGAAGCTTGGATTTTACTCAGAATGTAATGAGAAGCCATCGGAGGGTTTGAAGTAGGATAGCAACAGGATGTGAGGCATATTACGGGGAGTCTGGCTACCTTGTAGGTGATTGACTCAGGGAGCATAAAGAGAAGCAGGGAGGCCAGCCAAGGGCACTGCCTCAAGTAAAATACCTCAGGTAAAATAACATATGGATGGCAAATAAGCACATAAAAAGAGACTCAAATTATGGCAGTTTGGGCAAAACTCAGAAATGTAGTAGATTTATTTTTTCTTTTCTTTCCTTTTTTCCCCTTATCTATTCTTTTCTGCTCGTCTCTTCTTTTTATCATAAACAAAAAACAAGGTCACTTTATATTTAGCAGAACAGTTCTCATAAGTTATCCCAGAAAAAGACACTAGCCAAAATATTTGACCCTCTGTTAACCTTAGTACCTCTAACAAGTTGCACGTCACTGGTCACAGGAGAACAATCTATTAATAATGAAAAATTTAGACTACTTTTATATAATTAGTCCTTATAAAAAATGGTATTATCCCAATTTAGTATCAAAACCTGCTTTTCATTCCGAATAGCACTGTCAAAGTAAAACATAGGCCACTTCATGTGTCTATGACAACTCTTCCCACAGCAATTTCCTAGCTCACAGCAGCCAAATGATTTTCCTACATCACAAACAAACTACAGTCTTCAGGGTTATATTTGGAAAAGGAAATAAGGCATCTGTAGAAAAACAGCATTTGCAATAGATTCCTCTTCTTGCCTAAGGTGTTATTTGCATTGTGCAAGCTCAAGTGGGTGGCAAAGAATAGGCAGGCTTTGTTAGACCATTATTCATGTAATGAGATTCGTGGTCTGCTATTCAACACAATTTTCAGTGGGCACTTTCCCAATGGCTCAATTGCTGCCTACAGACATTTTGATTATCAAATATAATTTAAAAATAAAAGAGCACAAAATGCCCCTTCTTTTCTCCAGCCCCCCGCCCTGCCCTGCCTTTCGAGTTCTTCAATTTATCTCATAGAGAAGGTTTGCTCCGCCGAATACTATGCTCAACCTTGGAATGTCTGACTCTCACCTGGGACTCCTCCAGCCCTCCTCCCATCCCGCGACAGGTCCCAAGGTATCTCTCCAGTTGACCCAGATATTTCTATGTCAAGAGCCAATCAACCTTGAAATGATGAGTGATTTGACACCTTGGGTTTCAGCCAGCTCCAAACCTTCCTATACCACATGTCCACTCCTCCATAAGATCAAGCCACATCCATGCACTGGTGATTGTAACCATTTTAGAGCCTGTTTATCAATTCTAAATCTGCCCCTGCTTCAGTGCAATTTTCCTCCAGTTTCTCTCTTTTATGATCCTGCACATCTCCCTGTGAACTTTGTTTTGCCCTAATCTCTCTAACTGATAACTTCTGTTTTGTTATTGCTTGTGTTCTAGAGAAATCAAGCTATGCTTTAAAGTAGACTCTCAAGAAACTTGAGAACTTCAGGCCCAGGCCCTGTCCGTGAGCTGCTATGAGACTGTCTTACCACGTCTGTCACGAAATCCCATGGTACCTCACCGGTCACTCGTTCCCTTGTGCCATGATGATACTCGCTCTGAACCTGCTATGTGTTCCCCACTCTACACCCCCCACCTCCCATCAGTGAACTGGGGCACACTGGAAATATCTGGCTGTCTTCAACATCATGCCTGGGCTGAAGGGAATCATGGGACTCTGTCTCAGACCCTCTGTCCACCTAAGTCTACCTTACTGGTATTGCTGTTTTGCCCACTCCACATAGCCATGGGACATACAAAGATATAGCCATGGACAGACACATAGATAGTCAACCAGAAGCTCAAATGGGAAGCAAGCTGTAAGTCCCCTGAGCTCTGAGATTCCCAAACCTCTGTCAGGGAATCCCAGAGATCTAACAGGGACCCAACAGGACACCAGAAGTGGGACACAAAACCACACTAAAACTGAATTCATTTCCCCCTCTTATTTCTCTCCTAGCTTCTTCCACTCCTAGCCCCACAAGGGATTTTGTACATGATGTGTGATAGGAATATTCTTATCATAACCTCCACTCTTTCATGCTCCAAGGATTGGTGCTCAATTTGTGAAAATCCAGTTTGAGAATTATCTAGAAAATTAATATTTTTCTTTTCTTTCCTAAAGCCCTGTTTTTACTTTTATCTTGATAGGGACTTTAAAATGTTCAAAGCTGAGCTATGACTTTTTTGTTCTAGGCATTATCAGTCCCCTCTCCTGGGACAAAAAGCCTCAGACTCATGGCCAAGTGTTAATGTAAAAAAAAAAAAAACCTGAGCGGTAAGGGGGAGGAAGATACACTTTACCAAGAAGTGAAAGTACATGTGTGATCTTTCAAAAAATCACACAATTGTAAACATGAACATTGCAATTACAAATTATTTTCCAATACTGCTTGTAGAGAGCAAAATGGAGTCACCCTTGTCAAGCAGGGGCCAACGTCAGCAATGATACAAGCTGTTAAGGGTACTGTACTTACCAGATATCACCAAGACCAGCACCAGCTGACGACAGCCCAGAATTGACAATCAGCAGAAGCAGAGGAGGTCTGCAGGGGCCCAAGACTGGGAGGATTTGGGGCAGCAAACTGTCAGACTCTTCAGACACTGACCCCTCTCTGTCTGACCACTTCAAAAAGCAGCTGCTGCAGAAGGTTCTGCCCGATGGATCTCTAACTAGAACTGAGATCCTTCACTGCTTGAACGTCAGAAGCAGTAGGTGCCGAGAGCTGACCCAGACCAGACCAAGGCCTTACTCAATTGCTGGCCCACAGACTGACTTCATGTTTGGTTCCTTAACTTCCTGCCCCCCATGTTATCTTGTTTGCTGTGTGACTTGTCTTGTGTTCTGTGTAAGAAGCCAAGTTAATCACATGGTGAAATGTCATTGAGTTTGGGATCCTGAACCTGCTTTATAATTATGTTAACCTTGCTTTATGACTGAATAAAGCTGACATTGTAGAAAGATACAACTCGTGTATGCACCTTCAGAGCGTGCTCATGGCACTGCTAATTCTTTATGTTGATATATAGCTTGCTTCTCCTATTTCCTTCTTAGTAACAATGAAATAGATATCTTTATACATAGGACAGAGTTTTGGCAGGTTAAATTAATAAAAGTGGAATTTCAGGACCAAAATCTGAACATTTTTAAAGCTTTACATACATGTGGCCAAAGTATTCCCTTCTACAAAGTATCCCACATAAACTCACCAACAATGATCCTTCCTCCATAGTCTCTTCATGATAAGTCCATATCATTCATTTAACTTCATCAGTCTGATATGTGAGTTCGGTTTGCATTTATAGTAGTGAAATCAAACATACATACTTTTGACTCTTTTTTCTTTTCTTCTTTCTATTTTTTCTCTTTTGGCTTTTAATAGCCTACTCACATTCTTTGTACATGTTTGGGAGTGCGGAAATAAATGAAGAGCACTCACATGAGAGCGAGCAAAGACTATTCACTTCAGAGCCTGCTATAACAAGGGAGTCGGCCACCATCACTTGGGTTTGGCAGTGACTCGAGGGCAGACGGGCAAGTGGAAAAGCTTTGTAGTGAAATAAAGGGAAGCCTTCAAGTGGGCTCTGGGTGGGAGTTGTTGGCATGGTGAACCTGGAAATGAACTAGCTACAAATGGGCTATCCATATGATTGGTTTGGGGAACATATTTGATTTGTCTGGTTGGCCCTGAGTTGAAGCTGGGCAAAAATTAGGGAAAGTAACAGTAATTACCAAGTCATGGCCGTTTGAGGCTGATTGCTGCAGAAACTGTAAATCACAGTTCTTTTTTTATATGTGGTCTAGCCATTGTCCGTCTGTACATTCAGTCCTTTAAGAGGGGAAAGATACCTCTTTCTCTTGATATGTAAGAACTTTTTTTTGGTAAGGAGATTCATTCCTTGACTTATGTGTTGCAAATTGATTCTGAGTTCTGAATTTGTTGAAGTGTGTTTATGTTGTATCAGTTTTTAAATTTTATATAAACTATTCATTTTCATAGCCTCCGCTTTAGTTAGCTTGGAAGGATTTTTCACATTCAAAATTATAAAGCATTTACCTGTATTTTCTTTAATACTTGGACTATTTTTTATTTTTAATATATTTGGAATTTATGTTAGTGTAAGGCGGGTGGTAAAAACTAGTTTTCCTTTTATCCAACTGATAGGCAGTTGCCTCAATATCACTTATTAACAAACCCATCCATTGCCCATCAGTGGATTCCCACAATAGTTTCAGTTTGATGAGATTATAATATCTGCATGTGAATTCGTAAGTGAAGTCCAAGCTTTAAGAGCCCAATGTGGGTTAAGGGCAGGGAGTCCACATCATTGTGAGCAGTTAAAAGGAAATCCAGAACTAATTGCTGAGGTAGGAGGGTGCATCCCATTGATTAAGAGTTTATTATGTGTTTACAGTTTTTGTCCTTTAAACATATTTGAAATGCACAAATCTTAACTACATCATTCAATGACTTTTGACAAAAAGTGCAACTCAAACTATTATCAAGATAATGAACACCAAAATCATCTCAAAGCTTCCTCATGTTCTTTCCCAGTGGGCCCTGCCCTATCCTACAGAGACAACCATTGTTCTGATTTTTTTTCCCATCATACATCAGTTTTGCCTGATATTATCTACAACATGCTTTGAAATGCATCAAAAGTAATATGTGTTGATCAAGGGATAAAAGGATAAATAGATGGATAGCTATATGATAAGGCAAGTATAATAAAATGTTGATAAAATCTGGATAAATTGGGATAATAGGTATATGTATATTCCCTGTAAAATGCTTTCAACTTTTTATATGTTTGGAAATGTAAATAATAAAATGTTAGAAAAAAGAAAAGAAAGGCAAAAGCCCAAAGAAGAGCTAAAACACTTCTGAAAAGGATCAAGATCAGGGAATATTGCTAGATATCAAAAAATATATAAGATATATTAATCAATACAGTGCAGTGTTGGTATAGAGATAGAAAAACTGACCAATAGAACAGAATGGAGAAACCAGAAACAAATCACATGTACACAGAAACTTCACTAATGATGGAAATAGCATTGCAGATCAGTAGAGGAGGAAAGCTTTTTCAAGAAATGGTACTTGGACAATTGGTTATCCATGTGGAAAAATAAAATAAGATTCCTTCCTGACAGCATAATACCAGATGAATTAAGGACTTAGGTGGGAAGGCAAGACTGTACAAGTTTTTGAAGATGTAATTGACTGATGCTCAGAATCCATTTCCACTTTCCTCTGATGTGTATCCCTGCTCTGCAGAAATCTTATTAAAAAAAAAAATTCTCAAACTCCCAGTAGCTAAGGAACAGGATACGAATTAGGTTTAATCAATTAGGTGCACTGACATGAGATTTAGAAGGTGGCAATGAGGCTAAGGCCACATACCTGCTGCTTTAGGCTGCCTTCTGCTTCAGGCAAGCCCACGGAGAGCTCAGAGTAGACTCTCCCCTATGTCCTTCCCGCCCTAGTGGTGGAGGGTCTTTGTGTTGTTGCTAATAGCTGGCTTGCTCTGGCATCCTCTACTTCTCGGCTCTTTCATCAACTATATACATCACAAGTGGATCTGAAAAAGCTTTAAAAAAAAAAAAAGCAAATTGCAGCAGAATACCAACAATATAATTGTACTTACATAGGCTCCATGAGTATGCAAAAAGAATGTATTGGTGATAAAAACATACGCTAAATTTATAAAGAAAAACTATGGGAAAATGTCAGCAGCGGAAGTATAGTTTCTGAATCTTACTAAACTACCCATTAAAAAAAGGACAAGACATGGCAATAGAATAGCAAAGTCAAAATCCACTGACAACATCTACAACAAAGCAAGTGACAAGGTACCCATCTGGGGAACCACGTACAATGGATGTATCTCAGAATCGACTGCCTGAGACATGGAAGAGAATATTTCACCCCTGTTTCCCATCTCCCAGAGTTGCCCCAGAAGATATGAATGCCTTGTTAGTACCACAATGCTTTCAGGTTTGCACACATGCCAGAATGGTTGAGCAGGCTCCTGCAGATGCTCCTCACGGCAGCGGCGGGAAAGACCATGGCAAAAAGCAAGAGATACGCCAGTGCAGCTGAGCCGAGGGCTGTCAACAGTGGTCAGAGAAAAATGGTGGGTGAACCGGAGTCAAAGACACATCCAATGCAAACTCTGAAGCCTGACAATAAAAAAAGGGTGAAGGGTGAAAGGATACAATAAATAAGTGGAAAAGATGAAATTGGATCCATTTCTTTTAGGATAGCCCAGTTTCTAAATGAATCAGATACTTAAATGTCAAAGAACAAAACCATAAATATATATTTTTTTAAATTGGAGAATGACTCTATGATCTGGAAGTGGAGAAATCTTTCCTATGATATAAATTCCAGAAGCAATAAGGAAAATATTGATATATTTGACTACATCATTTTTTTAAAATTTCTACATTTAATTTAATTTAAAAATAAATGGCAAGCTTGGAAAAAATATTTGCAACTTCTACTGTAGATAAAGACGAAATAATCCTAACATAAGAGCTACTGAGGAAAGTGTCATCAGAAGTATGAATGGATTGTTCACAGGATAGAAATGCAAATGTCTCTTAACTATATAAAAGAATATTCAATTTCACTCAAATGAAAGAAACTAGGAATATGTTGAGATGCCATTTTGACAAAAATCCGTAAATCTGACAGCAATTCTGTTAATTGGTTATGAGAAAACAGACACTTCTTTTAACAGTACCAGCGTGACCATAAATGTGTAATATGGACGGTTCTCCTTTTTCCACATCCTCATCAACACCTGTTGGTGGGAATGCAAACTGGTGCAGCTACTCTGGAAAACAGTAAGAGGTTCTTCAAAAAGTTAAAAATAGAACTAACCTATGACCCAGGAATTGCACTGCTAGGTATTTACCCAAAGGATACAAAAATACAGGCCCGAAGGGATAGATGCACCCTGATATTTATAACAGCATTATCAACACTAGCCAAATTATGAAAAGAGCCCCAATGTCCATCCACTGATAAATGAATAAAGACAATGTGGTGTGTGTGTGTGTATGTATGTGTGTGTGTGTGTGTATATATATATATATATATATATATATATATAATATGGAATATTACTCAGCCATAAAGAAGAATGAAATCTTGCCATTTGCAACATGGATGGAGCTAGAGGGTATTATGCTATGCGAAATAAATCAGTCAGAGAAACACAGATACCATTACCATATGATTTCTCTCACATGTGGAATCTAAGATACAAAATAAATGAACATGGCGGGGGAAAGAGAGACAAACCAAGAAATAGACTCTTAACTATGGAGAACAAACTGCGGGTTACTGGTGGGGAGATGAACAGGGGGATGGGTTAAATAGGTGATGGGTATTAAGGAGGCCACTTGTGATGAGCATGGGGTATTGGTATGTAAGTGATGAATCACTGATTTTGACACCTAAAACTAATATTACACTGTATGTTAACTAACTGGAATTTAAATAAAACCTTGGGGGGAAAAAACTGTAATGTAGAGCATAGTGTCATAGGTATTTTTCCTTTGATACAATCATGTCACTTCTAGGAATCTTTTCCAAAATAAGATATAGAATATTTACATCACTCCCAGAATGTTTCCTATGTTCATTTAGCAACCTTCCTACCATAAGCAACTTTCTGATTTTTTTATCATAAAATTAGATTCTTGAATTTCATATAAAATATAATCATACACTATGTTAGCTGGATTCTTTGCCCAACAAAACGTTTTGAGGTTCATTTATATTGTTTGGTGTAATAGTTGTTTACTCCTTTTTACTGTAGTGTAGCATTCCACCGTGTAAGTGTGCCAAAATTTCTTTATCCATTTGCCTGTTGGTAGACATTGGGCTGTTTCTGCTTTGGGTCTTTTATGAGTGATGTGACTGAAAATTTGTTGAAAAGTCTTTTCTCATTGAACTGCTTTCGCAGCCTTGTCAAAAATCAATTGGTGATATAAGTGTGTATCTGTCTGATCGTTTTCATCAGTCAATTTCTCTCTCTCTACTATCTCTATGCCCGTGGTTCTCAACCAGGGTAACTTTGCTCCACCCCTGGAGGGACAGAGGGAGGGAGGCATTTGTGGAGGGTGTGTGGATAAATTTAGTCTTTCTAACAATTCAGAGAGGGGTCGGCTACTGACATCTAGTAAATAGTGGCTGGAGATGCTGCTTAACATCCTACGGTGTGTAGGACAATGCCCACAACAAAGAGTTATCTAGCCCAAAATGTCAGTAGTGCCAAGGTTAAGTAACATCAGTCTACACCAATAGAACACTGCCTTCATTATAGTAGCTTTATAGTAAGTCTTAAAATCAAGGGGTGCCTGGGTGACACAGTCAGCTAAGTGTAACTCTTGGTTTCGGCCCAGGTTGTGATCTCAGGGTCGTAATCCCATGGTCCTGAGATTGAGCCCTGCGTCGGGCTCCTAGCTCAGGGCAGAGTTGAGACTCTCTCTCCCTCTGCCCCTCCCCTGCCCTGTTCTCTCACTCTCTCTTTCTGTCTCTCTCAAATAAATAAAGCTTTAAAAAAATTAAAATAAAATAAAATAAAATCAAGTAGTGTAAGTCCTCCAACTTTGTTCTTTTTCAAGATTGTTCTGGTCATTCAAACTTTAGGATTTTGAATGGGAATTGCATTGAATCTTTAGATAATAATCAGGGGAAAACAGGCTTCTTAACAATACTAAGTCATCCAATCCATGAACATGTTCCTGGCTGCTATATTGGTTGATAGTTTTCTTTTCTTGTAATGTCCTTACCTAGTTTTTGTATGAAAATTATGCTGGCCTTATGAAATGTTTTGGGAAGTGTTCCCTTCTTTCTATTTTCTGAAAGATTTTATGTACACTCTGTATTATTTCCATCTTCAATGTTGGTAAATTTAGCAGTGAAGCCATCTGGACTGGCAGGTTTTTTTTGTGCAAGATTTTAATTATGAATTAAATTTCCTTATAGATGAAGGGCTATTCAGATTTTCTAGGTTTTTTTCTTGCATCCATTTGGTAAAATTTGTGTCCTCTAAGCATTGCTTAAATGACCCTCTACAAATATTGATATATTTTTATCATTCAGTTCAAAATAGTTGTCTTTGATTTTTATTTCTTTACTAATGGATAATTTTGAAATTTGTGTCTTAATCATCAAATATTTGAGAGTTTTCCAAATATTTTGGGTTATTTATTTCTAATTTCATTCCACTGTGGCCAGAAAATATATTCTGTGTTATTTCAATCTTTAGAAGTTAAGGGTGTGTGTGTGTGTGTGTGTGTGTGTGTGTGTATGTTTATGGTCCAGCATATAGTCTATACTGGTAATGTCCCATATGCCCTTGAAAAGAATGTGTTGTTGAGTGGAATGTTTTAAAATGTCAGTTAATTTAATTTGGTTGATAGTGTATTCAAATCTTCTGAATTGCTACCTATTGTTTTTCTACATGTACTATCAGTTACTGAGAGAGGGTTAAATCTCTAACTATATTGTTAAAATCTCTAACTATAGTTATGGATTTCTCTATTTTCCTTTTACTTCTTGTTTCACTAAACCCTATTACTAGAAACCTACACACTTATGACTTATGTGTTTTCTTGATTAATTGACCTTTTGTCATTATGAAATGTCCCTCTTCATCTCTGATAATGCTTCTTGTCCTCAAGTCTACTTTGTCTGATATTAATATTCTAATTTGAGCTTTCTTTTTTTTAATTTGAGCTTTCTTAAGCTTACTCTTTGTCTGACATATTTTCCCCAATTTTTTGTTCTTATTCTACTTGTGTCTTTGTATTTAAAGTCTGTGTCTTATAAGCCATATATAGTTTGAACTTTTTTTTTTATGCAGTTGGACAATCTCTGCCTTTTAATTTGAGTGTTCATTTCATTCACATTTATTCTAACTACAAATATTGTCCATATTAATTCTACAATCTTAATATTTGCTAAGTAGCCCCTCTGCTCTTTGTTCCACTTTCCCTCAATTCCTGCCTTTTTTTGAATTAATTATTTCTTGGGATTCCATTTTATCACTGCTCTCAATTTATTAGACACACCAACTTGTTTTTTGAAGTTGTTGCTCTATGGCTTATAAGATGCAACTTTAATATATTACAATCTACTTTCAAATTATATTATGTCATTTTACATATAATGTAAGAACCTTACAACACTATTATTCCTATCACCTCCTCTTCAACATTTGTTAGCGTTGTCAGACATTTTACTTCTATATGATATAATCTCAACAATAAATTGTTATTCTTTATGTTTTCAGTATCCAATTGTCACTTTAAAAATTAAGAAATGAGAAAAATATGGGCGCCTGGGTGGCTCAGTCAGTTAAGCATCAGACTCTTGATTTCAGGTCAGGTCATGATCTCAGGGTTGTGAGATCGAGCCCCACTTTGGGCTCCGTGCTGGGGGTGGAAGGCACAGAGTCTGCTTGAGATTCTCTCTCTCCCTCTCCTTTTGCCTTCCCACTGTGCTCAGACTTTCTCTCTCTCTCTCAAAAAAAGAAAGAAATGGGGGAAAAAAAGGTATTTTATGTTTATTCCCATGTTTACTATTTCCATGGGTCATATTTTCTTGCTTTTTTGCATGCCTCACATTTTTTTATTATATGCCAAATATCATGGGTAAAAAGAACAGTAGAGACTGACGTAAGTAATATTTGCCCCAAGGAAAGGGGCGCCTGGGTGGCTCAGTCAATTAAGCATTCGCCTTTGGCTCAGGTTGTATTCCCAGGGTCCTGGGATCAAGCCCCACATCGGGCTCCCTGCTTAGTGGGGAGCCTGGTTCTCCCTTTCCCTCTGCAGCTCCCCCTGCTTGTGCTCTCTTGCTCTCTCTCTCTCTCTCTCTCAAATAAATAAATAAGTAAATAAATAAATAAAATACTTAAAAATATATATTTGCCCCAAGGAAAGGGCACACTTACTCTTCTGTTATGCAGTAGCATGGACGGCTAAATAAACCTAATCTGAGGTTAAGCTGGGCTGGGGCTTTGTTATAGCTTTCATTCACCACTGACTCCAGATATTTTCAGGGTAGTGTAAGGACCTTCTCTTCACCAGGACTTGTGCTCGATGCATTAGTGACTTCAAGATCTCTTTAAGATTCACTATCCACCTGCTGCCCTTCAGCACGGTAGGAGAGCTCTCTCTGCTCAGCAGCTCAGCTCTCAGCTTTTTGAGTCATTGGGGACTTCTCTTTGCCTTTCATCCTTCTGCTTTTGTGCTTTTCTGTAAGATCTCTCTCCATCCTGCTGCCCCAATTCTAGCCTTTCACAGTCTCCGAAGTATACTTGGTGATGGCCTGAAGTGCACTGGAGTGATTTCTCTTGGTTCTCCTGCTCTGCTCCTTGCATTCTGTGGGTTCCTACCTTGTACTAAGTGAGGGCCCGGGTGCCTCAAGGAAAATTCCCTTCACTCTCCTGCCCCAAATGCAGCTTTCAGTGGAGTGGATCACTACATTTAACTTGGAGAAGGTGCCGAAAGTCTCAAGGAGAATATCTTTGCTTTCCTCCAGCCTTCCTGCTTCGCCCCAGCCCGCAACACACTACCAGTCCCCTTGCACTCAGGGCAAACCCTTGGGAAAGTGTAGTGCTCTCTGGCCAGGGCTTTTCAGGATTCTAATTCACCCCCCAGCTCATACCCAGTCATTACGATTTCTTTTCACCTACAGTGAATTCTTCTTTCTCTTCCCCCTTCCGCAGTGGTAAAGGCGGCCATTCCTCTATTTTCTCCTAGGAAAGATTTATCACTTTCTCTGATTTTCAGCTCATTTAGCTTTCTTTGCCTCCTTGACTCGCTGATGGGTTAAAAAAAAAAAAAAAAGATGATTTTTGTGGTTTATCTTGTTTGTTCTCATTGTTAAGACCTTGCAACTTTCTATATCCTAACTGGCAGCAGAAGTCTCTCCCCACCTTCCATTTTAATGAATGCACTTTGAGCTCTAACTTCTTATAGATGTTCTCACACATGATTTTCAAAGTTCTGCTGAACCTCCACATACAGCTTTTGTCTAAGTCGATCCAAAGATTCTTATTTAACAAATTAAACTTAGTTTTACTATTAATGGGAATATGAGAATAAAAGATGAAGCAAAGGAAAGGGAAGAGGGTGAGTAATTGTTAGGTGACTGCTATAAGCCAAGCATATCAGATACATTTGTGGTATTCTCTCTCTTAATACTGATCACAACCCTATATTACTGCCTCCGTTTTACAGCTAGGAGACTCAGGTCTCAGAAACTAAATTGCCTGTTCTCACCCAGAGTGTAACTAAGACGGGATAGAATCTAAGCCCAGTTTTCTCTGATTTCACGTCTTGTGCTTTCTTTCCTAGAATGTTATATGCTCAAGACAAGAATGTGTGTGGGGAAGAGCAAGGAAATCCTGTAGTCAGTAATGGGTGACCAGGTTGGAGAGGTAATACAGAAGCAGATCAAATGAACCTTGATTTTAGTTGTAGATGTTTGAAATTGACCTCAAAGGCAATTGGTATCATTTCAATTTCCTGGATTGTGGTGGGAATATGAGAAAAGTTTTTCTGGAAACACTGGCAGAGTCCAGAGCTGGTTGACTTAGTCTCCACACTGTGTGCATCACCAATCTAAAACCAAATGAACATACAGTCTAGTAATAACCACATGCTTGTTTGCAAATGCAGCTTAGAAGCAGATCCTCTAACCTCCCCTTCCCACCAGAGTGCACCCCGGCTCCACTCCTCTGTAAGCATTCTAGAGCTGTCCCTGCCAAGCCAGGGTGGACTGGACAGACAGGAGGAGGGGCCAGAGCTCTGTCTAGAGGCCTTTGCCAGAAACCAGGTAGCTGACCTTCTCATTGGCAACAGGCCAGAGAGTTTCCCACTGGGCTTTATGAGGGTAGTAATATGAGGCATGTAATTTCCTTGAAATCAAGTGCAGAAGTTATAGCTACTATTCGAAATACATGCTGGGTTTAAAATTCGCTTTCACATATTCCTATATTGTGTGTCATTTTTCAAAAGAGGCAAAGTCCCAAAATTAAAAAAAAAAAAAATTCTACATCGTAAAAACCTTAGTCAACACTTTTCCTTATTCTCATAGAGTTAATGAACTTACTTATTAATATTTTTGTAGCACAATTCAAACATGATAACCCTTCATTTAACTACTTCTCCCTGAGCAACAGAAGCTTTAAACTACATTGCACATACCTTAAAATTCTATGTGCCCTTTGGGAAAATATATGTGCTTGCTCCCTCTGTGTTTAGAAGCCCCCATAAACAGTGTGGTGTGTCTGCCACTATTACCATCTGGTAGCTGACATCAACTCCCTCTCTGGTTTCCTCCAACAAGGCGCCTTATATGAACACTTGTAGTAACACTTGACAGGCTTTGGTGACACAGTGGGAATTAGGCTCAGTTCCTTTATTTTCCTGCCTCTCTGGTGGAGGTTTCTCAGAATTCAGGCAAGTCTCAGCTTTAGAGAACTCATAACAGCTTAGCTGGAAGGAAGCAAGCATGGAAATGGCGATGAATTCATTCTCCACAGGCCTATTCATTCTCGCGTGCTGTGAGAGATAACCAGTGACCAGAGAGCACTCTCTTAATGACTTAGAGCCGCATTAGTCAGCATATTTTCAGCATGTTTTTCATCTTTAGTACACTTACTTAATCGAGCATCAGAGAAGCCATGATAGAATTAATATTCAAGCAAAGCTTTGGATTAGGAACCGAATAAAAGCCAAATGGCTCCCTTGTTGTTCTGCTGAGTGGTGATCATCATTTTATACAGTAGCCAGATGTCCAGCTTTGAGAGCATGTTACTCAAAAAGAATAAAATCAGCTTGATTTTCAGAAGGGAGCAAATGATGGGTCAGATTTGTCTGTTTCATTGATGCAGGGGAATAGAAGAGCGTGAAGCATGGAAAGACCACCAATGCAGCAGGGGGACGTGTCTCACTCATTCAAGAAAAACGTAGAGGGAAGAACACTGACTCAGGAGAGGGGACACCTGAGTTCAAATCACTCCTTTGCTCTTTAGTAGCTATTCAGCATTGACAAGTGATCTAGGTCTCTGAAAATCAGATTTTAAATCTGTAACATAAAATAACATATACCTGATAGAGATGTGATGAGAATTAACCAGAATACAGTTAGGAGATTGAAATAGGAACTTAATAAAAGGTAGCTAGGTCCAAGTGACTGCTGTTTAGATCAGAATAACGCTCAAGATCAGTCAGTGTGATTATGTCCCATGGGATCAAAATGAGGCTCAATGTCAATGGGACAATGGCCCTTTTGGTCAGAATGAGGCTCAAGGACCTCAGAGCTCTAAATCTCTATTGGATAAGACAAATCAATATAAGCCAGATAGAAGATTGGAGACTAGATAGACATGTATCTAAGTGGACAAGCCTTAGAACTGAATCAGCTGCAAGAAATGAGAGAAAATCAACGTAGAGATAAAAAAGAGATCAAAGATGGGGTATGTGTGGAAAATGGGGATGTAGCATAAATCAAATACCCAGTCAAGCATCATAAGACTTCCATGTCAGGTCCTGACAGGTGAGTGGCACATCATCAGAGACATTCAGGCAGCCAACTGACATTGGAAAGTAGGGACCAACCCACCCCATTTAAATGCAATTCACCCACATTCCTGGGGGGATATTATCATTGAGGGGAAATAGCAGAAATAATTCAAAGCTTAATTTAAAATTTGATGGTTCTTGAAACCGTATATAACACTGTCCCTTCAGAAAGACTAGAACTTTTTGTTCTTTCTCAGAAGGATAGGTAAATAACTGTCACATTCTTCCAACTTTCAAAACTTGGCTGTCCTTGACCATTGTCACCTGCCATATTCCATGTAAGGAACTTTGAGATTGTGGTGACACTGTATTTTACTTGCCACTGTACCTGCAATACCTAACATACTTCCTGCATGTAATTCCTCGATGTTCAGCTGGAAGGATGCATGGGTAGTTGGATGGATGGATGGATAGCTGAATATATCATTATTCCTCTGTCTAGATTATCTTTTTCTGCCTTTCATTCAAAATCAATCCTCCCTTTCTTCAAAGACCTCAAATTATCTTCAAAGAAACAGATCCTTGCTTCTTTCCTGATGGTCCTACAGCACTTGGCTCATATCTGCTAGAATGCACAGTGTGTCCATCATTTTTTCTGTGCCTATCTCCCCTCATTTCTACCAGATTACGAGCTCCTAAATGGTAGGGACTGAATCTTATTCATGTTTAACTCCCTAACTGGGGGTTAACTTAATACCAGGCATGACACCAAGTTATAATTTGAAAACTAAAGGCCTAGGAAAAATCTTGACAGCAACCAGAGAGAAATGACAAATCACACGTGGGGGAACACCAATTTAAATGATAGTGAATTTCTCATCTGAAACCACAGATGCCAGAGGAAGTAACATAATGTTCTTCAAGTACTGAAATGAAAAAAACAAAACAAAACTGTCCATTTCAAACTTTGTATCTGGTGATATTATCCTTCAGGAATTAAAGGGAAATAAATGCACTCTCAGACAATGGAAAACTAAAAGAAAGTGTTGCTAGCAAATTTATTCTTTAAAATTTAACCAAAGGAAATTCTTCTAACAGAAAAGAAATGATAAAAGAAAGAATCTCAGGGGCACCTGGGTGGCTCAATCAGTTGGGTGTCTGCCTTTGGCTCAGGTCATGATCTCGGAGTCCTGGGATCAAGCCCCACATCAGGCTCCCTGCTCAGCGGGGACTCTGCTTCTCCCTCTCCCTCTGCCCCTCCCCCCAGTCATGCACTCTATCTCTCTCTCAAATAAATAAAACCTAAAAAAAAAAAAAAGAAGAAGAAGAAAAAAAGAATCTCAGAGCATCAGGAAAGAAGAACAATGGAAAGGGTAGAAATATGGGCACTTACAAGAGCCTAACCTTTTCCTTATGAGTTTTATGAATAATATTTGATGATTAAAACAAAAATTAGAACACTTGATATTCAAGACAATGATGTTTTAAAGTGTGAAAGGGAAGGGACCTAAGTGAAATTCAGGTTTCCATACTTCACTTGAAGCATTAAAGTGTTGATACCAGTAGACTGTTATGTTCTGAATGTTTATGGATGTTTTTATGAGTGTTTATGTCTAAGATTAACATTTCAGGCAGTGGACTTTCACTAACCCAGCTTGTCCTCCATAATGTGGGTGGGCCACATCCAATCAGTTGAAGGCCCTAATAGAACAAAAATAACCTCCCCCAAGTGAAGAGATTCTGCTGGTAGATGGCCTTTAGACTTGAATGGCCTGAGTCTCTAGTCTGACAGCCCACCCTGAATATTTTAGACATGCCAACCTCCATAACCACGTGAGCCAATTCCTTAAAACAAACTCCTTTCTATATGTATGTTTGTTCTGTTTCTCTGGAGAATCCTGGCTAATACAGAGATATGCTCAGTCTCTAAATAAATGAAGGTGGAATTCTAAAACCTGCTCAACTGACTTGAAGGAAAGGCAAGAAAAAAGAAACAGAGGAACAAGAATCAGAGGAAACAAAAAGAAAACAAATAAGAAAATGTCAGAGTTAAATGCTAATCTATCAATAATTATCTTAAATGTAAATGGTCTAAATATTTCAAATAACAGAGATCTGAAGAACCTCTACCCAATTACATGATGCTTATAAGAAACTCACTTCCAATTCAACAATATAGATAAGGATGGAAGGATGGAAGAAGATATGCACTGCAAACAATTTTTAAAAAGTAAGAGTGTCTATATTAATATGACAAAATAGACTTTACAACAACAACAAAAATTTAGTAGAAACACAAAGGAGCATTACAAATAATAACAGGATTAATATACCAGGAAGACATAACGATCCTAATAGCCTAAGCACCAAATGATAGTCTCAGACACAAAAAGCACAAACTAATAGAATTGAAAGGAAAAATAAACAAATCCACAATAAAAGCTGGGGACTTAACACTCCCATCTCTGCAACTAGACAAGAACTTAGCAAAGAAATTGAAGATCCGAACAACACAATCAACCAACAATATCTAACTGAAAAACATAGAACACTCCATACACATTTTTTTCAAGAAATCATAGAACATTCACCAAGATAGATTGTTTCTTGGGCCATAAAACAAACCTCCAAATTTAAAAGAATTGAAATTATGCAAAGTGTGCTCTCCAACCACAGTAGAATCAAACTCGAAATCAACAACAAAAGACAATAGAAAAATCTGTAAACATGTGGAAATTAAATAACGCACTTTTAAACAACCTATGGGTCAAAAGGGAAGTCTCAAAAAAGTTTTAAGTACCTACAATTAAATAAAAATAAAGCTACAGCACATCAAAATATGTGGAGTGCAGCTAAAGCAGTGCTGAGAGGGAAATTTATATCATTAGTGCTTACATTAAAAATGAAGAAAGGTCTCATCAGTAACCTAAGTTCCTACCTCAAGAAACCAGTAAAGGAAGGACAAGATAAATCCAAAGCAAGCAGAAAAGGGGAAGTAATACACCTAAGAGCAGAAATCAATGAAATTGAAAATAAGAAAACAATAGAGAAAATCAATGAAACAAAAACTGGTTCTTCGGGGAAAAGGTCAATAAAATTGAAGGCCTTTAGCAAGACTGACAAAACTAGAAGGCACAAATCACCAATATCAAGAAAGAAACAGAGAATGTCTCTACATATCCTACAGCCATTGAAAAGATAATAAAGGAACAACTTTGTGCTCATACATTCAATAACTTAGACGAAATGGACCAATCCTTGAAAACCACCAACTGCCAAAATTTGACCAATATGAAACAGCCCTGGAATCAGTAAAGAAATTGAATTTGTAATTTGAAGGCTCCCCAAAGAAATTTCTAGGCTCAGATGGTTTTAATGGAAAATATACTAAACTTCTGAATAGGACAACACCAGCTTATCATAGTTTCTTACAGGAAATTAAAGAAAAAGGAATAATTCCCAAATCATTATACAAGGTCAGCACTAATTAGATAGCAAAACCAACAAACCACTAGCACAAAAGACAGTACAGAAGGGATCTCTCTCTTTGTACTATTTCATGTGTATCTACAATGATCTCAAATAAATGAAAAACATTATCTCTTATTTCAATAAGCACTTATTAAGTTATTTGGCAGTTAATTTCTGAAATATTAACTGTGTTTTATATTTTAATTTTTAATCCAATGAGAATAAATGATGACAGAATTTGTTATTGATTAATTCGATAATCTTCTGTTACAAAGAGCTAAAAGGTGTTCAGAGCTGCCCAAAGCAAAGACATGGACACCTATTTACCGGAAAATATTGATCCGAAACAGTTATTTCTCCTCTCTAAGGGCTGAAAGAGACAACCAAAGAGATCCAGCAAGATGTCTGGGATAAAACCAGCATGCAAATTTTCAGTGAGCTTGCTTTCATGCTCTCTCTCTCCTCCTTGATTGAGGGAGCCCCATCACCCCTCAACAGAGAAACTGCCTTAGATTGATTTTGGGAGGCAAATATTTCAAGTGCACACTTGATAGGCTATTGACTAAAATAAGTTGTCTGGAAATGTTCATCACTGTGATCATTCTCATTCGTAAAGATTGAATATTTGTGATTAAAATGAAAATATATTCATTTAAAGCTAGTTACCATTAGGCATCCATCAGGAATGAAGCCAGAAGCCAATTGAGCCACACATCAGAGGGCTCTTGGACCTACAAATCATGTCATGGACACAATGGCCCCTTGCACTTACACTGGGAGCACAGTAGGCCAAGGGTCCATGACTTCAACACTGCACATATGTGGCTGTTATTTAGAGCTCTCTGAGGTATAGATTTACATTACCATCTGCCATCTCAGTTGCTGTTTACATCTGCTTTAAAAGGGGGGTGGTGGGCATAATCAATTAAAGTGTGCGTAGAAAGCCCTGGGGGAAAAAAAAAAAAAAACCACTGCAACTACAACCTGAACTTGGGATAAGTACACATGTCTATCCAAAGAGGAAATAAGGAATTCATACTCTCTTCTCTCTTTGAAATATTCCCTTTGATTTGGGGAAATTATGTGACAAAAGAGTGTTTTAAAATTCCTAACACAGTTTAGCTTCTCTGAAGAGCTTCAGAAATATTCTCAACTATATATGTTTTAAAATTTATTGGTAAATGTATTGGTAAATGAGACTTGATATAAATTTAAAACTTTTCTCTAGGGACGCCTGGGTGGCTCAGTTGGTTAAGCGACTGCCTTCGGCTCAGGTCATGATCCTGGAGTCCCAGGATCGAGTCCCGCATCGGGTTCCCTGCTCAGCAGGGAGTCTGCTTCTCCCTCTGACCCTCCTCCCTCTCATGCTCTCTCTATCATTCTCTCTCTCTCAATAAATAAATAAAAATCTTAAAAAAATAATAATAAAACTTTTCTCTATGAAAGACTCTATTAGGAGTTTGAAAAGACAGCCCATAAACTGGGAGAAAACATTTGCAAACTGTATTTCTTATAAAGGACCAGTATCTAGAATACATAAGGAATTTTTAAAGCTCAACAGTAAAAAAAAAAAAACAATCCAATTAAAAAATGGGCAAAAGACATGAAGAGATATTTCACCGAAGAAACATGCAGATGGCAAATAAGCCCATGAAAAGAGGTTTTACATCACTAGTCTACAGGGGAATGCAAATTAAAACCACAATGAGATACCACTACACCTATACCTATGAGAATGACTTTAAACAATTGTAACAACACTGAATGCTGGCAGAGAAACTGGATCTCTCATAAATGGCTGGCAGAAATGTAAAATGGTGGAGCCACTTTGGAAAACAGTTTGGCAGTTTCATATAAAATTAAACATGCAACTGCCACACAAGCCAGCAATTGCACTCCTGGGCATTTATCCCAGAGAAATGAATACTTATGTTCATACAAAAGCCTATACATGAATTTTTATAACAGCTTTATTTGTAATAGCCAAACACTAGGAACAATTCAGATGTCCTACAACAGGTAAATTGTCATCTGTTGGCACATACCATGGAATACTAGGCAGCGATTAAAAAGGAACAAATTACTGATGCATGAAACAACTTGGATGAATAGCCAGGAATAATGCTGAGTGCAGAAAAATAGCCAAATCCAAAAAATTTCATACTGTATGATTCCATGTATATAACATTTTGGAAATAACAACAGTATAGAAATGGAGAATAGATTAGTGGTTGAGGGAGTTAAGGAGTGGGTGGGAGCAGGGAGAACGAGGAAGGGAAGGGGAGGCAGGTGGGTGTGACTATGTAAGAGCAACATGAGGGATTCTTGTGGTGATGGGATGATCCTGTATCTTGAGTGTATCGATACCAAAATACCGTTGAGATACTGTCCAATAGTTTTGCAAGATAACATCATTGGAAGAAATTGCTTAAAGGGTACAGGAGACTTCTCTGTATTATTTCTTACAACTGCATGTGAATCTAAATTATCTCAAAAAATGTTTAATTTAAAAAAAGAAGAGTTTAGGAAAAAGTGTATTTTTTCCACTCAAGTTTGGAAATGAAGATGCTGCTAACCACACTGGCCAAAAAGGCTGTTGATAAGAAGATAAAGCAGGCGGTTGGGAATAGAGAACTGCTTCTAGGGACTTTCACTTAGCATCCAGGGTCCCCCTTCCTAGCCAGGAGCATTACCTTTTGGCAGCCTCCATCCCTTTCCAGGAGATTCCAACAAGGACCAAGACAAACGAATCCAACAAGGAAGCCTGCTCCAGCAGATTTGTGACCGTGGCCTCTGAATAAATTCTTACCCTAGGAGTCAACCTCAGGATGAGTTTCATATGATTCCAGCCCTATTATTTGGGATGCTGGCAAATGCAAAGGGGGAATCAGCCACTCGATACTGGTGACCAGCAGGTGGTTGAAGCCAGCGAGTGGCCTTCAAGAACAGCGCTGCATGCAGCTTCTGGAAAGAAAGGAAACCACATGCGTGGTTTGTACTGTACCTCATCTATGAGAACCCACCTCTTGGGCATCACTGGTGGGTGGTCTCTTGGCTGCCCTCAGGGGTCTCAAGCCCCTCCCGCTGATCCCTACCTCATCCCCTAGACTAACCTCCCTGCTCTTCATGCCCAGACCACAGACTACGAACTCCTCTGCTAGGCACAGGACATTTCCTCCAGTGAGCTTGCCCCAAACACAGAACCTTCTTCTCCATATGACAGCACATCACACTGCCAGCCTCGCTTCAGCACCCTTTGCTCCCCCTGCCCTTTCCTGGACTGCATATGAATTCCTCATATTAGCACATTTGCTTTGGTTCCTTTGAAGGAGCAAATTTTCCCTGGCCTCCACACCTACCCCAGATGGTGAGGGTTGCTTTCTTCACTATGCGCTGTTCTTTCTGAAATGCTCTCTTTGGCAAGCAGTGCTGCAAACAGGTTAAGAGCAAGGACTCTACATCCCATTGCCCAATGCAAACTCTAGCCTTACCATTTACTAGCAGAGAGGTCTTGTGCAGATGATTTATCAACTCAGCGCCCCATCAGTGAAATGGGGATGCGGACAGCCACTTCTCTGGCAAGGCTGTTATGAAGATGAAATGTGTAAAGAAGAGTGCCTAGCCTTCAGGAAGCCTTCTGTAAATGTCAGCGATTGCTATTATTCTTCTCACCCTGATACTACTCTAAGGGGCCCGGATGGTGAGTGAAAGTACTTTGAATTTACACTCAAGTAGATCTTAGCTGAGTCACCTTTTGGGCAAGTCACTTAATATGACTGTGCCTCAGCTTCCATATTTGCAAAGTCGGGCCAAAAAACAAACAAACAAACAAAAAACCCTACTGCGTAGGGTGGTTCTAGCTGGCTTGTCTAGATCTCTCCAGCCTTGCACACTAGGTACTCAAAGCACAACTCTGTATTGTGTTTTTGAAATGGACAATTATTGCAGTTGGGAGCAGAGACAGCGAGATTAGTCCTCTTTCCCTCTCCATCCCCCTTGCCCTGGCGCCTGTGAAACGGAGCATCCCCATGGCAACAGCAGCAGCTGGTCCCTAGATAAGAGGAACTGGAGCCGGGCAGCAAGCAGCGGCTGCAGCAGAAGAGCCGGCCCAGCTTCAGGGAGGAGGCTTGCCCTCCCCATCTCTCGCCTCATCCCAGCGCCTGCACTCATTGGTAAGTGTTTCCAATTTTTACTCCAAGAACTTTCCTGGCAAGAAAAGCAAATTTCCAATAAGGTACAGCTTCCTTATGGTTGCTGGGACAAAGAGGGCTGCAGCTGGTAGAGCAAGGGCGGGGAGGGGGGCCGCGGGGGGCGGGGGTGCAAGGGTGTGCTTTCTGGAGCAAGGCTAAACTGGGGCTAGGTGGGGAGCAGGAAAAGGTATCACCTTCAAGACATTTTTTCTAAGGGAGGTAGAGTCCTGAATTCTGTGAGAGTCAGAATTCTTGCAAATTAAATTGCTAAGTTCCAGAGAGGAATATTGGTGTATCTGCATATTCTCACAGTGTGGGAGGCTGGGGCGAGTGTACTTACCAAAAAACCCTTTCCGTGCCCTACTTCAAGGAAGAGTCACTCCTAGGAGGAATACTGCAAATTTAGTCTTTTAATGAACAAACTTGATTTTAAAACGTAGTACTTTTTGACCTGAATTAAATCCTCTAGTTAAAAAGAGATTTGACAAAGGATATGAATTGTACATAATCAGATACCACACTGGGCTGTAGACATAACCTAACTTTTTATTCCATCAGGTAAATCCAGAGCTGATTACTTTCGGGAAATTCTTTAGAATTTTTTAGAATTTCATTACGACTAAGCCACGTTTCAGCTTGCTCCTAAGAATCAGTAGTACCATGTTCCCCAGACTTGGAAAGGGGGGGCCCTGCCATTGGTTTGTACCTTGGATCGCTCTAATCTCATTATTAGCTTTGGAGAAGGCCATGGATGGGGCCAGGAGATGGCTCCAATGGTTCAGTGAAGATATACATGCCATAATCACAAGGGGAGCATGGCGAAGAACAAACAAAGCAACCTACACTTCTTAAAGTGTCAGCATGTGCTGGGATCTGGGCTGGAAACCCTACACACGCTGTATTGTGAATACTGTCAATCCTGGAGAAGAGCCACTATCAGCCCATTTTACAGATGTGGAAACTAAGTTTTCAGGAGGGCATACCACTTTCCCAAGTTCACCCAGCTAGAGAGTGGTACAAGTAACCAAACATTTGCTCTACCCCATATTGCACCAAATGCTTGCAGTCAGTGGCCTGGAGTTAAACTTCATATTCTAACATCCAACTAAGGAACTTACTCGGTATTTAGAGAAAGGACAAAATTCCCAACCTACTTCTGACCTCAGACTGAACTGACCAATGTTTTTTAGCTGAGGAACTGATACTCCTGCCCTAAACTAGGAGCAGCTCTGTGCTGGTGGAGGCTGGCTCCCCCTCCCACCCCGTCCTCAGCTGCAGCCCCTGCTCCGGCTTGTCTGTCCTTCTGCAGTCTGGTGGAGTTCCTTCCCAGTCCCCTGATCTCTCAGTTCCTGTTCTCAGAAGAGAAGGTGACTGGTCTTCATCAGCTACAGAGCAATGGCTGCCATGGATGGAGTACCCGCAATGTGCAAAGCCGCGAGGTGTTCTAGTTAACCCTTATATAGTAGCTCTGTGAGGTAGATGCTGTTATCTCTATTTTACAGATAGGAAAAGGGAGGCTAGGAATGGGATGGGGGACAGAGAGGGACCTATGTCTCTGGGTGCCTATCGACGGGCACACCACAAGGATGCTAGGCTTTGCTCATTCTAGCATAGCAGCTGTCACTTATAGAAGAAAGGGCAAACATGATTATATCGTACTTGGGCTCCATTTACCCTCACTACATCACGAAGATTTAGCTACTTCATCAAAGTCATACAGCTTTTTTAGTAGAGAGCTGAGATTTTACCTAGATCCCCTGGAACTCGAAAACTCAGATTCAAATTAAATAACCCGCTATTGAGCACACAGGAGTGGCCATGTGATCCAAGTACAAAGAAGAGCTGACTGTGGGTGGAGAAAGGGAGAGGGGGACCATTGCCAGAGGGGACCTAGAGTAGAAGGCAGGAGGCCTGGGTTCGAGTGATCACTCTGACTCTGAGCGTGCTACTGATACTAGGTGACCTCAATGTCTTTGGGCCTCAGCTGTCCTTCCGGAGAATGAATATTTCGTGACTAGGTCCTCCATGGGGTGATTTCCAGCATAGAGTCAAGGACAGAGCCCGCGATTTTCTGCCCAGAGAGGAGGAAGATTCGTTAAGTAGGTGCACAGGCCGTATTTGAGGCTGTCACTTCACCTCTGGGCCTCAGCACTGAGCCCACTCATCCCGACTGATGGTCCATAACTCCCTTCTCTGCTCAAGCAGGTGGGGGCTAGCCACCCAAGTGAGCATCATATGGTCCCAGGGAGCTGGCAGTCTCTATACAAACACTAAAACAATGGTCAGAATTGATTTCTGCTAAAGTCACTCAGTACAATCAGTCTGCTCAGAGTGACACTAAAAGCCAGGGTCAAGTAATCCGTGAACAGCTCCATCTGCTATGCAGTGATCTCAGCTCGTGGCGGGGCGGGGGGGGGGGGGGGGGAGGAGGAGCGGGGGGAGAAGCCCTCCAGCCTTCCTGGAGAAAAACTGGCTTATTCCTCAGAAGACGACTGAGTTGAACTCATTCTATGAACCTGAAATGTTAACACCACTAGTCCCTGTGTTCATCTGCATGCCAGTGAACCAGGAATCTCAAGAAAAGAGGATCGGTTTGGGTCATTTTAATCTTATTCCTCTCTAAACATTCTTACTATGATGGGACATGAGTAATAAATTATCAGGAAGAAACAGAATCAGATTCTGTAAGTCTCAACTAATGCATTTCTCATTCAGACCTGTCACATGTCCATTCTGGATTTCCACTCCTCCTGGACAATGGCTACAGCTAATAGCACTGGAAAGTTCAATGGATTTGTGGTTTAGGAAAAATGGGGGGAAGAGGGAGCAGACTTGCTCTAGTGTCGGAAATCTCTAGGGAGAAAATAATAAGGATCCATTTCAAGAGCTAGATTTTTTTCCTACAAATCTCATTACTTTATAGTTATTTTATATTATATACTTCATGCTATATGTATGTAATGCATATATATACATGCTATATGTATGTAATACGTACATGCATATAAAATATAGCATGTAATGATAGAAAACCAGAGGCTTGGTTCAATTTGCGTTCAAAAGAATCACTGTCTGAGAGTCTTAGGTGTCTACTGGAAGTCTTCAGAACTGGATTTAGATCCAGGCTGTTTAAAAATTTGGATCTTGGCTATTTAATAATTGTGTGACTAAATAAATTAATTGTATTTTCTGATCCTTGGTTTCTTCATCTGCAAAGTAGGCATAATCCTATTTTGCAGAACTCAACAGAAAATACAGACAAGATTTAATCAAGAGTTTCTGTAATTCTCAGCTAACTCATTTCTAATTCAGAATTGACAAGTATTCGTTCTGAAACTCCCACAGTGCTTCTGAAAGAAGATAAATATTGAACATTTGATGCACGGCAATTATCAATAAATCCGTGTGTGTGTGTGTGTGTTTGTGTGTGTGTTTCATTTATTTTGACTTAAATCTTAAGTTAGAGCTTCTAGTAGGTAATAAAAGAAGCAGATTTGAAAAATAGGATTAAATTGAGAATGTAATAGTAAGTGATCAATAAATATACTCATTTCATAAGTGAACAAATGAACAAAGGACACACTAATGGCCTTGTTTCTTATGCTTCCCTAGTGCTGCCCAAGAAACACCTCCTTCGATGATGTCCACTGAACAAATGCAGCCATTGGAGCTCCCAGAAGACAGACTGGACAAGCTAGACCCTCGTTGTGACCACTTAGGTAAAAGCCCCAGCGTGAATGTCAGTAGTGGAAGTCAGAAAGGAGGGGTCTCTGCCATTCTCTGCAAGTCAAAGGGAGGCCCCCTGAAACCCAATCGTGTGTACCTTCTGGTGACAGCCAACACCAGATGGACAGGCAAATAGCCATGACTCTGTGGGGTCTGCCGTGTAAATATTAGCGGAGGCACGGAGAGAGGTTCATTAGAGTTACAAAAAGAGAGAAAAGGCATTGTCCTCTTTTTTGGGTCTGACCGAGTCCCAGGCAGAGCATTTTTGAGGCAATAAGTGAAATGTGGCAACAGAGCTTGTTTCTAGTATTTGCCAGCACACTTACACCCCATGTGCAGTGCCAATAAAATATTTCAAATATCTCTCTTTGCCTATCAAGACAGAATTTTAAATAGCCTTTTTCTGCTTTATTGTCAATCTGTTTCCTTTCCAGAACGGACTTTTTGCATAACCTTTGTAATGAAAATACCAGAAACATTTCTGCCTCTACCCATTTCTAAAAATGAGACACTCAGACGTTTGATGGATAGGCCTTTTGCATATTCATAGCCTTTGTTTATGTCTCGCCTGGTTATGACTCTCCCCCCTCCCCATTTGCCATCAAGATAGTTTATGTTCAGGATTTCTCCAAAAGTGGGAAAAAGTGCAATTGAAGTAAAAGTCAAAACTGAAGCAAATGCCTTGCTGTACTGTGCACTGAGTCGCATCCTGGGCTGGAATGGTGACCCATGACTGGTCTATATCCAGCCTGTCCTTCCAAAGACCCCCACAGCTGGGCAGCACTCATTCTGAGCAATATTTATTCATTCAACAAATGTCTATGGTATGTATGATATGGGGAGAAATTGTGCTATGTGGCAATAAATTTTTAAAATTGCATTTTCAGCTAGGCATTAAGAAACATAGGGGAGGGGGTGGAGGGATGGGATAATGGGGTGATGGGCATTAAGGAGGGCCCTTGATGGAATGAGCACTGGGTGTTGTATGCAACTGATGAATCACTAAATTCTACCCCTGAAACGAATAATATGAAATTGAATTTAAATAAAGAATTTTTTTAAATAAAAAAAGAAGAAAAAAAGAAACATGGTCCCAAGAGCCTGAACTTACTCCTGATGCCATAATCTGCCAGGAATGTGACCTTTAGCCTTTCATCTGGCCTTCTAAATCTCAGTTTCCTCATCGGCAAATTGGGGATAATTGTACACCTTCCTTGTGGGCTTAGTGTGAGAACTGAATGAGATCGTGTGTTTAGGATATGTTATGAATATTTAACAACTGGTAAAACACAGGCATTGATGAATCAGAGAAGGTGTTGGTCATTCCCACACACTAGAAGGATGTGAAATCATCTGGTATATAAAAGTACTCAATAAAGTTCCCTCTCACCTCTGTTTTTTTGTATATGTAAACTTAAAAGCATATGGTTCAGTGCCTTACATGCAGTATGATCTCAATAAATGTTTATTAAATTGAAATGATTGGATGGAATTATTCAAATCCTGTAGGTGAAAGGAAATATTTATTACTATTAAATATGGCTGAAGGGAATGATGCTATTTGATTTTTGGTTATGTACTGTGATCTTTGGATGATGCAGGCATAATAATGTGTGGTTACTAGCTATTTCTAATGGTAGTTTTCTCATGTATATTGTGTTTTCTAAAACAAAAGACCATCCAGACATAAAGTCCAATAGACCGTAGCAACTTGAAAGGAAGGACTATTTCTTATTTGTCTTTTTAGTCCTAGAATCTTGCCCAAGGCCTGGCATAGAGGAGGAGCTTCATCAGTGTTTGTCGAATAAATACATTATGAATGACACAGGTTATGTCTAGACCCACGAAACTGAAGGGAACAAGTTTGACACATTTAATCCTCCACGTTTTAAAGACACTGACCTGAATATTTACATAAAAAAGAAACAGAGAGGGGGCACCTGGGTTGCTTAGTCCGTTAAGCATCTGCCTTCGGGGATCCCAGGGTCCTGGGATCCAGCCTTGAGTTGGGCTCCCTGCTCTTCGGGGAGCCTGCTTCTCCCTCTCCCTCTCCTGCTGTTCCCCCTGCTTGTGCTCTCCCTCTCTGTCAAATAAATAAATAAAATCTTTAAAAATAAGTAAATAAATCTTTAAAAAAAAAAAAGGAACAGAGGAAAAAAGAAAGAAGGGAGGAAGGAAAAGAAGAAGGGGCCGAACATTTCCAATTAATCTCTGAATTTCCCCAAATCCATTCACAGTTGTAGATGTATAAAACACAGGCCATAGAGAGTTTCCAGAGAAGACAGACAGCTTCATTATCTGTGGCTTCTTTGAACCCTAATAGACTCTCTCCTTATACATAACATGCTTGAGTTCATTCATTCAAGCATACATTCAACAAATATTTATTAATTGCTGTAAGGGGATAAAAACACAAGATACCTGTCATCAAAGGAGGCAAAGAAGACATATGCAGAAAATGTGTTACATGAGCAAAAATCCTGTGGATATCCAGAAAATGAGAAAGGACACCCAGGACTGGGAAAGACTTATGGAGACAAGGCAGGAAGGTGGGCTTTCCTTTGGGCTTTGTGGAAGGTTAGGGGTTGAGCAATGACCAGAATGAACATTCTTTTGAAGATCTAAAATATATCAAATGTAACAACTTCTTTACCAACATTAGCAAATGTAGTCCTCTCTCTCTGTCTCTGTCACACACACACACACACACACACACACACTGATTTAAAATTATCCCCACTTTAAAAGTTGAGACAATATTAAAGTTCCTAGAAATTAAGGCCCAAGTTCTCAGAACTAACAAGTGACAGAGTCAGCAACTGAACTCGGATCAGTCCACTCCACTTATCCATTCAAAATGCATTTATGGGAGGGAGAGGCAATTAAGAATAAAATTATCAAAAGGATATAATCCTTAATCTCTAAGAAGGCTGTGTCAAGAGCAGGAGATAAACCCTGATAGAACAAACAAGTGTCATTGTCTAGAACAATGACAGAGACGCTCAAAGAAGCACACCATCAGCCAAAGCCTTGAGGAGTCAGATGGAGCAGAGAACATACTTTCATGGGAAAGGAGTGATCACATTGGACTCATCACACACACTGACATCTGATGGACACGATGTAGAATCCAAGCTTCATGAGCTCGGGAGACTGAGGAAGGTAAAGAGCTGAGTAAGAAGACAAGAGGACCTGAGTGAGGCTGGGCAAATGGGAGAATTGGATTGCCAGTGGGGAAGTGGATGAAGAGGCCAATGCTGAAGGCAAGTGTGAATGGTCAGCGCGATCTGGCTGGCCACAGAAATGAAGGCAGGTGAGGAATTTGTGGAGAACCTTATTACAAGGCTGGAGTCTTCAAGAGAGCAAGCCTTGAGCAAAAATTAAGAAAGAGCATTTAGCAAAGAAAACCTATTCTATCAGAAATTCAACTCAAACCTACTCTGTGGCTTGCCTAACTATATTTTAAAGTTCTTCTTTGCTTTGATTATCTGGCCATTGGAGCTCTCTTCATTTGGAGTTTTATAGACTATCCCAGTTTTCTGTTTTATTCTATGTATTTGTGCAAGGCTACGAAAATCTTCTGTACGCTAGGCCAAAATATATAAATCCTTTTCTTTTTCAGACCAAATGGCTTCTGCAAGTACTTGGAAACCAACCAGTTTGTGAGTGACCCTTACTCATGTTATATTCTTTTTTTTTCTTTGCATCCTATCAACATCAGATGACCTTTCAGACCAGTTCATTAAAGACTGTGATCTCAAAAAGAAGCCAAGAAAGGGAAAAAATGCACAGGTTGCCCTGAATGTTGAGTCAGACCAAAAAAAGCCAAGGAGAAAAGATACACCAGCATTGCACATCCCACCTTTTATACCAGGTAATGGACAATGAGGTCAGTTTGCACGTCTGTGAAGGGGGGCCACTACCACTAGATCACATTGGTCTTACAACTTTTTCCTCACATATTTGGGTGTTTTTAAGTCACTCGTACTCTCCCTGCACCTGTCTTCATTACAGTATGACCAGCTGCTATATCAAATGAATTCCAAAATGTTAGTGGCACAACGCAAGGTTTTTTTCACTCATCAGTAGTGCGAGTTGGGGAGGCAGGTTCTGCTCCAAACGGTAATTCAGGGACTCCGGCTGATGGAGGTTCGGACATCACCAGTACGTGGCTTTCAAAGTCACCATGAGCATTAGCATCCAGCAGGCATGTGGATGAGGGGTAACGAGGGGTGGTGGGGGTGGGGCAGAATAGACTGGAAGACTGGAAGACCCGAAAGTGGCCCACATCACTTCCTTCAGTCACAAACCTCACCTGACTGCAAGGGAGGCAGAGAGATGCCGCCCAGCTGTGTGTGTGCCCAGGAGAAAAGCAAAATGGTTTGGGGAACAGCTACCGTGTCTCCATAACAACCTCATGTGTGATGTGTGACTCTCTTGCTTCCCAAAGTTTTGTTTGTTCTTACTTCCTTTTCTCCTTCCCTCCGGGCCATTGATCTAGTGTCCTCGCCACTCACAACCCACTTGGAGGGAGACAAAACAAATAGAACACAGAGCTTCCTGAGAAGGAACTGTCAGTTTTATAGGAAATAATGGAAGCGCATAAATGGCTGAAATATGCAGTAAGTGGTAAGGCCATAATGAGGTCCTTTCATAAGGACCCCGAGAGCTCAGCCTGGGCAGGGAATTGTGGAAAGTTGTGTAGAGGAGGCTGCTGTCAGAGAGTTTGTAATTGATGGAGGAAATGTCACGTGTGGGAGAGGTGAGAAGGCAGGTAAGTCCCTGAAGAGCAGAGCATGTGGCTTGCAGAGCAGCAAATGATCCACTGCTCTAAGGAGGATGGACCCCGCAGGTGGACAGACCTGGGCTCACTTCCTGGCTCGGACCCCTACGAGCTGTGTTACTGTGGCCATGTTTTCTGTGCCTCGCCTTCCTCAGATAGGTGATAGTGACAGTAATATTAAGTTCCTCAGGGTTTTGTGAGGCTAAAATAAAATCAGGCATGCAAAACCCTTTGTGTCACCTCAACAGATACTAATTCCTAATACAAAAAAAGCTTTTATTAAAATAAGTTTGAAAAGCTATACTGACTACCATCACTAGGGATATGTGCAAATACGCATGCATTGTCCTTATGTATCAGGATATATGTATATGACCCTGTTTCTCCCTCTGTTTCCCTAACCACGCAGGTGTCCTTTCAGAACAATTACTTAAAAGATACGACATTCAAGAGAGACACCCAAAGGGCAAAATGAGTCCAGCTCTTCATAACACTGACCTGGAACAGAAAAAACCAAGGAGAAAAGACACACCTGCCCTGCACGTGTCCCCCTTTGCAGCAGGTAAAAAGGCTGGTGCAAGGCATTTGCAGGGGGTGATGGGACCAGGTCAAGAACCTTACCATCTGGAGGTGCCACGGGCATGGCCTCTGTCTTGGCCCAGCAAGCTGTGTCACACAGAAGCGCTCTGTGGGGGGAGCAGCATTTACTGCTGCCTTTCAGGCTTACCTTCCCTGGCAGCTCCCCCAGGGCTGACTGGGAGCTGGGGGAGGTTCAGGGCATTCCTCGTGCTTCAGCAGAACTGGTCAGATCCACTGAGCCAATGAAATAGAAATGTCAGTGGGTCCTTGAAAAGAGTTGACATATCCTCCTCCCCAGCCTTCCATGGATCATGCATCCTACGACTGATGGCTGATTCTCCCAAGACATCTGGCTGGCTGTATTGACCAAATCTTCAACGAGAGAGAGAGAGAGAGAGAGAGAAGGAGAGAAAGAGAGATACAGAAATAGCGAGAGCTATCTTTAGTAACAAATTATAGAAACAATCCCTGAAAGTATCATCTTTTTTCTTAGATGAAATAGTATTTATTGTTAATTTTGTCAGGTATGATAATGGCATTTTAGTTATGGTTTTAAAAAGCTTTTAGTGTTAGAGATACATACAGAAGCGTTACAGGGAATTTGCTTTACAATACTCAAAAATAAAGACAATTAGATAAAACAAATGACAAGATGTTAATAAGTATTAATTATATGGTTTTCTATATATATATATGAAAATATGAAAACTCCCATAATAAAAATGTTAATTTATTTTATTTTTTTATTTAAATTCAATTAATTAACATACAATGTATTATTAGTTTCAGAGGTAGAGTTCAATGATTCATCAGTCTTACATAACACCCAGTGCTCATTACCTCATGTGCCTTCCTTAGTGTCCCTCACCCAGTTACCCCACCCCCCTCCCCTCCAGCAACCCTCAGTTTGCTTTCTATGATTAAGAGTCTCTTATGGTTTATCTCCCTCTCTGATTTTGTCTTGTTTTATTTTTCCTTCTCTTCCTCTATGATGCTCTGTTTTGTTTCTTAAATTCCACATATGAGTGTGATCATATGATAATTGTCATTCTCTGATTGACTTATTTCACTTAGCATAATACCCTCTAGTTCCATCCACGTCATTGCAAATGGCAAGATTTCTTTTTTTTTAATCCTGAAAGTATCATCTTCATGAGAGCTATCTTAATATGTGTCAAATCAAACTCAAAAATCTTGCTGAACTCTGTGCACAGCCCAGACTATGCAGTAGCCAAAATAGTGAAATATAGCCTTGTCCCTGAGAATTTTATGTGGAGGTTAGGGAATAAGACATATATACTCATGATTAGATTATAAGACTAAGTGTGTGTCTCTCTGTGTGTGTGTGTGTGTGTGTTAGAGATATTTGGAGGGTGGTGGCAGAGAAGAAAATGTACTATTGTTTATTGAGACCCTACTAAATATTAGGTAGGGAGTTTGGTATGTCTCATGGATTTTTTAAAATCAGCTGAATAACACAAGAAAGGTAGCTGTTAACTCCCTTTATAGGTAAAGAAACTGAAAGAGAATTTCAGTAACTTAAAGTCTTCTGTGGATGGCATTGATGGATGGATAGCTGCTTGGCTGATTGGTTGGATTGATGATGGGATGATTAGGTGGACAGATAAATGGACCAAATTATGTTCAGGATCAAACACAATGATGTGGCAGAGCTGGGGCTCTAAGACAGGTCTGTCTCACCTGTGGGCAGTTTTTCACTGTTTTGGCACTACGGCAATCCAGAAGGGACACTTTGGGAGATGGGATTTTGTTGTTATAGAACTATGTTTCCCCATTATTTTATTTAATAAAGAAAAAAATTGAAAGAAGGCTCAAAAGAAGACATCATGAATAGGCAGTCAGGAGTACAGACAAGGTTACTGATTTCTGTGGAGCAGAGCCAGGCAAGGAGGCATGGAGCCTGAGGAGGCACTTCTCTGGAGAAATGGACTGAAGACCAACTGGCAGGATCTGAACTGCCTCAAACATGCTTCTCATAAGCTGCATGCATTCCTACCTGCACTGATCCTCCAACCCATCATACATTTCCTGCACTTCTGCCTCTGTCCTGGTTCTAGTCACCTTTGAAGACTCAGCTAGCTCAGAGTCTCTGCTAACAGACTCCTCCAAGTCCAAAATGAATCTTTTCTATTCTGAACTAACTCTGTAGTAGACACGGGCATGCAAATACCAAGACTTTGTCATCTCTTTCAGTATGGTCTTTATGGATCTTGCTGCCATTATTGTAGCTGTTCTTAACATTGACTTACAGTTGATGAATTCATGAGAACTGTGCTGGTATTGACCTTGATATCTAGTCCAGTCCCTTTTATATAGCAATACTCAGTAAGTATCTGTTGATTTGATATTCTATTTGGAAAGCACAATTCTGCAATTCCAAGTTCTCCATTAGGAGACTTTATTTTTTACCCATTCTTATATTTGTTTTTTATTGAAGTTCTCTTAGGGAAAGACTTGGTAGAGGAACAAAAATATTTATGGGCAGAGAGTCACCTTAGCACACAGCACTGAACATGGGCTTTGCAGTCAGAAAGGTCTAAGTTTGATATCTGGTTCTGATCATTCTAGCTTTGTGACCCTGGGCAACTAGCACAAACAAAAGAGCCTCCTTCATTCCATCCATCTCTGAAAGCAGGACCATAAAATCTGTCTCCCAGGATTGTTAACATAATTAAATAAAGCACATAAAGCACCTAGCACAGATCCTGGTGTTTTGAAAGTCCTCAATAAATGTCAGTTCCTCTCCATTCCCTTCAACCTGATATTCTTTGAGATTACTCAAACCATTTCTAAAGGTGAGAATTTTCCTAGCCTCAGTGTTTTACCTTTCCATATAAACCTACTGATTCAAGGGACTTCCTAAAATGTTGAGCCCTGTTTCTCTGGCAATGGATGCTGCCCACATCCCAATATCCACATCTTAGGAGAGCAGGTTCCTAGTTGAATAAAAAAAAATGTTTCTCAAACAGGGCAAAATACACAGAGCTGGAGAGGGAGGCTGTATATCCATGGACTCTATACATATTATGGAATTCCTTGAATCAGCAAATCTCTGTGTTGCATTTGCAATTATAGATGGTGTTCTATGATTCTAGCTTTTATTAGCATATTAGCTGAAGCACTTTATTTTTGAAGAGCCTTTTAGTATCTAAAGATTTGGCAGTAGTCGGAATGCTAGTTAAGCTGATAAGGATAGAGCCTTTGGCAGATGTTCAGAGAGACTCATATTCGTTCTAATAAGGGTGTTGAGAGGAACTCACAGACAAATGCACTCTGGAGACATCTCCTCTCATTAGCCCTTGGCAAGTGAAGACTGGACAAGGATTATCTCTCTCTTCTAAATCTCTTGCTAACTACCTTCATTCCCCTAGGTTAATGAGCTTATCTGACAGGTTCCAACTGCCAGGCAACTCCTCAGTGAGGAATCATCTCCGGTTTTCTGGCCAACCCCAGGTTTGCTCCCAACTTGGCCCACATTTGCCAGGGCCACCCGTCTTGGTGACTACATGGCAGGGTGCACTGGGTTGTGATTAGTAAGATCTGAGTAGCCAAGACCTGCTTAAAAGAAAAAGAAGTCTTTAGTGAAGGTCTGTGGCAATGGGAACCAGAGAAAAAATCATGAGGCCGGAAGCATTGAAGAGAAGCCTCTTGGAAAATTGGCCCATGAGCTATGAATATTTGGAGATCGAAGCTCAATAATGTACTTGGAGAAATGGGACTGTTGCATCCTTTGAAAGTGACACCTCTTCTGTCCTGCTGGGAATAGAGTGTTCTCTCTGGTGTGGCTTGCCAGGACAGGAGGTATCTTAGCCCCAGCTCCCATACATCTGTCATGCAGGTAACCAGCTCTGAATGGGATCATGGCCTAAAATAGCTTGTTACAAGGCTAATTGGTTGACCCTTAGAGACCTGGGACTGACAGCTTTGGCCTTAAAAAACATACCAGGTTCTAACAAGCAGCCAAGTTCCGTAAACTCTCCTCCACAGAGAGTAGGAGGGTAGGAACTGACATTTTCTAAATTCCTACTGTACCCCAAGCCCTGTACTAGATGCTAGAATATCCTTTAAGACCCTCAAGTTTCGGTGGGGGGGGAGGGGATAGATGTATTTTCCAGTGATTCCTACAACGTGAAAGTGCTTTAATGGAGGTTCATGTAAAAGTGTGCCTGAAGCATCAAAGAATGTTGGTCTACATTTACCTGGCAGCGTCACCCCTTGAAGGAGATAGGATTTATTTTTTTTCCAGTTTCTCAGATGAATACACCAAGGCTCAGACAGGTTAAGTGACTTGCTCAAATTTAAATGACCACCAAAGAAGGCAAAGGTTCCGGGCTCTGGAGTACATTCCTTCAATGACACACCTCTGCTTCCCACAGGAGAACAGAGGATCGGGACTAGGTTAAACCACAGACCCGTGTTTATCAAACCTCATTCATCTTCAAAGGAACAAAGTCGAAGATCTGAAGCATCAAGAATAAAAATGTATTAATGACACAGAAGCTACTGATTTCAGCCTCACCCTAAGCAGTGACAGCCATGAAATCAAGATTTTCATGAGCTACCATATGTATTTTTCATTATAAGACACTAAAAATAATGCTTAACTATACTAATACAAATGCTAGTTCACTTTCCACTTGAAATTACCTCCCGTGTCCCTGTGGAAAGCCTAGCCTACTTTGGAAAGGGCTGACCTTGATGGCTAAACAGGCTCCTCCCTTCCCTGAAATCCCAGGACTTTTTTTTTTTTTTTGGCCCAGATGCTCATCTGACTAGGTTTCAAGGATACCCCAAGTAATCAGAAATTTAACTTGGATCTGGGAATTTAAACACTCTTGCCCACTTTGAATCAACTCAAATGTGGCTTAATGTGAAAAGATATCAAGGAAATCAGGACAGAAAGTTTGGGGGCTTAGCATAGTTAACTCTCTGTTCTTCTACCATGATAGCCTTAATTCCAAATAAAAATCTAAACCTCCTTGCAGCTGGTAGAAGAGAAAATATCACCCACTGTGTTTCATAAGTGATTTATGCAAAATCCTCAGTTTCAACCAGACTCTAGAAATTGTTTTTCTCCTCCAATAAATATCAGCTAATTGGTAAAGAACCCATATGAACAAACTAGGAACTGAATCAAATGAATAGTCATTAAGATCAACACATAGTTTTCATTAATTTGCCGCTGTTGAATGGAGTCCAGTGTTGTAGAAAGGCCTCTTGTGGTGCACAGCTTTCTACCCTCATGTTTAGATCTTTATGAAATGCTTAATGAACTGAAAGGTCTCTAATTATGAGAAGGTGGGGAAGATGCAAGGCCGTGGTGGTTGGCTGGAGTGGATGACAGAAATCATGGAGGACTCGCCTTGAATCACAGCTTCCTTTGTCTTTTTATTCAAATGACCCTACTTCACAATTTACAGGATGAGCAGAACCACCCAGCCCTCCTTGGATGGTCTTAACTGGGCTGATCAGTCCAGAAAATTGTGCCCAGGCTTCTGAATTTCAACGGCCAGTAAACTTTTAAAACACAAAATATATTGGAACCCAACATAGGGATAGTTTTGAATTTTGCCTAGTAAGGCTGCTAGAACACCAACCATCTGATGCTCCTAAAATTCCCAAAAAGAAAGGATATTTTCATCCTCCCAAAGAAGAAAATCAAATAAAAATAAAGAGCAACTTTTTAAAATTGTAGCCACAGAACTTAATGAACACTCACTACACTTTCTTGAATTTCTCCTTTTGCTCTGAACCACGTAAACTTTATCATCCACCAGTCCTGACATTTAGAAATGGCATGTTCAGAGCCTCAGCTCAGTCTTTTCCCCAGATGTTAGAAAAATGTGTTTAACTTTGACTTCATGCTGCTGACCCATTCTTTTCAAAGGGGAACCGAATTAGCACGTGTGAAAGGAGAAGCGGACACGGGGCTCACAGGTGTGAGCCTGTGTTTCTTGTTCAACTGGCACAATAACCCTTTACATAAGTATCAGTGCACGCCTTTTATATCCAAGAAAATTCAGATGTGGAAGTGTTAACTGGCCCAACACAGACTGAGCGAGTGGCAGAATGAGAGGTCCAAAGCAAGTGGATTCCAAAACCTGCTTGCTTTTTGTCTTCCTGTGCTGCTAACTTAAATGCAGACCATAGACCAGGGGGTCAACATTGCCTCTGACTCCCAGGTCGAGTGTCTCCTGGTCACCAGTGTGGTGCCTCATTGAGTCACAGCTCCTCTGGGCAGGCCAAATAAGGCACCCAGCGTCCTGACTCTGGTGGCACCTTTAACACTTAGCTGTGCAGATGCTAAGAGGTGTCTGGGTTGCCATGCTCCTGTGTGCCATGTCTACACTGTAAGGTTGTCTAATATTTTCATTAGAGGCACTTCATTGCAGATCGTTGCTTTGTTTTGCAGGTGTGACACTGCTCCGGGACGAGACACCCAAAGTGATCATGGAAGATGACGAAAAGGATGGTGACAAGATATCTATTTAAAGAGAGTTCTCCTGAGACCACTTGTAAATAGGTTAGATTGGTTCCCTGTGGCGACCTAGGAAAAAAATAGACTTGCTTCTGCTCTCATTTTGTGATAGTCCGCCTTTGAGATCCAGACACCTTTCCCCCAAGAGGCGTACTGTATCAGATTGCCAGGCACCTCTTTGTCTCGCTCCTCTTTCTTGAATCTGGTTTCTATTTTCACCTCTTGAATTTTCATTTTCTAATGCAGTGGAAAGGAAACAGATCATTCTAAATTAACAGGTAACAGGGAAAGCTCTAGTGTTCAGCTTCTCCATCAATTCATGGAGCAAAGAACATGAACGAACAGCATGGAAGTGCTTTATTTCTTGGTTTATGCTGGTGGGCAAGACTTGACTTCACATTATCCAAATAGTAGTTCAAGTGCGGACTCCCTGTTGCCAGTGAGGGAGGTGAGAATGTTTGGGTGCAGACTCAAATTGCTTTGGAGAACATGGTCTGATTGCTTTGGAGAACATGGTCTTTTATCTCTTTTATCTTTCCTCAAGAGTCCAAGTGTCTCTGGTGACATTTCCAAGGCCCTTGTAACAGATACCGTAACGGTGAATGTGCTGGGGGCATCAACCCAATCAACCATGCCTTGGCTGAGAATACCAGAGATAGAGAGTGCTGATCTACTGAGAAGCTTAGCGATATATCCTACTTATTTTTATTTTTTGAAACATCTCTTAACCATGTTGTCCTGAAATTTGTGAGCTGTGTCACACGTGAACCATTACCAATGATAGGTAGAATACTGTCTGTGATGAATTTACTTTTTAAAAAATTAATTAAGGCCAGTGGAAGGCCCCTCCCAGCATTCTCACTTATTTAGAACCCCCTATGCTTTCTTGGATGGGAAGGAAAGATGTGGTGTTAGCTACTGAGCAGGGGTCTATACGTAAGCCCTGTCCCAGCCTGCTGTCTGGGGGTGCCGTGGGGAACCTTTGCATGAGGGCCTCATCCAACAGATGATAGACATGGGGAAAGGCAAAAATTGTTGTTCAAAAGTAGAAAAGTGGGTATTCAAGCAGATCTTGCCTAAAAGTTTACACCCTGTTTACACCCTGGCTCCAGAAAGCTGTCTTTCTCACAAGTGTGGAAAAGATACAGGACACCGCTGGTAATAAAAATGCTTCTAACCACATGTTTATGTCCTGGTGCATTTCTTCTAAAAATTATTTACTTGCAGATATAAAGAGAAGAGGTTGCAAAAGAAAATCACAGGATTGATTTGTTTGTTTTTGACCCTACCTAGGCTTAACCATGTTTGAATCGGCCATTAATATTTAACAATCCAATCAGAAGAATTTGCATCAGAGTCTAGATTTCCAGATTCTCTTGGAAAAACACCTCAAGATCGGACAACCTTGGGCTTGATTTGAGGCATGACAGCCGTCAGCTGATGCTGGGCACCAGATGCCCTTTGAGAAGGAGCACACATTCTCCACCGCCCTCCGCCCCCACGCGAGTGTCTCCTGCTGGCTTCACCCGCCAGCCTTCACATTTGGGTTTGGAGTCTCTGGTGAAGGCTTTGTGTTCCTCATGATCTCTCACCTCTTTGATCCCAGGCCTCCCCTTTCACTTCCGATGGCCTCAGTCACCGTGTCAGGGGAGGAGGGGAATAAGACGTGTCTGGCTGCTGGTTTAGGTATAAGTGGTGCAACAGGCCACCATAAATTTTTTTAAAAAGTCAAAGGCAATTAATGTATAGAATAGGATTATATCACCACCGGCAGCAATTTTTACCAAGGGTTTCTCACCAGAAAAACGCAGATGCAGTCTTGTGCTGTCAGCTTTGCTGATAAGCGTGGTGCGTTCCTGCGTCCATGACTGCAGGGTATACGTGATAAACTCACGGTCAGTTTGGGAAAGCCCAACCCATTTATGACATCTGGGTGGTGTGGAGAGCACACTGGGCATTGTAGAGACGAAGGCCTTGGGTTCCAATCCCAGCTGTGCGACACTGAGCAAGTCCCGAAAGTTTCTGTTTCTTTATCTTGAAAATGAAAATAATAGCCCCTCTTTGGCTTTCTTAATGGTTTGAGAATTAAATGAGAGAAGGTATGGCAAAGGGCTTTGTAAGTGAAAAAAAGTATCGATCTGTATGTAGCACAGGATAATTTTAAGAGATTTTCAGAGCATGGACTGTGCATTTTCTATTGCCAAATCCCCACTGCCTGGGTATTAAATGGGTAGCCATTATATAGAATTTGATCTCAGCACATGAAGAAGGACTTCTAATAAGGAGATTCCATGGCTTGCGGCACAGCCTTAACTGAAAGACCAGTCCTCCTCTTTCTGGGAATGGCCTTCATAACAGTCCCAGCTGCAAAGGAGCATTTACCGAGCAATGAAGGCAAAGCCAATCAAACTTCCAACCAACACTGGACATCACTGGGGTGATCTGGATTGAAGTCTAATCTCTTGACCCATGTGGCCCTTTTCTGGGCAGGTAAAGTAGAGGCTTAATAATGAGGGTAGTCTGATTAAAATAATTCTTGGTACATTGTGAATAACTTCCCTCCAGCGACATAAAAGAATTAAGAAAATAAAAGCATTACATGGTAGCCCATTCAGAAAGAAGGCCCAAATTAAAGGCATCCCAACAGAACTGGCCAACCAGTTGGCTATTTGTTCCTTCCGAATGCCATCTACCAACCCCAGGTGACATGAGGAGGCACCAGACATGAGACACTTAGCTCTCTTTCAAAAGCCCCAACAGGATTGGTGCCTTTCTTTAAATCCAGACCCTCTTTAAAAGCTATTGCCTGAGATCACACAGCCAACTTCTCATGTTTAATTATCACTAGGAGAGGCAGAAAGAAGCTGGTGCTGAAGGATGGGGATAGAACCATAAAGGACTCAAGCAGTGTTTCTTTTTAAATCCAATTAAGTGGGGTGCCTGGGTGGCTCAGTCGTTAAGCATCTGCCTTTGGCTCAGGTTGTGATCCTGGGGTCCTGGGATCGAGCCCCGCATCGGGCTCCCTGCTCTGCGGGAAGCCTACTTCTCCCTCTCCCACTCCCCCTGCTTGTGTTCCCTCTCTCGCTGTGTCTCTCTCTGTCAAATAAATAAATAAAATCTTAAAAAAAAAAAATAAATCTAATTAAGTGAATTCTCCCTCTCAAGCCTGTGTTGTCCGGGCTGATTCTTAGAACAAAGATAGATTGAGATAGCATGTTCGTCAAGCACTTATTTTTCCTAGCTGAGAGTAAGAGGCTAGTTCCATGATGGCCTTTGTAGACTCTCTGTCATCTTGTGGAAATGAAGCTCCTTTGCACTTCTGTAAGTGTGAAAATGTTACTCAAAACTCCCTAAGGCAGAGAATGAATGCACGGGAAACTGATGAGGAATATCCTCCTTCCACTCTCCTGGACACAGGACTGCTTTAAACTGGCTTTATCATCTGTATGAAGGTTTCAGAGCCCTAGGATGACCATACTCCCTAACCCACAAAATCAAGGCAGAAGACTCTTCATACATAAATGTGTTCACAGTTGAAAGGAGCTCTGCCCTCAAAAACCCCAGGTATCAGCTTACCTTTCACAAGAAGAAAAGGGTAGGTAACTTACAGTAGCAGGTCCTGCTAATAAGATGAGAGTCCTCATCTTTCAGGGGACTCGCTGAGAAGAAGAAACAGAAAAGAGAACTCCATCATGTCCATCCTCACCAATGTCATTCTTCCTCCTGGTGAACTTTCAAGGTTAAATAAAACAGCAAACTCCAGATCCTCTTGTCCTTATGTGAGAGCTTCAGAAGAACAATATATACTTTGATATTTATTGACCAAATCATATATAAACTGTATTTAAAATGTATTAAACGCTACTTAAATAATGTCCTTCATGAAAGGAACAGCGTGCTCTGAGCCTTGTGTTTGTTTGCTATTTTTCCTCTATCATCTTATTTCATCTTCAAAAGCCATTGTAAGAAAGCTAACTAGCCAGGGAAATTGACTTGGAGGAGAGGCCAAGATGGGAATTCAGGTCTCCGAACTCCTAGCCCAGCACTCTTTGTATACTATGAAATTGTTCTGAAAATCCCCCTAAAAGCAGGGTCTGGTGGACAGAGAAGGTTAAAGAAGGAGATTTTTCAGTGATCCAGACAGAAGTGCAATATGTAAGTGGTTCCTTTAAGTGACTTTTCCCCGCCCTCTCTGTGGAGTTTAATTTTTGAGTAAGTACAAAAATAAATATGTTCAACCTCCTGACACCCAAAATTTGATGATGGGCAGCAAACCCTATGCTTTAGGGAGGTGAGCAGATGATTTTTGTCTTCTCATTCCACTCCTGCTCCCATATTATCCATTCTCTACTTTGCAGCCGGAGTGACCTTTTTCAAAACACAAATCTGACCACGTCAGACCTCTCCTAAGCATCTTCTCCTGGCTTAGAATGAAGGCAAAGATCTAGAGCCTGGGACTGCTCCCTCCGCCCTCTGTGCTCCGGGGACATTGGTCTCCTGACAGCTCCTAACACTGACATTGGCGGTGTCCCCTGTACCACAACGTCCTGCCACTGCCGGGGACGCTCCTCACCCTTCCCTCCCCACCTTGTGGGGCCACATGACACACTGTAAAGTCCTGCTCGGCCTTCAGAGCTCAGCAAAATGACACTTCCCCAGGGAAACTCTTCCTCACCTCTTTGACCAGGTCGGGCTTCTCCGTTACTCACAATGTTCTTGAAGCCCCACGTTCTTCTCCTTCATGGTCCTTATCTTTCATGATCGTCCATTTGTGACACTGGTTAACTTCTGTCTCCTCACTCTTGAGTAAGGCCCATGAACACAGAGGTCGAATCTGATTTTGCACCCTTTCCCCTCATACCAGTGAGTAAGTGGGCGAATGAATGAACTTGGTGAGACGCCAAGCCCCACAGAGCAAGGCTGTGGTGCCATCTGCCCACCTGGAGGCACACAAGGTCACTGGCTCTTGTAAAGGGCCAGGTAGTCACCACAGCTGAATGCAAACATGAGTCACAGCAAGCTGGGCTGGGTTCAGGGCCCCAACTCTTCCAGTTGGCACCAGAGAGTTCTCTCAATTCGCAGCCCACTCCCCAAGAGCAGGGTTTTCTGTTATCAAGTCCTCTCTGCTTGGAATCATGGTGGAGTCGGAGGGAAGGGCAGCTACCCAGTAACCTGAGGGTGTGAGTGTCATGGCTTAAGAGGTGACTTCACTCACAGACGCTGGAGTAGGGGAGTTCCAGCATGAGGGGTAGGGAGGGGGTCGTGGGGTTCTGGCACCAAGGGCCTCTGCTTTTCAAGTGGCTGCATTGTCAACTTTCGTGCTCCCCCTAGTGGTTATGCAGTATGAGGAGAAAATGCCAATCGTCACTGACATTTGAGAACTGGTAAAATGACTAGAGAAAATTTAAGATGTTGGTTTGACCATGTAATTTGTAGGAACAGTTTATTATTCATATATATGTATTATTATTATTATTATTATTATTATTATTATTATCGCAATAGCAATTGGATTCCTCATTAATTATGTGTGAAGGCATCTTTGTTCTATCTTTTTTCTTGTCACAGAAGGAACTTCTGTGTACTTCGAATCGCTTTTCCAGTCTGTGGACTTTACAGCACAGCTTAGGCTAGGAGCCCTGAGCTGGTAGACACAGCTTCCAGCTGCCTTGACTTGGGCCTGCAGAGTTTTAGTCCATTCCGTTGTCTCTAGCCCAAGGTCCTGGGGGTTCCACTGCTGAGAATGTGAGCCCCCTTGTGCATCAAATGCCTTAACAGGCCGAGGTAAACAAGAACAGTGTTGACTGAGACTCATCAAGGCCCCAGTCATCCCTGCTGTTCCAGGTGACGTCTAGGTGAGTCAGCTTCTCATCTGGTATCAAGGCCCTGAGAGCCCATGCTCACCTGCGCCTGAGTCTTGGAAGAACTCATATTTGCCAGGAGGTTTTCTAGGACCTCCTGTTACAAAAAGTCCTACTCCCTTGACAGTTTTGTACCACTTAGGACCAACTGCCCACCTTGTGCTCTGATCCTGGCAGCTGGGTACAGAGGAATGACTGCTCTATACAAGCTTCTTCAACTAGTAGCTGCTGCCGAGCCCCCGGGATAGCTCCTCTGGGCTGGTCATGGGTCCTGGGACCACCTCAGGGGAAAGTATCTGAAGCACCCTCTAGAGTAAAGATAGCCAAGCCCCAACCACTCTTGGAGTTCTAGAACCACAGCCTGAACACCGAACGGACCATCGGTTACCAGCAGGGGGCCACAAATAGCAGCAGTGATGCAGGCAAAGGCAGGTTGAGAGACAGGATTTGAAAGCAATATGTGAAACTAGGAGGATGTCAGATGTGGGGAGAGTTGATCCCACTGGTAAATCCAAATTCTGGAATCTTAAATATCAGGGTCCTTTGCTTCTGTGATGTCTTTAACAACTTACCAGAAATGCTTCCTGATGGCAGCTTGGCTTTCCCTCCTCCCTAAACACTCTATGGCTCCCAGCCACCCCCAGCACTCCAGAAGGCCCATGCAAGTAAAGGGTCGCAAAGTTCAAGCTTTATTCACTTCCTGGCCAGTCTGCCCCTCAATGTGCCCAAGAGACAGATGCTGCCTGTGCTAAGGGCAAGGGAGCTGCTATGAGCCCAGGCAAATCTTTCAGCCTTGTTCGCAGTGCTACTCAAATATCATACATCCTCCACGCTTTCACTGACCAGCTTTTTTAGCAGCATGATTGATGAAATTAAAAGGAGAACATTAATAAGACAAGAGTATACCTGCCTCAGGAAATTTTGAAAAGACATCTTCCCCAATTTCTGTAGTGCTGAAGAGGTTGTCCTTCAATGCCGAGTGACTGATATAACTCTTTACTGGCCTGGTCAATGCTATTATAGTGGCCTGGTGTCAAGTTCTCATGCATTCCGGGAAACAGCTCTTTTCTTGACGTGATCCCTTCATTCTTGCCCCAGTTGCCCTCCCTCCCCATCCCATAGTGCAACCACGTGGCTCTGTGTTCAACCACGTGACTCTGCACTCCGTCTGACAGACAGTAATCGCAACAAAAATAAACACCACACATTTGTTGAAATGAACCATCGTACATATGAAGGGTTCCAGGCATCCTGGTCAATGCCCACTGCTCTAAGGCTTCTATTAAGAAAGAAAACAAGCACTATGGCCAATTCCGCCCTTCCCTAAACCCCTTAATCCCACAGGAAAGCTTCTGGCTTCCACTGTCAAGTGTTTGAGGGATCCTTTTGTTGCAAGGAAATGATACTAGGGAGTCTAATATGTAGAACACATAGAGGCTGAGGTGCCAAGTGAAACTATGATGGGAAGCCCCGCATTACCTCCCTCCTCCCTTCCTCCCCATCACTTCCTTTGGCCTTTATGGAAACCCTGAGGACTTTGCTGAGCAGGGTCAGAAAGCACAGGAACGAGGTAATTAGGGAGGCCAGGCATTCCTTCAGCCGCCTCCAACGTGAGAGTCCTCGGTTCACACTCAGCCCCAAGCCTCCCATGTTGAGTGGGATGCAGGTTTTCATTGTGTGGGTAATGTATGGGTTTTAATATACATGTTTGCAAGCTCTGTCTTTGATATACCCCATGCATTTCTGAATAGGAACATCGTCCCTGGTGATTCCTCAGTCTGAGCAGTGGCCAAATCTGCAGCCGGTCTCCTATAGAGCAAAGCAAAAAGCCAGCAATAAAAAAACTAAATAGCAAATCAACAGGGTGTAGTTCTTGAACAAATGCACGTTCATAATTTGTAACTGTGTAGTTATAAATTCCCTCCTAGAGCTTTGCTCTAACAACCCAAAACAGAGAGGAAGCTTTTATTTTTTTCTCCATTTGGGTATTTGGTGAAGGAGCAGTGTGCATTTGCCAACAGTACAAATATTTATACTTTTTAGTACTTTCAAGCATTACTTCAGATATAGTGGAGTTACAGAAAATCCATGCCTGATTTTACCAAACCCTGCCTCTGCAATAAAATTCCTATCAGCCTCAGATATTAATTTTAGAGGGGAAAAAAAAGAGTATTCTTGATTTGTCACAAGAGGTTTATAGACGCAAGCTCCATGATCAAACCCTCAATTGCATGCTTGTGTGTATGAGCACACGCATATAAATCTCACCCCAAATCTTCTCTCTAACCAATGTCAAGCACACAATGCTTGGCAAAAGGCAGAACATTCTGTGGCCCGTTTCATTGCAAGTTCAACTCTAATCAGGAGTAGCAGGAGAAGAGGTCAACAGAAAGAGAATTCCAGCCCAGAGATAATGCTTGCCATTCAGAGATGATTGGCTCTCAACAACAGGGCTCCTTTATCGTGGTGCTTTACGTGAAGAAATGACATCCAATTATTTGGAACAATGCCGACCAACAGAGCGCCCTATAATGATGGAATCACTCTAGGGCTGTGATGTTCAGTATGGTAAGCACAAGCCACCTTGTACCTCCTGAGCACTCTGTGGCTGGGGAGACTGAGGCACTCAGTATTTAATTTTTTTCATTTTGATTAATTAAAATGTTAATAGCCACATGTGGGCAGTGCCTACCCTATTGGGCAGCAAAGGTTTGAAATGTAAAGGCATCTAATTTGGGAGACTATGGTTGGAAATAGAATCGACCATCCAAGCAGTCAGATTGGGTATAGAGAACCACATGATTTTAAGTTGGAAGATACCTTAGCATTCCTCATGTGGCATAGACAGGAGGGTTTAGAAACTCCAAGTGAAATGCTAGATGTTAAATAACCACAATAATGGAATTAGATTTCCAACAATGCTTGGGACAGCTCTGGACAGGAAGCTCCAATCCCTAGACAAACACGTGCTCAGATGCTTTGGGTCTTGAGAGAGCCAGGCTAAGTGTCCAGCCACAGCCGTGGTTGCACAGGGAAGGCTCAGTTGAAAGGCAAAGAAGTGGAGAGATGAGACCTTGTGCACAACGGCCCTGTGCAGGATGCTTGCCTCCATGGACCCCTGTTTCCTCATCCTTACAGCAATCCCACTCACAGGCGGCAGGAAGGGGAATCGGTCTCAGAAAAGTAAGAGCCCAAGTCTCACACAACTAGGAAGTATAACCCCTGGGGTTCGAACCCTGTCATCTTTGCACCAAAAACCGTGAGAAGGTGCTGTGTCTCTCTGCTGATAAGGACTTCCCCTAGCCGACTGCTTTTGCACCCGCCTTAGCCTTGGACTTGCCCCTCCTCTCCCCGCATGCTTCAGCCCCACCCTCTGTGAGCCCAGCCCCTGCAGGTGCCCTCCAGCCCTCCACCAGCCCCAGTCCCCAAGCCCTCCCTCCATGGGGACTGCAGGCATGCCACTCTCACTTCACTCCAACCTGTCCATCCTGAGCCCAAGGTCTGGTCAACCGGACTGCTGTTATGGTCTTTGACTCAAAGTTCTATGTTCTTCTTTTGGTGTAAAATTTAATAGCCACATCCATTCAAGAAATACTTCTTGAACACAGGGACGGGACACACACCAGACCCAGCGGTGGAGAGTGCTCACGGGGAGGTCAGAGTCCACCAGGAGGATGGGATCCAACAGAAATAATTCAATTCAATATTTATATTTGAATAAGCCGGGGTTGTGGGAGCTTATAACCAGGGAGCCTGGCCTTATCTTGGAGGTAGTGGCGGAGTCAGAAAAGTCTTCCCTGAGGGAATGATATTTGTACCGAGGTCTGAAGGATACATGAGTGTTACCAGGTGAAGCTCTCCCAAGAAAGCTGGCAGAACCTGGCTCAGGTCTGAGTGTGTCATTTTGGAACTTGTGGTCAGTTTTCTATTTGGAACTTCTGGAGGTTATATTAATTTATTCCCACATTCCTTGGGTATTTATGGATCATCCCCTGTTTTCTGAGCACTGAGGGTTCAGAGATAAAATAAGACATGGTCCCGGCCTTCCAGGAGCTCACACCATCCTAGAGGAAGCTGTCAGCAGATGCTGATGACCTCCTATGTGTTAGATAAATGCCAGTTCTGGGACCCAGAAGAGTTGGGGTAAGGGGAAAGGCTAAATCCTTCCAGGGAGGTCTTAGAAGAATTCACAAAGGAAGTGACATTTGAGCTTGCTTTGAGAAAGAGAGAATGAAAGATGAGCATTTCAGTCCTAAGGACACCTGAGCGAAAGCAAAGAGGGGTGGAGATAAATCCCTATGGAGATAAATCTTCCCATCTAGAGCCTGGGTTTTGTACTTTGTAATCAGGTAGCCCTGGGCCAGTTCCAGGCTCCCTACCACTGACCTGGGATTGGACTTTAGACCTATGTATTTACCTCTTTAGAGTCTTGCTTCCTTATCAAAAAAATAAATAAATAAAATAAAATAAATGCAGACTTGGCTATGCTTTTGTGGGGTTTAAATGAAAAAAAAATATGTGAAAGTTTCTGGCACTTGGTCTGTCATAAAGGAGGTACAAAATAATAGTAGCGTTTTAGTGAAAGTTGATTTTCTTTGTGCATTCCTCTGAATAATGTTAATCTTCCACTTGGGCCTTCCTCTGTAGGGCTGCCCCTGCCCAGAGACCCTGGTGACGGGCTCGGTCTGGAGTTAGCTTGTGCTGAATGAATTCCATTCGCTCTTTACCAAACGCTTCACTCTGGCATGAATGACGAATTTCATAAAACCTCAACTCCTAATACACCACAAGCATGCACAGAATAGCCATTTGGTGAGAAGCCAGTAAGAGAAAAGAGTAAAAGAGGTTTTGCATTTTTACCACTTGCCTGACCCTTTTTAAATTTAACAGCAGTAAATTTAACCTCAGAAAAACCTGCTAAATCTGAATCCAAAGGACCCAGTAGGTGACTCACTGTTTCACATCAAGGAAAAGCTGCTCACACCAAGGGCCTTGGAGAAACGCAAGACTATAACCCAAACGATTCCTGCCCAGAATGCTGGCTAAAGGCCAATTCCAAACTGTAAGTTAGTCCAGTAAAGAGAACAGGATCAGGCAAGTGAGGGATGCTGGGGCTCGGGGAAAAAATACCCGAGATTTCCCCTTTAATCCAGGATCCATAATAGCTACAAGTTTTTCTGATTGAGTCCACTAGAGGAGGCACAGCAATTTAAACTTTCATCAGGACCGTTCTGTGGGAAAAGCACGCACACTTAATTTGAGAGCACAGATATACACCTGGGGAGGACAGTGATCCAATGGGGAGCTTTGGAACTACACCCATGGGGTGTGACTACGTATGACTAACAGCTCGGTCATTTACCAGCTACGCCTTCTGAGGCAAGTTCCTCAGCCTCCCTTCACCTCAATGTCTTCTGTAAAAAGCATTTGCTTGGACCTTCCAAGTTGATGGGACAAGTAATTGAGATCCTGCATTTAAAGCCTCTGGCTCCTCTAGATATTAATTCAGTTTTAGTTCATTTCTTTTCCCCACTTTCTCTTGGTGTCTGCGGTCTCACCAACAGATACTGTGCTGCATAAAACCACACATGTGTGCATGCACAAGAGCACATACTCCACACACACACACACACACACACACACACACACACACACGGATCCTTTCAGCTCTACAGAAATGTTTCAGACTCACTGACCTCCAATCTCAGCTCTTGGGTTCAATTTCTGCTCTCTCCACACTACTTCCTCCTCACTCCCTTCATCGGGCTTCCAGCCACCCCTCCCGCCGGGACCCCTCAGTGCTCACCCAGTGCCATGCCAGCCCCTTTCCCCATCTTCCTGCCACCCCACCACCCTTCCGTCTCTCTGACATCTGAGCTGTCAACTGATGGCACGTGGTTTATTTCAGTCCATGAGCCCTTGCAAATTGGAATTACCCCCCTCTGCAGTGTGGGAAAGAAAAACTGGGCTTCCAGGTCGACTCAGTTAAATAAGCATTTGCTAAGTACCCCTTTTTTAGTTTTTCAATTGAAGAGGTGCCCACTCACTCTGTGGCAAGCACTTCATTAGCTGCTGCAGACAGAGAGGTTGAATGGTTTCCGTCCTCCGTGAGGAAGGGGAAACACACAGAAGTCAATATGACCCACTGAGATACATGCAGTACCAAATGCCCATTCGGGGGGCAGAGGTCACACCTCAGGGTGGGTTTGCTCTGCTTAGAAGGAAGTGAGTGGCCCAGAAAAGGCTTAAGGATGAGATGACAGAAGAAAATGGATAGGAAGCGTGGACAAAAGAGGAAATGACACTGCGGAGGAAGGATGCAACAAAGGAAATAGACCTGAAATAGCCCGGTAGGCCCAAAGATCTAAAGACGAGATCAGAAAATGCAGGGAGTTTCGGGGTAACGAAACCGGCCAAGTGCAGGTAGGCAGATTCTGGAGGGCCGTGCAGGCCAGCAGAGGAAACAGACCTTCATCGTCCTGTCCTGTTGATGGGAAGCCTTTGGATGGTCTTGCAGGAAGGATGCTGAATGGTTTGTGTTTTGCTGCCCAGTGGGGAGGGCCTGAGGGAGGCAGGAGAGGCCTCAGCATGCTCACGGGAACTGCAAGACCCTAACCACAACTCAGGAAGCTCACGGCACCTGCAAGACCCTTAGGATGGAAAGGGAGCCTGAGAGATCAATGGGTGGGATAGCTTAGCTCTTCCCAGAAGCTCCCACCAATCACCTCCTAATACAACTAAGTACGACATGTTTGGGGAGGAAATGGCATTTTTCACTAAGCACTAAGGCAAAATATTTCCAGGAACACCTTTTTCACAAAGTTCCAGGCATGATGTCAAACTTCCACAAATTCACCTCTTGCCAGGGATTGATCTGGTCCATATTCTGGCCCAGGGAGGGGAAGGGAGGGGGGGAATGGAGGACATTCCATTCCCTGAGTGTCTATTTGCATTGTTCATTTTCCCAGAGCTCCATAACCTCCTTCAATTTGGAATCTGAAAAGCAGGGTGTTATTCAGAAGGGACTTGCCCTGGTAGAGGAGGAAATGTTGCTGTAAAGGGTACATCAACCCAAAGATTGATTGTCTGGCGGTGAGCACACACAGGCAGATGTCCCCACACCCACTCAGATGTTCCCATTCATGGTGCGGGGCCAGAAAGCCCAGACATGGGGTATTGGAGGAGGAACTTGAGTATTTCATTTTCTTAAGACACTTACCTGGAAAATTCCTCCATCCTGATTTTTTTTCTCCCTCTAGGTTTTGTTCATCTTACAGTGGTAGCAGCTGAAATATGATAAATAGCTGATTTCAGGCTGTTTTTGAGGGACTCACTCATTTTTGGACACCAATGGTGATGCTTAATTTTATTTGTCAACCTGGGTAGGCCATGGTGCCCCATTGTGTGATCAAACATCAGTTTAGATGTTGCTGAGGAAGTATTATTAAGATGTGATTAACATTGAAGTCAGCAGATTTTAAGTAAAGCATAATGTAAGTGGGCCTCATTCCATCAGTTTCGGCCTTAAGAACAAAAACTGAAGTTTCCCAAAGAAGAAGAAATTTGGCCTCAAGACTGCAACATAGAAACACTGCCTGAGTTTCCAGCCTGCTGGCCTGCCCTACAGATTTCAAACTTGTCAAACCCCTCAATCTCATGAGCCAATTCCTCAAATTTCTCTGTCTCTGTTATTAGTTCCTCTGAAGAACTCTGACTTACACACCCACACACTTAGAACTCTTCATTCCCACAATTTGTGTTGGTCTATTTTATATTTAACAATGTGGCTAACATCAATAATGGTAAACTGTAAACCCAAGGAAGACCTTGGGGATTCATTGCTGGATGTTCTTGAATCTGATTCTCAAAAGACAGGTTTGGTAGACCCCGGAGGTCTCATCGATTAGGGGAGAGGAGGACTGCTGAGTTAGGTGGGTGGCAACAGCGATTCATCCTGATATTAAGGTGAGATTCTAAGGTACATCTCTCGTTTTAGGGACACGTGTCAGGCTCTGAGTTTGGAATTTCCATCCTTAAGGGAAAGTCATTCCATATGGTTGTCCCCCAAAAAAGCATAAGAATTGTTGGCATTCTGCTGACATCCATTTTCTTTTGTTCCTTAGATGAAGGTGAAAGTTTCTGTCCAAAAGACACATCAATATTCATTAAATAAATTGACTTATAATTCCTAATTTGTTACCTCTCAAATGGATGGAGATTGAGGGTCTCCTTGTCCACTCCCAATGGTTCCTTTTGAATTACCTGGATAACATCTGAGCCCCAGCATTAAAATAGTGACCTTGGGCAGGGATCTCCCTCCCGGTTCGGGCTTTTGGGAGCTGCTGTCATTTGCTGAATGTAGCACACAGCCATGTCACCCCTGTGCAGAGGGGATAGAGAGAGGACCATGGCGGTGATGGCTAGGAGTCCCAATCCAAAAAGCGCACTCCCATGCGGTACCTTTTTAAATATCCCATGGGCAGAGAGCAGCTATGATGATTCCCGTGAAACAGATAAAGACACTGACGTATACAGAACCCAGTGACTTGCCCAAATCCACACAGGTAGTGAGCACTTGTCCTGGAACTGGACTCGAGTCTTTTGCTTTGAGTCCTTGTCCATCGCTTATTAATATTCCTGTCCTTCTGGAATTGCATGGGACAAATGTCTCCACTATGTATGTATCCTTACAAAATCACTAGTAAAACACCGGCATGCTTCATTCACATATAAAAATGTTTTGGATATTTCGAAAGTAAAAACATCTCCACCCACCCCAGCCCCCTGGAAATTAAGATGTTTTTAAAAAGTGTTTAATGTACAGCTCTTTACTGAGCAACTACTATGAAGAAGGCACTGTGAGATTTGATGATAGGCCACAGCCCCTGCCCTCCAAAAGCTTAATCTCATGGGGGAGCAGAGACATGTGCACACATCATTACAATCGTAGATATTCTATTGGAAGGATCTTAAAAGTTAGTTCATGTGGTCCCTGATGTAGTTTTGGAATATAGGTGAGGTTTGGTGAGGTGAGGTCCAGAGCCGACGACCAAGAAAGAATTCTTGAGGCATCTTTGGTGCAAAATGGTGGTTTATTAAATCACAGGGACAGGACCAGCGGGCAGAAAGAGCTGGGGTTGTGAGGGTGGCTGATTATATACTATGGGGTTGGGGGAAAGGGGACGTTTCGAGAAAGAACTTTCATACGTTAAAGAAGACTCACAGGATCCCGGAGACCTTGCCATTGTCAAGTTAAGGTTGTTGACCCCTCTAGTAAGGCATTAACAGTAAGATAGTTGGGAACTTCCTGGAGGAATGGAACGTTCCTCCTATCACGTGTCCTTGTCAATGGGCTGCAGGTTTAAAAGAAATTCAATTTTATTTACATTTCCTTCTGCCTCAGCCTCCCTCAATTTTATGGAGTGAAGGGTGATGTTAGGGCTTCCGGAAACTGAGTGTGGATCTCTGGAAGTTAGGCTATTGATAAGAAAGCTTCCTTGTAAATCACTAGGACATGTGTGAACTGAGGGAGACTCGGGTCTTGCAGGACTGCGACCTCTATTGTTAACTATTTGTTTTTCCTTCCCTTAGCTTTAGGGCAGTCAGGAGTACCTGAGGAATGTCACATATACCCCATTTGGGGGGAGGGGTTGTGGGGTGTCAGCTTCTGCTTTGTCCTCAGCTAGCCTTCTATTCCCTCATCAGTCCCCGCTCGGGTCAGAAAAGGGCCCCAAGACCCTGTGAGGTCACAAAATAATTTCGTGAAAGAGTCCCTTGGCTCCCTGTCTGAAGTCTTCTCCCGGCTCCTCCCTGCTGTTCTTTAGCACAATTCAGAGTGCATTAAAGCCACGCTTCCCAAACTGTGCGCCAAGGAACCCCGGGGTGCTGCGGGAGAGTTTACATTTCTGAGGGAAACACAGCCCTACTTGATACCACCAGGGCCAGGAGGGTCACAATTTCAGCATGTCGTGTCTTTCCAGAGCTGAGTTTTTGCCTGTTGCTGTGCCGAAGAGCGAGTAACACACACACAAAATACCGCTATGGGACAGGAAATGAGGGTGTTGGTGTCCACACTGGTTCCAAGGTGTGAGAAGTTGTGCAGGGCTGGGGTGCGCATATATCCCACCGGTAAGGAACGGTGGTTATTTAAGAATAAATTCAAATACCACAGTTTTCCTTCAATTTATCTATGTAATTTTTTCAAATGGCTACTACGTTGTAAGAACATAACACCTAATACGTTGTGTGAAGCTAACAACTTAAAACTTGGAAGAGGAATGTCCTTTGGCTTGGAGTCCTGAGAGAAAGCTGCTGAGACAAAGAGAAAGTCTAGGAACCTCTGCAGATGAAAATCTTGCTCCTGGAATGGGGCTCCAGCACCTTGCTGTCTCCTGGGAGCTGGTGAGAATCCCAGAATCCTCCGCTCAACCCAAACCAGAATTTGATTTTTCACCAGGCCCCAGGGCCCCAGGGCATCCTCATACACTCGATTCACATTTGAAAAGCGCTGCATTCAGGGTCCTAAGGGCAGTATAAGCAAAGCCTGGGACTGCTGGCTCCTAATCAGACCACACAGTATCTCCTGGAGTCAGAATTCGGATCCACCCCTGACATTTACTAGCTATGGATCTTGGGTTATATTGTAAACATTGAGCTTCAGTTTCTTTCCCTGCTGAGTGAGAATAATGACCAGATCCTGGCTCTTTGAGGTGCTAATAAAAGTTAAATGAGATAACACAAAGTAGAAAGCCTGGCCCAGAGTAAACAATTTTTTTTTTTTTTGCTTCCTGGGTCTGTTGCTCTAGGGCAGGTGATTTGTCTTTTTTTTTTTTTTTTCCTGCACATTGAAGGGTCACAGTTGCAGAAGAAATCAAATCTGACCGATGATCACATCTACAATAGCCAAGCAGTTAGAAGCACACTTTCCAGGTCTTGCACCAAGGGGTGTTGCCTGGAAATGTGTACAGGTTTGTCTTAGGGACTTCGTTGTGTCCCTACAATGAGAGCAAACACTGCAGGCAGGCCCAGGGACAGAGGACGAGGACCTGTGGAGCGATTTTTGTGTGTGGTAAAATACACTCGGATACCATCTTAACCATTTTTAAATGTACAGCCCAGTGGTATTACACTGTGCAATCATCACCAGCATCCACCTCCAGAGCTCTCTTCATGTTGTTAAACTGAAATTCTATACCCATTAAGTGATAACTCCCCATTCCCCCTCCCCCCAGCCTCTGGCAGCCGCCATTCTTACTGTCTGTCTCTGTGAATTTCACTACTCTCCGTAGTACTTCATATGAAGGCAATCATACAGTACTCGGCTTTTTGGGACTGGCTTGTGTCCTTCAGCATAATGTCCTCAAGGTTCATTCATGTTGCAGCTTGTGGCAGAATTTCCTTCCTTTTTAAGGCTGAATAATAGTCCATTATGTGGATACACCGCAGTTGGCTTATCTGTCTGTCTGTCTATGGACATTTGGGTGGCTTCCTGCTTTTGATTCTTTTAAGCATATACCCAGAAGTGAAATTGGATCATATAGTTATTTTATTTTTATTTTTTTGAGGAGCTGCCATACTGTTTTCCCCTGCCGCTGTACCATTTTACATTCCCACCAGCAGTGCACAAGGTGTGGGATTTGGTTTTGAGTTGTTTTCCAAAAGCAGCACGAAGGAATGGCCCTGCCTGATAGACAAGGACACATTCTACCCTAAGTCTGTGAGGTCCTCAAGCCGGTGACCCTGCCTCACTCCTACTGGATCCGCTGCACACTTAGGGCGGTGCTGGAAAGTAGAGGAGCCCAATACAGGATTGCAGACTCAAAGGGAATGTTTCCAGCCAGTCTCTATTCTTGTCTATCCTGAAGACCTTTGTGGCAGAGTGCAGCTTTTCTTTCTACACACCACCGCCACCTGCTGGAGAAAGTTCACATTGCAGCTGCCCGGCAGATGTTAGTGCCGTCAATACCTCGCAAACGTTGATTTGGAGCCTGCATATTCAGATTTTTGTGATCCTTTAGACAGATTGAGACTTATTTCTGCTTTGTAAAAATTTTTTATTAGAAATAAAAATGTCACAGAATTAAGATAATGGGTGCAAAAAAGTGTGTGTGTGTGTGTGTGTGTCAATGTGTGAGATTGAACCAGGATGACATTCTACATAATGAGAAGAGTTTATATGGAGGGAAGCCCTGTAAAGAAATGGAACATGGCAAAGTGTGGACAATGGTATGAAAAGATGCAAAAGGCCAGGCAGGACAGGGCCATCCTTGAGGCTCTTTAAAAGTAGCCACTTAAGGGCACCTGGCTGGCTCAGTGGGTAGAGCATGTGACTCTTGATTGTGGGGTCCTGAGTTCAAGCCCCACGTTGAGTGTAGAATTTACTTTAAAAAAAGAAGGGGCCACTTAATGCAGGTGATGTTCTAATTATGAAGTATTTATTCATTATAACAACTCCTCTGATTCTACCTTAGCTGCAGGAAAAAAATTAACAAACACCACCACCGTTAACCGAGTTTGGCCTCTTTATATTCCTATACAATAAAACTATGACTTTTGAAACCTAGAATCAAGAATCTAGTTGTTAGGGGCTCCTGGGTGGCTCAGTCGTTAAGCGTCTGCCTTCAGCTCAGGTCATGATCCCAGGGTCCTGGGATTGAGTCCTGCATTGGGCTCCCTGCTCTGTGGGAAGCCTGCTTCTCCCTCTCCCACTTCCCCTGCTTGTGTTCCCTCTCTCGCTGTCTCTCTCTCTGTCAAATAAATAAATTAAAAAAAAAAAGAATCTAGCTGTTAAAAAATTGAGCTTTTCAGTAGTTCAAACTGACCTTCCCAAAATAATAGTCTAAATTCATCCTCTCACATATGAAATATCATCTCCACTCCAAAGAAGTCATAGTGTAGAATAATAAGTCTAAAGCCTAAATGTGTATCTATTTCTTCTGCAATAACTATTCCAAAATACTCTGATTTTGGTCATCATTAATGAGGAGAGAAATGGACAAGAGCTTTAAGTCTGGCTTGCCTCAATGGACTATTATATAGGTTAAATAAGAGAATATAAAGCCTGAGAACATAGTAGGTGCTCAAGAGAAATTTGTTTTCTTTCTCATTGGACTGGAGTTTCTTTTCCAATCCCCCATCTGTACGCTACCTCCCTGTATCCATACCACCAATGTCCTAGAGGTGCCCTGGGTGATGGGGTGAGTCCCAGGGGTCTATCATTCATAGCTATCTATCAAGAGGGATTGTATGAGTAGAGAAGAGGTAAAGAAAAACAGGGATGAACGCCATCTCCTTTGAAAACAGGTGTCAGCTGGTAAGAAACAGCTAGGAGAGGAGGGGTTTTGGAGAAGTCATCCTAAGGGCCTAGGTTCCAATGCACCAAGCACGTCAAAGGAGGTCTTCAGTGGGCCAGGAGGGCAGCAAACCCAGGGGTCCCTCGGGGGAAGCGGGGGTAGTTAGCTGCCAAAGAAGGCAGGGCTTTGGACTCAGGCAGACTAGGGTTCAAGCACAAGCTTCCCCAGTCACCAGCTGTGTGGCCCCATGCAGGACAATGAATGCTCTTAGCCTCCATTTTCTCTTGTTAGAACAGGAATGATGATTCTTACTTGTGTTGTGGTAAGGATACAATGAACTAACATATGAAAGCCTATCCCAGACAGACCTTCTCATAGGACATGCTCAAAATATGTTTGTTCCCTTTGGAGAACACCAGGTGCCCCTCTTCTCGCTTCCCACTAAGACACTATTGACTGATGTGAGCAATAATTTATAGACATGCACATACACAAATCAGGCTTTCTAGAGGAAATTTTAATTGTGATCACACCTTTAAATGAATGGATAAAGCCTCACTCAGGCTTTATCACATCAGCCAGCCAGGGAAAAAATAATAGAGAGGATAAGGAGCAAAAAACGCCTTCCCAGTGTCCCTAGAAATCTATGCCATGGGTAAGAGATAACGCCCTTACTTTAAGAAGGCTCCTGGAAGCACTCAGTCTTGATGGGAATATAAATAACCATTTACTCAGTACTGACCATGTTCCAGGCACTGTCCTATGAGCTTTAGGTGCATTTTATAATGTAGTCATTCCAGCCACTGTTGTGTGCACTTAATCACTAAAGAAGGGGTTGTTTGAAGGGTCATACGACTAACAAGCCGAGGAGCTGTGAAGGAAGTCTGATAATCCTGGTGTGGTAGGGTACCCAGGGCACTCACAGGAGTCCTCCTGAGGGGCACCTAAGAGCACACTCACAATGCAGGGTGGCTTCTGAGCCTTCTGACCACCCTGTTTCATCTCCCTCTTCTCAGTGAGCATGGTTGCTGGTCCTCTTGGATGGTGACCTTGACTTACAGTGACCGAGAATCTATACCAATGTTGTGAGATTCCCAACTAGCTCCGTCCACCCAGGACCATGACCCAGATGCTGCCCCTACCTGCTGGGTTCCTGCCCCACCTGATCCCCAATCATTGCTTACTAGTTGATCCAAACCAAGCGGAAGGAACAGGGCATGCAAATGCTATGACCCCCGGGACTGTGGGTATTTCCAGCAGCTGAAGCTCACGGAGCAGGTGAGGGAGAGGCAAGGAATAAAGCAAGGCAGGAGGCAGGCAAGCACAGATTCCAGAAGGCACCTAAGCTCTTCTTAGGCACCCAGTGTTCCAAATGTAATGGGAAGCTGGAGTCTTTAGGCAGGAGAAGTGACTTGATTAACTTTGTGATGAAAAATACCTCTCTGGTAGTTTTAGTGGCTATGACTTTGCATTCATCTGTCAATCTATATTTTTATTCCTTAATCCAGTAGGCTGTTTCTAGGTGTCTAACACAATTTGTATTACACTACAAATGGCATTTATCTTAGAAAATGGAACTCAATTTATGAGTTGATTTAAAAATAAAATATTCTCCTCCTTGTTAAGAGCTATGGGTTCTCCATCTGGGTTGTCATAAAATGGACAGTAATAAGTTTACCTATAAATGAAAGAACAAAGTGATCTGAAATTATGGAATTTTACAAATAGGAACAAACAGTAGGGATATCCTAAGTCAATTGTTCTCTGTATTAGTATTAAAAATGTCCCATTTTCATATGAAAAAACTTAAACTTTTGGAAAACATTGTTTGAAAAAATACATAACAAGAAAAAGTCACCATGAATTCAACAATATTAAAGGCATATTTTTTTATTTACAACACCATCCACAAAAATTAGGGAAAAAATATATCTTTACATGAATATAGATGTGTGTGTATGTATGTGAGTGATAGGCCTTCCTTTTGTAAAGTCTTTGTATGTAAATAAAACTTTATCCAGTTAATGATAAGGAGTAAAATAAAATATTAAAAACCATAAAATAATTCTAGAGGTATGTTAGAAATAAGCAGACAGTAATCTAGAGACCAGCAGGCTTGCCCCTTCCATCTGCCCCAAAATACAAACCCTAAGGCATAAAGACAGTGATAATACATGTAGATCAGTTTATCACCAACCAGAATCCATAAGCTATAAAAGAAAGTAAAGCTTTGCATAGTTTTGAATACACAGTTTGCAGAAACTTGAAAGTAAACATTGATTGTGGGGGGGGGGGGGTTTGCTAACTTCTGAAATAAAGAGCCCCAAGTCTCCGTGGGTTATTACAGGAAAGGATTGCTTCCTGTCGCGCTGCAGTGCAGTGTGGGTTGATGGCCCTGCAGGAGGATTGGAGGGGGCGAGGAGATTCTTACTTCTGCTCAGTCGTTCAGGCACCTTCCATCTCATGGTTCCACTCACCCCTAGCCTCAGCACCCTACACCGCACCCACTGCATGGGTGGATCATCAGCAGCTGATGAAGCCACAGAGAAATTGTTGAGAATTGTACTGAAGGTTTTGGGAAAGAGCTGGAGACATACGCCTCACTTTCCCTGCATTCTATTGGCCAGACATTAGTCACGTGCAAACCCTACGTGATTGCAAGGAATTCCGAGAAACAAAGTCTAAGCAGAGGGCCAACAGAAAAGGAAACCAGTTTGGCAAACTGTCTGCCTCAGCACCCCTCATCCCCCCTCCCTCATCAAAATGTGTAAAATCCTAGAATTAATATCCTCATCCAAAAAGGACCAAGCAGGCCCCAGCCGAGAGTTTCAAACAGCAGTCCTCAAACGGGACATGCCACCCATGTGTATCACAAAGATTTTCCAAGAGGCACATGGACACAGGACACTCTAAATGACTCCTTTTCCCAACTTTTACCTTTACTCTCTCCCCCAAAACTGAGCTGCCTGAGAACTGGTCTGCATGTTTGCAGGGGTGCCCATTTTCCATCTCAGTCTGCAAAAGGAAAGCACGCCACGAAGCGTCAGTCAGCGGTGGAAGACCCATCTAAGCGCTAATCAACCCCTTCTGTCTTGAACATTTTGCTGTGAAGGGTCAGAATGAGGTACGTGAGCTTCCTTCTTGTTGCTTTCAGGAACTCCCTTTCTTTGGGGGGATGTGGGCAACGAAGTCACCCACCACCCCACTCTCTGATGTGCCCAAAGAAAAGAATAATATTGACAAAGGCATGCTATAATGAGTGTTTCCGTTTTTCCAAGTGGTGAATGACTAACATGTAGATTTGTCCTGGACAAGTTGAAGCGGGAGGACGAGGTTCTTGTCTCACGGAGTCCAAGAATGAATCTCGTGTACAAAGCAGAGTGAGTAAAGCGATAGAAGTTTATTAGGCAAGGATACCGGTGGAAAAAAATCTCTCAGGAGTGAGGTGTTCCGATGGCATTGTCACTGAGGGCTTACAGGATTGGTCTTCTATAGAGAGCTAATCAGGGAACTTAAATCTTTTGGACTTCTCTACTGGCAGCGTCATGGATTAAGGCCTAGTGATAACATCTTTAATGGCTCACTTTTTTTTAGGGTCTGGTTATTTTCTGTTGACCACAGGAGACTGTCATAAATAAGACTTCCCCCTGGGACACCTAGGGCAGGGGGGTCTGGTGTGTTCCCTTACCTCTGGTTTCCTAACACCTCCACATTGTTGGGATTTCCGTGAGCCTGATCATGGCGCCCCCTATCTACCTCTCCCTACCTAGCCCCGCCTGTCCCTTTTTGAGAGTCTGGATAAAACTTTTTAGTGTACCTGAAAAAATTGAGCAGGTGAGTAACTCTAAGACTGCCTGGCTTATAGATCTTTCCAACTTGGGTCATTTCCACTTTTTCACTGGCAACGAAGTTGAAATAGGACCTATTTAAACTGTCAGAATAACTATTTGGTGCTAGATTACCGGTGCTTATTTTTGGCACATTACCCACACGAAGTTCAAAGATTTAAAGGACATAGGTATAATAAAACTTCATCTATTTCCATATCCTTATTTCTGTGACCCAGTTTTCTCATTGTTTCAATGCCAAAAATGAGAGTATATCATTCCAGCAATAAATAATATTCATCAATGGGGCCATAATCTAATGAGGAAAAAAGCTTTGCTCTCTCATTAAGAAATGCATAAAATTGTACATTTTATGGCTAATAATCTGTTTACCAAAATTTATAATATAATGATGTTGCTTTGTTCTATTTTGTTCTAATCATAATTTTACACTATCCTCATAATTAAGCAGTAGTCCCTATAAGAATTTGTCATTAAATATCTTTTGGTCTCAGATTTTGTGCTGCTGTGACTTTTTATCTTTTGGCTTTTTTTTTTTTCTATCTTATCTTTCCATTATGAGAAATTTGGAGAGTTTACATGAAGTGATGGTGACTAGATTAACTGGTTTTGTCTTCATTTTATATCTCTTATAAGTTCCATATGTATCTTACCTGATCATTTTTCAGTCCTTTACCGTATTTTCACCTCCTATTTTTTTTATCTTTAAGTTTTAGCCTTTTCTGCTCTAAACCTAAATTCATCCAATCATTTTCAGTATTATTAGTTTTCTCACTCTTTTATTAATAAGGTCTCTTAAGTCTTCTTTCATTTTTCCTTCAATTTTATTCTACTCTGTTTTTAACTACTTCGTATCTTATTTTTAATTTTTAGTTTCCAGTTTATCTTCAGTTATCTTTATTCATTTTCATCTTTAAGATTCTCCTAACCAGGTGACTGCCTTTACACCAGCCTGAATCCAGCAATGGTTTCTCTTCCTCCTGGGCAGTCGTGCCCCCATCCCCCTGGTATGTGGCTCAGCAAAGGGCCAAAAAGAAAGGAGCTGAGCAGGAGATGAAGAGGAATTCAGTACACCTGAAGTGAAAGGAATCTTGGGTGGGAACTGGCTGCAAGGGATACCGGAGGGAGAGGTGGGGGTCAGGTCATACACGCCCCAGTTCTCTTCCTAAAGCATTCCCCAGAGTTAACGACTCTTTCTGTTCTGGAAACACTTTATTCCCAGCTGGAGCCCAGCCCTCACTCATTGCGTTGTTTGGTAGTGATTCGTTCATAAAGCTACCTCCCCACTGGGTGAGAGCTCCGTGGGGACCGAAGACTGCAACTCTGCCAAGGTTGCATAGTCCCAGAACACAGCACAGTGAAGGGATTCCATCAATATTGTCCAATAAAACAATGAATGAATGGTGCTCCAAGCCAGGAACAAGAGGCATGAATAAAGAAAATGAAAGGGGCATGGCACGTGTATACATTCAAGGATACTGGGAACCCTCATCTTCCACTGAGAAACCAATAAAGAACAAACATCTCACAGGACTTCGTTTGCTCAGGATAAACCCAAGGCCCTCTCTGTTCTGCTGCTATCAGTTGTTAGCACCAACTAATAAACCAACATCTTCCTAAGGTCTTATTTGATGATCGCTATCTAGACTCTGCAGTTTCTGTTCTTTTAATAACTACAAATTTCTTGGATGCCTGGGTGGCTCAGTCGGTTAAGCGTTTGCCTTCGGCTCAGGTCATGATCCTGGGGTCCTGGGATCGAGTCCCACATCAGGCTCCCTGCTCAGCAGAGAGTCTGCTTCTCCCTACCCGCCCCCCTGCTCCTGAGCTCGCGTGCTCTCTCCCTTTCTCCCCCTCTCAAATAAAGGAAATCTTTTAAAAAAATAACTACAAATTTCTTAAGAATCAGGACTTTAGGATTATATTCTAACTGAATTCAAGACACACTCCCCAATCTTCCTTCACTGAAACACTGCATTGGCCCTGAGATTTTTGCTTCCCACATTCTTGAAGCTTAATTTCACAATACCCACCTATACCACCAAAAGTAATGCTAAGTACCGTTGGGGGTAAGAACGAATAGACCATGAACATTTCAAGATTATGTGATGGGGAATGTCTAGCTCTAATGCAAACCTTCTTCTGAGCTCCCAACCAGCAAATCAAACTCCTAATTATGTGTCTTATAAACCACATGTGCAAAACGGAATAACCAGTTTCTACTCTGTCCCCTAGATGCTTCCTCTTCACCTCTCCCTTCCATCCTGCCCTCATGCTCATCCATCTCAGGAACTGCTGCCTTCATGTGCCCTCATTCATGCAGACACTCCTCCCTCAACACCCCACCCCTGGTCTGTTGATTCTACTTTCCAAGTTACAATCAATTCTGCCTACCTCTCTGTTTCCAACGCCACTCCCAGCCTGGCCTCATTCCTCCCCACCTCTATGCTCTCCTTATTAGCTTCCCGGTTGTCTCTCTTTACCCCTTCTAGGCCATTCTCCAGCCACAGTGATCCTTGTAAAATATGAACTTTATCCTGCTGGAACCTTGGTAAAAGCTTCTTAACCTTCTCCTTACTTTAGAATCAAGCCCACAATCTTCAATCTGCCTCTAGGACCACAACATGATTCAGCCCTTGCTCTTCAGAGAGCTTCATCTCACACGAGCCTCTCCACGGGTCCCTATGCTCCTGTACTATGGGCCTTTCAGCATTTTACCAACTGGGTGCTTCTTGTTCATGTACTGTCACCTCCTCTACCTACTCTTCAGTTTCTTAATTCCTCTCTATCCATCAGATGCCACAGCTGCTCACCTACCAGCAAGTAAGATGAAGGAGGCAACAGGAGTGGAAGGAGAAATGGCAGCTTGTGTTTTCAATGGTGTCAACAACTGAAGAGAAAAGATTGTATCAGTTCTGGACACACACACACACACACACACACACACACACATTCTGTCCGGCCAAAAAAGTAAAACATATTTAATGAAACTTCAGGGAAGCAGGGTCTTTTATTTAGTTAGGAATAGGCTTCAGAAGTAGCAAAAGAAATAGTAACTTCACAGTAACTCAGAGAAATTGTTTCTTTTTCTCACACAACAGTTAAGTCCCATTACTGATTAGTAATGTCTGTCGTAAGTGAAGAGAGGAGACGTGGTAATGATGAGATCACACTCTGATATTTGTTTCCAAGGGATGGTGTAGTGGTTCAGTGACGTAATCAGGGACACAGACTCTTTCTATCTTTCTGCTCCCCTACAGTCAACATGCTGGATTTCATTTCCATGCTCATCACTGCCTCATGGACCCCAAATGGCTGCTGTATATCCAGGCTAAAGCCAGTATTCCAGGCAAGAAGAACTGGAAGAGGCGACTTTATATCTCATTAGCAAAAACTGTGTCACCTGGCCACCCTTAAATGGAAGAAAACTGGGCAACTGAATGTTAACTTTCACAGCTTCTTTAGCAAAGATAAGGCAAGGGGAAAGGGCTTCGAAATAGAGGTTGCGCCTGCCTGTGAGCATACTAGGGATAATCAATAGAAATTAGTGGTGCTGTAATGGCAATATAATTAAATGGTGCTATAAATAAAATATGTCTTTTCATATACAGAATGTCATGGACATTGTCTTTTATTTAGAGTTCTGTCTTTATTTTTTAAAAAAGATTTTATTTATTTATTTGAGAGAGAGAGAGCACAGAGGGAAAGGGAGAGGGAGAAACAGACTCCCCATTGAGCAGAGAGCCTGATGCGGTGCTCGATCCCAGGACCCTGAGATCATGACCTGAGCCGAAGGCAGGCACCCAACTAACTAAGCCACCCAGGTGCCCCTAGAGTTCTGTCTTTATTATATTTATCAGGATTTCTATAGTTTGTCTCACAATATTTCCCCCAACTATATTTTCTTCATAGGTTAAGGCTTCTTTTTGTATATATAATTTTATATTTAATACATAATTTTATATTTAATACATAATTTTATATTTAATACATAATTTTATATTTATATATATAATTTTAACAATAAAACTATTCAAGAACCTATGCCCTGTGTTTGACAATAGAATACACCTATACAGAAATGTAGCAGCATTATCAGAACAAGAATGGTATTCTCTACAGCCTGCCCACTCTTTTGATTCCAAGAAGATTCAACATTCATCCCCCCAAAAACCATCCCCATGAAACAGGCCGTGGAACTCAGCAAACAGCTCGTGCCTCTAAAGGACAGCAGGTGGCAGTACAGTATAAGAAGTGAGTGTGACCCAGTCAGCTACCTCAATGCCACAAAATTAAATCCGTGTAATTTGTGTGTGCCTTACCCACAACCTCGTGCCACCAGTTCATCATAGCTTCAACCTCATCTCCAGAAATGAGCAAGGCAGGATGCCCTTTCAGTGACATGTTTCATTTGGTTTATTAACATTCAAATTCTTTCCACAGTTTGGCTATTGCGGACATTGCTGCTATGAACATTGGGGTGCATATGGCCCTTCTTTTCACTACATCTGTGTCTTTGGGGTAAATACCCAGTAGCACAATTGCTGGGTCATAGAGTAGCTCTATTTTTAAATTTTTGAGGAACCTCCACACTGTTTTCCAAAGTGGCTGTACCAACTTGCATTCCCACCAACAGTGTAAGAGGGTTCCCCTTTCTCCACAACCTCTCCAACATTTGTTGTTTCTTTCCCTGTCCATTTTTGCCGTTCTAACTGGTATAAGGTGGTATCTCAGTGTGGTTTTGATTTGAATTTCCCTGATGGCTAATGATGATGAACATTTTTTCATGTGTCTGTTAGCCATTTGTATGTCTTCTTCAGAGAAGTGTCTTTTCATATCTTCTGCCCACTTTTTGACTTGATTATTTGTTTTTTGGGTGTTGAGTGATGCTTCAACAGATGAATGGATAAAGAAGATGTGATCCATATATACAATGGAATATTACTCAGCCATCAGAAAGGATGAATACCCAACTTTTACATCAACATGGATGGGACTGGAGGAGATTATGCTAAGTGAAATAAGTCAAGCAGAGAAAGTCAATTATCATATGGTTTCACTTATTTGTGGAACATAAGGAATAGCATGGAGGACACTAGGAGAAGGAAGGGAAAAATGCGGGGGTGGGGAATTGGAGGGAGAGATGAACCATGAGAAACTATGGACTCTGAGAAACAAACAGGGTTTTAGAGGGGAGGGGGGAGGGGGGATTGGTTAGCCCCATGATGGGTATTAAGGAGGGCACGTATTGCATGGAGCACTGGGTGTTATATGGAAACAATGGATCGTGGATCACCACACCAAAAATTAATGATGTATTGTATGGTGACTAACATAATAAAATTTAAAAAAAAAAGCAAAAAAATAAAAATAAAAAAAATAAACCAAAAAAAAAACACACAACAAAACGTTCAAATTCTTTTCAGATGGAAGACTGTTGACTGAAAACACAACTGTGTTGTCGAATGCAACATTGCCCCCAGGCATTTTTAGCCTATTTTTAGGAAATGATGAGATCACACTCTAATATTTGTTTCCAAAATTCTGGATCTTGTGTGACCTCCACGGGTCGAATATCGATCGTATTCCTTTCTTCTCCAGGAATTTTGAGTCTAAAGAAACAGAGACACATATGAGCAACCAAGTAGGGTTTTTTTTCTTTTTTAGAAAAGTATAATGATACTTCAATCTTTAAATGTACACTTCTTTTTCTGAATCAACTGAGATTTTGATACATGAAGAGATACTGAATCAGCAGAGAATTAGAGGAAAGGCAAAACTAGGTTATATCTTCATCCGGAGATGATACATTGATTTGAACAGAAGAGAAACTCCAATGCATCTGAACCAATTGCATGGAGCTCTGTGTTGGGAAAGCTTTTCAGGCTGTGTCTGGACTTGGTGAGAAAAGGTACACTGACTGATTAGTAATGTCTGTCTTAAGTGAAGAGAGGAGGCATGGTAATATATTTGTCACATTTTCTAACTCTGTCTTACTCTGGTTTGGTGTCATCTTCAGCCATTACATTTTTGAGGACCTATTTTATATGAACCACTGTGTTGGTTGCAAACACAAATATGAAAAATTGGGGGGGATGGTCTCTGCTCTCCCAAAAATGATAATATAGTAAAAAAGAATGAAGATCTATGTACTTTGAAGCAGAATCACTGAAGGGTCATAAAGAAGCAAAATAGGGCATGCTGAGGGTTAACCAGGGTAAAAGACCATTTCTAGTCAAAGGGATCAGAACATACGAACCAGAGAAGATGAAATTATCTGTAGGGTCTTTTTTTTTTTTTTTAATTTTTTATTGTTATGTTAATCCCCATACATTACATCATTAGTTTTAGATATAGTGTTCCATGATTCATTGTGCATAACACCCAGTGCTCCATGCGGAACGTGCCCTCCTCAATACCCATCACCAGGCTAACCCATCCTCCCAACCCCCTCCCCTCTAGAACCCTCAGTTTGTTTTTCAGAGTCCATCGTCTCTCATGGTTCTTCTCCCCCTCCGATTCCCCCCCTTCATTTTTCCCCTCCTGCTACATTCTTCTTCTTCTTTTTTTCTTTCTTAACATATATTGCATTATTTGTTTCAGAGGTACAGATCTGAGATTCAACAGTCTTGCACAATTCACAGCGCTTACCAGAGCACATACCCTCCCCAGTGTCCATCACCCAGTCACCCCATCCCTCCCACCCCACCCCCCACTCCAGCAACCCTCAGTTTGTTTCCTGAGATTAAGAATTCCTCATATCAGTGAGGTCATATGATACATGTCTTTCTCTGTTTGACTTATTTCGCTCAGCATAATACCCTCCAGTTCCATCCACGTCGTTGCAAATGGCAAGATCTCATTCCTTTTGATGGCTGCATAATATTCCATTGTATATATATACCACACCTTCTTTATCCATTCATCTGTTGAAGGACATCTTGGCTCTTTCCACAGTTTGGCTATTGTGGACATTGCTGCTATAAACATTGGGGTGCACGTACCCTTTCGGGTCCCTACTTTTGTATCTTTGGGGTAAATACCCAGGAGTGCAATTGCTCGGTCATATGGTAGCTCTATTTTCAACTTTTTGAGGAACCTCCATACTGTTTTCCAGAGTGGCTGCACCAGCTTGCATTCCCACCAACAGTGTAGGAGGGTTCCCCTTTCTCCGCATCCCCGCCAACATCTGTCATTTCCTGACTTGTTAATTTTAGCCATTCTGACTGGTGTGAGGTGGTATCTCATTGAGGTTTTGATTTGGATTTCCCTGATGCTGAGCGATATTGAACACTTTTTCATGTGTCTGTTGGCCGTTTGGATGTCTTCTTTGGAAAAATGTCTGTTCATGTCTTCTGCCCATTTCTTGATTGGATTCTTTGTTCTTTGGGTGTTGAGTTTGATGAGTTCTTTATAGATTTTGGATACTAGCCCTTTATCTGATATGTCATTTGCAAATATCTTCTCCCATTCTGTCAGTTGTCTTTTGGTTTTGCTGACTGTTTCCTTTGCTTTGCAAAAGCTTTTTATCTTGATGAAGTCCCAATAGTTCATTTTTGCCCTTGCTTCCCTTGCCTTTGGCGATGTTTCTAGGAAGAAGTTGCTGCGGCTGAGGTCGAAGAGGTTGCTGCCTGTGTTCTCCTTTAGGATTTTGATGGACTCCTGTCTCACATTGAGGTCTTTCAACCATTTGGAGTCTATTTTTGTGTGTGGTGTAAGGAAATGGTCCAGTTTCATTCTTCTGCATGTGGCTGTCCAATTTTCCCAACACCATTTGTTGAAGAGACTGTCTTTTTTCCATTGGATATTCTTTCCTGCTTTGTCAAAGATTAGTTGACCATATAGTTGAGGGTCCATTTCTGGGCTCTCTATTCTGTTCCATTGATCTATGTGTCTGTTTTTGTGCCAGTACCATACTGTCTTGATGATGACAGCTTTGTAGTAGAGCTGGAAGTCCGGAATTGTGATGCCGCCAGCTTTGCTTTTCTTTTTCAACATTCCTCTGGCTATGCGGGGTCTTTTCTGGTTCCATACAAATTTTAGGATTATTTGTTCCATTTCTTTGAAGAAAGTGGATGGTATTTTGATGGGGATTGCATTGAATGTGTAGATTGCTCTAGGTAGGATTGACATCTTCACAATATTTGTTCTTCCAATCCATGAGCATGGAACGTTTTTCCATTTCTTTGTGTCTTCCTCAATTTCTTTCAGGAGTATTTTATAGTTTTCTGAGTACAGATCCTTTGCCTCTTTGGTTAGATTTATTCCTAGGTATCTTATGGTTTTGGGTGCAATTGTAAATGGGATCGACTCCTTAATTTCTCTTTCTTCTGACTTGTTGTTGGTGTATAGGAATGCCACTGACTTCTGTGCATTGATTTTATATCCTGCCACTTGACTGAATTCCTGTATGAGTTCTAGCAGTTTTGGGGTGGAGTCTTTGGGATTTTCCACATAAAGTATCATATCATCTGCAAAGAGTGAGAGTTTGACTTCTTCTTTGCCAATTTGGATGCCTTTGATTTCTTTTTGTTGTCTGATTGCTGTGGCTAGGACTTCCAATACTATGTTGAATAGCAGTGGCGATAGTGGACATCCCTGCCGCGTTCCTGACCTTAGGGGGAAAGCTCTCAGTTTTTACCCATTGAGAATGATATTCGCTGTAGGTTCTTCATAGATGGCTTTTATGATATTGAGGTATGTACCCTCTATCCCTATACTCTGAAGAGTTTTGATCAAGAAAGGATGCTGTACTTTGTCAAATGCTTTTTCTGCATCTATTGAGAGGATCATATGATTCTTGTTCTTTCTTTTGTTAATGTATTGTATCACGTTGATTGATTTGCGGATGTTGAACCAACCTTGCAGCCCAGGGATAAATCCGACTTGGTCGTGGTGAATAATCCTTTTAATGTACTGTTGGATCCTATTGGCTAGTATTTTGGTGAGAATTTTTGCATCCATGTTCATCAGGGATATTGGTCTGTAATTCTCCTTTTTGATGAGGTCTTTGTCTGGTTTTGGGATCAAGGTAATGCTGGCCTCATAAAATGAGTTTGGAAGTTTTCCTTCCATTTCTATTTTTTGGAACAGTTTCAGAAGGATAGGTATTAATTCTTCTTGAAATGTTTGGTAGAATTCCTCTGGGAAGCCATCTGGCCCTGGGCTTTTGTGTTTTGGGAGATTTTTGATGACTGCTTCAATTTCCTTAGTGGTTATAGGTCTGTTCAGGTTTTCTATTTCTTCCTGGTTCAGTTTTGGTAGTTGATACATCTCTAGGAATGCATCCATTACTTCCAGGTTATCTAATTTGCTGGCATAGAGTTCCTCATAATATGTTCTTATAATTGTTTGTATTTCTTTGGTGTTGGTTGTGATTTCTCCTCTTTCATTCATGATTTTGTTGATTTGGGTCATTTCTTTTTTCTTTTTGATAAGTCTGGCCAGGGGCTTATCAATCTTGTTAATTCTTTCAAAGAATCAGCTCCTAGTTTCGTTGATCTGTTCTACTGTTCTTTTGGTTTCTATTTCATTGATTTCTGCTCTGATCTTTATTATTTCTCTTCTCCTGCTGGGTTTAGGCTTTATTTGCTGTTCTTTCTCCAGCTCCTTTAGGTGTAGGGTTAGGTTGTGTACTTGAGACCTTTCTTGTTTCTTGAGAAAGGCTTGTATTGCTATATACTTTCCTCTTAGGACTGCCTTTGCTATATCCCAAAGATTTTGAATAGTTGTGTTTTCATTTTCATTGGTTTCCATGAATTTTTTTAATTCTTCTTTAATTTCCTGGTTGACCCATTCATTCTTCAGTAGGATGCTCTTTAGCCTCCATGTATTTGAGTTCTTTCCGACTTTCCTCTTGTGATTGAGTTCTAGTTTCAAAGCGTTGTGGTCTGAAAATATGCAGGGGATGATCCCAATCTTCTGGTACCGGTTGAGACCTGATTTATGACCTAGGATGTGATCGATTCTGGAGAATGTTCCATGGGCACTAGAGAAGAATGTGTATTCCGTTGCTTTGGGATGGAATGTTCTGAATATGTCTGTGAAGTCCATTTGGTCCAGTGTGTCATTTAAAGTCTTTATTTCCTTGTTGATCTTTTGCTTAGACGATCTGTCCATTTCAGTGAGGGGGGTGTTAAAGTCCCCCACTATTATTGTATTGTTGTCGATGTGTTTCTTTGCTTTTGTTATTAATTGCCTTATATAATTGGCTGCTCCCATGTTAGGGGCATAGATATTTACAATTGTTAGATCTTCTTGTTGGATAGACCCTTTAAGTATGATATAGTGCCCTTCCTCATCTCTTATTACAGTCTTTGGTTTAAAATCTAATTTGTCTGACATAAGGATTGCCACCCCAGCTTTCTTTTGGTGTCCATCAGCATGGTAAATGGTTTTCCACCCCCTCACTTTCAATCTGGGGGTGTCTTTGGGTCTAAAATGAGTCTCTTGCAGACAGCATATCGATGGGTCTTGTTTTTTAATCCAATCTGATAGCCTGTGTCTTTTGATTGGGGCATTTAGCCCATTTACTTTCAGGGTAACTATTGAAAGATAGGAATTCAGTGCCATTGTATTGCCTATAAAGTGACTGTTACTGTATATTGTTTGTGTTCCTTTCTGGTCTATGTTGCTTTTAGGCTCTCTCTTTGCTTAGAGGACCCCTTTCAAGATTTCTTGTAGGGCTGGTTTCGTGTTTGCAAATTCCTTTAGTTTTTGTTTGTCCTGGAAGCTTTTTATCTCTCCCTCAATTTTCAATGACAGCCTAGCTGGATATAGTATTCTTGGCTGCATATTTTTCTCATTTAGTGCTCTGAATATGTCCTGCCAGTCCTTTCTGGCCTGCCAGGTCTCTGTGGATAAGTCTGTTGCCAATCTAATGTTTCTACCATTGTAGGTTACATATCTCTTCTCCCGAGCTGCTTTCAGGATTTTCTCTTTGTCTCTGAGACTCGTAAGTTTTACTATTAGATGTCGGGGTGTTGACCTATTTTTATTGATTTTGAGAGGGGTTCTCTGTGCTTCCTGGATTTTGATGCCTGTTTCCTTCCCCAAATTAGGGAAGTTCTTTGCTATAATTTGCTCCATTATACCTTCTGTCCCTCTCTCTCTTTCTTCTTCTTCTGGGATCCCAATTATTCTAATGTTGTTTCGTCTTATGGTATCGTTTATCTCTCGAATTCTGCCCTCGTGATCCAGTAGTTGTTTATCTCTCTTTTTCTCAGCTTCTTTATTTTCCATCATTTGGTCTTCTATCTCACTGATTCTTTCTTCTGCCTCATTTATCCTAGCAGTTAGCACCCCCATATTTGATTGCACCTCATTAATAGCCTTTTTGATTTCTACTTGGTTAGATTTTAGTTCTTTTACTTCTCCAGAAAGGGTTTCTCTAATAACTTCCATGTTTTTTTCAAGCCCAGCTAGTATCTTTAAAGTGATGATTCTGAACTCTAGATCTGACATTGTACTAATGTCCGTATTGAGTAGGTCCCTGGCAGTCGGTACTACCTCTTGTTCTTTTTGTTGAGGTGATTTTTTCCGTCTTGTCATTTTGTGCAGAGGAGAATAGATTAATGAGAGAACAAAATGCTAGCAGGGTAACAACGTCCCCCAAAAATATACTCTAAACAAATCAGAAAAGACCTGAAGCAGTGGGAAAAGAAAGGGAAAGAGAGAAAAAAGAAAAGGAAGGAAAAAAAGAAAAAAGAAAAAGATAAAGATAAAAACAAACAAAAGCAGAACAAAACAAAGCAAAACAAAAACAGAATGTGATCAAATATGATCAGGCTGGATTATAGATCAGTGCCATACACTAGATTTTGGGTGTATTTTGGTCTGTTAAAAGAAAGTCCCTCCCAAAATTTTAAAGAAAGAAAAACTTGTATATGTACAAAAATAAGGGTTGATATGATGAAGGGATGGAATATGACTGTAAAGATGGAAATTATAAAAAATTTTAAAAAAGGATTTGATAAGTTGTTTGAAAAAAGAAAGAAGAGGATAAAAAAAAAAGAAAGAAAAAAGGGAGAGAATGTGATCAGGCAGGGGAGTAGAAAAAAACCATACACTAGAGATTTAGAGTATATTTTGATCTGTTAGAAGAAACTATCTCAAGATTTTAAAGAGAGAACAACTTATATATATATGCCAAAAATACGGGTAACTACTATGAAGGGATAGAATATGACTTTAAAAATGAAAAAAAAATAAAATAAAATAAAATGTTTTTTTTTAAAAAAGGGATTGATAAGATGTTGGTTGAAAAAGGGAAAAAGAAAAATTCAAAAAAAAAAGAAAAAAGGAAAAAAGAAAAAAAGACAGTTAAAAAAAATAATTAACTTTGAAAGACTAAAGAATCATGGTAAAAAAGCCATGAATTCTATGTGCAGTGTTCCCCTAGCGCTGGAGTTCTGCCGTTCTCATTGATCGGTAAACTTGGTCTTGGCTGGCTGTTCTCGCGGATCTTCTGGGGGAGGGGCCTGTTGCCGTGGTTCCCAAATGTCTTTGCCGGAGGCAAAATTGCCCCGCCCTTGCCGGTCCGGGCTAAGTAATCTGCTCGGGTTTGCTCTCCGGAGCTTTTGTTCCCTGCAAGCTTTCCGTACAGCTTTGGAGGCGGAGAGTGAAAATGGCGGCCTCCCAGTCTCCGCCCCGGAGGAGCCGAGAACTCGGGGTCCCGCTCCTCAGCGAGCCCCCAGAGAAAAGCAGTCACTCACTCCCGTCTCCCCGGTCTCCGGCAACACTCCGCGCTCACCCGGCCTGTGACCGCGCCTTTCTATCTGGCACCCGACCCCGGGTGGAGTCTCCAAACCCAGCAGATCCCTGCGGTGCGCTCCCGCACCTCTCCTCCCGGGGGAAGAAGGTGAGTCTCCCCGGATCTGCCGCTTGTTGGGTCCCTGCTGGAGGAGCAGTGGCCCGACTGTGCCGCGGATCACGGTTTATAGCAACCCCGAGCTGAGAGCCCGCGCCTGGGCTCTGTCTCTGCAGCCGGCTTCCCTGCTCCGATACCTGGGAGCTCTGCCGCACTCAGGCACCCCCGGTCTTTCTGTGACCCCGAGGGTCCTGAGACCACACTGTCCCGCGAGGGTTCCACCCCCCACTTCGCCACCAGAGTGACGTCCCTCAGCGGAGCAGACTTCTAAAAGTTCCGATTTTGTGCTCCGTGGCTCTATCACTTGCCAGAAGCGGCCGACGGAGGCCCCTCCCCCGCCGTCTATCCTCCCGAATAACGCCTCGGATTCACTTCTCCGCACGTCCTACCTTCCAGAAAGTGGTCGCTTTTCTGTTCAGAGAGTTGTTGCTATTCTTTTCTTCGATCTCATGTTGAGTTTGTAGGTGTTCAGAATGGTTTGATCCCTATCCAGCTGAATTCCTGAGAGGAGACGAAATCCAGGTCTCCTACTCCTCCCCCAAGAACATGGATCTTTATGGAAATCCTATACTTCCAAAATAGTGGTTATCAACCATCTCCACTTTTCCCCTCTACTTCACGGGGATTAGAAATCATAACAGTGAGAGTGCTGGAGTGCCTTCCCTATTTCAAAAGCTCAGTGGATGAGCTCATGGTAAGGCTTAACTGGCTTGTGGTAGAAAGAGGTAGGAAGAGTAAGAAATTAGCATTCTCCAAGCACCTATTAGTGACAGTCACTGCCCTACCCATGTGAGGTTAGTATTACTACTAGATGGAAAAACAAAAACAAAAACAAACAAACAAACAAAAACAAAACCCCCAGAACACCTGCAGACTTATTCTGGGCAGAGGTGTGGTGGGAAGAGGGAGAGAACAATTTATACTGCTCTTTTCTTACAAGGACTGGTCCTGCCTAAGAATTGGATTCTATTACAAGGTGGCTGTGCTTGGATTATATTACAAAGAAAAAAATACCATTTTGAAGCTTCTGTCAGTTCTTTGTGCTTCTAGGAGCAGGACCCAGAGTAAATGCCCTTTCTGTGGCAGAGTGAGTTCATCAGCTTTAAAAATGCCTTGAGCTTGTGTGGTGTAGGGAGTACGAGATGGATTGCTCCGTACATTCACAGGAATTTAAAGTTCAAGAGGGGAGAAAGGTCTTGGTAGAAGGAGAGATCCAAGAAGATACAGGGAAATCTGTGCCTAAGGAAGACACTGCCATGAGAAATCCTCACAAAGGGAGACTAGCTGATATTGTTGTTGGATTTTTAATTTATGTAGTTGTTCTGCTGTGCCATCATTCAGGCAAAGTCCATTCTAGGCCATAGGCTGGTGTTGGTGGAACTTTGGAAAAATAAAGGGATTCGGTGTGGGAAACGAGATGGGATGAATGGGAAGAGATGAAGGACAGAACTGTAGGAGTAAGACGCCAGGGGTGGTCAAGGGTTGAGAGACGTGGAACATGAGAGCAAGAATGAGCCGTAACAGATAAAAGATGGAAGCCCATGATCTCCAAGGGTGCAGGGAAACGCAGGTGAAGGGAGAGCTGAGGGCGGGGATGTCAGGTTTCCAACTGAATGCTGAAATACACATTAAAGATTGAAGTGCAGCGTGAGGCAGAAATTGGTACCTGGGAGAACAGCCAGGTAGGTAAATATTATTAATGAAATTATTAGTTAAATTATTAACTTCTCTTTACTAAAGTTAGAAAATGCGAACAACCTACCCGAGGTCATAGAACCAGTAAGGGACATTGCTCTCAACTCAAAAGCCTAACTTCTTTTTACTACACTCTACTCTTTCTCCAAGAAATAATAGCAACTATTTATTGATACACTTACCATATTCTCAACCCTGTGCTATGCTGAGCCAGGAAGTATTATTACTCTCATTTTATGGCTAAGGAAACTAAAGTTCAGAGGGATTCCAAAACTTGCTAGAGCTCACAGAGCTAACAAAAGGGAGCCAAGATTTAATGATAGGTTTTTCTAGCCCCAAAGTGTCAGTTCTGAACCAACTATATAGCTTAGCCTGGAATGATATAAACAGAGTTGATAACATAGGTGTTTACCTACAGACTAGCTGGTATTATGGGTTACTCATACTAACAAATTAATTGATTGGGTTTGTGCTATAGGGACAAGGTGGTTTTAAAAACACCTACCACCTATACAATCAGGAAGCCAATTGAGAAGTTTGTTATGCTATTCATCCTGATGAGATATTCAGGACTGAATCGGGCCAAGCATAGGGAAAATCTAACTCTTTTCAAATGAATCCCAGAATTCTGGAGAAGAGAAAGGTGACTCATACAAGAAAGTCCTTTAAAAGCATCTTTTTATTTGCTATAAGAATATAATCTGGCATTTCTATACAATCCATCATGCAAAAAACATGGTAGGCATTTTACAAGCAAAGCAGAATCTCAATATCTGTACATTTGTTCAATCAACGTATTAGCCAAAGCTGAAAAATAGCATCCTGGGATTAAAGAATGCAGAAAGAGCCAACTTTCTTCCCTAGAGTCATGGCTTCTAACGTCAAGAAGCACAGTGGCAGAGTGGCAGAGTGAGTTCATCAGCTTTAAAAATGCCTTGAGCTTGTGTGGTGTAGGGAGTACGAGATGGATTGCTCCGTACATTCACAGGAATTTAAAGTTCAAGAGGGGAGAAAGGTCTTGGTAGAAGGAGAGATCCAAGAAGATACAGGGAAATCTGTGTCTAAGGAAGACATTGCCATGAGAAATCCTCACAAAGGGAGACTAGCTGATATTGTTGTTGGATTTTTAATTTATGTAGTTGTTCTGCTGTGCCATCATTCAGGCAACGTCCATTCTAGGCCATAGGCGGGACTAGCACAGCCACCTTAATGCCTCAATGCCTAAGACTGAAAGTACTGGGGGAGATTTGAGGAACATCACCGAAGATCCACTGGGCCGCCAGGAGGCCCCACTACCCATGGGCAGTTTCACTCCTAAATGGTTCTGTGAAGCAAGCATTGAGGCATCTATGCAAACAGGGAGGAATTACGTGCGGAGTTAACCTACTTCAGGTGGAACAGACACTGTGAGCCCGCAGAAGGATCCTTTTGCTCCGGCACTGAGCAGGGAGTTAAGAATTACAATTGCTTTCCTAACAAAAAGTCACAGTGATTTTCCTTTTTGTATAGTAATTAAATTTCCCTGAAATACCATCATCAAGCACGTTATAAGTAAATTGCTCAATAGCATGGTACTAAACTCTGGAGCTGGCTCAACTTGCATAACTGTGGTTTACTGGAAGTGAGCTGGGGCGAAAGAGGGAAGGAGAGCACACCAAACCCTTTACAATCAGACCCCAAACGCTGTGACCATCAGCCCAGGGGTTGCAGGGGTTCCTGAGAGTTCTTTCTGGATGTGGAAGGTTCCTAGTTACATCGGTCGTGCTCCCTATTACTCACCGAGTTCAGCAATAACAATCCAAACCTATGTTATCCTCAATCTTCACCACAAAAGGCCGTGGGTATTATGAATCCAACTTTCTAATTAAGCAAACTGAGGATTTTAACGGTTATGCCATTAGACTGAGAACGTGCAACTAGTTATAGACGGGACAGAATTGGTGATCAGGACTGCCGGACAACAAACCTGAAGTTTTCCACTGCACCAGAGCATTTCTGAAGGGATCAAAAGCTATTTATGGCCTTGAACATTTCCTTACCATTTTATGTGATTTTAGTCCCAAAGTAAAAAGTCCAGGAGAGATTCAGAAGAGCTAAAAATGCCGCAGTGAAGAGAGGTGAGTTATCAACTTCCATTCCAGCAAGAGCTGTGAGAGCAACTGAGATTCCAAAGGGCCTCAGCTATAGGGTCTGCTAGAAAATTGATCTGAAATTTAACTTAGAGGTATCTCCAGCTTAATGGAGAAAAATCCGCAAGTAAGGGATTCAAATTAGGTTCAGGAATTTACACCCTCCCACCCCAGGACCACAAGACCAAAGGGACATTTCCTCGGGTAGATCTCAAACCTGGAGTCTCTGAGGCATGGGCATCCCATTGATTTCTAGCATTGTCAAATGTAAGTGAAAGTAACAAATTAGAAGAAGTAGAGCCAAAACGTATTTCCTACAAACTCTCACATCTCTAAAGGTACAAAATGGGCCACCGGGCATGAAGCATGCAATGAAAACCAAAGCAAGTGTCTTTATTTTTGACTTGTATCTGCTTTGTGAAGCCTCAGTTCAGAATTCTCCATGAACTCAACTGCTCATCAGTCTTCTTTTCCCTCTGCAATTGTTACATTCAGAAACACAACTTTTAACTTTAATGGGTTTACTTTGAAAGTTACATATTTACCTGTATTTTAAATATTGTAATAATCACCGTATTTAAGGAATGCACTTCTAAAAACATCTTTTCCTATTGTAGTTAAAATTGGAAAAGATGTTTTAAGAGGTGCATTTCTTAAATATGATGATTATTAAACCAATATTCTTACTAGGGCAAGTCAGCTTCTAGGGATAAAAGAAGTGTCAGTGGGAGGAATTTTCTAAAGAGGGTGCATCATTTTAATTCGGGTCTGATTTAGACTTTGAAAGATCTATACAAATAAAAGCCACATGAGACTACCCTCTTACTACCAGAGTCTGCATTGACTCCCAGATCCAGTGACGGATGGGTCCATAACAGAACAACAGAGGGGAAAATCACATACGGCCTTCACTTTGCCTCGGTGGAGTCGACCAAAAAGCACCAGCCCCCAAAGCCTCCAAAGGTCTTGGAAGCGTATTCCACTGTGGCTGGTGAGTGCTGACAGGCAGAGGAGTGGGCCTCTCCTTCACTCCCTCTCTTCCCCTTGACCTATTTTCTGTTCCAGTTATGTGAGATAGTCTGAATTTTTTTCATTTTGATCCTCTGATCCAGCATCTTGTACCTTGCAGGATGCTCATCAGTTTTCTTTGGGACCGAAGGTGCGTAGGAGCTAGATGCATAAGCAGGGCGTTTAAAATGACGCAGAGGAGCCTTGATGACTGGTGGCCATGCAAAGGAAGACAGACAACCATTAGCCTCCCCATTGACATGGCACAACCTAACGACTGTGGACAATTTGCTCTCCCCTAGACCTGTCTGTTTCCTTTCAAACCAGGAAACAGACAAGTTGGACCCTCACTGGGAATCTTACTGCAGATATATGAATAAACACATTCTCACCTTGGTCATTAACTTAAAATAAAGAACGACAAATTCCTAGAGATAGACAACGAGGACCCCAGAATGCAAATGTTTTTTGACAATGAGTGGATGGGGTTAAGGAAGTGAGAGGGGGCGACAGGATCACTTTTGGGAATAGCAAAGCAAATGCGGGCGAGCAGAGCCGGACGACAGATCAGCATTTAGCATCGGATGTAAGCTTTTAGGGCTGCAAAGTGGCGCACGATCCTGAAGTGATTAAAAAAAAAAAAAAGGGACATCACTGGGAAAATATTTGCCAAACACATATATAAAGGCCTTGTGTCCAAAATAGTTTTTGTAAAACTCTTAAAATTCAGTAAAGGGAAATCAACAACCCAATTTACAAAGGAGCAAAAGATCTGAACTGACTCCTCACTGAAGAAGGGATGCATATGGCAAGAAAGCCACAGTTGCAAATTAAAACACCAATGATATACACCACACACCTATCAGGGTGGATAAAATCCAAAACAGAGCAGATGACACCAGTTGCTGGGGACGATGCGGAGCAACAGGAACTCCCATTCTCGCTGGTGGGAATGTAAAGTATTACAGCCACTTTGGAAGACGGTTTGACAGTCTCTTAGGAAGCTGGTCATGGTTTTACCACATGATCCAGCAGTTGTGCTGCTAGGTATTTACCCAACTGATTTGAAAACTGACGTCCACATAAAAACCTGTACATGAAGTTTATAAAAGTTAATTCCTAATTGCCCCAAACCATAAGCCAGGAATTCCTTCAATAGTTAATTGCATGAACACGTTGTAGAACATCTATACAATGGGATATTATTCAGTGATAAAACAAAATGAGCAGTCAAGCCACATAAAGACATAAAGTACTAACTGATTCCTCCTCTCTCTGTCCCCCGCCGCCGGCCCCACCTCTTCCCCTTCTTGGTCCCACTGGAGAGCGTTGTCAGTGAGACAGTGTAAGAGTGAGTAAAGGGAAAACCAGGTTAAATGGTCATTGCAAACCAATGAGATAGAATAATTAGGTAAAAGGTATGAAGGACAGAGCTGGTGCTGAGTCCTTTCCTCAAACACTTGCTCTCAGTGAGGCGATTCTAACAGCACTTACAGGGCCGGCAAAGAAAGGTAATACACAGGTGGGTCGGCTTGAAGGGCGGAGACTGGGGGACAGATCCATGAAACAAAAGGTTACCCTTGTGAAAACCAGTTTCACAGCTCTCTTCCAGTATGATCAAGCAAAAGATCAGAAACAACTTAAATATACAAGCATAGGGGTTGGTTAAGTTCTGGTACATTCTTAAAATATACTACTGTGATACTACGGAAAAGCGATATAGATGTCTATTAATAAAAATAAAGGTTCCTGTAATCCTGTTAAATAAAAAAAACCCAGTAACTGTAATCTAATCTCATTACAGTAAAAATGTATCCAAACACGCATAGGAAAACCCAGAAGATCATACATTTAAATCATAGCAGTGATTATCTCTGAAGAGTACAAACATGGTTTTTTGGTTGTTTCCATTTTCTGATTTTTCTGTGTGGATCAGGTTTTGGTGATGTGACTTTTGAAAAAGAAACATACTGTTGAAAATTTCTTCCGTAGAGTCATACATCAGAGATATTCTGCAAAATCATACGTAACAAAAAGCCAGCAAAACTGAAGTCACTTTGGGCTTCAGTACAAGACGTCTCAGAGAGCTCAGAGCTCACTAGACTTTTCCCGTCTGTAGACTAATGTCATTCATTGACTTCTTAGAGCACTTAGGTGTTGCTGATAGAACAGTGAATAAAACAGACCGAAATCCCTGCCCTCGTGGGATTTCCACTCTAGTGACCCCCACTGAAACTTGTCACTTCGCTTACAGAAGAAAAGTGTTCAGGTCTAATAAGGGACGCTCGTACCACCGTAACACCCACACGAATTGTGCCTTCTGAGTTGGGCTAACACGTAGTAAAGACTTGCAGCAAATGGTCCTATAGCGACATAATAATATACGGAAGAACAGAGAAGGTGTTTGTTTTTTTTTTTTAAGACCTCAGAGCACTTAATTCTGTGTTTTATGGTAAACAGCACAAAACACTCTAGGAACAAGTGTAAAAACAGCCCTGTTACCCTGGAGAATGGGGTAGAAACAAGAGAGGCTTCAGATTAAAAGCTGCTTGTTGCAAACGTCTGGGCTAGCTGATTTACTGCTCCAGTCACAATCCCTCTCCATATTCATTCTGTTTTCGCTACTCAGCATGAACGCAGCCAAAGTATTATTGAATTTCCCACTTCTCAGCATGAAGACACATTTACCATTTGCCGGAATTCTGATTGTCTGAACAAAAACTCCCCTTGCCCCTGGAGTCGCTGCAAATAGAGTCGAACCTGCTGATAGAGACCGGCTCCCCACCGAGATTGTGGAAATACTTATATGCCTGCTGTCTCCCTTACTCAAAATGTTGGAAAAAAGAAAACTCCATACAGGGCTGTTTTGTATGCATTGACTGCCTTTCCAGTCTGCAGGGGAACGTGATGTGATGACAGAGCAAAACAGGAGAGCCAGGGATAAGGACACCATCTTGAATTCAGTGGAGACCTTTGTTCTGGGCCACTGGCGTGGCCTCCTGGGGCTCTTTCATTTGCCTACTGGCTATTCCAGAGATACTGGAAGAGGATCTGATCCTTCCCCTTTCAACGACTACACACGTCCCACATCTGAACCCAAGCAATCGTGTTAAAATCCACCTCTCCTTCTCCCGGGGTAGAGAAGAAGAACCAAACTGGGAACAGAATCCCCTCCCCTCCATATGCTTGATTATTAGCCAGTTGGACCTTTTTTCTCTTGAGGACATATTCACAAAGTCTGCTCTCATTTCTTAGAGCAATTTACTTCGTGGAAAGGGTCTAATTAGCTAATGAAGATTTGACGAAGGCACATACCGCTCGCTGCACAGAGCCTGAACTTGGGAGAGTCATTATCTATATTACTTTCAAATGTACTTAGGAAAAGAAAAGTGCAAGACAAAAATCGATACATCACCATCCTTTATTTCACAATTACACACAATATTTGTTTCTCATAAAAGCAATGCTCTCTGAGGGGTTTTAATCCCCGTTCGTTTAAATCTCATCTTTCTCGTAAACACCACAGTTCTCCCAAAAGTGTGTATGATCTTCTCCCTTTCCTCGGCCATGACCGACCTATCTGTTTTTCCCTCTCTGTTTCTGTCTGTGTCTCTGTCTTTGAGACCATTTTACTTGGTGGCTACTTTTCTTGTGGTGTGGGAGACGTGTGTATAGAATTATTCTTCAAAAATAGATTCAGACTTAGTCCTAAATCAAATCAATATAGTTGTTTGTTCAGGTATTGCAATGTAAAAGAGGGTTTTTAAAACACTTTAAGATTATATTAGTCTACTGTTTCTCAAAGTACCTTTCAATAAAGTTGTGAGTGTAATAGGTATTATTGGGAGACAGGGAGTTTCCTTAGTCAAATGTAACTGGGTTTAAACTACTATCTTCATGGCAGGACTTCTCAGACACCTAAATAATGGGGATGTGTATTAGGAATCCCGAAGAAGAGCCCACAGCATGTGGTTTTTCTCCATTTTATTAGGCTGGGGAACTCCCTTTACAGGGGCATCTCACAGAGTGTTCAGCAGAAAATACTTTCAGAAAAGACTGGCCTAATTCCTTATTCTTATCTTATGGTGTCATATCCTATACTATCATAAATCCCTACTTCAGGACACCTTGTTGTTTTGCACTAAGTGAGAGCAATCACTGATCCCCACCTACTGTGGGTCCTGCCTAATCTCCACGAGTTAGTAACTGTGTGAGAATCTCATGTGTGAGAATCTGTCTCTGTTCTTTTGATCCTCTCTGACTTCATGATGATCTTCTGTAACCACTCACACAGCAGCGGCAACTCTGTGTGGAGAATGTCTGAATCTCTGTTGCAGATCACCACTTCTGAGGGCAGGAACTTGGTCTGCTCTTAACTTCTGAATAAATTCGAATATTAGCACCTTCTTAAGAAGTATTGGACATATGTTTTCTGCCCTTTCAAAGATAATGTCATGATATGACCTTTGGGGGAAAAAAAATTTCCAGTATAGACCTTTTCTATCTGCATTCACACATACACACACAGACACACACGACTAACAAAATAAAAAATAGTCATTTGTTGCCTCTGAAATGTTGTTTTACGTGAAGAATAAAATCCCGTCGCCATACATTTCATCTCTAAAATCAGTGTCTACTTGTGGTATCTGTCTGAAAGCTGATGGAAAACTCTTATAAAAAATGCACAAAAATCATTCACGAGTTTTGAATTGCGAGGGATTGGAAAGCTAACATCAGCTCCATCAAGGATGGAATGATGTAAGAACCGAGCTTGTGATTTTCATGTCAGGATTCGCCATGGTAAAATAGTTATGATTTCTGACAACACACTGTGTACTAGGCACAATGCTAAGAATTTAATGTGAACTAGCCTTTCATCTTCTCTACAATCCTATGAAGCAAGCACTGCTATCACCCCCTTTTGGGGTGAGGAAAACTGGGGCTTAGAGAGCTTAAGTAACTTGCCAAAGTCTACACAGCTGGTATGCAGGAAGTCTGGATTCTGGATTCACATCCAAGCGGCTCAACTTCGGAGTCTTCACCCGATATTTAAAGCAACCTTGGACCAAAGCTCAGAATAAGTTTTAATAACTACCATAATAAATTAAAAGAGTCAAAACAGTACTTCATATTTACTCTCAGTATTTGAGTATATAATCTGTGTAATATACAGGATTCTTGAACACGCTCGTTAGTAGCTATAGTCACACTTCCCCCAAAGCAAAAGCAAGTCATCCCCCCCAAGACACACACAATATAATTTGAGGTAATAGCTCAGGAAGGAATTATATAAAGGTCCTGGCTAACAGGTCTCTTAAATAACTGCTTTTATCTCTTCCTTCACTTATGCCATGTTGAAATGTTGACAGGAATTCCAAAAGTCACAGCCACTCTTGATGAGCAATCAAGCCAGGTAGAGCGCTAAGATCTTGGGTGAAATGTTTAATTCAGTGGTTCTCACCCTGGCTGCATATGAGAACCACCTGGGGAGCTTTTAAAAATCCCAATGCTCAGGGGTGCCTGGGTGGCTCAGTCGCTAAGCGTCTGCCTTCAGCTCAGGTCATGATCCCGGGGTCCTGGGATCGAGTCCCTCATCGGGTTCCCTGCTCCGCGGGAAGCCTGCTTCTCCCTCTCCCACTCCCCCTGCTTGTGTTCCCTCTCTTGCTGTGTTTCTCTCTGTCAAATAAATAAATAAAATCTTAAAAAAAAAAAAAATCCCAATGCTCAGGTCGTACCCCAGATCAATTAAAGCAGAATCTGTGGGGGTTAGTCTGAGACCTCAGGAGTTTTTAAAGCTCTTCAGATAATTCCACTGTGTGTGAGTTTCAGAACTACTGTTTTGGTCTCTCCAAACGTCTCCTTCCTTATCTTCACAAAGGAAACAATAGTGCTAATGTTTAGCACACACTGAACGTGTTGTGTAAACTGTAGAGAGCTAGCCAACGTTGCTGCTATAGTTTGATCACGACAAACTGCCTGGGGTGGGGAGGAGTCTTTGATGCATCTGTTAAGGTTACGTGTGGTCTTCAGAATTATGCTCTTTTTTTTTTTTCCTCCTGTCCACCACATTTTGTTCTTGTTGGGTCTACCATGAACACAAAAGCTCTGAGAAATGAAAAGGCATTCTTTTGTTGGAGAAAGCAACTTCAGTGCTATCATTTGAGGATTGTAAGAAGACCCACACCAAGAAGAACCAACCCTGAGATTAGCCATTGTTTTCTAAATAAATCTCACATGTGGAAAAGGAAAAAATAAGACCCAAGAGCACGTTCCTGATGTCTGACTGAGGGGTAAGATAAGAGTGAGAGCCTTGCAGGCAGAGATCTAGGTTTAAAGCCTGCTTCACCACTCCTGTTCTTTCTTGGGCAAGTCACTTTGCCTGTAAGCTCCATGTTTCTCCTCTGCAGCCCAAGTGTAACAGTGCTGCCCATCTCGCAGGGCTGCTGGGAGGACTCAGCCAGACTGGGCATGTCAAGGATTTCCTACAGTGTCTGGCATAAAGAATGCCTTCGGTCCGTGATGACCTCTCTGAAGATCGCCGTAGTGATAGTGATCATGTCCAAGGGTAACTCCCGGTGCATAAAGTGGGACTAAAACCCTGAACAGACAGAATGCCAGAAGACTTCTAGGACAGGCGCTGACATTTCTTGCAGGACTGATTTTTGCGCTGCTAGTTAGGGTCTTGCTCAGTTTGAGATAATCTGCCCTTTTGAGACAATCTGCCTGTTCCTTTATGCCTCTGGGATTTTTCTCCCCTCTGGACTCTTTCTAGCTTCTTTCTGGGATATCTTTTCAGATTATCCGAAATTCCAAACCAGGCTTATGTCTGATTCTGATGACCATGTCAGCTGCATTAGCTAATTTGGCATGAATCAGTGGCATTTTGAAGGTGAGCTCATGAGAAAACACAAAATCAGCCAAAAGACTCCTCTCAATTAATAAATAACAATAAATCAGCTCCACAGAGGACTGAATCAAGAAGGGTCATCCCATTCCCAAGGCAGAAGCACACCCTTTAAACCTCCAGCAGTTTGGCTGAATTGGTTTTCCAAGCTGGTTTTTTCCTTAAGGGGCAAGTGGAAGAAATTAATTTGTTTCAACAGAAAAACAGACTTGGCTCTTGTTCATTATCTAGGCTTCCCATTAGACGCTTTAAAAAATGAAAGTGGAACATATCAACCTTTTAGAAACCCAAGGCTCTGCTGTTTAAGGAGACAAGTGGCTTGGTCTCTGTCCTCTATACTTTTCAGTGTTTTTACATCCCTTATTGCAGCCACCCCCATCCTTGGAAGGGGCCAGATTCAGTTCTGTCTCTAGCCCCCTATGATGTGGACACACGCTTTCAGTTTCCCACTTAGAAAACAGAGCTGAGAAGTCTCAGTGCAGAGAGCTGTGCTGAGAAGGAAAGGAATCACGCATCGGAGCAGTCAGCATGGTGCTGACACGCAGTAGGTGCTGCCTTATTCTCCATTTCCATCCCTTCCTCAGATGAAGATCCTACAACTCACGAATTAGCAGGAAGGTGTGCAACTGCCAGGAAAATTCAGTAGCAGCATACTTTCCCAGTTAGGAATTCATCTGTCTTCTCAAGACACAAACAGCATTATACTGAGGCCACATTGCTCGGTGTCTCTACCTTTTACAGAAATACAATCTAGCAACAATGACCCAGCTAGAAAATCATTCATAAACCATGCACATTAGATGTACTGTTGTCTAAGGTAATGATCTACTCTTAAACTCTTCAAGGTGTATTTTATATTAAAACTACAATAATGAGGGGCGCCTGGGTGGCTCAGTCGGTTGAGCATCTGCCTTCAGATCAGGTCATGATCCTGGGGTCCTGGGATCTAGCCCTGCATTGCATCAGGCTCCCTGCTCAGTGGGGAGTCTGCTTCTCCCTCTCCCCCACCCCCCAACTAGGGTCCTCTCTCACTTGCTCTGCTCTCTCTCTCTCAAATAAATAAATAAATAACCTTAAAAAAAACCCTACAATAATGAAACCCATCATCTACATTTTAAAAGACGCTGGCTCTCCAAGGACTTTACCTCAAGAAAATGAGGCTTAATAATCTACGGGTTCCATATTTTCACCTCACAGAGCAACAAGCAGCTACCTCGAAGGAGCTGAGATGACACTGCATGAGCCAAACCACTACCTGGGATAGAAAGGTGACCCCGTCAGCATTTCCAGGTCCCCAGAGGAACCTGTGTCTGTAGGGAAAAGATAAACCACATGGTTTTGTTGCCCTTCATCCAGCCCGAAGCTGTTTGCTTCCACCTGCAGTTCTCAACCCTGGCTGCACCTCAGATCACCTGGAGAGCTTTAAAGTTTACTGATGCCCGAGCCCTCCCCGCAGGAGTCTCTGAAGCAATCCATTATTTTAAGGTGGAGCCCAAGTTTCAATATGTTTATCATGTCCAGTGATTTTAATGTGTATTCAGGTTGAGAAACACTGGCTTAAGTGCCAAGTTTGTTTTGAGACTAAGTCAACTTATACTTCGGTATTAAGGGATGCCTGGGGCAGATGGCAAGGTCTTATCATTACATGCAGGGGCTTCCAACCCTTGGCCACGTGCTAAGATCTGTGACAAGAATTGAGCCCATGAGGGATGCCTGGGTAGCTCAGTCGGTTAAGCGTGTGCCTTCAGCTCAGGTCATGATCCCAGGGTCCTGCGATCGAGTTCTGCATTGGGCTCCTTGCTCAGCGGGGAGCCTGCTTCTCTGTCTAATTGCCGCTCCCCCTGCTTGTGCTCTCTCTCTCTTTCTGACAAATAAATAAATAAAAATCTTAAAAAAAAAAAATTGAACCCATGAAAATCTACTTTGACAATAGGTGGTGTGGTATTATTACAAGAGAAGCATGGGTTGGGACAGCACATCACTGGGTTAAGCTATTACTAGTTGTAAGATTCTAAGGAGATAAACTATTCTGGGACTCGGGTTTTTTGTTTTTGTTTTTCTCTGTAAAATGGGAGGAATAGTAACCACCTTGCATGGTGCTGTGAGGATTTTCAAGGGGATATAAGTGAGATAACGTATATACAGTACCTTGTAAACTTGTGGGCTGCCAGTATGTCGTAGGTATGTGGTATGTGCCCACCATTATCACATAGCACAGGGGACGAACGGTCATCATTGAGGGCCTTTTAATGGTGTCCTCCTGATGGATTTCTTATTCTAGTGTAAAAAAGTCATATAATTCCCCACACAACTGGATATTACTGCATGAAAGTAGTTACCAAACAATGAAGAGATTAACTTAATAAATTTATTTGTGAACATGTGGCAGAGAACACGTCATTCTGATTCATGAAAAACTAATTCTCCAAAATGTGCATGTATATAAAGACATATATATCAGCTACCCGAGGGAACCACTTTGCTGAAACTAAGTGCCATTTGAAGCAAAGCAAAAACATCGAGCCCACATTCTAAACTATTTATACAATGTACAAATATGGATGTTCATGGATCACTCTGGGCAAAGCCTAACCATGAATGTGAATGAGTGCTGCAAATCCTGGCTGGATAGGAAGTGTGACTTAGACAACCAACCAGGATGAAAGAAGTTTCAGTCCCTGAATTCTAATCTTGATGCAATTAGGAAAATAACAAGGGCACTTTTGATTCTTAAGACTCTTTGCATTTATTATGCTTAGACATAATAATTCTTCAAGTCACCTTCATTGGAAGTTACTCTTAAATCACTGATGCCCCAGTTTTTTCAATGCTTCTTTATGCTTTACCCAATAGATAATTAATCCTGGCTACAAACCTCACGGGGATAGGGACAGGGTGTAATGCACACTTGTATCCCCAGAACCTAATCATGGAACTGGTAACAGTTGGTGCTAAGAAATATTTAATGAATGAGTAAACTACTCTGCATCACACTCAGTAACCTTCATAAATCTCCCGCTTACTAAAGAATAAATGAACCCCTTAGAATACACACCAGCTGGCAAAGTTGACCGGCCTCTCCAGACCCTGATGGTTCCTCTTTGCCTCCACAATGTCTTGATACCCAGATTTGCTGCCCACGGTTGCTCCAAGAAGGGAGCCAGCAAGTTCCTTCCCTTTGAGGTCTCCAGCCTGAAGCCTGAACACTCTTGCTTTAGACAAATACTGTAACCTCGGCTCATTTCTACAGGTCTTCCTAGAGTATGGAGAGGCACTGAGGTATGGTGTTCGAACCCCTCTCCCTCTGACAAAGAGGTGAAAGAGGAGGAGCAATTAAGTAAGGCTGGAAAATAAGCTCTCTTTTTACACAAAGAATGGCTGGCTATTAAATGCCCTGCAACCTGATGATTTAATGATTAATGGTTTCATTTGATAAAATTACTATTTTAATTAATTAAAAAAAAAGAACAAGAAAGTCCTCCCTCAAGGAGGGATCATCTTCAATTTAGCTCTTTCATTTTGTTTGCCCCAGCAGGCCCAATGTATGTGAGGCATGCTGTTTCAAACGAGAAAAATATTTTGGAGAAAAGCTAAGTCTTTTTCTGGAGCTTTTTCCATCCCTGTGTGCAGTTTTCCACATGTGCATATGAAATGGGAAGTGTAAGGCTCAGTCAGTAACTCTGCCCTTTGTTCATACCAACAAGGACGTATCCCAGAAGAAGCCTGCAAAGCTAAATTTCACCGGGTTTCTAGAGCTCTGAAATGCTAAATTAATACATCACAAATGAGCTTTGATCCAGTCCATAGTAAGAATGACAACCGCCATCCCTCAAACTGAACTCAAGATAAAAGAATTACAAAGAGAGCACTCACTGGAAACGTCACTTACAAGACAGTGCGGAATCCCTCCGCAACCCAGAGCTGCACCTGGAATTAGTGCAGGGGAACCTGGTTTAATCCCCAGGCAGAATAAGAAAGGTGGTTACAGTCTGGACTATTTGACATCGGTCTTTACCCATGAACAATGAAACTCAAGCAAAAAGCATAGGCTTGCCTTGTCTTGCTGCCTGCTGACTTCGGGCAAGCTACTTATCCGATTATGTTTCAGTTCCCTGATTTGTGAAATGGAGATAAATACCTTCCTTAGAGAGTTGTCATGAGGATTAAATGAGGTAATACATGTTAAGAATCTAGCATTATCCCTGATAGTTAATAGATGTGCAATACATATCAAAGTATTTATTGTTAAAAACCTGTATTAGGGAGATCAGAAGTTATTTTTTGAAGTTTACCACTCAATAACTTATAGTACACATAATACTTCATCTCGGTTAAAAAGAAAAAAAAAAAGCATAAGCTTCCTAAAATGTCTTCAGACCTCAGAGCTGGTCAGTTCTCTTCTGAGGAATCCTCTGGATGAACGTTTTATCCGTAGTCCCCTAGAATAGGACACATGACAATGTCATTTCAAGCCAGGTGGCATTTCAACACACAGACTTTTTCTACATCAGGCACGGAGATTAGAAGCAGAGCTACGTCTACTGCCAACACTAGGATGCACGCCGGCAGCCGCACACATGGAGGAGCGATCAGCCAAGTGCATCAGCGAATGGGGACGGTACTGTACCTTTCCGTCTAAGGATCACTTCCCAAAAGTGATGTGACTGAGGCGCCCTGGGGAATCTGCTCAGAAGTAAGTCACTGACTAGGCTCCTTCGTTAGCGGTCATGGCTGTGAGTGGTGCTGAAGCTCTGGGCCACTCCTCCAGTGAGAGCCAACATTTCCTCAGCTCTCCACCATTTACAGCCCACACATGGAGCGTGATTGGGTTCACAGACCTCATGGGGCATGGTGGAAGGTGGTTCTAGAAAAAATCAGCTGCAGGTGCTATTACTTTACTACATAAGAGTCACTTTGCTATAGATACACAAAGAATCAAGGAGATGGCCCCAGAAGAATTTCCCGGTTGCTGGAGCTTTTAGGAGGACTCCTTTGATAATTTCGGAAACCACACAAGCTGTTCCTTAATGAAGTGGTCTCTGGTGGCTTCTGGATTGAAGCATGTTACCAGCAGGACTTACTTCATATCTGAATCCTCATATCCCAACACCCATCTCTCCCAGTATGTTAGAAAGGGAAAACATTAAATTTCTCCGAAATATATGTAAAATCACGTTTACGTGGATGAAACCAAACAAAGCTGTCTTGGAGGACAGCCATGGGTTTTTCACTTAAAATTCTTAATATATAATATTTTGAGCATACAGAAAAGTATAGATAATAATAATGTCAAATTCCCATGTCCTTTCAATACAATTTAATCAAATCTTAACATTTTGCATATTAGCTCATAAATTTATTTAAAGAGATTAAATGTCACAAATAGAGTTGAAGTACCTAGGATACTCTTCCAGGATACTTCTCTCCCCCCATCACACAAAAAAAACATCATCTAGAATTTGATGCTTATTATCCCTGTGCATAGAAACACTCAGTTATTGTATTTTATGCATCCATTAAATATCTAATATTTTTGCTTGTTTCAAAAAGTAATATAAATTGTGTTAGGTGGTATATATCTTGTTGCAACTTGCTTTTCTTGTTGGACATTACATTAAGCATTGTTAGTAATAGCAAAAAATGGAAAGCATCAATGGGAGAATGATTAAACATCCTGTGGCTCATTTATATAATAGACTGCTATATAGATGTTAAAATGGCCAATGTTTTTCAAAGAACTAGGTTTAATTTTGCATAGAATTTCTTTTGTCATATGTTAGCAAACTTTCTGTAGATTTTTTTTAAAGGTGTGCACTTAAAAGCAGGATAGGTCTGGGTTTTGTTTTCCTTATCTAATCAGATAATCTCTCCTATTTTAATACCAGAGTTTAAGCCATTTGCAATTATTATTATTACTGATATTTTTGTATTTGATTCTACTATCTAATTTTGGTTTTGTTTTGTATTTGATTCTACTATCTAATTTTGTAATCATTCTTTATTCCTTTTCTTCCTTTCTGCCTTCTATTAAATTGATACATTTTTATATTCCCCTTCTTTGTTGTTGTTCAGTTCCCAATTTAAATGTTATAGGCTATATATCAATTATTTTACTGATGATCCTTTGTGTTAAAAAGTTACAAAATTACAAAGTTCTGTCCAAACACAAAATAGATTTTAGCAGTCCTTAACTTTCTACTGAATAAACCTCCTTCCATCTATAGCTTCCGTTTCCTATTTTAACACAAAAATTGGACATTATTTTTTTATAATTACTCGCTCAAATTTACCAACATGTTCTGTTTACTTGTGTGTATACCATTTATTTTTTTTTATTATTTTTTAAAAGATTTTACTTACTTATTTGACAGAGAGAGACACAGCAAGAGAGGGAACACAAGCAGGGGGAGTAGGAGAGGGAGAAGCAGGCTTCCTGCGGAGCAGGGAGCCCGATGCGGGGCTCCATCCCAGGACCCCAGGATCATGACCTGAGCCAACGGCAGACACTTAACAACTGAGCCACCTAGGCACCCCAAAGTGTGTATACCATTTGCTCTTGTATCTCAAGATACAAGAAGATACACCTTGGTTTGGGGTTCATTTTTCTTTCTTTTTTTTTTTTTTTTTGAAGTATATCCCTTAATCTTTCTTTTAATGAAGTCCGCAACTGGTAAACCATGTCATTGTATATCTGAAAATGTTTTTACTTTGCCTTCACTCATAACTAATAATTGAGCTATTTTAGCTATTATATATTGACTTACTTTCCCTCAACACATGGTAGATGCATTCTCATTGTCTTCTGGCATCTACTATTACCAATGCAAATTTTGCCATTAGTTGGTTGTCATTTTATTATAAGCAACCTGCTTGAATACAGCCAGCTTCCCATGGCATTTAAGAATTTCTCATTTTGAGGTAATTTTAGGCAATCTCACACAATATCATTAGATATGCATTTGGTTTTATTTAAGTATGTATGGCAATTGAGCTGCATTTTCCACCTAAGGTGAGTCTTTAGAGCCATTTATCTATCTTCCATGCTCTCTCATTTTTTATTGAGATATAATTCACATACCACCAACTTCATTATTTGAAGTGTACAGTTCAGTTACCGTACTCACAGGGTTGTGCAGCCATCACCAATATCTAATTCCAAAACATTTCCATCACTATGAAAAGAAATCCCATACCCGTAGGAAATCACTCCTCATTCTTCTCTCTCCTCAAGCTTCTAGAAACCCCTAATCTATTCTCTCTTTCTATGGATAAGCCTATTCTGGTTATTTCACATAAATGGCATCATAAAATGTGTAGCCTTTTGTGCCTGGCTTCTTTCACTTAGCAAAATGTTTTCAAGATTCATCCATGTTGTAGAATGTATCAATACTTCAGTCCTTTAGACAGATAATAGATAATAATCTATTGTGTAGGGGCGCCTGGGTGGCCCAGTCAGTTAAGCGTCTGCCTTCGGCTCAGGTCATGGTCTCAGGGTCCTGGGATCGAGCCCCGCATTGGGCTCCCTGCTCAGCGGGGAGTCTGCCTCTCCCTCTGCCTGCCGCTCCCCCTGCTTGTGTGCTCTCTCTTGCTCTCAAATAAATAAATAAAATCTTTTAAAAAAAATCTATTGTATGGATATAGCACATTTGGTTTATATATTCATCACTTGGTGGACATTTAGTTTCTGTCCACTTTTTAGCTATTATGAGTAATACTGCTTTGAATATTTGTGGACAAGTTTCTGTGTAAACATATCTTTTCAGTTCTCTCGGGAATACACCTACGAGTGGAATTGCTGTGTCATTTGGTCACTGTATGTTTACCTTCTTGAGAAACTACCAAACTCTTTTCCAAAGTGGCTGCACCATTTTACATTCCCACCAGCAATGTACAAGGCTAGTAATTTCTCCACATCATCATCACACTTGCTATTATTGTCACAATTCTAGTGAATGTAGAGTAGTATGTCATTGTAGTTTTGATTTGCATTTCCCTAACGACTAACGATGTTGAACATCTTTCCATGTTCCATTTGTATATCTTTTTTGGAAAAATGTTTATTTAAATCCTCTGCCCTCTTTTTAATTGGGTTATTTATCTTTTTATTGTTGAGTTGTGAACATTATTTACATATTCTGGATACTAGACCCTTATCAGATATATGATTTTCAAATATTTTCTTCCATTCTGTGGATTTTCTTTCCACTTTTTTTTTTTTTAAGATTTTATTTATTTATTTGACAGAGCGAGACACAGCAAGAGAGGGAACACAAGCAGGGGGAGTGGGAGAGGGAGAAGTAGGCTTCCTGCTGAGCAGGGAGCCCATGCGGGGCTCGATCCCAGGACCCTGGGATCATGACCTGAGCCGAAGGCAGACGCTTAACAACTGAGCCACCCAGGTGCCCCTCCACTTTCTTAATAGTGTCCCTTGAAACACAAAAGTTTTTATCTTTAACAAAGTTGTGTTATCGGGGCGCCTGGGTGGCTCAGTCGTTGAGCCTCTGCCTTCGGCTAGGGTCGTGGTCCCAGGGTCCTGGGATCGAGCCCTGCATCGGGCTCCCTGCTCCACGGGAAGCCTGCTTCTCCCACTCCCCCTGCTCGTGTTCCCTCTCTCAGTGTGTCTCTCTTTGTCAAATAAATAAATAAAATCTTTAAAATAAAAAAAAAGTTGTGTTATCTATTTTTTCTTTGGGTATTAGGTGTCATATCTAAGAAACCACTGCCTAATCCAAGGTCATAAAGATTTATCTCTGTATCATCTTCTAAAAGTCTTATGGTTCATGCTCTTTCATTTTTGATACGGTTCCCTCTCTATACTCTGTTTGCTATCAAGTCCTAAGGACTAACTTCCAACACTAATTCTCTTTTCAGCTGTGTTCCACATTGTTTTTCTTTCTTTTTTTAAGTTCCAATGACTATATGTTTGTTTGCTTTTTAAAATTTCAGATTTTGAATTGCTTCTTTTGCATATCTCTGTTCTTGGGGGTTTTTTTTCCGCACGATTTTGTTGTATTGTTTTTCAAGGGTTATTATCCCACTGTTTGGCTCTTTGAGTATCCTTAAACATGATATTCTAAATTGTTTGACAGCCTACACCAAGAGTTTATGGTAGAGGCGTTTGAGTCAAGGGAAGCAACATGTGGTATTCCTGAGGTAGGAAGAAGTAGCGAGCTGGCCATTGTAATGAGCGATGTGAAGGGTGTCTGCTAGACAATGCACAGTTTAGTATGTCAAGTGTTTTGAGAACTACCCACTCCACTTCTACAGGGTTTGGAATGGTCAGAACTCAGTGCCTAAGACACCCAATTTAGGACCAGTTTAAAGTGTCACATGAAGGCCAAAGACAAGATGGTGGCAACTCTGACTCATAAGCCTTGGAAACCTGGCAGGCCAGCAACAGGCCCCCAGCACAGCAGGTGGGAACCAGGTCAGCTCTGCATATTATTGTGGATGTCCAGAATGATGTCAGAGGTGCCACATGACCCAGGAATGTTATAACCTTACAGAGAAAAACAAACCCCATCACAGCACACTGGAGTTGATTTGGAGCTGTGTTCCTCCTAATGTCTCTAGTCCTAAAAACACCAAAACCACAAGCAGGAACAAGATGAAAGAGGCTTCCAGAGACTACAGAGCAGAGTCTGATCAATACTAAAAAGCAAGTTAGTATAATTAGTACAAATCCAAATTTGAAAATGAGTCTTTTCTGAAGGTGGTTGCCTTCCATATAGTCATAAATGAAATTAGAGATTTCTCACTCACACATCTACATACCCAGTCTTATAGACATGAATGAGCACCCAACGTATGCTTGTCACCTTGACGGGCACAGGGGCAAAAAAAAAAAAAAAAAAAGACAGTCCCCACCCTTGGAAAAGCCCCCTATCAATGAGTAAAGGGGTTTACAAGCAAATCATTATACATCACTATTAATTCTACCTAGATGATTTGGAAGGACCACAAAGAGAAATTATCCAGAAGAAGAAAAGGGTAAGGAGGAGTCCAGGCAGAGTGACAGTGGCCAGAAAGCTCAAGGGCTACTCAGTGGACAGTGAGTCCAGTTTTTAGACTGCAGTAGGGAAGATACAGAAGTTGAGGTTGGAAAAGCAAATAGATATAGATTATATTTCATCTAATCTAAGATGCCACTGATTATAAAGTGAACTATTATTTCATGTAGAACCAAGAAAAAAATGCTGCTCATTAAATTGTAACACGACATTGCTTGCAAAACATTCCTACTGCAGAGGGACTAAAATGCAAGGCACTGTCCCTCTCAGAATGAAGTTCGGCAATTCCCAAAAGAAGAAATGTGGAAGACAAATTAACATTAGAAAACAGATTCTTTTAAAAAATGATCAAATAAATGCAAACTGAATATGAATATAATTTTTTTCTTATCAAATTGGTAAAGTATTAATGTTAGCATTAGCAAGAGCATAGTAAAAGGCAAACTCACCACTAAAAGTATAAAATAATACTACCTTTCTGGAAATCACTTTGACAATAATGTACCAAGAACCTAAATACGTACAAATTCTTTGAGCTAGTAATCCTCCCTAGAGGAATCTATCCCAAATCCATGCATACAGACTCAGAAGAAGATTTATGTACAGGAATATAAGGTTATCTATAATAACAAAAATGCAAGCTACATAAAAGCCAAATTTATCAATGAATATATAAATAAATTGTGGTATAATATGAAATGTTAGTCTCTGAAATATTTTTTAATATTTAATAACATGGGGGAAATATAATATAAAGGTAAATTTTAAAGGGGAAGAAACAAAATTCTATGTAGAATATAATTGCAATCTAGGAAAAATAAGTATTTAATAAAGACTGGAAGGAGGGGCAATCTTGGTTAGCTCCGAGTGCTAACATTATTAACATTTTTCTTTCTTATAATTTTTGTTATTTTTCAAATTTGCAAATGTCCCTATTTATGGCCTCTCTTTCCTCCTAAACAAATGTGTTCTTCCCAATTTTACTCATAAAAATTAAATTATGGTAGAGAATGGAAGCCTATGCATGGAGACGAAATGACCAATAGGTGCCCCTCATATTAAATAGTAATTACACAGGATCATCATGAATGCTTAAAAATTTCTGGTAAATGTTAGATGGTACCCAGTACAGATCATACACGACTTCCATATTTCTCAGTAGCAGAGATTAGCTATGAGTCAGTACTATGCTAAATTTATAAGCATTATTTCTAATCCTTATCATCACGCAGACAGATGAGAAACAGAGGTCCAAGAAGCTGAGTAAGTGTAGAGAGCTTGCACAATGTGAACAAGGCAAAGCTGGGATTTGAACTCAATTCTCTCACAAAGGTTCACACAACCTCCCCTGTACCATCTGTCTCTCAAAGAAGTTCTTCCACAGCACGTCCAGATGAACATCCAGGAAGAACAAGAATCTACTCTTTCCATCAATGAGCAGGAAAGATTATGAAACACAGGTAAGTACATTATGTCCATTCCTGAAGGAAAACTACAAATCTTGATGACAGAGGCAGAGCTCTCTGATAATGTGGGGTGGACTAGATGGATAAGGGGCCAGATTCCCAGTTTATCAGCTGTCAAAATCAACTGAGAAACAGGTCCTTTCTGTTACCTGTGATTGCTAAGATTATGCTGCAGTGCCATTTACCCACCTGGCAAGGCAAGGCGACTTGCGGAGCTAGTGCTTGGAGCTGGTGAGCCATGAGAGTGCTTCTTCGTGCCTGGAAAGAGGAAAAGAGGGGTAAGGAAAGGTAGGATCGTGGACAGACTTGTTGGACAGGTGAATACTGATCTGAAACATTATCAAATGATCCAAGTGATTGGGTCTGAAAACAACATTTGGGAGAAGGCTGGGTGAGTTCGTGGGAGCAGCACATATCCCATGGTCCAGAAGAGCCAGGAGCTCAGCCTTTACTTCTGTGTGTGTGATGGCTCTCGGTCTCCTGGTTGGCAGGTTGGTATGCTGGGGACCAACACACCACAGAGCAGGGCTACACTTTAGATCCACCAGGCAAGTTTTCTAAATATAGAGTTGCCTGAGCGCCACCCCCAGATCAGTATTTTTATGCGTCAGTATTTTTAAAGTCGCCCAGATGATTTTTATGTGCATCCACGGTAGAAAACTCCTGCTGTGGATGGAAAAGTTCTCGATTTAGAATTGAGGAATAGCGGGGGCGCAGGGGGGCGGATGTCCCTATAGCCTTTACATGCTATTGGACCTCAAACAATTAACGTGAGTTTTCTAAAGCTCAGGTCTTCATCTGCAAAAGGAGGGAAATGACAATGACCTTCACGTGTTCTGGTGAGGATGAAAGGGACCACTGTACATGAGAGTGTGCAGGAGGTCACACAAATGCTGGGTTAGCGGGGTCTGTGAGCTCCTGCAGTTGGCATCATAACTCCCACTGGGAAAGGGATTATCTATCTCTGTTCATATGAACGACTTCGTGGGCCATGAGGGAGTGACAAGACAGACCCCAGAGTGAGGATCAGGAAGGAGAGCAAAAGGAAGGAAGGGCTGAGTTGTGCATAAATATAGAAGTATGTGTGTGTGTGTGTGTGTGTATAAGTGTGTACACACATACATACATATATGTTATATAGACACAGACATGCACATATATATACACATTCACAGATACATATATATATCTTATATATATGTATACAAATAGTTTTCGTTCATTCATTCATTTCTTTACTTTGCCGTCCAGAGCAGGGCAAAAGCAGCCTAGACGTCGGAAGCCAGCAACATGGCGGACGCCTGGAGTCTGAGCCCGCAGAAGGGCTGAGAACATTTTTAAACAGAAGATACACATGATTTATGGTTATCTGTGTTACAAGTCCCCTGACCCTATGCAAACTTTTTGTAAAGTCTACTTTGCACACACAGGCCTGGTGTCTATGGAGGTTGTGTTCACTGAGAAACTGTCTGAGTCACCACAGTCATGCGAAAAGATAACAAGATGACCCGTCGACTGACCCACATCAGAGGAAGCAGGAACTTGGGGCTGGAAGTGAACCCCAGAGTCGCTGGTGAGATGTGGAGAAATACACCCAGGATGGTGCTTGAGACAGTTTCATTTTAGTCCTAAAGAACAGGGTACTACCCTTGACATTCTGTGTTGTTGTTAATTATTATTATTATTGGCCCTATAGGGGTAGTGGTGTTAATAGTGGGAGCAGGACTAACAGTAAAAACGGAAAACACAAAATTAATCCAAATACCTCAGAGCCACAAAAATGGTTAATTTGCATGAGGTGAGAGAAGCTATTATCTGGCAAAACTTTGTGTCTCCATTGTCCAGGTCTTGTATATGCCCTGAATATCGGAGTTGGCAGGGAAATCAGAGGGCCCAAACCTGGCTATCACTGTGATTCTGAAGTCCCTGAGGTGATTTTTATAAATATGGCTCCCAGGGCCCTTTCCTGAGCCTACTAAAGTGAAATATCCAGGGAATGGAGCTAGAAGTTTGCATGTCAACAAGTTCCCCAGATGGGTCTAATGACCATTGGTAGAACGAGGTGTCTCAGACACCCCGAGGTGAAAATATTTGCCCAAGGTGATACTCTGGGTCAGGGCCGGGTTGTATCCTACACAAAAAATGGTGGGCTTGGGTGTAACAAGTCAGCCCTGATCAGGGGTACTACCAGGATGCAGATCCATGCCTCTGACCTTGCCCAGAGCCCCTCTGATCCACCAGAAATGCCTCTGGGTCCCACTGAATCTGCATTTACACGGGGACACCAATGACTCAAAGCATTTATCCCTCTGCTCACAAAACATTTTACTTGTCTCACTGTCCCTTTAGGATAGGGTTTCTCAACAGCAGCATACCTGGGCGGTAGGAGCAGGCTGTCCTGCACATAGTAGGATAATTAGCTATTTAGCTGCATTCCTGGCCTTGACCACTAGGTGTCAGTAGCACCCCCTCGTCGTGATCATCAAAAATGTCCCCTGGACCCGGACAATGCTAAATGTTCCCTAGGACCAAAATTGCCCTCAGTTGAGAACCATCGCTTTAGGATGGAGGCTGGGTTCAGGTTTTTTATTCAGAGTGGTGATTCACAATTTGACCACTTGGCCATTAGTAATAGTCACTTTTGCACATCAGTTAATTACTATATTCTAAGCCCCATGTTAGTTGTAGACGTTTAAATGTACATTAGTTATCTTTTCTGATACTAACTCTCTGAAGATAAAATAATTCCCATTTTGGAAAAATGAAGGGAGGAAATCGGAGGGGGAGACAAACCATGAGAGACGATGGACTCTGAGAAACAAACTGAGGGTTCTAGAGGGGAGGGGGTGGGGGGATGGGTTAGCCTGGTGATGGGTATTAAAGAGGGCACGTACTGAATGGAGCACTGGGTGTTATGCACAAACAATGAATCATGGAACACTACATCAAAAACTAATGATGTAATGTATGGGGATTAACATAAAATAATAAAATAAAATTTTTTAAAAATCACATGACAAAAGTTTAAAAAAAATAATTCCCATTTTGTGGAATTTGGAGACAAAAGGAGTTTAAGTAATTTGCACAAAGCTACTGAGTGTTTGGGACAATATTTAAGTCAAGATCCTTCAGAGTTCAAACCTAGGGAAACTTTTCCCAAGACTCTTGCTCTTTTTTGACAAACCTATTATCCAAACTTCCTTCAAGTGCAGTTATCCTAAATTTGCCACAGGTAAGAAAAACCTAAGCAATAATTTTAACAAAAAGGAACTAAACCAGATTTTCAGACCCAACCAAGCACTGGTAAGCCTGCATTTCCTGAAGGGCCTGGATGTTTGACAAGTGCCCCAGGTGGTTCTGATCTTCAGGCAGGCTTAAAAAATTGTGTGTGATAGAAATTTCCTTGTTCTTGTCTCACTCCTGGAAAATATGGCATTCCTCTTTCCACGGATACTCTTGAGAACTTGAGAGAGCAAACGTAATGTTGCCTATGCGAGCATTTGAAAACTTGCAGAGCACTGAATGATAAGCTTTCAGTGTTATTACTTGTAGAAACATTCACTAGTACCAGGTGATTTCATAGAAATGCTTTGTGCAATTTTTTTAAAAAATCACCTACAGTGATCCTCCAAAAGTCTGCAGTTTGAGGGCTTTTTCTTGAGGCAGCTTTTCATCCCTTTGGTATGTTCTTTGCAGACGCTGAATGACATAGGAACCTCCGGGAGCCATGGGTCAGTGGAACAGTAGAACTGCAAGCCCTCTAGACGTGGAGTTATTTTTTCTGTGTGCTTGATGAAATGCCCAATATATCAGGAAAAGGGAGAAATCATCCACGCCTCTCCTAATCATGAGTCACAAACAGGTAGCAGGTGGAGACATAGAATAAACCTGTTTATGATTTCCCCAGCCCTTCAGGTAACATCATGGACCACTAGGGGTGGTTAGGGTCTGAGTCAACCTCCCACTGATTCCCCATTCACTGAGGTTGTGTTCCTGAAACCATTTCCCATGCCGCAGCCACCAAATTACCTACACTTGACTCACGGTTCCATTTGTGGAAATAATACTCAACTTCTGTAAGTTTCATGTTCTAAAACTCTACCCCCTCCCTTGCTCCCATTCCCAGGGAAAACATCAGAGACTGAGCTGGAAGATCTAGGTCCAGATCAGCTTCCAAAATGTGCCCTACTGTTCCATGCCAACAGAACGTCTTGGGAACCATAGAACTCTCTCTAGGATTTATTGTAGAAATCTATTTGGGATGCTGCTCTGTGACTGGGAATTCACTGTCAGGGCTTTTTAATCCCGGCTACACATTAGGATCATCTGGGGAATTGTAAAGAAAATATGCTAAGACCCAGGCACTTCTCCCCAGAAATGCTGCTTAGTGGGTCTGCGGTGGGTCCCGGACATGGGCATTTCTCAGGCTCCCAGCTGAGCTCTGGGGCCATGAGTGAGAAGCACACACTCAGTAAATACCTATAGAAGATATTTCAGTCATCAGGGGAAGCATTCTTTCTTCTGAACAACCGGTGTACTTTATCCTCATGGATGATGTGAATCTTGTACATGATTTCTTTTCATTTTTATTTAGGTTTCCAGGAAACCCAGATCCAATTTATGACATAGTGCTGGGAACTGGGGAGGCCTATTCAGCCTGCATGACTGCACACTCACATTTACCCTGGTTTACTCCATCTACACTAGCTACTTTCTGTCTCTGATTTTATTCTGCTTTCTTAATTTAAAAAAAAAAAGTTGATGACGTTTATGTGATTTTAGAATTCCAAAATATTTTATAAATGAAGTAGGTAAAATGAAACCATGAATAAACAACTACATCAGGGCTGCCATTGCCAAGCTTCATTTTCCTCATCTCTAAAAGTTTAAAAACATCCATTTCAGTTAATAATCAGGAGGATCAAGGAACAGTTCACACGTACAAGTGCTTAGCAAACTGTGCAGTGCAATATAGTGTTTATTATTAGTTTATATTCGAAAGAAAGGGGTGTGTGTGTGTGTGTGTGTAAAGTCGCTAATATGTCATCGTTGGAAGATAAGCATTTTAAGGTCACAGATTACATCGTCCTTGACCCACGACATGTGAATGTTCAAAGAATAAACAACCCAATCGGTCAGCTCGGGGCAGAAATGTCATCACTGCAGCTTGTGTGACTGGAAGTATCTTTTGACAAACGCATAGCTTTCAGATATTTCAAATTAATGTCCTTGGTTGGTTCAGCTAAAGGGCAATGAATCCAATTCATCAAGAGTCTGGAGCAGAGGACATTGATGGAAGTGACAACCAACCTTGGGGCTGATACACACACCTAAGACTCGGGGCCAAGAGGTTAGCAGTAAAGCCCAGTGATAACACAGCTTGATGTCGAACAAATCATTTCCCTTCTGCAAAACAGGGTGAGCACAGCCCAGCACAACCTGCCAGGAAAGGGTGGTTTAAGAGCCCTTGAGATCGAGCGTCATCATTAGTAATGGTGCAACAATAGGAATGTTGTTACAATGCCAAGCAGGCAGATCCCACGGGCAGAGGTGGTGCTGAAAGACTGAAGTAGGAAAAGCGTCTCTCACCCTACTGGGTATTTTCAATCCCTTCCTTTTAGCATTTTGCAACGTCTGCCTTTGTGATACCCACAACCTCTGATCTCTATGGCTCAGCACATCTACCAATACCCTCTCTGCGTTCCACTTGGGGTGCAGCAGAAGGCAACAAGCCATTGCCTGCTGCCTCCGAACAAATCCCAGTTCTGCCTCTTCCCATCCTTGACACAAGAGTATCAAGAGAAGTCCACGTGCTGCTCAGAGCTGGGGCAACACTGAAGGAGTTTGGAGGGCTTCAAACCCACCCATACTTCCCTAAGAGTCGTTTTCCAATAGCATATCAATTAGAGCTCCGTATTCACAGTGTTTAATAACACTTTTTTCCTGCCCAATACACCCACCGTCAATACTATGCCTGCTTTGTAACTGGATCTCTGTTCATCACAAAGAACAATGACCAAAACCACAGAGCTATTCAGATACGCAACACTATATGCTCTTTAAATATGGCTGTTTTAATATTTGAACATGCTTTGGAATTGGGCCAGCAAATGACGAGTCAAAGGAATGTTCACAAGCTTTGCCCGAGTAGCTGTACATCTAGGAATTCGTCCAATGGAGATATTCGGAAATGCGACAGAGCCTTACATACAAAGAACTCCACTGCTATATGATTTACAACAGCAAAACAAATAAATAAATATAAATAAATAGAAACATGTAACTTAATTGTCCAACAGCAGAGAGTTGGTTAAGTAAACTGTGCGAGAGCCACAAAATGAATTATTATTTTGCCCCTGAACTTATAAAGAGGTTTGTTTTTTTTTTAAATGGGACAGTGCTTATAATCCAATGTTATGTGAACAAACTGTAACACAAAGGTAAATATACTGCACTGTATGGCCTCCACTGTGTAAAAACACGGAGCAAAAACCATAAGGAAGTGAGGAAAGAAGGGACAGTGAATGATTGTTGAATAGGGTATTACAAGGGAATTTAATTTTATTATACTCTTCTGTATTTTTAAAAACAAGTAAGTTCTGTTTCTGCTTTCAGAAAAAGAATTTTAAAGATATGTTTCAATGCATGGCAAACACAGCCACTTTGGAGGACCATCACGCCCCCTTTGTCAGAGTAATAACCCAGTGGGGTTACAAGGCAGGAACAGCACGGGGAGGTGGCCCAGGGAGGAGGGTGCTCTCTGTGTGTCAGGTGCAACCTCCCCACTAGACAAGTCCCTCTTCATGGCTGGTGTGAAGGAGGCAGGCCGGGTGCCATCCTGGATGGAAACCACTAGTACTCCCACAAACAGCGGTAATGACTATTCCCAAGTGAGACCCCTTATGTTCACCATCGGAGAGAAAGAAAAGATTGCCAGGTAGGCCTTTCAAGAGAGAAAGACGAAAAGTCTGGAATTTGAAAACTGGCATCACAGGATTGCCAAGCCATGTTATCATACCCAGAAGAAAACTGAACATATGGAAGCCAGCTTCATTTCATGAATGCTGACACTTCTTAAGCCCCGAGGAGCTTCTGATAACCCATCCATCTCGTCCCTCAAAAAAGATGACATGAGCCGAGCTTTACTGTGTAACTTCTATTGTGCAGGCAAAGGCACTTGGTACCTGGGTATTATGTGGCGTTCGGAGGAATACAAAAGGGACAGATGGTTGAGTGAGCTCTTGGACAGCCCCATATCTGGGACAGAACACAGACAACAACAGAAAACATGAAAAGAAAGAAAAAACGGCATTTGATTTTTCAAATTCCAACCGAGAGATTAACTCATTGTTTTTATTTGGTAATCAGAAGAACATACAGGTACTTATTCATCACTAGATGATGGGGGAAATTATACATCAACAGACTGTCAGCCTCATCTGTGCAATAAAGATTTACAATAAACACATCTTCAGTTTATTGAGAGCAGTTTAGCATTTCTGTTTTACATGAACCTTTAGGAATTATTTTTGCATTTGGAGGTGTGATGCTATGGTATTTGAATAGTTTGTTTTAGTGCAAACCAGCATCATCGGGAACAAAACACTCTTCTTTAGAATGGATGACCATTCTCTTTTCCTTTGATATACAAATGCAAATTGCAACCTGCATTTTATCTGCTAGAGACCTATCTTACATCATGGAAGTACATTCTATCACTGTTGTAAAAATAAGCACAAGTCTATTTTACCATCTTCCCTTTTGGAGGACCACTCTCAGAACACATCCAGAAATCTCTTCCTTATCCCTCCAAAGAACTACTTATTTGGCATGATTTGGACTGAGTTTTGGGGTTTTGGTTCTGCTTTCCTCCCTCTTTTGAATCTTGTTAAACATTCTTTGTATTAATCCAGACACCTCCCACAAATCCAGCTGAACCACAACAAAATCTAAGGCTGAGATGAGCTGAGTTATCCATTCATATAGGGCCAGTGCCCATACCAGGAGAGGGTCTACAGACCCAGGGTGAGCACCTGCCATCCTAAGGGGAAAAACCCTGTGAGGGCAAAGTTTGTGCTCTATACTGAGGGAACATGGTGGCATTACATTAGCCTCAAAGTGAGTCACCTTGCTTTGGGTAACTGATCTCCCATGAGGATTTCCTTTCTCCTGCTTCTTTTCCCCGATCTATTCCCTACTCCCCAACTACCTGCCTCACCCTTGGCACCCAACATTTCCTCATGTTAATTACACTGGAAGAAGATACTTTTCTTTCCCCCATTATTGTGTGTTTCCTTGTGCTAAAATGATACCACAGGCAGAATGGTTTGCCTGGACAGAGGCGAAAGAAGGCATTTATGAAAGATAGAAAAATGAGAGAAGAAAAAAAGGGAAAGGTAAAAGAAAGGTATGAAAAAGGGAGAGGACCCTTAAATTAGGAAGGGGGAGGAATCTGGCTGTATAGTGGGCACCAGAGCCCATAAAAACCCAACCAAGCTCTACAAAGGAAAATAGCAAATATTTTTAAAAATTTTTTTACAGCATATAAAATCGTATAAAAATATCAAAGCAAGAAAAAAGGAAAATGTATACTCTACAGTTCTATCTCTAGAATCAGCTACTGGACAGTACCTACGGCCGTAGGTTTTTACTATAAATTTATGCATATCAGTGTGTGACTCTGTCTCTGTACCATCATACATACACTCACTCAAAGACAAGGACACAACTGTACAAATACCTACCCCAAGATAGATCATGACAGAGAAGCAAAGACTCTACAATAATGCACCTCCAGGGCAATCTATTTAAAAGCCAATCCATAGCTTTTGGGTTTTAATGGGCTTTATTTTAAATGAATTATCTGGCACCATAACCTGACAGAGAAATGCTCCTGCAGGTTAGGAAGCCCGCTCCAATGAAAATACGTGGGTGAAGTTCAGTGATCATGGCTGAATCTGACCAAAGGTGAGGGCCTCCATGAGGGCACCGACTGGCCTGCTCCAGCCAGCATTTATCCCCAGAGATGCACGATCTTCCCAAAGGAGGTTGAGTAAGTGTGCCCCGAGGGAGATGAAAGGGCCCCCACACCAACCCCTGCTCCTCCTGGCTCAGGGGATAGCAGTCTAGGCTGGGTCCAAGTTCATTGAGGGAAGCCAGCCATGGCCAGTGTTGATCCGCTTCTACTTAGGAACAGGAAGCAGAATAAATGTAAATTCATCTCAAATACATCTGCAATATTTTAATGAAAAATGGGAGAGGTGGGGGCGGATTAGTTAAAATAACGAGGAATTAATAATGTTTAAATTGACTTTCATGAATTTTTCAGTCCAGGTCTCCCCCACTGTACCCACTCTTGTTTAATGTAAAAGCAAGTTGTTCTTTCAATGAAACAATTCTTGATGACGGCAGACTTTCCTGGAGAAGGATGCAGTCTTTTACAAATGTCTAATGAGAACATCCAGAGGACTGCTTCCCATTTTTTTCTAACCTCTCTGAACCCAAATTAACTGAACTCTGTCAAATGTTCTAGGTGGCTCCGCTACCATTCTAATTCTACTGTCACCTCCAATGCTCAGGGTCTTTGGCGAGAGGAAATCTTAACAACTGAAATCTGTTCTTGGCAGGTAATATGTCCCTGGCTCTCAGAGGGATGTTTCATAGAAACATCGTGCTGTTCATTACATTTTTTTCATTAAGTTCATTTTCTAAGTGATAATGAGGCCTTTAATGATGGAGCAATATTGATGAATCATAAGTATTACTTTCCATTTATTCACACATAAGATCCAATATAACATCATTATTGCAACGTTACGTCCTTTAATGTCCAATTTTGCTATGTTTCAGTGCTGTACCCACCATAATATCAGCAGAGCAAAACTGGGCAATGATTCCCCACGCTGCACACATAGGATCTCTTATTTGCTGCAAGATGGTCCGCTTTGGATTTTAACTATTTCAACTTGGATTATAAATAAATCCACTGGTATTTCATATAGATTGGTGTCATCATCCCTTTTGGAAGAACAATTTCAGATAAATCCTGTTTTGTTTTGTTTTTATTTTATTTTTCTTAGATCCAAAAGCCATAGAGAGGTTTTCATTTTTTTATTTTTTTTTTTCATAAACTTGGCTCTGACAATTTTCCCCCAAACCACCTGCAATTTCTATCCCTTATGATAAGCTACTGATGTCACTAGGGTATGTCTGCATATCTTTAGAAAGTAAGCCTTTTGTGATATGCTTGGCATATAGGAGATGTTGGGCTTTGTTGGCACTCACGGGTGGATAGTGGAATGCAGCTGGACAGTTGTGTGCCTGCTTTCTGAATGCTGACTCTGTGCTGGGCCCTCTTGGGTGGGGGGGGGAGCGCAGCACTGCAACTCCTATTGGGATGTGTGGGCATCTCAGAACAAAGTTTCCAACTGGAATCCCCTTTATTGGGGACATAATACTGCATACACAGGCTTTAATCTCAGAATCTTCTCTCTCTCGTTATGAGAAAAAGATTCAGTGCTTTTTTTCTTTTGTTTCCTCCCCATAGTCCATAGGGGACATTATGAAGTCATTTATCATGTAAGTCTCTGCTCAAAGGTGAAGAATAGAAGAAAATATATATTCTATCTATCATCTATCTATCATCTATCTAAAGAAAAGTGATCCATGACAGAAGTGATACAAAAAGACCAGTATTCTTACTCCCAAAATACGGATTACAAGATTGGTCTCCATCTGTTTGTCTGCATTCTGCCTCACATCCCATCATAATGTTGCTCTTGACTTGTTCACTCTTCTAATTTACTAAAGGCATGGTTCTAGGTGGAAAATATAATACAATGGCTTTAGTTCTGCAAATGAAATAAACAGGTACACTAGATTCTTCTTCGGCTCTCAGATGTTTAGATACTATTTTACTGTTTAAGTATATCAGGTCCTTAATGGGATCCTGTCAGATGTTTTCAATAGTTTTTAAAAGCTCCAAAAATGAAATGGATAATGGAAGAAAATCCATTTAAATTTAATGGGTTAGAAATGAGTCTCCTGCCTGCTGCCATAAGTTATTAGGGTTCATAACCTAAGAAAGGTTGGCATGAATAAAAGATGGAACAAAGACCTCCTTATGGGTCAGTCATTATGCCTCAAACATCCACAAAACCTGGTGGAGCTCTTTGGTGACACAGGGACCCAAACTTTAGGGTCAGCTTCATGTGGAAAGTGTTCCACCCGAGGACATGTAGAAACTGTGGTTTGTCAATGGTGGAAATGTCCCTACTGCTTTCTCCACATACTGGGCAATTCTTCATTCAGGTGTGTAAGCCCTTGCTTTCTAAGTGACGTGACAGTGTAATACTGAGTAAGATGCCAGACTCCATGCAATGTGTGTCCCATATCACTGCTCCTTTGGAAGCTGTTTCAAGAGAACAAAAAGACCAAGAAAGTGCACCAGCGCTTTGGAAATATTGTTCTTCCAGTCAATACTGACTTGGGATCTTAATTTCAATGTTTTATCAACTCCAGTATTAATGTATACCACAATAATACATTGGTTTATATTTTTAAAAAGTAGATAATTTTGCAGTTTTACTCAATGTCCCTTCAAAATACTTTTTAAGGATTCAAAGATAAGTTACATGGAGTTTTGCTTCTCCACACTGAGAATTCCAAACAGAGTTCTATACTGAATGAAACTCTTTCCCCATTCTTTTTCAGCTAATTAATGACTTAAAGCAAATGGAAAACATTACCATCTTTATTGTTGCTAGAAAAAAATGGCTATATTCCTGTTTCTTTTTCAGATATTGTTTAGTCTTACTTGTGAAGAGTATAAAAGGGAAGTTGTAAGCTTTCTGTTTTGACCGGCTGCAAAGCTCTACATACAAAAGTACAGAACAGAAATGAGGTAAAATGTTTAGGTTCCAAGATGAAAAATTTGACATGCCCTGGCTGTATTTCATTCCTATACAAAACCATACCACCTCAAAGAGCATAGTTTGCAAACTGATGTCCCATGGATGGAGTGCAGGTCATAGGCATGCTTTTTTTTGACCAGCACAGTCTTTGGAGATTGCTGAACTCATCACCAACATTTAAAAATTTGGAGAGGGTTTATATAGAATCCTAGGTATCTAGGAACCCCATTCCTACATAGCACTAATCCTGTTGCTGACTAGTAACTGTCCCCTTTCCACAACACGCACCTCAACGTACAGAAAGCTCCAATTCCTCACAGTCCCTACTGCTCCTTACTGCCTCACTGGTCCCAATTGCCATTGATCACAATAACTATGATACTACATGGCTTGCTTTACTCATTTACTTGACCTACTAGGCCCCTGATTTGAATTTGTGACCACATTATTTACTGTGGTTACTGTTAGAAAAGCAGAGGGAGCAACAGAAAAATATGTGTTATTACAAGGCAAAATGTAAAGCTGACCAAAGAACAGTATTTAAATATCAGTACAAACTGGGCATTTTACACAAGAGTTCTTCAGATCTTTCTGTTGGGGAATATTTCAGTGAGGCAAGAGGCCCTGTAGACTACATACACAGTCTTCTTTCTGTCTGAAGAAATAGCAACATTTTGCTTTAGTAATAAGAAGATTCTTTAAATGTTTGTTTGGGTGTTTTTAATGTAGAAATTAAATCTGCAATGGGGAATACACCTAAGCCTACCATCTAGCTCTTTCTGTCCCTATTACAAACCCCACTCCATCACCAGCATAGTCATGGGGTTTCCCCTTGGGAAGGACTCAAAGATTTCTTTGTGAACCATAACCACCTTTTAAGAATGAGTTTTATCCAAATCACACCATTGAGACTCATAACATCAACCTTTACTTAGACTCCACTGCATCCCATTTTTGACTTGGATTCAGGGAGTGTATCTTTATTCTCTTTCCATGCTACATCCATGAATCTTTCTTTTGATTTGTGCTATTAATTATCTCCTATGTGTTATTTTTAAAGACTCACTAAAATGAGAAGAAGTATTTGACATATCTCCCTGATACTAATTCCCTTAGCACTTCCCTGAATAGAAAGAAGAGTGATTAAGTGAAACCATAAATATCCAAAAGAAGAGGACTGGCCAGTGGTAAAAATTTCAGTAACCACTTAGTCATGGATGCTACCCAATGAAAACAATGTGTCTCCCACCTAAACAGTATAGTCATCAGTGGAAACATTCAGGTTTATATTAATGAATGCACAGATAAATTAAGCATTTACAAATAAAGAGTCCTATAGGATAATCTCTTTAAAAAAAAGAATTTCATATATAAATGGAAAGACAAGCATAAGAACAATTTTTAAGTCTGAAAGAAAATTGGAGAAAAAGAATGTTCCTGACTCAGGAAAGGAACAACCAGAGACTGGAATCATCATCTTAGCTGTGATGAAGGGCCAGCACGGCTGTATCCACCATGAGTAGCCAGTACAAAAATAACAGTTTAAAGGAACGGCATCGACAGTAGTAAAATGGCAATTACTCTGCACGTGGCTTTTTCAGGCCGCCCTCAGCATATCCAGGATGTCCATCCTCATCAGGCCAGACAGGTGCCTTGAAAGCCAGGGCATTAGCAAAGAATTCTGAGGAAGACCGTTCATGTTTTGTTTCTGTTTGTGCAAAAAGCTCAAGTTATTTTATTTGCCTGGGGGAGGATTTCCCCAGAGTTCTTAGACCTCAAACCAGCTCCCAGAGAGCCGTCTCTTGGAAGGAGGTGGCATGAGGGAAGGCCAAGTGTGGGGGGGCTTGTTTCTGAAAGTTGGACACCTTCCCTAGATATGGGTCTTTGTGGAAGGAGGAGAAGGAGAATGAAGAAGCTCAGCTAAAATGATGCAAGACACTGGCAGCCTCTTTTATTGTATGTGAGGTGTGTTTTACTCTTCTGAATCTGAAAAAAAGAAAAAGAAAAAGAAAAGTGTCAATGCTGCCTTTCCCCCCACCCTTCTCCACCCTCCAGGTCTGCGGAGAAGAAAATCTGTGGAACAAAAAAAAGGGAGGAGGATCAATTAAACATTTCCATACTAGTCATTGCTATCTCCTTTGTAGCACCATTTGCTCTGTTCATAAAGGAAAACTCTCAGTGGACAATTTTAAACACTGGTTACATTCGAAATCTTCATAGTTACTTTCAACTTGATTATCAAACATTTGGTTCATGCAATATGGATACTAAAATACCTTATTTTGCAACCAAGATGACAGTGACTGCCAGGTCTGGCCAATATGCCTCAGGGGTCAGTGGGATTGGAAGAAATCAGATTCATCAAATCCCAACCATTTCCATACCAGAAGCAATATTCCTCTCTCAGAATTTTTGCACACCCACCTCCCCCTCAGAAGCTTCCCCAAGAAGATTTAAAGCAAGATGTGTCCCAACTGAAATCATTATGCAGATGGGTAAATCACCTGACTTGTCTACTGGACCCAGAGTGAGGTGGTGGAGGAAAAAGACAAAGATGGAAACAGGACTAAGTTAATGGAAATAGACGGTAGTGGATTTTTTTTTTCCACCTGGCATACTCTACCCCATGCAAGCTCACTAGGCTTGGACAGAATTTCTAAAAAGCAAGCAGACAAACAAAAACCAACATGTTATTGCTTCCCATAAATGTTGCAGGGACTGCAAGTCATCATGCCTTATAGTTAGAGAGGGTTCCCTTCTGTGCAGGGCTCCAAAGGAAGAGGAGTACAGTGGCTTAGTTTTTAAGGATTACACCATTTACCTACAGAAATGTTAGGAGTCATTAGTGGATAAGGAACATTTCATATTCGACTTGGAAGACTAAGATACTGTCCTAAAGGAGACTTAGTTGAAATTAGGCAGCGAACTAGTTGAGAAATAGGAGAGCCCTATCTGATCTTTTGTAATTATTTTCAATTCTCAATTTTCCAGGGGCCATTGATCCAATCCTCCTGTTGTTCCTTTCTTCATTCTGGTCCCATGCATGTTTACCCTCCGACAGCACCTTCACCCATCCAGCAGAAGTAACAGAAAAGAGAAAAACTTCTGTCCAGTTTACTCTGATGCTAGTACTGGCAGTGAGGGAAGTGACCAGTTGCCTCTCTGGAACTTCCCAGGGAGGGAAAGGGGTGAAACAAAAGCTGAAATCAAGGACTAGAAACCTCCCCCTGATTCTGATCATCTGTGTGATTTGGTCTGGGTGGGAGTTGCCAGACAGCACTCCTCCTTAGTGCTCTGGCCCCACCATTATCCGTTTGAGGTCATATGTAATGAAACTCCTTTCAATCATCATAGCACTAACCACCTTAGGAGATGTCCCCACACCCTCAAATATAAAACCCAGTTTTATTATGATGATATAAGTCTGAGGTTGATTTTTTAATAATTGGTCAATTGGTTGGAAGGATGCTAGGGAGAGCTGACAAGGACCACTGTTATACCCAGTGAGCCTCAATTAGCCAACAAGGGAAGGGATTCACATCTCCTTTCATGTGGCCTCCATGAACAGTGGCCAGCTGTCCAGCTTGCAGGGTTTCTCCAGAGATGGAAAGAACTCCATCTAGGATCTTAATGGACCCCAAAGGCTCTTGAAAGAGAAGACCTTTCTCCTTTTCTAGGCATTGCTTCTGAGTGAGATGAGAAGTGACTTGGCTGTGGATCTCCACCTTCCCCTCCACAGTCTTCTGGTCAAGGCATGGAGGGAAGAGGTAAATAAAGGAGACATGTGTCTAAGCTGCGCCTGTGTTCATTAAGTACAACCAACAGTAAAAGATGCTCTGTAGCTGGGTCTGGGACCTGAATGGCCGTCCTAGCCTTCCCAAACACGTGCTCTGTCGAAAGTAGTTTCCGTTCATAAACCTCTTAGGGCACTTGCTGTAAGGTGCCTCATATCACAGCTACCTGCAAGATGTAGATTCCTTGAGGGCAGGGAAAACATCACTTATCTTCATAACTCTGTGCGTATATTACACAGTGCCTGACACATTGCACATGCTCAACAAATTATTTTTTAACTGAAAGGAAGTGAATTAAATAAGCATCAGGTAGATGGGACAGATACAGAAGCATAACGATGAGTAGGAAGTCTCTTGCCACCCTTTTTGAAAATCTTTTCATAGCAGGAAATAAAAATTAAAAAGAAAATCATAAATGTATTTATTTTTTATTTTATTCAAGAGCAAGGTAGGATATGTCAAAAACGTGTATTTCCTTTGAAGAACTTGCCCCACTGTGGACACTAACGTCCTGGAGAAGAGGCCCATGTTGTGCAGGTGGTGTTGATGTGCTCTGTAAGTCAGGCTTGCTCCTCACTCACTCCACACTTCCTCCCCTCATCCCTGAGTGTCCTATATTTGCTTTGTTGTGGTGTGGCTTTGTGTCTTTGTTTTCAATTTAAACTAAAATCGGGTAAGCATTTTAAGCTAAAATTGGGTAAGACCACAAAGTATTACGAAAATAATAAGTTCCTGAAGACAAGTAAGTGGCCACTCGGTATTTAACTGAGATGAAGGATGATTTTTTGTTCTAGGGTCTTTGAATTCCATTGATTGTAAATCTATGTTGGCTTTTTGGAGGCCACAAAAAGCAGTTAAACTCACCCACCTTTTTATGATTGATAAGCAGAAATGGAAAATATCTTCACCTAACTTGAGATAATTCGAGAAAATATCTAGGCGAGTGCCATCCACCCACCCACCCTTTGACCAAAGACTTCTTACGTCTCACAAAGGGGCAGCCACAGAGGCTCTGAATCGTGAGGCACATGCTGTATGAATTCACAGAAACATATTTACTCTACGGAAATGAACAACAAAAAATGTTTCAGCAACTTCATTTGGAGAAAAAGGAGGTGGAAACTGACAACAGTGTGGCCTTGTTTATCTCACACTTCCCACGCTATTCCTCCTACAGGTAAGTGGAGATGCTGTATGAAACCATTTTTTTTAAAGATGATTGTTTTAAGAAGAGGCTTAAATTTCGATTTAATGTGATTTGACTCTAAAAATGTGTTTATCTGTCATAATGTTTATTCCTAGATCATCTACGAGGCAGGCCTCATAGGAATCTGGCACCAGGCTTGAAAAACAACTGTAAACACTTTTCTTTTTCATTTTTCTTGGTTTTGATTTTTTACAGCCTGATTCAACTATCATCCAAGCTCAAAGAAATAAGCTGACTTGGCTGAGAACAGAGCTGGGATTCAAATCAGATTTTCAGGTTCCAGAAACTCTACCATAGCTGCCTCCGTATTGAGTCAACTTTCTATGAAAACAACAAAATACAGTAAGCAATGGAAAGGAAGAATAAATGTGGCAAGACCAAACCCAATTTTAGATGTCTAGTAGAATTTCTGTGGGGCTTATAAGTGGGTTCTGGTTTGGTTTTGTTTTTTAATAATGAGGAAATGCTAGAAACAAACAAACATTATTTTAGATATAGCTGATAGAATTTATCCAGGCACAGATTTCACTGTTTTAGGTCGTAAGTGCTATTTTAAATGGTTATCACTAAATATCCAAAAGCATATATTGCCTGCTTTCTCCTTGCCCCAAATGATAACGGATATGATTACAGTATGATTATTCTAAGTGAATTTCACCTCATGGAATATTAATGCTACAGCCCTGCTAAGATAGATGGGTGGATGGATGGATGGATGAATGAACAGATGGACAAACAGACAGAATAAGTGAGTAAGTAAATTTATGGGAACATAACTTCCTGAAACCTTGCCTATGCCAACATGCTGAGCTCTTAAAATGTACCCATTTGATCCAAATACACAGAATAAAAACAGAACAAAAGATGGCAGTTTTTAGCTCCAACCCTTGCCCAATGTTTTCTTTTCTTTTGATCCATGGCATCTGTGCTATCACTGAGAATAATGATGGTATTAAAGTTTTATTCTCTAACTTTTCTGCCTGCTCTTTCCCTTTACACAGCATGGTCTTTCCAAACTGAAAATCTGTGAATAACTCGCTCTCTTCTGCCCCACACTGCCCAAGGTGTTTTACTGTTGTTACTCTCTTATTAAGAAATTAGTACTGGGCGCCTGGGTGGCTCAGTCGTTAAGCGTCTGCCTTCGGCTCAGGTCATGATCCCAGGGTCCTGGGTTCAAGCCCCACATTGGGCTCCCCGCTCCGCGGGAAGCCTGCTTCTCCCTCTCCCACTCCCCCTGCTTGTGTTCCCTCTCTCGCTGTGTCTCTCTGTCAAATAAATAAATAAAATCTTAAAAAAAAAAAAAAAGAAATTAGTACTTTAACGCTTAAAGAAACAATGAAAACATTCAAGTCTGCGAGTGCTCCAGGGCCTGGCCCACTCTTGAGAGGTAAGTAAACATCAGGCATCAACAGCCCCTACCACTCCTTGGGGCAGGTGAGACGACCTCGAGTTGTCTGCATACTTAAGTTTTGTTTCTGATCAGTCTTTGAACCTGCTGTTTTTGAAGGCAACAAGAAGCCAGAGACCACAGAGACCAAGAAAGTCCTCCATAGAGACCAAGAAAGTCCTTCAGAAAAGTTAAGTGAGGCTGGAATTTTAGACCTGAAACATTATGACTGCTCTTCACGCTTTTCTCAATTTTATTGGTTCAGGAAAAGCAATATAAGATTCAAAGTAAGTGAAAGAAAAAACAAATATTTTTTCTCAAGTTTTCACTGTGGCTCCAGAGTAGAAGATAAAAATAGCATGTATTGTAGAGGGCTAACACTTATGAAATACATATGTCATCACTTGAAGATCGTGGTGCCCTTCTGTGGAGAATGCTAAGAATAAACACAAAGAGGAAGCTTCGATACTTGCTTGATGCTGCATTTTTAACGGTTCTCCTAGTGTGTGGGTGTCTAGAAAAGAAAGGGCATTAACAATGTAGACAGGGCTAGCTCCTGGAATTGGCACATATTTATTGCAAAGGCAGCTGTTATTTTAAAGATTTTTTGTAATGTTAATAGAGTTTCTTTTGATGAATGCATTGCTACTTGTGTTCCTCCCATCCCCTGTGTTGAATCTGACAATACTAACATTTTAGGCGGAAAACAGATAAATATTTATTTCATGACTACTAAGAAGTTATTTTTAATCCTGAACATCAGTGTTGAGGGAAAAAAATCACATTTTCCACAGTTCCAAAATTATAATCCTTTCTGTCAGACTGGGTTCCTTTAAAAATACAATGGTACGTTAAGAGTGTAACGAAATGTCTAGAAGATAAAGTGAAACAATGAAAGCTTATATACCAATAATTCCAAGGGAAAAGTTGTTTAAAAAGATTAATTTTGTCATTACCAAAGTGTACCTAATATACTTTTATTTGACATTTCTACTATGTAGTTATTTGGTAAGAGACTGGAATCTAAATGGCTATGTAAAAAGCATGAATGACTTTAGAAGTTTTCTTTGGTATAACACAATTTAATTATTTTAAACACACCAATCTTACATTGTATTATATAGATTATATCATCTACCTATGCAATATACATATATATGTATATGCTATACATATATTTACACAATTATATATAATATATCCCATATCTGTTTATATATATATTTCATATATATGTGTGTATATATGTATGCATATGTGTGTATGTGTATGTGGATATATATATATTTTAGTTGCTGTTTTGATACTACAAATGGGAATTTCAAAAGTACAAAAATATACAGGAGGATGATAGTAGCACAAAGATATTGAGAGAAGCACAAAGATATTCACTAAACCTAAAAGTATATAAAAATACATTGGTTTGAAATGGATGTTTGTAACCAAAAGAGCTAACTGTTCTGATTCACTGTGACTCATTGAAGCTAGAACCGTGTGTAAGTAATAGGCTTTGTACTTCCATGCTCTCAAGAGTATAAGTCGGTAGTAAAAGGAGCAGGAACATTTTTAGTTCACCCCATTTGACCACTTCCTACCCACATATCATGTAATGGTTAATAGTCTTCCCCCAAATCCATCCAAAAAACAATTATGTTGGGTTTCAGCATGGCTGAACTCACAATAACTCTTGTTGGGTCAACCTACAGCACAGCTTCTGAAGATAACTAGAAAATAACACTTAAGTATATCAATCAAAATGTTTTGCAACAAAACCCTTTAAATCTAATTAGTGAGGTTTTATCCAGATACATGAGAATAACAGGCATCTAAAAAATAATTTTGCAATTCTCTCCTCCATTTATCAAACTTTTGTAGTTTTCCTTTGACAGGGACATTGGAGTACAGGGTTTAGACCCTTGGGTTATCTCACTACTTGAGAAAATAAGGATATAAAATGTTTTGAAAAACAAATATTTCATGGCTTTTCTTGCTAAACTATACCATTTCCTTATTGTTGACGCTCCATATGTTAATACATACACATAAACTTGTTAAGCAAATGGGTCACAGGAGTTTTCATGGACCAATGGCTAAGAGAAATGGGATATTAATCAGAACATGTGTTGTTATGATGACTTATCTTAACTGGAACTCAGGGGACTCCAGATATTTGGTCCCTGTACACTCATGGAAAATAACTCATAAGGATCCTAGATTCTCATGTTGAGGGAAAATTCTTCATTAAAGAAATAGGCCTTCTTTTTGTCAATGCATAAAGGGCTACAGTGAAATATCTTCCCAGAACTAAGAAAAAAATATTCTCCTCTGAGAAGGAAACAAGTAAAAAACCCAAAAGGTGGGATTAACTATTTGTAGAAACTACCTCAAGACAGCAGAGGTTGACTTCAGTGGCTTGATCAATAGTGAGGTGTACTGCAAATCATTCATTGCTAAAAACAGTTAAATACTGAAGTTTTACAGGTTTTGTTCTTAAAGTAAATTAGGAAGGACTCAAGGTTATTGTTATAGTAGCACTGCCTTGGATGTGAGAGGAAAGGACAGGGTAACAGCTAGTGTTATCAGAACTGTTCACCATCCTTGGCCCTTTTTACTTATCACACTTCATGATCTGAGCGTACCTCTGGAGATGTATAAAGCTTATGAAAATCTGGTAGCCGATGGTGGGGAATCAAAAACAATGCCTTAAAAACAAAGAAGTTTCCTCAAGATTAAGGTCCAGAAATGTCATCAAGAACAACTAAAAGTGAACAAGAATGAACATCTACTCCAAATATGAACCTATCTGATGGCTGAATGTATGGTCGAAAAGGAAACTAGAAAGAGAGGTGCCAAGGAGGAATGCCTCTTGCACTGTCAGAATACAGGGCATGCAAGATGGCCCCCATCTATTCTTCTTGGCAAGTCTATCCCAATGGTGGAGACAGATGGATGAAGATATTCTACCTTGAAGTCACACTTCATCAACTAACTCTCCTTACAGCTTGTCAAGCAATTTTCTGATATGATTTGAGTTCTCAGGTAGGTTTTCCTTCAGGAGAAAGAAACCACTGACTGGCCAGTTGACAGGAGTATTTCAGTGTACATATTGTACATCAGTAAATTAGCAGTCAAAACCATACATTGGTTATGAGTATTGGTGTTAGTGTCAACAAATCTTTTGCAGCATAACTAACTCTTCATTTACTGTCAATATGAAACTCCTCTGCCATTGTGTGGAGCCCTTCTTGCTAATTCTCGCTAATCAGCAGGTCTCCTTTACATCATCACATATAGTGTAGGCTCCCAAATGAAGGAATTGCTTGTTTTTTTCCAGATAAGATAGTTCTTACATACAGAACAAAATGAATGAAAGTCCAGAAAGTGGATTTCACTTCACAAATCCTATGTCAAGAATTTTCAAGATTCCATAACCTCTCCTATAAAAAATTATCTAATGTGTGCCTTATGCAACATAAATTGGGAAAGAAGTTATAGAAGTTTGAACTAAGATGGCCATTAAGACACTGCCCTCTAAGACTTGTCAACCCATTAGAATTCTGAGTAAAATCATATTGACAGCTGTTTAGAAACAAATCAATCTGTCAAAACTTGAGGAAAATATTAAATGAATATAAATGCCTATAAAGTCCCCCATGGCTAGGTAGGATATATGGGATTGATTCAAATTTGAGTATACTGAAGATGGGTAAAAGTGTTCAATTGTTTCTATAGCTCTGCATTAGCTGCTAGTGATATTAAGAAGCCCCGTGGGAAGAAACAGCATAGATTGGAACAATGAGGTAATAAAAGGAGGCATTGACCTACAAGCTATGGTTTCGATGGGTCTGAAATAGGGGAGTTCTTTATTCTGGTGTATAAAGACAGCCTAACAACCACTGTCCTGAGTAGTGTGGGAAAAAAATATTTGGAAGAAAGAATGAGGTGAGCATGATTCCCTGAGAAGAGAATACTGGGGTACAGGTATTTATACAGACTTGAAAACTGATGATGGTCTCAGCAAATGCATGCCTCCTGAATAATGATCTATGTGCCAGGGTGTTTGTTGCTTCTCAAATCTCTGAGCATGAACCTAAGTCAGAAACTATCTCTGCTGTGAAGATAGACATGTGTCTCAGTTCTCCAGGCACCCTGCTGTTGGGCTGTTTCCTCCCTGGATTTGCAGAGAAGGGCACACCTCCAGGCCTGTGCGGGCCCTATCTATCTCTCACTACCAACTCCACTGCAAAGCAAGTCATGACACCCCACCCTTTAGGCAACTAACAAAATATTTTCAATGTCAGCTGAAAAATAAGAACATCAAGTACAACTCAAGTGTAAAGGTTCAGACTATATCCTTCCGCTGCTGTTATTCATAACTTGGTGCATCTATTATAATAGAACAAAAGGCATCTAACAAAGTCAAAGTCATCCATTCCATTTATTTACCCACTTTCAAACTACTTTGGTAGGATCAGCTAGCTAGAAAACAGGAAAAACATATTCATTTCTTCAGCTGACTCTTGTGAGCCCGGTAGCAAGTCAAGGTCATGAGATACCAGTCTTGTGAAGAATCACATCACAGGTAAACTGCATGAATGTACACAACAAACCTTTAATCTCAAGTAGTTATTCTACGTGAACTAACAAGAATATTGGCTCTATTACCTTTTATGTTTCCTGTATTGAGTGAAAGCCTAAAGACAAGACCATGAGCAACTTAAGAAACATGCAGAAAGAGTGTCTATAAGGAAATGAGCTGACAAAGTTGTGTCCTGACAAGCAAAGGGAAGTAGAGAGCTAAGAAATTATTAGGTGAATACAATATACAAGTGTAAAATCATCTCCCTGTATGTAAGTTTCGTTTTGTTTTCTCTCAATATGGTCTTTAATTTGGCTTTTAATTTGTATTCCCTACTGATGCCTATGATCTCCCTAATGTACTTATTTGCTAGCTGTACATCTCTTCTTGTGAAATGTTTAAATCTTTGGCATGTCTTTAATTAAGTTGTTTATTTTCTTATTATTGAACATTGAAGTTTCTTTATATATTCTGGATACAACTCCCTTAAAACATATAGGCTTTGCAAATATTCTCCCCAGGTCTATGGGTTGTCTTTTCATTCTCCCAATAGAAGCTTCTGAAGAGCAGGTGTTGTTAATTTTGATAAAGTATAATTTATCAATGTGTTCTTTTATGGTTTGTACTTTTGGTGTCATACCTAGAAAACCTTTGCCTAATGTGAGATTTCTAAGAGTTCCTCCTGTTCTCTTAACCATGAGTTTTATAGTTTTATACTTTCAATTTAGGTTTATGATCTATTTTAATGTTTGCATATGATGTAAAATATAGGAGGTAATTATTTTGCATATCAATAGCAAATTGTTCCATCACCATTTGTTAATGACTACCTTTCTCCATGGAATGCCCCTTGTCAATAATAAGTTGTCTGTGTACATATGGATCTATTTCTGGACTCTCTATTCTATTCTATTGACCCATTTGTCTATCTTGATGCTAATACCATGCTGCCTTGATTACTACAGCTTTATAGTCTCAAATAAGGCCTACTTTTTAGTCTTCCAACTTTTCCCTTCTTTTTCCAAGTTGCTTTGTCTATTTTGGGTGCTTTGCATTTCCATATAAATTTTAGAATTGGTTTGTCAATTTCTACAAAAAAAAAAAAACCTGCTAGGATTTTAATTGCCATTGCATGGATCCATAGATCAGTTTGGAGAGGACATACATTTCCACTATCTCTGGAAAATCCCCCAATATTTAGAAACTAAACACTACGCCTCTAAATAATTCTTAGATCAATATAAAAATCAAAATGGAAATTAGAAAGTATTTTGAACTAAATGTGAATACAAGTGCAACACGTTAAAATTTATGGCATACTACTAAAGTGGTGCTTAGAGAGAAATTTACAGCACTTAATGCCTACATTAGAAAAAAAATCTCAAATTAATCACATTAGCTTCCACCTTAAAAAAAAAAGCTAGAAAATAAGGCAAACTCAACCCAAAGCAAGGAGAAGAAAAAAAAAATAAAGAGATAAGAAATCAACGATATAAAAACAGAAAAACAATGGGGAATATTAACAATAATAATTAATAACACTTATTATCCTCTAGCCAGACTAGTCTGGGAAAAAAAGAGAAAAAAGACAAATTACCAATATAAAAAAATAATAGATTAGGTCATTACATATTCTACAAAAATTAAAAGGATAATAAAATAATGTGAATATCCTTATGCCAATTTAACTCCACTATGACCTGTAAATTTACTTTGTATGACTTGGATCCTTTTCAATTTATTGGGACTTGTTTTTTATCTCACAGTCTGGTCTATATTGATAAATGTTCTGTGTGCACTTGAAAAGAATGTGTATTCTCTATTGTTGGATATTCTAGGGATGCCACTTAGGTAAAGTTGGTTGGTAGTGTTGTTCAAATCTTCCTTTCCTTGCTGATTTTACATCTATTTATTCTATCAACAACTGAGAGAGGAATGTTAATGTCTCTAAATAAAATTATGGATTAAAAATTTTTTTTGCAGGGGCACCTGGATGACTCAGTTGGTTAAGCATCTACTTTCAGCTCAGGTCATGATCCCAGGGTCCTGGGATCAAGCCCTCAGCTCCCTGCTCAGTGGGGAGTCTGCTTCTCCCTCTGCCCTTCCCCCCACTCATGCTTTATACACTTCAGTGCATAAGTAAAAAGGATTAGTATATCGTCTTGATAAACGGACAACTTTACCATGAAATGAACTTCTTTAACTCTGTGACAGTGTTTGCAATGAAATCTACTTTGTCAGATATTAATGCAGCCATTCAAGCTTTCTTTTTATTAGTGTTAGCTTGGTATACCAATTTCCATCCTTTTACTTTTGGGCTATTTGTGTCTTTTTTTATAAAGGCAGACTATAATTGTGTTTTACAATTTGAAAATCTCTGCCTTTTTATTGGGGTCTTTAGGACATTTAATGTCATAACTGATATGCTTAGTTTTGTCTATGATCTTGCTATTTGTTTCCTATTTGTCTCATATGTTCTTTGTTCCTTTCTTATCTTTTTTTTACCTTCTTGCGGATTAAGTATTTTTACAATTCCATTTTATCTCTTTTGTTGGCTTATTAGCTACATGTCTTTGTTTTGTTTTAATTTAATTGCTTTAGAGTTTATAGTATATGCTCTTAATTTATCACAATACCTTCAAATAATATTATATCACTTCATGTATAATAGAACTTTATAATAGTATACTTCCATTTCTCCCTTCCCAGCTTTTTATGCTATTGTTGTCTGTTTATGCTATTGTTTTATGCTATTTCAGTCGTATATGTTATTTTTTAAGATTTATTTATTTATTTATTTAAGAGAGAGGGAATACACAGGAGGGGCAGAGGGAGAGAGAGAAAGAATCTCAAGCAGACTCCATGCTGAGCATGGAGCCCAACACGGGACTTGATCTCATGACCCTGAGATTACCACCTGAGCTGAAACCAAGAGTCAGCCACCTAACCGACTGCACCACACAGTGCCCCTCAGTTGTATATCTTATAAATCAGATGATGTATTATTATTATTTTGTTCAAATAGTCAATGATCTTTAAGAGATTTAAATGATAAGAAAAAATCTTATATATTTATCCATCTAGTTACCATTTTTCATGTGCCTCATTCTTCTGTGCAGGTCCATATTTCCAACTGGCATAGTTATCCTACTGTCTTTCATTAACATTTCTTGTAGTGTGGGGTCTACCAGTGATGAATTCTTTCAGCTTTTATATCTGAAGATATTTTTGCTGGGTATGGAGTTCTTAATCGAATTCTTTTTTCATTCAGCATGTTAAAGATGTTGTTCCACTGTCTTCTTACTTGCATTGTTTCTGATAAGAAATCTACAATTATCATTATCTTTGTTCAATTGTGCATGAGTTTTTTATTCCTCTTGATATTTTTAAATTTTCTCTTCATTACTGGTTTGAATAATAGGATTATGACATGTTTTGGTGTAATTTTCTTCAAATTTCTTGTGCTTGGGCTTTACTGAGCTTCTTGAGTCTGTGCATTTACACTTTTCATCATTGGGCAAAATTTACTTTGCCCAAGTAAATCATCAAATATTTTTCTTTCCTCCTCTCTCTCTTCTTTATGTTAGGGACTCCAGTTACACATACATTAGGCTGTTGAAGATGTCCTACAATTCACTGATGCTCTTTATAATTTTTTTTCTGTTTCATTTTGGATAGTTTTTCGCTACTCTTTTCTTCTACAATGTCTAATCTCATCCACTGTACTTATTATTAATCTCATCCAATATTATTTAGCTAATACCACTCAGTGTGTTTTCCACATCAGACATTATAGTGTTCATCTCTAGAAGTTTGATTTTCCCTTCTTTATATCTTCCATGTCTCTAAACAACTTCCAAACATGGGCTATAGTTATAAGAACTACTTTAATGTTCTTGTCTGACATTCTAACTTCTGTTTCAGTTCTCTCTCTCTCGCTCTCATTATGCATAGTATTTTCTTGCTTCTTTGCACATCCAGTAATTTTTGATTGGATATTGGATATTGTGAATTTTACCTTGTTGGGTACTGGATATTTTTGTATTTCTATATATACCTATGAGCTTTACTCTGGGGTGTAGTTATTTGGAAACACTTGGGGATCCTTTTATGTCTTGTTTTCAAGGTTTATTAGGTGAGACCAAAGCAGCATTTAGCCTACAGCTATTTACTCCCCCATGAATAAAATAAGACAATTAGGTGAATTCTACCCAATTCCCTTTAAATTATGAGGTATTCAAGTCTGACTAGTGGGAATAGGCACTTTTCTTGCCTTATATGAGGTGTGAACATTAGGACCATTCCCCCTAATCCTTTTGAATGGTTCTTTCCTGATCTCAGGTAGTTTCCTATCTGTATGGGTCAATCAGTACTCTGATGAATGACTACTCTTTAGATCTGTGGAGTTCTATATCTCTACAGCTCTCTCCTCTCTGGTGCTTTATCTTGTTAACTTTAGCCACCATGGCTCTCCCTGGATCCTTATCCAACTCTTCAACTCAAGGAATCCATCAGGTCTGCCTGGGTTCCCCTTCATTATGTTGCCTGGAAACCCTCTCAAGGGAGTAAGCTGGAGCAATCAAAGGATTTATTTCATTTGTTTCCTGTTTCTTGGAGATCACTGTCCTTCATTTCTTGATGTCCAGTATCTTGGAAACTATTCTTCCACATAAGTTGTCTTTTATTATGATTATTATGGTTTCAGGTGAAAGGGTGAATCTAATTCTTATTAGTCCTCTTTGGCAGAAGCAGAGGTCCATAAATAGTCTTTTGTCTACTCTTTTCACTCTACGTAGTTGACTTTTAAATTTCATGAACACCTTTAAACATTCCAATTCCCAGAACATTCAGTGAAGGAGAAATGCCTGCTGAACTCCCTCTCTGAGACTTGGCAAATAACCCTGTAGGGCCTAATTATAATCAATCTTTTGAGAGACACAAATGGTTGCTATCTCTTATATCTCTGTAGTCAAATAAAGTTAAAGGCAAATTCATATTTCTGGGCAACTATAAAAAATTATGACAGGTCCAAGAGGCTATGCTGTTTCAAACAGGACTAAAAACACACAGGAAATAATTCATTCACTGGCACCCCACAAGTCTCCCAGTGACACTGTAAAAGTTTAGGCCCTGAGAGAATCTTGGCTCAGAGGCCTCGATCTTTTTATGTTAGTACATTTCTCCCTAAGAGTAAACAAGGTAGTTTCAAAGGACATTCATTCTTTGAAGTCAGTTCGAAAATTAGTGCTGCAGGATACTACATAGTACCTCAGCAGCCTGACGGAGATAATGTACAACTGCAATGTGTTCACTATGCCAGGATATAATCTATGCTTTTAGCACATGCCCCTTCCTTCTGTGTGTGCCTCAGCTCAATGGAGTTTGGGAATAACCAACCATGGTCCAGTTTCCATCAGGTTTCTTTCTGAATGCGTACAATGTTGCAACTTCAAACCATAGTGGGTTTGGTCATACTGGGCACTGAATTGTGCTTGGATACTCCCTCTCAAAAATTAGACAGAACTGGTCACCACTGGTTCCCAGGGGCTGTATTAGGGGTAGAGGCATTAAAAATAGTTTAACTGACTCCCTCTGGTCATCAAATGTAATAGGATCTATTAAAAAGAAATGTTCAAAATGTATGTGGTTGTTACTAGACAGCTTTTAAAAATCAATGTACCCACTGATCCATGTATCATTTAAAATTTTTCCTAAAGTAGAGAGTCTTGATGACCAAAGGTGAAGAGATAAATGAGACAGATCGAAATCTTTTCCACTTCATGCCACCAAGAATAGCTTTAGTCCTGGGAAAGATTTTTGGCTAAGATAGCACAAGTAACTAAAGCCCAGTGATCTATGTCCTTATGATATCAAAGCAGTGAGAATGACTGATGTCATGTTACCCCATCAATGAAATTAAAATACAAAGTTGTTCATGTCCGAGTTTGTGTATAAACTTGCTAGTATAAACACACCAGACCCATTTGAATCAGTGGAAAGTTAGAGTTTTGGAGGGGAAAAGAAATAGACATCAGAAAATGTCTCTTCTTTATCTACTGCACCCTGTTCACTGTCTGGTGGGATCAAGAATCTTGTTCACCAAGCAATCACGCTTTACGTTTATTTGTTCAATAGAACATAGTATCTCTTCACCCCTTCCCACACCCCGCTTTTAAAAAAGCTGTTATTATTTTAAATACTTGGGGACAATTCAATTATAAAGGGCACAGGTAAAATCAAAGGGCTTAATGAAGGTAATAAAATGTAATTCACAATGCCCACATGACAACAACATAACAGATATTTGTAGCACAGTATAAAAATGCAACAAGAGCCAATGTTAAAGATTTGGGACTTAGTTTATTCTGCACTTTTATGCTGTAGGAATTCAGATGGGCTAGTCACTGAATGCAGGATGGGCCAGGTGTCCAGGTGCTGGGTTTACCTCTAACACTATTTTCCTCTACTGTACATTTTCTGGCTTGTATTACCTTGACTTGGGTTTAATGATATCTGGCAACAATTACCCATAACAGAGTCTGGCTAGGATGACTGTCATTTTGAATTCTGTTTTGTCTCTGTGTAATCGATGTCTTAGTCACAATCATTCAAGGAGGGTATTTTTATGAGGTATGTGGTTTCCATTTGCATAAACAATTTGGTGAAAAACTGCACATGGGTGTTCCCTAGGTATTATGTGATAAGACACCTGGAGTGAATTATTGAATGAGCTTAGAAGAAAAGGCTTGAGAACTGATTTCACACATATGAATAAAGAAAGCCTGTCACGGTGGCTTAGAGATGAAAGTTAGAGGCGCTGCTTCCTTTTGAATAGGTGGAGTTGTGTTCAAATTTCTTCTTACTCCTCCACCTGGATACTCAGTATTTGTTCTTCAGTGACATTAAAACCAAACTATCAAAGAACAGCTGAGCATCCAATACAATGTCTCCAGGGAGGTATGATTCAAAGAGTGTCTGGGACACCTAGAAACATGCATTTTCAGTTTAATATCATGTACATGTATGAAGGAGTCACTAAGAATAAACCCATGTTACAAGTGAAACAGGAGATTTATAAAAAAGGCGAGAACAGTTTTCTCAGTAGGATAGTACAAAGTCTGAAGGATAATATAATCTAACTTTGAGGTTTTAGAGAGAGTAGAATGCTCTTTGTGAAAAGTAAAAGCAGTGTTCATGGAACACATCACAAGGTAGGTTCAGTCTAACTGGTCTGGTGGGGATTGCCATTCAAAACTTGCCTTTGAGACTTATTCTTGCTGACCAAACTGCCTTCTACAACTATGTATGTTCTCCAATATGTGGGTCTCCCAACATAGTGATAACACCGAACAGATTTCTGTTCTTATTGAAAGCAATAATTCCTCATTAAAAGAGAAAATGTAAAAACTGAAAACATGGAGCATTTCCCATTTATGCTGCACAATTCACAACCAAAGACTCATATTCCATCCCATTCCAATCAGCAAGTCCAGAGGCATCTTTAAAGTGAAAATGAAAAAATAGCAAGTGGTAAAGAGAGAGTGTATAGAATGCATTTGTGATGGAGCAAAGGATGGTGGAGGGGAAGAGATATAATGACAATCTGTAAATTATTGAAATAGGGATCGATGGGGCGCCTGGGTGGCTCAGTCGTTAAGCGTCTGCCTTCGGCTCAGGTCATGATCCCAGGGACCTGGGATCGAGCCCCGCATCGGGCTCCCCGCTCAGCGGGGAGTCTGCTTCTCCCTCTCCCACTCCCCCTGCTTGTGTTCCCTCTCTAGCTGTGTCTCTCTCTGTCAAATAAATAAATAAAATCTTTAAAAAAAAAAAAAAAAAAAAAAAAAAGAAATAGGGATCGAGTACTCCTTAAATGCAGTGAAGGGTTTTTTTAGGGTATAATATAAGAATATATCAACAACCACAATTTCAATTTGAGGTGTAATTCTAACAAACCTGCATTAAATTGCACATTTTATGGAAAAATATAATGGGAATTATGCTCTTACCATCTGTTTTCTTTGAATCACTTCCGACATTAGATTGATCTTTCCTGTCTGTCTTATTTTTACCATCTTTCAAGTCACCTGAAAGTAATAAACATGACAAACAGCATATGTATACAGCTAAAAGGGAAGTTATAAATAGTCTTAAACTTGTCAAGGTAAAAAGATGGAAAAAAAAGTGCATAATTTTAGTCATGAGGGGGTACATATCTGAATGTATCTTTTTAAGCCATATATTAGGTCTTAAAAGTTAGATTACAATCCAGAAATTAAGACAAAGTTCCTGTTAAACAAAGTTGCACTTAAGCCAATAATGTTTATTTTCCAAGAAAGGCAGTTCAGCTCTATTATTGGGCTGTGGAGAGCAGAAAAACTTAGGTCAAATGTAAATTATGCCAGCTCATAGCTACTTCTATATGCTTCAGTTTCCTCATCTGCAAAATGGTGATAATAATAGCTACTTTATAGACTTAATATAAGGACAAATGTATTTAAGGTAGTGAATCTGATATCTGGCACATCACGCAATGACAACTGAACTCTAAAACGGAGTTATAAATGGTATTCTAAGTAACGAGCTTGTCGAAATATAATTTGTAAATGTTAAAAAACACTATGCAAACAGATGTAGAATAAACGCGTGTCAAAAACTTACTTAATTCATTCGCGAAGGAACCAGAGAGATCGTAAGGAGGGTGCCAAGGACATTTAAGGAAATGGGCATTTATAGGCATTTTAGAAAACTGTTAAAATAAGATTGCTGTGTTAGAAACAAAACTGGTTATGTCCTACAGGGCAGCAAAATCATAACCTGTGGGTGGGGGGGCGGTAATCTCTTCCAAAAGTCAAAAATCTGTAAGTTAGCATACAACTTCACGGGACCTAGGCTTGAGTTAATAGTAAAAGACAAAGTTAAACACAGTCATGTTCTCCTAAAGCAGGAGTCACCCACCTGTAGCTCAGGGGCCAATGTGGAAACAGCGATCTTTGGAAATAATCACATGCATTTTGTTTGCATGCTGTCTGCAGCCGCTTTCACGCTGCGGTGGTAGGCGCCGCAGAGTTGCAACAGAGACCCGCAAACCCAGGAATAGTTACTGGCTGGGCCGGCACAGAAAAAGCTTGCTGACCCCTGTCTAAGATAATCAAATAATCCCTGGCCATGTCTTTTTAAGAGTATGCCACTGTGACATTGAAAGGACATGGCATCCCCTCCCCCAGTCTTATTCTCAAGTTTTGGGAATTTTTCTTACAGTCTTACTAATGGCATCTTTCCTTTTAGCCTGCATAAAACCCAGAATATATTACAACTAAAATACGGTACTTCTTGAAGCAAGAAGACCCTAAGAATAATTGCAACCAGGAAGGAGTAAGCAGGGTCCTATCTTTTTTGCTTTCTTTGTGCCAGGCATAGCATAGGCATCATTTCATTAAATTCTTCTAACAACGCCATTATGAAGGTACTACAATTGAAAGTAGACGAATTCATCACAGTTTAATTCATTGAGTGATCAGTTTGCAGAATAACAAACTCATCAAATGACTGAGGATGTTTTCCAAGCGTGACTTCTCCTTTGGCTTCGCCGCAGCACTGTGTCACACGCTGGTCCGTCCAGCTGTGTTGAGCGCAGCGCACCGGCCACCCGCCAGTGGTTCACACACCACCCCGGCCCCGCCTCTGCCCACAACCTTGCATGTGTGGCTCCTTCCGGCAGCAAAACTGCTCCGGTTGGCAGCCGTCGATCTGGTTTAAGCCATTCGTCTGACAGTTTTTGCATAGATGGCCAACTGATCTTTCCACAAAGTGATTTTGTTTCAACCGACTTGTGAAGAATGGACATGAAACTCATATTACCATCTCCATTTTATGGCTATGGAACCTAAGGCATAAATAAAGCAATCTACCACAATATGCACAGATGGGTCTGATTCTAGAAGCTACTCAACCACTGTATCTTGCAACTTCCCTATGAAGCTTAAGTTTTCAATTTCAGGCTTCTGTTTACTGCTGCCATTTCTAAATGCCTTTGGCCTACAAATTTATAAAGAAATGGTTATCTAAGGACAATTCAAGACCATTTGGGGTTGTGATGTATTCGACAAAGTAAGTATTTTCAATGGAATTTGACAAATCCTAAATTAAGTTCGGAGTCAATAAATTCTCCAAGTTTCCTCTTACTCTTAATTCTGAAATGGGATGAACTGGCTGAAGGGATTGAGGGGAAAGGAGGTCAACTCTAGCCAGGGTGTAAGCAGGAGGAATTCAAGTGAAGGACATGATCATCACCCTTTACCACCACCAATGGCCAAAGAAAGGATTCCTTTGGAGGTCCCATGAGACAGTCCAAATACTGGCTCCTTCTTGTTTTAAGGATGCCAGAGATGGACTCAAGGATCTTGAGCCCTGTAGTCAAACTCATTCCCTGCAGAAAAAATGTCTTTCTGTCCTAAATGAGCCTTCACACCTTAATGCACAATACTTTATGCCTTCAAGGTTTCCCTGGACTAGAGCTTTATGCACAGCTGCAGCAAGACCAGGATGTCTTCCAGACGTCACAGGAGAGGTTCAATTTGCTGGATGCTAGCCAGCAGTCTGTGGGCAGCCTGCCTTTTCCTCAGTCAGGGTTGGGGAGGCTGAGAGAGGAAGTACCTTGATGGAGACCAAAGCCTGGGGATCTCATAGTTGCTGATGAGAACACCTCTAGAACCCCATTAACCACTGTCCTCTGGTTCCATCCTGGAAGTACCTTGTGCGACCACAAAAAGGATGATGGGAAAGTGACACATGTTTGTTTGATGATGTTCTTTGAACAGAATCCATTAGGTAATTTCCCATGGGTTGTATATGGAGTAATGGCTGATGTGAGCTGTTATTCAATAAACAGAGGAAACAAAAGAGCCTTTCTGCACAGTTATAAATCATTTTAATTAGGCTGCTGTAACACAGTCCTGAACCACCATTAGCCTTTCTTATTATTGCTTAAAACTGACTTCTTTTCCCATCTCTCATTTAATACTTAGTTTTTAAGGGAAATGGTAGACTGTTGATTACTTTGGGAAATAAACACAACCTAGTTGAAAACTTGGGCTCCTGTTTGTTTCTTTCAGGCTCTCCCTCTAATGGTCTTCAAAATTGATTCCTGCCACCTCTGCCCTCTCTGGGTATTTGTTTATACCCATCTCATAGAATTTATAACCTTCTCTATGAGCAGCATGTTTATGTTCATTGGTTTCTCTCCCTGACCAGACCAGGGGTTGGCAAACTATGGCCCATGGGCCAAACTTGGTCCCAGTGCCTGGTCTTACAAACTAAGAATAGTTTTTATATTATTAAATGGTTGAAAAAAGAGAAGAATACTTAATGACATTTGAAAATTATATAGAATTTAAACTTGAATTTTTATAAATAAAGTTTTATTGGAATTCAGCCATGCCCATTTATTTATATGTTATCTGTGGCTGCTTTTGCACTAAAACAGGAGTGTTAAAAGCAGCTGCAATAGAGACTGCATGGCTCCCAAAGTCTACAATAGTTACCATCTGGCCCTTTACAGAAAAAGTGCGCCAACCCCTGGAATAGATTATAAGGTTCTTGTGGACCTCGGCTGAGCCTCAATATTCTTCTGATTTCCTACTCTCCCCAATAGTGCCAAAACTTGTAAACAGTAGGGACATGCTGATTATGAAACATAGAATTTGGACTCAGACCTGAATTTGACTTGAAATCTCTACTTCGTGGTTGCTTGACCTTAAGCAAGTGATTTAACCTTTCTGAGTCTCCGTTTCCTCATCTGCAAAATGGGAATGAGTATATCTACCTCACGGCGTTGTTGGCATTTTTAAATAATTTAATGTAGGTAAAATCTCATGTACAATGTCTGGCATATATTAAGCATTCAATATATATTATTGATGTTACTTTTATTAAGGGAAAGCCATTTTTAACCCACCTTCCTAAAAGAAAAAAGCAGGGAAGAAACACATCTTGCCTCTCTCAGGAGCCCTTCCATACTCCTCCTTTGAGAAGAAGAGACTCATCTAGGAGGAGTTTGAGAATGCAAAGCTCAGTTAAGCCACCCATTTCTCTAGTTCCCAACCCCCTCTGAGATGTGTTTTCCACAAAACACACACCTTTCGCGTCACTCCAGAAGCAGTCTGCTGGGGTGTTGGGGTGCTGGGGTGTGAATGAGGTGGCAGGTCCGAGGCCTGCCTGCTCTGCCAGTATCTGGTTGGCTAAGCTCACTTCAAGGCAGATGTGTGAAGAAGCCCACATGCTCAGCAGACCAAGTCACATTTTCCAATTCAACTCCAGTTGTAGTAGAGCTCATATTTTGACCATTGACTTTCTGATTCTGGTATCTCTCTCTTAGTTGGTTCTGACCTCGGGAGGGGATGAGAGGAGGTCTTTTCCACTGCCCTCTAAAAACTCCAACAGGTAGATCATAAATTCTTATACAATTGAACATATTTTCGGACAATGATGCACTTGAATACAAAGCTAACTAGTTAGGAGCAGTCTCCAGAACCAGGCTGCTGAGGGGCTGGACAAGGTGGACAAAGGCCTTCTCTACCTCCTAGGGTGCTCATGGGGTTACCTGAGGGAATTCATGCAAAGCTCTTGGAACATGATATGAGTTATTAACATTATCATATGTATTAAAATATTGTTTTCTAATTCTACATGTTGTATATGTTCACTGTAAAAATAATTGGAGAGTGTTGTGCTAAGCACCTTCTACATATTCCTCATTTACTCAGGCTATGTAGCATACATAATAGCTACAGCACGGCCTACCAGGCGGATAAGAGAATAAACACGTAAAGAGAGGACTTAAAAGAGCAGCTGGTGGATAGTCAATAAATGCTAGTTACTCTATTGTCATCATTGTTTTGCTATCATTCTCATTATTGGAGGCTCACAAGTGGCCCTGCTGTGAGCAGGTATTATTGTTATGCACACTTTACAGAGCCAGTAGAAGGTTAAGTAACCTGGCCAAGGCCACCAAGAAGTGAGAGGCACAGCTGTGACTTGAATCCAGGTCTGTCAGACTGCAAAACTACCTTGCCACAACTTGAAAGTTCTAGAGACTCTGAACTTCCTGCTCTTCCCTAAACAAGGTAACCAATTCCATGCCCTTGTGCCTCAGCTCATCTTGTTCCTCTGGTGAAGAAGTCCCTATCCCCCATCTGACCAGCGAAGTTCAGCATTGAAAACACAGCTCAGGCACCACCACCTCCTGATGCTTTCTTTGACATTTCTCCATTCCACAAGCCCCAGATGCAACAAAGCTAATGTCTCTTTTTTGACATGATCCTTGAGCTAAATTTAGCTGCCTTGCCATGACTGTTACTTGCTCAGAATTATTTCTAAGGATGCCCATGTCTCTATGAGATTGTGGACTTCCTGTGGCCTTTCCATTTCTAAATTCTCAGTGCCAAGCACAGTGCATTTAAGGTGGTGACCAGATCATCTGGGTTTGCCTGGTACTTTTCTGGTTTTAAAATCTAAAGCTCTAGATGCCAGGAGACCCCTCAGTCCCAGGCAAATGGGATAAGTGGTCACCCTAATGTATATACTTTTTCACCCACAGACATATAGACCTGAGCCCCAGCGCTGCCTGCTAGAGGGATAGTGCATATGGAAGACACTTTCCATCCACCCATCTGGGCAATAAACACTGAGGAATGTGCTGAGATTGGTCATAGTTATTTCCCCAGTGGACAGGCAGGCACTGGCCAGAGTCTCCAGAACAGCTGGGAAAGGCCTGAAAAGTATAAATCTCCCCAGAGAGAATGGCCCAAGCCAGCCTCTGGCTTCTTTTGATGGGATCCTAATGGAACCCATGGCCCAGTGAGGTGTGATGAGCAGCAGCTGGGGAGACCAGAGATGCCAGCTCTGAGAGCCATCCTCATAGGTGTGGTTGTTTGCCAGTTTCCATTCATCACGTCATTAACACCCCGAAAAGAGCCTTTCACCAGTGAAACTGTACTCACCATTCTGTTGTTTTTCTCCTGAGGACTTCTCAGCTTTGGAATTTTTCCCATAAGGGTTGTCGCTTTTGTTTGTGCACGTTCCATTGACTTGATTCTTAGCTTCCCCAGATGTCTTTTTCTCGGCTTTGCCAGCCGCGCCTTCTTCAGCCTGGCTTTTGGCTTCCATTTCCTTTTGCTTCTCCTCTGCAGCCAGGCGAGCTTTTTCCTCTGCTTCCTTCTTGGCCTTCTCCTCTGTACCCATGGCAAGTCAGGAAAGGCACAGAAAAGATGAAAAGAGGTCACACTATTAGGAGAATTGCCTCTTTAAACAAAAACAAGTATTTGCACTGAGTGCTTGGGGTCTATTTTTGGTTAATTCAAGTCAGATTAGTGTGTATATTCAGGAAACCAATAAAATCGGTTCATGGTGATGTCATTTCTGAAAATAGTGGGTGAGAAGAAGGGGCAGGGAGAAAGTAATAATAATAATAATAAGGATAATAATAACTAATAAACCAATATAACAATTGTCATTTTCAATATCTATCATCAATAACTTCTCTTGAGTGTGTCCTCTATGCCAGGTATTATGCTAAGTGCTTTTCAAGGATTACTTCCTTTCGTTCTCAAAACAGCCTTAGGCGGTAGCTACTATTATTATAACCCTATCTTATAAGTGTGAAGTCAAGGCTCGGGGACATTACAAAACCCTCCACAGCCACAGTTAAAATTGGAGTTTCAGGGAGATTTGCTTAGGCTCTGGAGTTTAAACATGAACAACTGACTACAAAACAGAAAGGAAAAATAATCGCCACAGTTTCAGGCCACTGTTCGTGAATTTAAAAGTAGGAAGAGGATAATTAGTCCTTACAAAAAGCCCAGTCTTCAAACTGTCCACAAGATTAGAGGTAGCCTTTAGTTTGGGCAGGTGCCCTGGTCTGCAGCTTCCCCTTTAACGAGAGGACGTCAGCCTTATTTCCAATTCTGTTTACTGTGAAAGGGTCTGGCTCTGTGTTTCATCAAAAACATAGCATAATTGCATATGGTCAAGTATTCGTGAAAAGATTGGTTCATTCATTCAACTGATATTTATTGAGCAGCAACAGTATCAAGTACCATTTTAGGCGCTGGGAATGTAGCAGCAAGCAAGACTTAATGGAACAGAAAAGACCGTAATCAAGTAAACAAGTCACAAAGATAATTTCAGGTGGTGAAAAAGGTAAAGCAAAAGTAAAGCAAAGTAATATGATGGAACAGGATCAGCATAAGGGAGGCAGGTGGCATTAGATCAGGAGGTAAAGAAAGTACTATCTGACAAATTCTTAATGATGAATTGCTGGCCATGAAATAATCAGGGAAAATAGCATTCCAGGCAGAGGAATAAAAAATGTCAAGGCCACGAGGTAGGAATGAGCTTGGGATATTGAGTTAGTCAATATGGCTAACACAGATTTAGAAGAGGTTAGTGACAGATGATGTGGTCAAACGACCAAGGACATGCAGAGTTGAGATCTTGCAGGGCCCTGGAGGCAATAAAGTGGCACTGGGTTGTAGGAATAACACACGCCTAAGAGACCCATCCTCCCTCACGGGAGAGACTCACCCCATTTAGCATCCAACTGATTCAAAAGGCCTTCCAGATTGTGCCATCCATTATAAAAAACATTACTGAATTTTTTTTTCTCTAGATGTGTTAAAAATATCCCACACCTCACTATCAAGGGTCCTCTTTATTTTCCTTGGTTAGTCTTGCTCCTGAAAAAGCTAGCTTTCACAGACAACAAGTTTGTAATCTAATGGGCACCCAGGTGGTTACGTTTCTCTTTGTTTTAGTTGCTTAAAAGCACAAAGCCCAAATCTGATCCAGTTCACATGTTCGTGGGGGCTTTCCAGCATTGTATTTTGTGGATGTCTTTGATCTCTGGCTTCATTTTGCTTCTCCTGCCCCTACATTTGCCTGGCTCAAATGTCCTCCCTAATATATTATGAAGTTTTCATTAATCTTTTCATTGATTCATCCATCTAACCCATCCAATTCAATGCCCTGCTCACCCAGGACACATTAAATCATATTCTGGAGGGAGAGGGGCAAGGATAGGATATTTTAAATGCCCTCCAGTTGATTCTAACGTGCAATCAGGATGGACGAGGACTGATTTAAATTTTAAATGTTTGCCATTCTATATTTCTGGACATTCTGCTTCCCAATAGGATGCATTTATACTTTACAATGAAAAGTAAGGAAAGATTTCTTTGCAAAATAACTTAATTATGCACATATAGAGTATACTCTGTCTTCTGACTTCTACAGAAAGGTACAACTAAAGAGTAAAAGAATACCCTTGCAGATGTTGACATGGCATTCTCAGTAGACTACAGGGTCACAGAAGGCCCCCTGGAATGTTCACCCAGACTTCCTCTCATCCTCCCATAGTGCCCTGAGGACAGAGGTCAAATGTCATCTCCATCACTGAATTCCAGGGCTTGGTACAGCACCTGGCGCATAGCAGATATGCATGGAGTATCTGTTAACTAAATGAAACTGTGCATAATGGGTATGATTCCCCCTATCTGCCAAAGAACCTGACTTGTACATATTCCATCATCTGTAATCCAGGCCTCTGTAAAATACAGAAAGTATATAAACTCTAAAGTCCTATTGTGGAAGAGTTAGCCATTTGACAAATGTTGGTTTCCTTAACCACTAATACAGGAGAGTAAAAAGATGACTGTACTCACTCCACAGAGAGGAAAAGTGAGGGGGAAGAGAATTTTCATTCATACTCAGGTACCAGGTTAAATAATTCATGGTCCCCTCACAGAATCCCCACTGTATCTGTGGCAAACTTTCAACGTTCAAAATATCCACAAGTTAAAAGTAACTGATAAAAACTGAAGGTGTTAGATTCTGGTTTGCTACAGAAGAGCATAAAATATTATCTGAGCAAGAAAAATTCATTTGACAACTGAGTCAGAACAATTTTCTATGGAAAATCTAGCAAAAAAAAAAAACTGGGAGAAGGTACATTTTAAAAACAAATCTGTTTTTGCTCAAATACTGCTGACAGCAGGCAATTAATGTTTGAATTAATGAATGGTAGCTCTTATGACATCATAATCAGATCCTAGGTGAGCCTGCTCCACTATATGACTCCTTTCCCTTCGGCAATTGTGTTCCAGCAGGTGGCTCTGCAATGTTCAACTTCTCTACTTGCATCTCTCCTTGATTCTTTGAAATATCTGATATTAGGGTGACCAGCCACCAGCACCCAATGATACTACTCAAAATAAATAGACAAAAACAAGCAGACATGTAAATAAGAAAAAAAAATTGACAGGAGGTATGTTTGTGCCACATATTTTCAGGGTGAAATTATTAATATACATAAACCTTTCTTACAAAGAGAAAAAGTAAGCAAGTGCACGATTAATTTGCATGTGCTACAAGGTTCTGAGGATAATACATATAGAATTAACTTTTCAGCTCTTAGTTTTAGCATCCCTGGTACTCGTAGGCTTCCAGACTAGTAGAAAGCAAATGTCATAGTTCAATTCCATTTCCTTTTACTTCCCGTTTCAGACTATCTGTGGTGATTTAACTTACAATGAACATGGCCCAAACAAGCAACTAATGAGTTAAGGGAGAGCAAGGCAGAACAGAGCCCTCATGATCCATAATTCTCATTCCTCTTGAGAGCTGGTTCTATCCCACACTGAATGCCTATGCATTCTGGGAGAAGTACATTGATTTCTTCATTCAATTTCCCTTTCTGAATAATGGTTTATAGTCTCTTGGTTAAAAATGTCATTGAACCAGTTATCCCTTGATATCATTTTCTGAATTGCTTACTTAAACTACCTACAGAGAGAGAGAAAGAAAAGGAGAGAAACTGACTAACAGAAAAACAACCAACCAAAATACTATATGAATTTTGAATAGTTAACTCTTAGTTATATACAAAAGCAACAAAAAAATACTTCTATATATCTAAGGATTCAGAAGGTGTTCACACAGGTTCTTTCTAAAATGGAAGCCAAGAAGTGCTCCAGCTGGGAGAAAAATTCAACCAGTATTAGAACCTCAAGAATAAGGAAAATATATAAATGATGTTCAATAAAACTAGTAAATCTTAGTATTAAATAAAAATAATTGTTGTTAAGCAAGATATAAAACTTGAAGCAAATATTAAAAGTAATATTAAGGTTAAGTTAATTATAAAATAACAATTTACTTATAATCACTTAGATTACAAATCTCATGGTATTTCAACAAAAACTGAGCGATTATGGAGGAAATAAATAAAAATTCAATAAATATCTCAGCATTTGCAAAGAGTGTCATTATATACCATTTCATATTTACATTGATAGGCACAAAAATGTAAAGGTAATCTCTGGTAAAATAAAAATAGGATGCATTTATTTATTTATTTTTAAGATTTTGTATTTATTCATTTGAGAGAGAGAGAGCACAAGCAGGGGAAGAGGAAGAAGGAGAGGGAGAAGCAGACTCTCTGCTGCGCTGGGAGCCCGACATGGGGCTAATCCCAGGACCTGGAGACCATGACCCGAGCCCAAGGCAGACATTTAACCATCTGAGCAACCGAGGCACCCCCAAAACAGGATATATTTAAAAAGACCGTTTACAAAGCTAGCTAGTGGGTAGGGGGATGGGCAAAATAGATAAAGGGGATTAAAAGGTACAAACTTCCAGTTACAAAATAAATCACGGAGATAAAAACTACAGCATAGGAAATATACTCAATAATACTGTAATAATGTTGTATGTTGACAGATGATGACTATACTTATCAAAAAAAAGAACATAATTAAAAGGCACGTGACAAAAAATTAAAAGGCATATGACAAACTAGGTAGGGCAGAAATTGCCAAGATATTTTGTCAATTGAAGAATTGCCATCCTTTATATATAGAGTTATTATGAGTCAATAATAAAAATATAAACATCCTAATGGGAAAAATGAAGGGGAGAAATATAGGGAAATACCTCCCACTTCTACTAGAAGACATTAGCTAAAAAAAAAAAAAAAAAAAAAACTCTCCAGAGAGAAATTTGATAATATATATCAAGAGCTTATAGTTTTTCATCTACTTTGACAGAGGAATTCCACATATAGAAATTTATCCTAGATAAATAATCAGAAGTAGGCTCAAAGACTTTTTAACTTGTATGTTTATAACAGTGTTATTATATACGGTAATGAAGAACTGAAAAACCAAAATGTGCAGAAAAAGAGGAATATTACATAAAATGCAGCCATTTAAATCATACTTTCTAAGAATATTCAGTATCAAGATAAAATGCTTAAAATAGAAATAGTAAAATAAAATATAGGGCAATATTTTGCTATGATTCCAATGTATGGGGAAAATTTTTACTCATATAAATATATATGCATGATAAATAAAATTAAAAAGAATTATATCAGAATTTCACCAATATCTGGCTGAAGAGGTTAGGAGTGATTTTTATTTCCTTCTTTATAGATATATTTATATTTCAGCATTATTACCTAAACATGTATTTTTTTTTTAAAGATTTATTTATTTATTTGACAGAGAGAGACACAGTGAGAGGGAACACAAGCAGGGGAGTGGGAGAGGGAGAAGCAGGCCTCCTGCCGAACAGAGCCCGATGCGGGGCTCGATCCCAGGACCCTGGGATCACGGCCTGAGCCGAAGGCAGACGCTTAATGACTGAGCCACCCAGGCACCCCTAAACACATATTTTTACACCAGAAAAAATGTTTATAAAGTATTAAATACTGAACAAAAATTAATATTGATCAGACTTAGAAATTATTATACCTACATATCTTTGGGAATAATAATTTTCAGCCCTGTGAGCTGTTAAGAAATATTTATTTACTCTTTTCTAACAACTATGGGTTCTGGTCTAGCTAGCTTTGTATATCAGGTTGGTTAATAAAACCAAGAGTTTAGATCCCATTCTAATCAATTTAATAACAACATATGTTCAAGTGCCCCATGCAGGTCAGGCTTTCTTGAAATCACGGTTTTCTGGTAGAAAAGAACAATGAGCAAAACAGACTGGGATAATCTAGTACAAACTGATCACCAATGGAAAAAAAGATGTAAATGAATCTCTTAACACCAGTGAACTAGTCAACAGCATTACTGGGAGGCTGAAAATATTAGATAAGAGTATTAGATATAGGTTGGTACTTTTACCACCATCTTCTTAACTCTGCATTCAAACCTCTAACTTTCTTTTCCAATTTTTTTTTAAAATAACAGCTATGAGTTATTAGGCACTAACCACATACAGGTTCTGTTCTCAGTGCTTTACATATTTATTTCTGTTCTTTGCATCAACTCTGTGATATGTATTATCATCCTCAGAAGGTAATTTTCTCAAAGAATCTACATGAATCTGCCAAAAAGTCTAGTGCAAGTAGGGATTCAATTCTCCATTTCCCCACTAACTGAAATTTGCTTTGATATTCAAACTATCCTCCCACAAAACATACATAACCCAGGCTTTGCGCCTCTGTCCATCCCCTTTCTCCTTGTTCCCCATTTTAAAATCTAACACCTCCTGCAGGATCAACCCCAGGCAACCTTGAAATCCTGGTTACAAGATGCCTTCCCAAAAGCCCTAAGCAGATTAAGGGACAAGTCCCTTTATGCTTCCAAAATAGCTTAACCGTATCTCAACCAGCATACCTAACATTTGGTAATTATTAGCGTTTATTTATGTCATTTTCAAAAGGCCAGTTTTCTCCTGGAAAAGAAGCCATCTAATGCTCCCCTCAGTGACTAGTTTCGGAAGGTAACTTAAGTAAGCCAGATAACTGTGAACGAATTATTTTGAAGTACCTCTTTAGACTGTGTGTTGTCGGGAATTGGATTTTCATATGTAATGAGTGTAATTGATTATAAGAGAGTGCTTCTTTTGAGATGATGTAGTAGCTGCCAGTGCCACTTGCAACGTCTGCCAACAGGGAGAATTTAAATGTTTAAGGCATCTGAATAGACCAGGGGAGGCTACATTTAAAATATAGAAGAGGTATTTGCTCCGTAGCTCAGGGTCCAAGATCTGTCCCAAAATGATAAGGGCCCAATTGTGCCTTAAAAGCGCCATAAATATAAACCCTTGGCCCCACCTGAAATGAGCAGCCACTTGGACTGGATTTTGTGGACAAGCCACAGTGGCTGGCGTTTGAAAAACTGCAACAGTGAGGTAGGTCTCTTCTCCACCACACAAGAAGCAGCCCCTGATGTATGAGGGGCCAACAGAGCCAGAACATGTCCTGCCCAGCCACTCCCACGCTTCTTTCAACTTGCTGTGTGGGCACTGGTAGATGAAAGTGTCGGGGTTGTGTTTGAGGTTAAAACTCTCCTTTCTTGTAATGAGGGCCTGGGGCCCAGGGCCAGTGGGTGATGGCGACAAGCTCAAATCCTTGACTGAACTTCCTTCTTTCCTTGAAGGAAACTCGTGCGAATGCCCCCTGCCCTCAGGAGACAGTGAGCTCTGAGGACCAGATGTCTGTGATTCATCTCTGTACTCTCGGCACGTAGGAGGCATTGGGTAGATGTTAACAAACACTGACTATTGTTGAAGGTTCACCTGCACAAACCCCACTGGGGTCAGCCCCCTCGCTGAGCTCCAAGAGCCATCTATGTTTGCGTCTCTCCCTGGAATCCAGCGCCGCGGCGTCGTACCCTTATCTCAGGTACGCGTTCCTCCCTAGGCTACACACTGAGCATGTAGTACGTAAGGATCGTGTAGTACCCGCTTGAGAAACACGACTATGCGTATGAGCAAACGGATTTCAGCTTTCAAGAAGCACACGGATTTCAGTCCTTTTTATTTATAGTACCAAGAATCATGAATTTTCTCATCTGAATTTTGATATTGGCCTCAGTGAATTTTGCCTGCAAGTTACATTCATCTCAGAAGATCAGCCTGAGTCATGAGTGAAGAGAAGTTGAGAACATGAAAGGGGGCTAAAAATGCATGCAAGGATATTAAAGCTCCTTCTATCCCAACGTAACGGCAGAGGTGGCTATTGGTCAGGCTTTACTTTAGATAAAGGAAGAAATTAAGGCCTCATCATTGTGTCACATGGTAAGAAATGAGAATGACCAGGTGGTCTCGCAGAAACCAAGAAAGAACAACACCCATCCACTGCAAGATCTTTATACCAACAAGGGGAATTTAGTCAGACAGCACAAATGTCATGCTGAAGTGGGGGCTTGCCTCATTCTATTATGCACTGAGTGGTACATACAATGAAGAGCCAAAGATAGTGGATCCTACCAGTTAGCCATTTGAATCCAGATCCTGAGATAGTGCTTCATTTGCAATACCCATAAATCGGCAATGCCTTATTTTCTAAGTGGATTTGGACAGATCTCCTGGAAGATTCCCCAGTAGCATGTTACCTTTGGGCACCTTGGCCCTCCATCTCTCCCGGTTGATGTGCACCACCTCAGTCCAAGTGGCTTTGAAAGTCTTGTAGTCAATGGGGATGACAGAACTGTTGATGGGGGCGCTTCCTTCTGAGCCAGTGCTCTTCACGCCCGATCGCTTTGCATCCGCCGAACTGATGCTGTTCAAACTGGAGGACAAAAAGTCACACCAAAGAGGAAGGTTAATGTTTTAATAATGTATGCCAATGAGCAAGCCCAAGAAAGGAGTGGTTAACACTCCTCAAGTTGTGTTGTGAAATTCCTGGGTCCTGAAGTTTGCAATTCCTATTTTCCATATGTGACAAACGGGAAATTCTGTTTTCAGCAGGAAAAAAAAAACATCAAGGTTTCAGCCTCATGAGTATCACTATTCCCCATATTTCTTCTCTGCTGATTGGTATCCTCTTACTCAATATGACTAGAATTCCCTCACATGAATTCTCTGTCTTCAACTCTCCGAAATTAACTAATTTGAAACTGGGCTTCTACTTGGTTTCCCAGTGCAGCCACCTGCTTCCACACTGACCACTTTCCAAGTTACCCAGCCACTTGTACCTCTTTCTCTCCAGCTCCAAACCCCCCACCCCCCGTACTGGAGTGCCTCTGACCCCAGGATCCCCAAGGCCAAAGTAAGAAGTTTTCCTTATGTTCCCAGGGGAAGCTGAAAAGGCACAGACACCCTAGAGACTGTGGGAAACAGTCATATAAAAAGCATTTTTTAAATGAATATTACTTCAAGTTTTAAACATGGGCAACTTTGCATATATAGGGAGTGTCACCTTCTGGGAAACTTGAACGTATCACACACTTCCAGGTGGCTAGCGCTGTGACCCACATGAATGCAAACCCACTGACAACCACAACCGAGGCCGAATAGATAAGCAGGATATGTTTCAGCCCGGTGCTTGCAGAGCTACGGGGTAGGGGACTCAGGCAGAAGGCTTCTGTCCTCCATGTCAGCAGCCCTCACTGGGTCCATTCACCTTGACCATCCCTGGGACCCCATTGTCCTAATATTTTTCCTATCTTCCCTTCTACTTACTCCTTCTTTTGCTCTTTGCTTATTTTTCCCATTAAATTCCATTTCTCTCCTTTCTCCTGTATAACAAAGCCCCAGGTTCTACATGGACAAGCGGGAAAGGGGCAGCGGGACTAGCAGTCGTACCACTAATAAAGACTAAGTGTTAGTACTTCCTCCGTGCTCGACCCTGTTATAAGGGCTTAATGTAGACTGAATAACTTCTTTAATCTTCCCTCCAACCTAGGAGTATTATAACCCACATGGGGAAACTGAGGCCACTCACCTGAGATGGCATGGCTACCAAGTAATGGGATTGGGATGTTTAACCTGGAATCTGACTCCGGAGCCTGCTACTTATCTATGCTCAATATAATGAAGTTATGTCAGAGGTGATTTAAAGCTTTCGGGTTCTTTTTCCTTCCTCCACTTCATTCTCTTCCTAAACCTAGAAATGAAACTCAGTTTCATTTCTTGTGAGAATTCTGATCAGGGGTACTTTCTTTTTGCAGTCTGGGGAGCAATGACTGCCCGGGGCCAGGAGGTCAAAGTGCTGTGATGGGTGCTGCCATGAGCAAAAGCACCAAAAGAGAGAACGGGGTGGAGGACCAGCCCTGGAAACCCACCAGTCATGGTGTGCATCTTGGTCACTCCCTTCCAGGCCAGCCTGGAGAGCACAGATAGTCCAGCCTCCACTCCTCTGAGAAAAAGAAAGAGGCAGACACACCCTTACAAGAGAGGGAGGGCAAACAGCATTATGAAATACCCCATCTCTCCCAAAGGAACAACTCTGTCCTCACCTGACCCCCATCCTTCGAGTCTCTCCACTGACCTTGAATGCCTCTGTCCTGTCCCGCCACTTTGGGAGGTTTCATCAGTTAAAGGGCTCACAATCTTCTCAGTCATGTCCGTGAGCACAGTGAAGGTGGGCTCCACAATGAAATCAATAAAACCTGAAGAGAGACAGCAACACCTCAGAGGAACTACATGTTAACTGGGCCTTTCCATATTTTCCTATGGAAACTGATGAGTCTTATCTTTCTTTTAAAACTTATCCACAGAGGAGCTCCAGATCAGATAAGGAGAGAGGAGGTTGGTCTTTATTCATTTAACATATTCCTTGAGTTGAATATCATGAGTCAGTTCCATCTCTCCAAATAACTTTCCTATGACTTTCTAGTATCCAGCTCAATCAAGTGATGAAGAAACACAGATTCAACCCCCACTAGGTAACCAATGCTGTGGTTGGTTCTGCACAAGAGACAAAGACGTAAAACACAACCTGCCTACCCTGAAGGCATTTATAAGAGAGATTAACTGAGCATAGAAATGACCCCTAGAGTATATGGAAAGGGCCAAAGGAGAAGCCCAAAGAAGGTCCCTGGGAAGGTGAGGGAGGGAGGATATTTTCCCTCACCCTGAGAGGCCTGTGAACAGCTTTATGGAGGTTGTGATGTTTGAGCTGAGCCCTAAGTCTCTTCACTCCAGGTGGAAGGGGTGGAATAAGCAAAGTGACGAGGATGGGAGAAAATGCAGGATGTGTCTGAGGATTGACTGGGGCTTAAGGATTTTTTCAGAGTTGGAGTGGGAAAGCTTGGGAAGGCAGGTAATCATCAGCTCAGGAAGGGAGGCTCCTAAGGGTCTGGCTAAGGAGTTGGGTGGGACCTAGATGGGTACTAGAAGCCCCTTGAGATGTTTGGGGAGCATCACAGTTAGATTTTTTCAATGTTCTTTGGGAAAGTTAATCTGGCAAGATGGGCATGAAGGGAGAGAGCAGGAGGGGCTGAGGCTGGGAAAATCATTTGAGAAGCTGTTGTGAGAGCTCGAAGGAGAGGTAAGGAGGTGGGATCCAGTGCCAGAGTAAGGTGGGGGTGTCATGGAGGCACAGGTGCAAGCAGCTCGGGGGGGGGTGCTGCCTCTAAGTGGGAATTGTTAGAGACCTCCCCCAGCAAAGCAGAGAACCCAGGGATGATGGGGGAGCTGTGGCTGGGGAAAAGGACGATGGGCTCAGTCTTAGATCTGCTGACTCTGAGGTGCCAGGGACACATCCAGATGGGAAAGGGTGAGCAGAACTGGAAGAAACAGGGTTGGAACCTGGGAGAGGGGTCAGATCTGGAACTGGAACTTTGAGATATCACCATGTTGGGGAGATAGTTGATGTTAGGCTCTAACATCTAACATAGTCACTGTCTCAATGGCCCAAAAATACCCACATGTTCTGCGACACATTAGTAGAAAATATATGATCTGGAACTACTGGTGGTAGTTTATTACACAGCCATGTGAAAGTTGGAAGGAAATGAAACCCTAATCAAAGGAAATATGGTGTTTGGTGCAAATGCTTTTATGGTTTTCATGACTGAGGTGGGCACCCAGCTGATTTCCTTGCCTCTAGTCTTACTCAAAACCCTCCCAGCTACCGATAAGAGAAATCTTTCTAAAACAGTGGTTGACAAACTTTTTCTGTAAAGGGCCAGATAGTGAATATTTTAGGTTCTGTGGGCCAAATCTATGACAACTCCTTAACTCTGTCACTGTAGTGTAAAAGTAGCCATAGACAATATGCAAAGGAATGAGCTTAGCTGTGTTATAATAAAACCACTTATAGGACCAAGTACGCCAGATTTAGCCCATAGGCTATAGTTTGCTGACTCTTATTCTAAAGCATCAATTTATATTTTTAAATCTTACTTAAAATTCTTTAGATATGCCCTGATTTTCTCCTCAGACATGTCACTTACTTCATCCTACTCTCTGCCCACTACTCCAGCCATATGGAGCTGTTTGTAATGCCCTGACCATACTAGGCTGTTTTAAATTTCCCTGCTCAGTATATGCTAATCCCTTATCCGGAATGCCCTTCCACCCACCCATTACACACTTCTAACCAACAACACCATTTGCCTAGATATTACCTACTTATTTCTTAAGCTACAACTCAAATATTACCCTTCAACAAGTCTTTCTGAGTCTCATGGTCCACACACTCTATTCTGTACCCAACTGTGCCACATACAAAACTCTACCTTAGCACTGTAACACTCAAATAGATTTTGTTTTCCTAACATGTTGTCTACTGCCCAATCCTGGTTCAATGTCTTTGGGAGCAGATGCCATATATAATCTGTATTTGTTTTTTTATAACATCTATTTTAGTGCCTAGCAGTGCCTTGCACCTAACAGAAACTCAATATATTATTACGAAAAAAAGGAATGAGTACTCAAAATACAAGTGGAAAAAAAACTCAGTAAATCCTTGTTGAATTTATTTTTTGAATGATTTCAGACTCTTCCAAGTGAAGAGCACTGCTGATATTTAATTTATGTGTGATACTGGTACCCTCTCTCATATCTGAGGATTTTTGTAATGCACATATATTATGGTTATTAGAGTACAAAATTATCTTTTCCAAAAAAAAAAAAAAAGTGCTAAAAGGTTTCTAAAAAGAAGGAAACATTTAAAATGAGCCATTCCTAGAAGTAGGGTCATCCAGGAAATGGGACTATCCTGGAAACAGGGCCAGAGAAATGATGCCAGAGAGACTTCCAGGATTGCATGCAGAATGGAGAGGCTGAAATAGAATGGGCTTCTTGCCACTGATTCTTGTCATTGCACTGGGAAGTTGAGGCCCCTTTTGCTCTTAGTGGGGAATGATAGAGACAGGAGAGCATCACTGTCTAATCTTCCCACAAACCAGCCACATTTCAGGGAGCAGGATGGGGAGAGCAGTTCCATCAACCCAACCAGCCAAAGCCATGAGCACAGCACAGCAGAATGGAGCCATGTTCCCAGCCAAAAGAATCACTGGGAGCATCTGAGCTTACTTCTAGGCACCCCTCTCTGTTTTTTCTTTCCATCCAAAGGGCTGTCAACACATACCCACTTGCGACTGAGCAACCATCGTTGACTTTCGATCACACAGAGGAGAAAAAGGCAGCCCCAGCTCTGCTTCTCTGTCACCCTAGGAAAACAGGAAGTCACAGTAAATTAAGATCAGTAGGCAAAGTTGCCCAGATTTTATTTAGCAACTTCAATTGCCACAAAGGCCACTGGTCTTTATTATAATTATTACGATTACATTATGTAAGAAGTCCTTTTGGGGCCTGCTCCTCTGCATAAAAGATACCAAGAAGCTGAAGCCCTCTGGGGTCCAATCATTCCATCCAACTGCAAAGGCACATGCTGTTGTATAGAAAGCCTCATCAGGTAGCAATAGGTCCCCCGAGGAAAATAAGAAAAGCCATTGCGTCTTGTGGCCTAGAGCCAACACTGCAGTCAGAATTCCTGTGTGTTCTCGAGTTGTCGTGTCGATCTATGGCCTTTCTTGAGCCAGTGAAGCACCCCCACCCCAATTGTGGGCAGTGTCCAAAACACAAATTCAAACTGGGCTGATTTGGATTTATTCTCCCAGTATTGCTACCTAACGCTACACACAACTGGGGTAAGTGCTTCCAGGGTCTTAAGCACAGGGCTCAGTCCATAATGGAAAGTGGACCAAAAAAGAAACAGAGTAAATAACTGCTTGTGTTTCTCAAGTTAGACAATAATAATTCTCCGGTCAATATATTCTCAATCTCACCAAAAAGCATCATTATAACAAGTAAGTACTATGGAGAGTCTAAATCATGAGGGTTGAAAACCTGGACCAAAAGCTCAATACTTTAGTCACACACCTCGAGGAAAGGGAGAATATGGCACCCTTCTCACAGTAGTAAAGTTGTGCTAATTCATTTTACAAAGGATAGAATCTGCTCAGGTTAATGGCTACTGACCTCGGCTTGAATCTGGCCTTTCTCCCTCTAGCTGTGTGATCACAGGAAGTTTATTTTCCCTCTCTACATTTCAGTGTTATGTTCTATAAAGTATGGAATAATAACCCCTATCGTATCAGGTTATGATGAGGATTAAGTGAGAAACATATGTAAATAAATAAAAGAACTATTATTGTTTCTCTAATATTGGGTATCTTAGTATCTCTAATATTTAAGTCAAGATTTGAGAAATGTTTAGTGAATTTGTTATACCAAATACACTCTGATGACAATAAATATTATAAATAAATCAATAGTACATAAAAAGTAATAACAACATTCAAAAACTAGACCGGGTTCAAAAACTAAATGCTTTTTCTTTCTAAGGCATGTTACCAAAGAGAAAAGATGCTGGCTCTCACTCTCTCTCTCTCTCTCTCTCTCTCTCACACACACACACACACACAGAACATCTACTGAAAGGAAGGAAAAGGAATGGGCGTCTGAGGAAGCTGAATGATGGGGTCACAATAGGTGCTGGGGACATCCAAGGGTCTCAGGAACAGTCCTGAAGTGGCTCAGTTCCTTCTGCACACTTTCCTGTTCCCGTGGGACACAACAGCCCCTCCACTGCTGAGTACGCCTTGCTGAGTGCTGCACTATCTCTCAAGTGGCATGATAAAAATAATTTACTCTACTTGGGCAGGAGGAAGAGAAGGAAGAGTACTTATAACATAAACTGTTGTTTTGTCGATGGTTTAGCAGGATAGCTCAGCTAAAGCAAATAAAACCCACTCTTATTCCCTATGAAGCAGGGATAAAAGTTGGTTTTTGTACATTTTAATGGGGTGGTCTAGAAGAAGAGGTGGTGAACACTAACCACTTGACTATTAAGGCATAAGCATTAATTTGGATTGTATTACTAAAAAAGTACAAGGTATTAAATAACTTCTTATCCCACGGACTTGTCCATGGCACATCTACACATCACTTATATCTTTTGGATTTAATTGAGCTGAGTAGACTCAACTATTAAATGCCTATTTCAAAATAGTTGTCATTGAATTTCCTTTGGAGGACAGATACATTTATGAATTGGAAAAAAATGTGCAGAAGGTAAAATGGAAGGATGTAATTCTACAGGTGAATTCAACTTGATTGAAACAATATTATATGACTCTATAACTACTGGCCTGTGTGGAATTATTCATACCCTTTCCTTTTACTGAAGATGTCAATATTTTTAAAAAGGGGCAAAACTCTCAGCACAACAGATTTTTTTTAACTAACTCATTTTTTTTCCAGGACAATGCAGAAAAATAAATAACTATTATTCCTGCCATAGGGGTTAAGACTAATAAAGTCATGTAGTCAATCTGCAAAAGGAGCACAATGCATTTTGTTGAATGAATGAAGAGATGAATTTGATTAGAAACACTCAAGTTCTTCGGTTACGTGGACATTTATGACAGGCAAGCTGGGGGAGCAATTAGGCATTAGCTGTTCATAAAGCCTCCCTCCTTTTCCTTCTCTATTTCCTGTCCACACAGCTACACTACATTTCCCAGGATATCTGCCAGTTAGTGCTAGATAATAAAACAAGAGGAGAGGGGATGTATCTCCACCACACTTCTGGCATATAAAATCTCCTATGCCTACTTCTCCACGTTCTTCCCTTTTTTGCTGGCTTGATGTAGACAAGCAACATGGAAGCCATGTAGAGTCTAGGTCTAAAATCACTGCTGATTGTAAACTATCTGCCAATCAATAAACACTTGTCCTGTGCTTTACATGAGTGGGTAATAAACTTCCATTTTATGTGTGTCATTATTCATTTTGGGGTTTGTTATAGCAGCTATATGTAAGCAACAAGCCAATCAAGAAAAACAAAGATTATTTCCATATTGTAAGGTCACAGGGCAGGTGACATCTCAAGTGAGTCTTCTCAGGTAGAATGAAGAAAAAGTATTTGATTGGAGAGGGTAACCAAAGCATCATGCAAAAAAAAAAAAAAAATCACAGCAATGTACACTCTTCTTTCCCAGGGGAAGAAGTTACAAATAGGAAGTATAAGAAAATTATTGTGATTTTGGATTTAAGATAATATAGTGAAGACATCTGTGTCTTCTCAGAAATTATCCTCTCAAAACAGGAGAGCAAGAAACAGAAACACAAATGCTAGGAAAAATCTGTAATCTCAAATCAAACTAGATGAGGAACGGCTGCCAAATGTGAATATCAGAGAGAGGTGAGGTAAGAGCCCCAGAGAAGAGGCCTATGGCTCCAGATCTCAGATAAAACTTGAAAAGCATAGTTCTCCTGGTTCTCTCTGGTGTGAGGAGCTACCCTGGGCCCTATTTAGTCCCTAGGAATAGTAGAAAAGGAGAAGTTGAATGAGGAAACACATAGGCATGGCAAGAGGATGATGGATGGCAGAGTCTGAATTGTGAGCAGCCCTACAACTGCTGCCCACTGCTGTCTGGGAAGAAATAAAGATTAACACACACACACACACACACACACACACTCCACGTCATAGAAGCCTCCATAATAAACCATGAAGAATCTCGGCTAGTTTAGAATATTGCTGTTCTGTTTCTCCTTGGCACATACCTCCTGCAAATAGTTTAAAAATAATGCATTTCATTCAACAATAGTAAATAATAGTAATAATAAAATGAAGAAGGAGGAGGAGAAAAAGGAGAAGGATGAGGAGGAGGAAGAAGAAGCAGCACTACCATCACCACCAACAAAAAAACCTGTGAAAACATGTATCAAATGAAAAAGGAAAAAAAGGAATAAAGGAAGAAACAAACAAAAAAACAGGAAACACCAGAAAAAACAGTGCCACCAAGTGATGACCAAACATATTGTCATGAACAGAAAGAAATTCCTGAAATTATCAAGAAAAGGGCTCAGGGAAATAGGAGCTATCAGAGCTCAGGAAAGATATGGAAGAGAAAAACAGAATGATTGCATAAATGAACACTGCACTGGAAGCGGCACAAACAAGAGTTGTTCTTGATGAAAACACATTAAGGGGCATGGAGGTCAGGAATGTAAAAAGCAGGCCAAACAAAGACCACTGATCAAAGAGTTAATGAAGACTTAAAGGAAAAATGTAGACATGGAAGAGAAACAAAAGAGAGTCAACGTATGAATAACTGTTTTCCCTAAAGAAGAGAACTTAACAAATGGAAAAGGAAAGCATTCAAAGATGTAATCAAGGTAACTTGAATCTATAGAAGAAAAGAACAAGCCAGTTCCCAAGAAAAGCTATTAAAGAAGAGTCATTATTGAAATATACCCTAGTAATGTCAGTGGGCTTCAAAGATAAAGAAATAATCCTTTAGGGCACATAAGCATAAAGATATATCACCTAGACATGAAAATAATTACAGCAGGGCCTCCAACCTCTCCATAGCAATATTCACAGGTAGAAGACATTTGAGTGAAATATAAAAAAGGCCTCAGGGAGAGAAAGTTTGATCAAAAAAATGTCTTACCCAAGCAAACTATGGCCCAAGTATAACAGCAGTAGAAATATGGGCAAGTATACAAAAATGTGGTTTCATTAGCTCTTCTAGAAGAAACCACCTGAGGAACAACGTTGGCCAACCAATGGATGATCAACCAGGGCCAAAGTACCAACACTGAGTAGAATCAAGACAAGAACAACTAGAAAATTATGCTCTTGCTGGTTTTCTACCTTTCTGAGTCACATTGTTTAGGGTGTATCTTTTGTAAGCAGCATGTAGTACATGCCATAGAAGGCTCATTTAAAAAATCAGGACAACTTAGAAATAATATAGCCAACAAATAGTAACAAGGAGTTAGTTATGTTATGGAAAGGAAAATGAGGAATGTTATTGGGAGGTAATAAATAAACACCGGCTTTCTTACCTGTTGGAGATAAGAATATATCATTTAAACCTGATACATTAAAAATAGAGCTATATTTAAATAATAAAGAACAGACTACAAGAATTAAACAAGTTAATAAAACCTACTAAAATCAGGTGCTGGGGAAGAGGAAGTAGAAGTTTACTACTTTTTATAACAAGGAGGCAATAGATACTATCTAAATAAATAGAGGATGTAAAATTTTTATTATCAAGTTAGCCCCTGGAAGAACTAAAAACATAATATAAAACTTCCAAGTCATCAGAAGAAATAAATATAGAACAAAGCAGATGGCACAGTCACTATAATGAACTATTTATGAAGAAGCTGTAAAAAGAGAAAGCATAATATAAAATATGATGGTACCTAAGATCAAATATTCCTATCATTTCAATAGATACGAATATAGCTGATTTCAAATAATAAGAGAAAAGAATCTTAGATGGCCTCATAAAAAACCTCAATTATATACAGTGTTTAAAAGGCACACCCAAACAAAAGTATCTCTGAAAGGCTAAAGGTAAAAACCTGTGCAAAGACAAGGCTCATATCCTTAAAATGAGTCAAATTTGAATTCTAGGTAAAAGCATTAGATGAGGCAAAGAAGCAGGCTTTATAATGATAAAGGTACAATAAATTATGACAATCTAATAGTTATGAATATCCAAGAACCAAATAACATAGAATCAACATTCACACTACGTAGAAAGAAAAAAAAACTAGAAACATCTGTCATCCCACAATAGATGAAATTTTTTAAATGATATATAAAATACCTAAATGACATAATTCATAAGGTAGATACATGGGGTATTGTTTGAATTCTATACCCTGCTAGTAGAAAATAAATCTACTTTTAAAGAGCAGTGAACATTCACAAAACTGATTATATAGTAGGTGACAAATGATTCACAATAAAATCCAAACAATGAAAAAATTCTTTGATCAAATTTCAATAAGCCACAAATTAATTACAAACTAGAAAGCAAAAGAGCCCACCATTGGAAAATTTTATAAATAAACACCTCTATCTGAACCAACTCTTGGGTAAAAGAAAAATCTACACCAAAATTACAGAATATTTAGAAAGGAATGATTGTGAAAATACTGCATCTCAGAATCTATGAGATTCATAAGAAAAAGACAAACCCCTAGCCTTATATTTTCTAATACTAAACAGGCAGAATGAAATAAGTGAATTGAGCATCCAACTCAGGGAGTTAGCAAAAGAACAAAATAAACTCAAGCAGAAGAAATGAATTAGTAAAAATGAAAACTTCAATTAAGGTATTATAAAATAAAATAGAAACAAAATAATCAAATGATTAGCCAATTTCATAGAAAAGCAAGGGGAAAAACACTAATACATGAAATGAGAATTAGAAATGGGGAAATAACCACAGACACAGAAGATATTAAAAGAATTGTAGGGGACGTTTGCAAAATATAAAAATAAACAGCAATATAAAGGAAATGAACCTCAAGACTTATATAGCATGTATTTACCAAAGAGGCAAACTTATACTTCTTTAAAGTCAGTATTTCATTGAGAAGCACCCCAAAGCCACAGCTTGGATTTTGTAAAATATGGTTATAATACTGAAGATGTAACTTACTTTTTTAGCAAAGTATGGAAGGTCTGGTCTATCGGCACTGAGGCTATGCCCTTATTTTGAATTACAACCCAGCTTCCAAATGTAATACTTTCAAAGGCTCTATAGTCCCATTGAGCTTTCCCATTTGAACTGTCTGATTTAAAATCTATAGTTAAGCGCTGAGGCAACGTTTCTCCTACATGGGTTACTTACAATGGCTTATGGCATCTGGGTTAAAATATTAAGTCAATAAAAATAATTTACTGAATCATAATTACTAAAAAATAGTTCCAGTCCAGTGAGCTAACATTCCATTCCCAATAGGCAAGAAATTCAATAAGGTTATTTTCACATTGTCTCTAGCACCTTTTCATTCAATTCAAGCATATGTGTATACAAACAAGGTTTTCTTTATGGGAAAAAATGTGCACATATTTAAGATATTTCTCATATCTACTCACAATTAAAAGAAGGAATCACTTCAATACCTCACACTTACATGAGTTAGCTATCACCTACCTTTGGCTGTAGATTAAATACTCCCAGCCATAGGGGGTGTTATTGCTCAAGCAATATTAAAGAAAGCATATGATAATGGGGAGTGGTTATTTACAGAAAATCCTCTCACTAATATTAACAGAATAGCTTCCGGAAAAATGGCAGAGTCATTCTTGTATATACAAGGCCCACCTGTCCAGCTCTAGTTCCTCACACACCACTGGGTTCTCCTTGAGAACAAGTCTGAGACCAAGCAATGACTTTGCAAGGGGAAACAGCCATATGCAGAATAGGGTACCTGATGGTATATTCACATAACAGCTTAGGGGAGCATGTGTGTGTGCAGGTGTTGATGTGCACCCCTGGACAGTATGAAGGATTAAGTGTAGAACATTTAATGCCAGAAGGACCCTAAGGAAACATCTGGCCCAACCTTCCCCTAAATCCCACCCACTCCACCTCCTAAAACACAAGTCGCAGATAAGACCATTGGGAACTAGAAGCAGGATTTGATTAGTCCCATGAACCAGTTGGAATAAAAACTCTAATAAAGGGTCTTCTGGACTTTGTTGAATATGCTGTTGACTCTGGTCCCACCTCATCACTAGATATTGTGTACAGTTTCAGAAGAAAAAACACACACATACAGACGCCTTCTACAATTTTTCCATTCAAACCAGAATCACAGAATAAGAGTAATCATAGAGGAGCAATTTGCTTCCAAAAATCAAGTAACCACTGAAAGAGCCTATCTCTTGTCAGTTTAGGGGACAAAGTTGAGACTGGCGTCATGAGTAGTATTCTGTGCAGTCTCAGAGGTCTCCCAGTCCATGACGTGAACCACCCTTCTTGAAGTAACCAGAGGTAACTGAATTAACTGTACTGATGTGAGTTGGCTATAATTTAGGCCCCACAGTCTGCATGTCATCTTGCCTTCAATCTCAGGACCTCATGTCTTGAAGCAGTTGTTTTAATGGCAGCTCTTCTTGAGAAGACATCAGTTTTGATACTATGTATTAATTTTCCGATTTCTCTACTTCTGTGTACCTTTTTTTAAATTTAATTTTCAAGCACTGCCTACTCACTAAAGACTCTGGCTACCCTTGTAGAAAACACAACCCTGTGTCTTAGGATGTAGTATGTTTAAATATAATTGAAACAATAGGTTCTAGTGATTTCCTGACCACAAATTGCCACACCTCACTTTGGAATTTGACAACATGGCTTATCTGCTCAAAAGAAACAACCCAATCTACTGTAACACATCATTATGAGTTAAAGATTAGCATCTTAATCCCACACAATGATGTAAAAGCAACCACAATTTGGTCAACCCATTAGAATGAGGAGTAAAAGGGAAAGTATCCAGATGATATTTTGACAAAAAACTGACAAAAAGGATTTATTTTTTCCAAACAGAAATGCATAGGACAGAAATACCATGATGTTCTGAGAACCAAAATTTAGGTAAGAGTCAAACATCACATAAGCAAGAGGCCAAGAAATTTTAAAAAAAAGAAAAAAAAAGCTATGAACCCTTCCTCCCCAAAGAAAATTATTGTAATGCCAATTGTCTTATTATAGCATTGCTGAAATATAAAACTCAGAAACTATCTAGTGCTGACGGCCCTGAGGAGTAGCACAACAAGATACCTGTCTGAAGAATTCCTCCAGGAGTGACATTGTCCAGCGATGATGGAGCTCCCATGCTTTTGCAGGATGGCTAATGTCCGCCGTGTGCAACATCAGGGATAATGCTTTCGGCTTTTCAATTCTATAAACCCAAAGGACCCAAACATGTGATGACCAAACTTTCAGAACCTCAATGAGAGTTTGTAACAATCATTAATTTCTTCATCTCTTCCATTCTCCCATCTCAAACCCCATGTCAGCTGAACTGGGGGGAAAGCATCATTTCATCCTACAACTGGGATATTCATCAGCTTAGTCTCCATGCTTATTGAACTGGACACCTCATAAACAGACTCCAAATGACTTCTGGAATGACTGCATCATTCAAAAAGACAACAAGAATCTAAGAGTCACTCACTGACTTTTGTTGCCCCTGTACTGAGTGAATCTTTGATTACTTAGTTTCCCACAAAGAGTTCTTTTAAATTCTTAACTGGGGGCAAATTGTTACTGGCCCTATTATTTATTTCAACCCTGATGAAAATCTGTCTGTGATATGTACACCTGCCATGCTCTCTCCTCCACCAGCCCCACTTCATGAGACCATTCAGTGAAGCTCTCCGAAGAAGGTGCAACAACATGCACAAGTACCAGTTCAAACACCTATAAAAACACATGATGTCACAGGTCCACTCACGCTTCTGGCTGTTGCAGAGCAGTCTTCATTGCTTTGATTTGTTGGAAATGACAGGACATGTCCGTGGCCATCACCATCTCAATTACCAAGGTCCGAAACTCCCTTTCAGGGACACCCCGTGGAGAGAGAAGCATGGAAGTAAAAAATGGAAAGTAAAAATTCGCTTATATTCTTTGCCACTTCTAAGCAAAATCGGTTAATTAGTGGTGACATTTCTAATCAACTTGAGCTTTTTAGGTGGGCTTTTTTTTTATGAGGAATAAGTGAAGGTTAAGGATTAAGGAAATCATTAATTAGGAATATGACATGTGGAATGTACATTATCACTCAGAATGGCTTATTTCTCTGAATCTTTACATAATGGCTAGCACAAAGATAGTCAATGAACAGCTGATCATTTAATTAAAATATAAGTACTATTTGCAATGCAGTAGATTCAGAACTTTGTAAGGATTTAAATGGTTTTGCCTGTAATTTTCGAAACACCTTGATCTGTATTTATAGCTACAAAGACTTGCAGGCTTGCTATATACATCACAATGTGTGTTAAGCATTTTAAATGGATTATATCATTTATTATAACATTGACCAAACCACGAGGTAAATTTTATTATCTATTTTCTAGAAATTAAATTTTACAACAGTGTGAAGGGGTTAAGTAACTTCCTAAATGCCATACAACTAGTAATTGTGTCCATATTCAAACTCAGGTGTGCCAAAAGTCATTCAAAAACACACAATGTCTAATTTAGGCAACAGAATTAGAAATAATTTTTGAGTGTCAAAATAATTTCCTTAGCGCAGTTTTGAAAGATTTTCAAAAGAAGTTCAAATCAAATGGAAGGCAAAAAATGAATGTTAAAAGAGAAAAACTCAGATTTAAGAAGCTAAGACAAGAGCAACACAAGTTTCCTAAGGTAACAAGCAGCAAGTATTTCCAAAGTGCCTATAATATATTCGAATATTTGTGTTAAAAAAAAAAGAGAGAAAGAGAGAGAGAAGGCAGGGAAGAGAGAGAAAAGGGAGAGAACGAGTTGGGAGGAGAGAGGGAAGGAGACGGGGATGAAGAGAAAGGAGGTGAGAGAAAGGGTGCCATAAACAGTTCAAGTGGTATTATTTCTCCAAAAGCGGCATACTTCATCTCTCCTCATGGTTCCTTTCCTAGGCTCCAAATCTCTCTCCTGTCTCATCCTTACCTCCAGTCATCCTTTGAGAGGTTGATCAAAATATTCATTTCCTCATCTTCTTGCAGAAGGCGATAAGCTGCACTTAAATGGTGATTTTCTAATACAGACTTATCGTTGTACAGAATAGCAGGGTCAGACCTGAACAGAAAGCCAAGCATAATAGTTTAGGATGTTAAACGGTTGAGATTTTTCAGGTGACTCTCTCAAGCTAGAATACACCATCTTTTTCCCTATGTTCAACAATTATCTTTGCCCCCATATGCCACTTATGTCAACCAATAAGCTAAAACCAACACTACAAATTATCGGTAGATATATGTAGGGTAGTTTAATGTCAATATGTTAACATGAAATATGTGATATCCAACCTGAGAACTCTCTGAAAGCTGTTCCATAACCAGATGTCAATGATTTCTACTAGTAGCATAGGGGATTTCATAAAACATGGGTCAACTCAAACTTCCTTGTATTTTCTGGAATGCCTTTAAGTTTTTTAAAAATTTTATTCAATGAGAGAATTTATTTATTATCGTTACAATTCTCTGAACACATACCACCTGGTAGGTACAGTTTGCCAAGTTCCTCTGGTAGTACCTTGACCTTAACATTTTGCCATGTGGAGGCCATATGTGTAAGATTGAGGGTGAAGAATATAAGGATTATAGGACAGTTGCTAATCACTTCCTCACAGACCACTGCACCAAACACAGAGCTGTACACTATTTCAATATCTTCAATTTAATGAAAACTTAGATGATTACAGCTTATTTGTTTCTCATCAAGGAAGCTGAGTCTCAGTGATGTAAAATGACTTCACAGAGCCCCACAGTGCGTACGTGGCAGGGTTGGGATGAAGGAAGGTCTTCTGACAGTTCGGCCACTGGTCCCCACCGTAACTTGTGCCTGTCATTGGCCAATCTTTGGGATATACCTAGCATACCTTTAAAATGTTAGGCTTAACATACCATCAAAGGACAAAGAACCTGGTTACGGATTTAGTTTTCTGTATAGGGCTCACACGGGCTGAGATGCTTTGAATAAAGTTCTATTAAAGAAGACCAATGCTTAAATTTTATTCCAAAGCAAGCGTAACTGAATCCACTGGAATTTCCTCACTCCTATGGAGATAACACAAAGCATGCAAACCCTGTGGTAAAATATCTGATCGCGTATCTGTTAAGTCAGGCTCCAACTGATGTATATTTTGTGACATTAAGCTCTTTTCCAGCTGCTGTAATTAAGCCATTTCCTCTGAGTTGAGATGGGTTTTGATATTGGTCTCCAGCAAAGACCCATGTACAGTTGCTCCACCCACCTCTCTTCCTTCAGCAGGTGCTATTCACCACAGCCTCTGTCCTCAGAGCAAAGATTCCACTCACAGATATCCACTAAACAGAGCTGCTCTGTGGAATTCCCTGTATTTAAAGCCCTTGCAACAGAACCACAAAAGGCGGCTTCCCAGCAGCTGAGGCTCTTCTGTGTGAGGAAGCGGGAGGTAGACAATGAAGCTGGCGGCTTACATCCTTTTGTCTGCTGCCATGCTATTGAAATTCCCCTTCTGAACAGAGATCAGACAATACTGTCTTCTTTTGTGTACCCCATAATTAAGTGTTGGGTTCATTAAATACATGTAGATTGATTTAATGAACACAAACCTATCTGGCGTGTGCACCTGCTTTTTTCAAATGAAACCGCAAGTATTTATTTAAATTCTCATCTCTCCCTGCTACATTCTTCCTCTTAGCCATGCCATCTTTCCCCAAATTCTAACTTCTTTTGATTACTACGTCAAGGCCCAATTAACCCTACTATCAGAGTCTCTCCAGTTTCATAGAATTGTCTTAAGAGGAGGTAAGTTCTTAGGCTAGGACAGGACAAAGTTTCATCCTAAATGGAAAAGACAAGTGACTGGTACTGCTTGCCTGGAATTCTGTGCTGAGAGGAACACTAAAGATAAATACGAAGCTTGGTTTAAAGAAAATTGATTAGCGATGTCTGTTATAGTCAAGAGGTTCAGAGTTGGGCACTTGGACCCATACTTAATTCCCCCCACAGAGATCTGTGTTTACCTCTGAAGTTCATCATAGTGGGTACAAAGATTATCTGTGGTGAAGGCAGTCTGCATGAGACAACCCAGCTCCCCAAGCCCTCTGCCAGGGAGCGATGCAAGCACCAAAAAAGAGCAGGGATGAAATCAGGAAGGATGAGAAGAGTGTCCCCAGAATCCCAGAGGTCACAGGGCAAGAAGGCTCAGGTATTGTACATGTGGACAGAAACATCCCAATCCTGGCCCATCCTCACTGATTCAGTCTACATGGCATCTGCACCTTTTTGCCAACTGTTCTACCACCTAGTAGAAATAGAGAGAGTATGCACAATACATATATAAGGAAACAAATAGCTAGCATTCGAATAGAGAAGAAAAGGATATCCATATTTGATGTGAATAACATATGAGCATTGGGAGCAGATGACTTCTCAAACTCTAAATCTTGACTGAAGCTGACCAGGTTGATGTCTTGTTGAAAAGTTCATTTCTTCAGAAACGCAAAATAGAGTAAACCATGCAAAAGAAAGGTGACTGATACCTTTCTGACTTCTTAAACTCTACCCCTACCCCCTCTTGCCTCCTCGCAAACATCCAGCATCCTCACCGTGTCTGAATGTGGAAATTGTTGGTGGTTCCGGTGTGCTCATAGTCGTGGATGGCAGCTGAGAAGATGATAGCAAAGATCTCCAGCTCTGTCAGCCAGTTCTGAAAGGGAGATTGCAGGGCAATCAGATAATCTGTCTCTTTCTCAGACAAAGTCTTGTTTGCTGAACACACCCGCGTCGCTGCCTTTCCACCCTGTAGCTGGCAAGCTATTGCCAAACACATGTTTTCTGACAGACGGAATTTTCTTCCCCCTATGAGGAGACCGGGGGATATGGTATTTGGAAGTAGCTTGCCCAGCAAGGTTGAGAAAGCTAACTAGTAGTTTTATTATTTTTTTTCAAGGAAGCAAAAATCAAGGAACATGAAGACTTTAAAAACCCTCATTGTATTCTTTCCCAAATTCCAAGTCAAGTTCTTAGGTAGACATAGAAAAAAATATATATTAAAAATTTTAACACAATACCAGAACTAAAAGTAACAGAAAATCTAATGTCTACCTACTAGAAAGTGGGTATTTGTAGACAGAAGGAAAGATAACACCTGGCCTTCTGCCTTATGCATGCTGATGTTTGAAGAGACCCCCCACCCCCAACCATGCCACCAAAATTGGCTGTAGTCCAAGGTTCTCAAACTGTGTTCCCTGGACCCTCAGAGGTAGCATCACCTGGCAGCTTATATTACACAAGTTCTTGATATTTTCCATACATATATATATTTTTTCATTTTGGCAATGTCTTTCAATTCTTCCCCAGTACCCTGTCCCCATCCATCAGCCTCAACTCCCTCTACCTACCCACCCTCCCCCCCCACCACACCACCAACATAGCTCTTTCTCCAAACTTACGTGAAGTTAACTTAACATTTTAAAATAAGATTAAAAGGCTATCTTGGAGCCTGTCGAGCCCTGCTTGGAACAGAACTTCTAAAATGACAAATATGTCTGGAACACTGTAGTCTGAGGCTATTTCTGTTGGCTCTAAGTAAGGTCTCTGGAAGTGTTTATACTCGAGATGAAACCGAATTCCATCTAGGCAAGAGAGTACCCATGTGTACAAAGGAAAAGATGATTCCTGGTGGCGAACCCAACAAAACCAGAGTAGTCTGAGGAAAGGTAACTCATGCTCATGGAAACAGTGACATGATACATGCCAAATTCCAAAGCTACCTTCCTGCTAAGGCCTTTGGACACAGAACCATGTTATGTTGTACCCCCTCAAGGATTTAAACGAGGGGGGTGCGGGGGGGAGGAGAGGGGCAGAGGGAGAGGGAGATGCAGGTTCCCCACTGAGCAGGGAGCCCAGGACCCAGAGATCATGACCTCAGCTGAAGGCAGATGCTTAACCGACTGAGTCACCCAGGTGCCCCGCAAAGCTTCATATTTTAATATGGTCCAGATTTTCTTGCCTTTTCCAAGTTAATTACTGTGAACCCAGAAGATTTTATGACAACCCATAAGAAATAAGAAATTAAGTCCCACATGAATTTTATTCCAGATTTATCGAACTGAGACAAGGCACAAGCCACAGATCCTGTCCGTATTTCCTATCTACAAAAAATGAGTGTCACAACTAATTCAATGACAGGGACAACTGGTAGTGGTGGACTTCAGGAAGCAAGCCCAGTGTGCACGGGCATAGGGGCAAACGGGGGTCAGTGGACACGTGAAGGAAAACGACATGGGCAAAACTGCTCGAGGGGACATTATTCTCAAGTTGTGGGTTTTGTATGTGAATGACAGTTTCTTTAGTAATGTTTCCACCCCTGTATTAGTTTTCTATTGCTACCTTAAATTACCACAAACTTAAGGCTCAAAGAACATCTCCCATTTATTGGCACAAGGTTCTGGAGGTCAGAAGGCAGCACAGTGTGGCTGGATTTTTCCGGTGAGGATCTCACACGGCTGAAATCAAGGCGTTGGCCGGGCTGTGTTCTTTTCTGGAAGCTCTGTGGAAAAATCTGTTTCCAGGTACATTCAAGGCATTGGCAAAAATCATTTCCTACTCAGACTTTCCACTTGGCTCCCTCCATCTTCAAGCTAGCAAGAGCCAGTTGAGTCCTCACAGCTCCTCGTCACGCCTCTTGACTTGCAAGGACCCACAAGATTACATTGGGCCCACCTGGGGAATTGAGGCTCGTCTCCCTATTTTATGGTCCTCTGATTAGTGACCTTCATTGTATTAGAGTTTTGCCATCTAATGTAACATTAGTAAGTGTTATGACAGAGGGCAAAAGTCATGGGGGCCAAAATTCTACTGACCACAAACACTAATAAAATTATTTAGCACTCTTTAGCCATTTAGTGTTTCCTGTATAAATATGATGATGGCATATATGATCAAAAGAACAAGATACACAGCCTCTCCCCTTTAAAAAAAAAAAAAATAAGCAAGAGGAAAATTAATGGCACTTGCCTGACAAAGCAATGAAAGGGGCCAAGGGGATGGCTTTGGAGTGTGGAATCCTTTGACCTAAATCAAAATTTGACTGGAGCTCAAAGTCTGATTCATATTTATTCAATCAACAACTTTTTAGTCTAATCCTGTTCAGGGATTTTTCCCTTAAAAGTGGGCAAAATAATTCTGAAAGGATTCAAGCATTTTCTTGGCGTCTAAGTAAAGCAATAATGAGTAATATAAACAGATTACAATGAGTAATACTGTTGATGTTGAAGCCCAGACATCACTTTATCAATGGGATGTTTTGATTCCCCATGTGTCTTACAGTTTATAAAACTGAAATGATTTAAAGCATTTCCCCCTCTTGGTTTGTAATGAAAGGTTAGAGTAACAATATGTTCTCCATTCATCAGAATGCTCCCCACCGTTTCTGTAAGCTTGCAATGAAAGAAGTTTGTTTTGAGCTGCATTTCCAAGAGAGAGTGGGCGGGAAGTAGTTTCTATATTTAAGAATGATTCTGAATATGGCCTGAATTGATAATGAAAATTCAACGGCAAATGAGCTCATTTAAGAACAGCATGCAGTACATCATGATCATTGGTTGCTGTAACATTCACGTTAATGATAACTTGCATTAGCATAAATACTTGGGAGTTTTTCTTGAGGGCTAAAAAAGCTGTGTATGATTTACCTTTATGTCTCCATAGTATACTGTACACAGCAGGTACTGACTAAATATATGTTGAAATAGGTGAGTCCAAAGTACATTTGCCATCTATGTTGATCCTCACCAGGATACTTTCAAGTATCACATGAGGATACTGAAGTGCAAGAATATCAGGGGCTCTTTTTTTTTTTTTTTTTTTTTTTTTACCACAGGCATTGTAGAAATATGGCTAAATATTTAAATGCGTGGCATTAGAAGTCAGTCCTGGGACCGAATCATAGCTCTGCTCCTCTATTTGTTTGCTCGGCTGCTATAACAAAATGCCACCAACTAGGCGGCTTAAACCACAGAATTTTATTTTCTCACAGTGTGGAGGCTAGAAGTCCAAGATCAAAGTATTGGCAGGGTCGGTTTGCAGTGAGTGTCCTCTTCCCAGGTTGCAGATGGTCCTCTTTGTGCCATGTCCTCACGTGGTCTTTCCTCTGTGCATGCGCATGTCTGCAATCTTAATCTCCTCTTTGTAGAAGGACAATAGTCATACTGGATCAGGGCCACGTGACCTAAATTACCTCTTTAAAGACCCTATCTCCAAATACAGTCACATTCTGAGGCACTGGAGATTAGGACTTTCAACAATATAATCTGGGGGTGGGGGAGGGGGAAGACAAAATTCCGCCTATGACAGAGACTTTATAACAGGGCAATCTTAACTCTCTGAATGGGTTTCCTCCTATTTTTCTCCTGAATTTCTGTCATTTTCTTGTTGATTCCTTTATATCATCTGGATCTTAATCCCATATTTTCCTCAAGTACTTACATCATTATGATGATTCTTTTTATCCTACAGGTTTTAATTTTCTTACACTCAGTTTAATCAATATTTTTATATAACTTTTGTGTTTTGAGGCTTATAGAAGAAAGAATTTCCTGTTTCAAGGAAATAAACATATTCTCATATGATCAAATTTTTTGTATTCAAATCTTTAATTCATTGGTCCAATATTAGGTGATCGATTTAAAGTAGAACAAAAACATTCTTTTCTTTCCCTAAATGAACCATAGTTCCCAAAACATTTTTTGACCTGAGTCATTTTCCCTGTTGTTGTCTATAGATGTGTTCTTACCTTCTCACCTGAATTCTTTCTTCATTATACTCTTGTCAGTGGTCCATCCTCACCAAAGCACTGAGACCACTCATGTCAAGGCCACTAATGACTTCCATGTTGCCAAAGGCAGTGGTCACTTGTCTATCCTCATCCTATTTGACATTTTGGCATGTCCCATACAATTCACTATTCTCTTTTGAAGCACTTACTTTCCTTGGCTTCCATGCCCACACTGTTGGTTTTTATTCCAATGTCACTGACCACTCCATTTTAGTTACTACTGTTGGCTCTAATTCTTTACCTTCATTTTAAACTTTAGGCTGTTCCAGGACTCACTTCAGAGCCCTTACTACTTCTCTATTCACACTCGCTCTTCAGATGATCTCAACTAATTCCATGTCTTTCTATAATATTGATATGCCCAAGATTGCCTCATCTACATGTCCACCCCGACCTCTCCCCAGAACTCTCGATTCCATTCATTCTCTTCCCGCTTGACACTTCCACAATGATGTCTAATAAGGACCTGAAACTCAACATGTCTAAATCAAAACTGTGCTCAATAAATATTTGGGCTTAGTTTTTGAAACTTGACTCAACTTCATTCATATATTTGGTGATTTTTGCACAAATACCACCCTGTCTTTATTACTACAGCTTCAGTAGGTATTTTAACACCTAGTAGAATAAGAACTATAACATGGCATACATTGTCTTTTTCAAAACTCTTTTTTCTAAAGTTGTGAAATATCTATTTTCCATATATTTCAGACTCAGCTTATCATGTTTCATTATTCTTTATTGGTATTGCTTTGAATTTATAGATCAGTTTGAAGAAAATTGACATCTATATAACACTGAAGCTTTGCATTAAAAACATAATGTATTTCCTTTCTTATTTAAACATTGTTTTTCTGCTCTTTAATTTAGTTTTACGGTTTCCTTTTTATCAGTTTTGAAGTTCTTCATTAGTAACTTATCAATTTTTTAAAAAAAAACTCTCTGGGATGTATGTTCCTCTATTATACTCGTTAATTTCCAATGTTTAAGACAGCTATTTTTTAAAAGATTTTATTTATTTATTTATTTGAGAGAGAGAGAATTAGTGGGGGGGGGGGGGCAGAGGGAGAAGCAGCTCTCTGCTGAGCAAGGAGCCCAGTGTGGGACTTGATCCCAGGACCCTGGGATCATGACCTGAGCCGAAGGCAGACGCTTAACCGACTGAGCCACCCTGGTGCCCTAGGACAGTTATTTTTTTCTACCTCTGATTGAGGCCTTTTATTTGACCTAATAATTTGTAGTTGGATTTTCTTGATCTTTTAAAAGAGATGGTCAAATTATTTTCACAGGATACTTCTTCAACTTTTTTAGATTCTACATTGCATTGGCTGAGACCTCCAGAAAAATGCTCAGTAGCAACATTAGTGTGGCCATCCCTGTTTTGCTCCATGTTTTCAAGGAACCACCATTAACTAAGTCTGCTCTATGCTTCTGACAGAAATCTTTTATCACATTAAACAGGTCCCCTTGATAGTGTTTCTACAATTTAAAAAATTATAGCTTTTTAAAATAATATTTTTAAGAACCAGCTTTACAATAAAGAAGAACTGAAATTGTTGAGAGGTTCTGAGAAAATCCAGCAAAGTTTTACTAACAATTTCTAACTGTTGCGCTTCCTTCATGGGGCAGACAGAGCACTTCATATTTTTGATAGTTTATTCCTAACCACCACAGTATTTCTATAAGATAGAATATTTTTCACCATTTTAAAAATGAGGAAATCCTGACTCAGAGATTTAAGCAATTTATCATAGGTCACTAAATCTAATAAGTAATTACTCAAGGATTTATATCCCACTATATCTAGCTCCAAAGCCCACACTCCTCCCACTGTATTCCATTTTTAATTCAGTGAGATATTAGACCAAGCCTTTCAACATGCCCTAGAGGAAAAAATAACAAATGTGTTGAGTTTATGGGCTAATTAATAACCATAGCCAAACAATGTCTACCTTGATGTCGACTCTGAAGATTTCAAAGGAAAAAGTCATAGAGACCTAACATAGAGAACTAGCTGTTCGTCACTAATAGCTGTATCTTGTAAAATTAACAGCTTTCATCAAGGCAAAGAGGGCAAAGGCAGAGATAACCAAGTTAAACAGGCCAGTTCATTCAATGGATTACAGAACAGGGATTCAAAAACATCTAAAGAGCTGAAATGTTGGGTCAAAACAAGTAAGAAAAATTTCAAATGATTAGAAGTAAAGATTGCTCCTGAGGTCAAACAAATTGAACACACGTACATACAATGAGAATAATCAATAATCCTCATGAAAAATATCAAATGGTTTAAACCAAAAGCTACCTGTGTGCAGTGTGGTCGCCAGGCATACTTGATATGATTTCAGCATGCATGGATAGCATTGTGATTGACCACAGCAAGAGGTTAATAGTACCACTCTCCACATCTGGAAATACATACTTAGTTCTAGAAATCATATTTAAAATGTGGCCATAGCCTAATAAAGATGCAAGTCACTACCACATATTTATTTCATCAAGTCCAGGATGGAGAAAATATCAGAGGCCATAAGGAACCCCAAGACCTTCAGTGATTGGTTAGACAACTCTTGGGGAGCAGGAAATCCACGCACCAACGCACTTCTTGTGGGCTCAACCTCATCAGAATAGGAACAGCCTCCAGTAAAAAGAACCATCATCACATCTTTTGTGTAATCTAAGAGTTCCTATCAGTACTTACCGCTACCCCTGTCTTATAAAGGAGGTAATGCACAGTCTGCGTAACATCGGCGGCATGCATTAAATTGTGGTACGGATTTTTATGCTTGCTGTATCCTACTTCCAGGGCCTCCACAAATGAGACAAGGGCAGAAATGGGGATCTGAAAGAGAGCAGTAAGGTTAAGTAGCCAGTGATTTGGTAGCTTTCAGTGAGGAAGCACAAGTCTAAGGCACTCGAGCTGCCTCTTTCTGGGAGCATAACATGGCACATGAAGAAATCGGAACTTTTAAAAATTAGTTAAAACTACTGAAGGAATTATCAGATGATTTGAAAATCTCACAGGAAGTCCCTGGTTTAAGAACAGTCTGCCCTGCAAATTGTTTTTGTTGTTGTTGTTGTTGTTCTCAGTCCAGAACCCCAGAATTGTCTCAAAGATATTTAGGGCAGAAGGGTATGTGTTCACCTATTTCTCAAGCAAAGGTTCAAGTCTTTTATTTCTTGAGAAATAAATGGATACATACTGTGTAGCACATTTCATTTATTTTGTGGGAAAACATAAAGTACATAAGGATCTTAAGTTGTAAAATGATTGCAAAACAAACACAAGCTGCCACCTCCTGAAAACTGTGCCCTTAGGAGGAATGATTGTATGTGCTGGACACACGGAGAAAACACAAAACAAAACATGTGATAGCCTGTTATATATAAGAACAGAAACACACTGTGTTCTTATGTCTATTACTTGGCAATTTATTATCGTTGCATTGGAATTTGGAATTGTAGCCTAATTCCTGTTCTGTCTCAAATATGTATAATATACATACCTTCATTTTCTATGTGGCAGAAAATAAAGAACAACTGCAAAATGTCTGTACAAAAGAAGGAGACCCTGAAAACATTCATTGTATTTCTTTTCTGGGTTAATTCCTTGGTTTAGGGTTAATTACCAAATACAACCCTGGGGTAAAAAGAGAGAGCGTGGGTTCCAGGAGACCAATAATCACGTCAGGAAGAAAAAAAAATAAGGAAAACGCTTTACTGTAATGCTTCGTGAGAGCCTATAACATGTTCTTCCTTGAGTAGATCCTTCTATATTTACCACTTGTGGATTCTTAAAAATTTAAATATTGCCTCATATGCCAGAGATTAATTCACTATCAGTTTTTAAAATGAATATCCAATAACCCCAGGTTCTTTGGGCTGTTCATGAGAGATCCATGAGACACGAAAATGCTAGGTAAAGGTGTGCATATGTGCACGAGAGTTTTGTTCTGTGGAAAGGGTCCTGAGCATCCACCAGATTTTCAGGCCGATTTCTGACACAAAGAAATTAAGAACCACTGCCATAAAGTATTTATGTCTATGTAGGAAATATGCCCCCAAGTACACAGTCCGTAGGAAAGTGATAAAGAACCGTGCTGTCTAGAGAAATCAATACCTTATATTCAAAAAACCCTGCATTTTCCAGGGGCTCATCCCCATGATGAGAGAACTCTGAGGAGCATGATACGATAGATGTCACCAGATGAATGCACAGATTCCCTGGAGAATCTGGCTGGACCTCTAGAGTCCATGGTATTACAAAGCAGAGGGGATTGAACACTGAAAACAATTCATGCTCTTTACTTAAAGTTGAAGAATTAATTTGAAGCATGAATGGCTGGGAAATACTGATGATCTGTCACGGATGATAAGTGAGAGCATTTGTCTGAATTTGAGCCAAGTGGTGGGAAAAAAAGTCTGCAGAGACAGCAGATGCACACTCTGTCTCCATTACTGTCTCCATGCCAGCAATGATCGACAGTACACCAAATCAGGCTGAAATGAGATCTGCGGGGAGAGCCATTCAGGAGTTCCGCTAGTCCACACTTCGGGCTGTACTTCTAGGAAGACTGGGATCCAACTGGGTGGTTCCAACCTCTCTCGCCTGCTATGAGCCCCACCCGGCAAGGGCTTAAGGAAAAGTTCCCACCACCACGGAGTTCAGGGCAGCGGCTGTCTGGATGAATCTTCCCCAGTCACCTATAACAGTTTTCAGTCTATATTAAAAGGATGTCTTAGCCCAAAAGTCATGGAAGGATGGTCTTGGTCTTACCCCAAAAGTAATGGAAGGATGGACAAATGTGGGGCATCTGGACACCTGCCTTCAGCTCAGACCATGATCCTGGAGTCCCTGGATCGAGCCCCGTATTGGGCTCCCTGCTCAGTGGGGAGTCTGCTTCTGCCTCCCCCACCCCCACCAACTCCTGCTCTCTCGCTCACTCTCTCTCTCTCTAAAATAAATAAATAAAATCTTTAAAAAAGAGAAAATGGAAAAATGCATGCATTTTTTAAAAGTAGGCACTGACCTTGAAACGGCTGATCAGATCGTAACGTGTGAGTAATTCATAGAAAATGAATTTCAGTGCATGATCCCCGCTGGCCTCATTGAGAGAAAAGACATCAAAGGACCACTTGTCCACATCCTGCACGGCAGGGCAGGGAGAAAGACTGCATTAGTCCACAGCCACTCGTACAGCTACCCGTCTCCCCACTTGGGGAGTCGCCCTGCAACCTTCACCCAGGATTTCATAGACCAAGACTCTAACACCATTTCTGCCCTCAAACTTTTCCCAACTTGGCAGACCTGCATAGCATTTACTGATAAAATAATTAAATAGTCTTACTACTTATAACAACAGCTATAATTTATTGAGTGCCTACCAAATGCGAGGCATTGTGATCCGTGATAAATACATAATGTATCCTGAAAACAACTCTAAGTGGCAGGTATTATTAGTCACATCTTTCTGATAAGAAAACTGAGAAGTTAATTTCCCTAAGACCCATCACAAGTGAAGTGCTAGGGACACAAGTGGGACCAGGATACAAACATGGTCAATAGATGCCTAAGCTCAGGCCCTTTCCATTAAGCCTGTCACTACCATTGCTGAATTTCAAATGTTTATTTCACTTCATGACAACCTAAGGTGCTTCCCTACTCCAAACTTCTCCCCAGTCCCTTACTATTACCTACTGACTTCCTCTTAGTCCACAGTTGAGAATGTTAACCCACCTGAAAGTATTCAGAAACATGTGTGATATAGAATACAAATCATGTGTCCCTTCAGTTCAAACTGCTGAGCTAAAATCACAGAGAAGGACTTCATTTCATGAAACAGAAAAATGCTACCACTTCCGGAGGCACTGATCTGAGAACCTAGTCCTCAAATCTGTAAGTCACTTTACTAAAAAAAGTAAAACTAAGAGCTAAGCACTCCTCACACATCAGTCTTGAAGTTCAAAGCCTTATTTGTCTATAAATAGCTACCCCAAAATATATGTAAACATTCTCTGATGTGTCTTTGACTTACAACCAGATACTTGTGGATGTAGTAAACAAAGGTGTGGTTAAGCAATAGCCAAAGCAACAGTCATTTGGTTTCTTGTGTCAAGAGCTTCACTTTCAGGGGTGCCTGGGTGGCTCAGTTGGTTAAGCGTCTGCCTTCGGCTCAGGTCATGATCCCAGGGTCCTGGGATCAAGTCCCACATTGGGCTCCTTGCTCAGCGGAGAGCCTGCTTCTCCCTCTGCCTGCCGCTCCCCCTGCTCTCTCTGTCTCTGACAAATAAATAAATAAAATCTTAAAAAAAAAAAAAAGTTTCACTTTCAGTAGTTATAGAAAGTGTGCTGTCATAAGTAGACACATGTGAGACCACATAAGGACACAAGTGAGACCACACTGAGTCCAGGAAAAGTCAGAGGGTTCCCTGGAAGAGACTCTTCTGTAACTGCTGGCCTGAGTGGCTCTCACCTCAGCCCTCAATGCATTCTAACATCATCCACCTATCCCAACCCTGTCCCTCCTCAAACATCCCAAAGACCGAAGACCATCCCAAGGCCATTAAGGGTCTTCCTCATGGACACCAGGGCACAGGAAAACTGAATTGTACATACAGGGAAAACCAAACTTTTCCAAAAAGTTGACACTTCATGGTAACCTCACCTCAGCCTTCTAGCATTTCTCCTCCATTATAACAACTAAAGAAATTGCTACAAGCTGAGCACATTTTCTGTGCCAGGCACAGTGAGAAGTATTTATAGACATTTGCTAATCCTCACAACCCTAGAAATAGGTGTTACTTTTCCCACTTTTACAGATGGCTACCTCAGAGAGATGAAAGGAAGCATCTAATGTCATTTGGTAGCAGAACCAGGTAATAACCCCACTGGCATCATTGTCAACAGATGAGATTGTAAACTCAATGAATATATGCTGTGACCCAGGCCTCATGTCCTAAATACCCCAATAGGGCCTAAGCCATAGATAGTGGGGCCATTTAAGATTAACCCAAGACCTAAAGCTTCACCTTAACTTCTAAAATTGACGTTGTCATGACATCCATTAGTCCTAAGGAAAAGTCCAGTGACAACTCAATAGGTGAGAAAACATTTTGTCACGTCTGCAATTTTTACTCTTATTCTCCAGAATGAATAAAAAAGAGAAAGGCTATCACTGAAAATACAGAAATGATCACAGTAAGAAGTCATGATTTATTCAGAATATTAGAACTTAGAGAAATAGGAGGATGAGTGTGAATAGTCGGCGGCATGTTCTCTCCTGTTACTCATTTTTAAAAGGGACTTAGCTGTGATTCTCAAATTTTCATGTTCTTCAGAACCACCTGGGGTGCTCAGGAAAAAAATGCTGATTCTCAGCTGAGGGACTTGCAGAATCCTGGCCTGGGACCTAGAATCTGCATTTTTTAACAAGCACCTAGTTTAACTGTCTTTAACCGTCTTAAGCCTCTCTTACCAAACATGGCCCAAGGCCCATTCTCGAGGAAAAACTTCAGGAACTTCTTATGAGTCTAAAGTAATGGAAGCCTGAACCTCCTCTCTTCCTCCCACTTTAAACCTAGAGTCTACCCAGGGTGTCCCTTCCTAAGTTACACAACAGACGCCTTCTAAACAATAATACACTTCTATAATTCCAATAACCCCACCTCAAAAGCCTAGAGATAAAACTCCCCAAATCAGAAGCTAGCATATATTGGATGGAAAAAATTAAAAAAACAGAAGAGCAACATATGTCAAATTTAGAGATTGGTGGCAGTTAATTATTCTCTTACTTAAATGTGATTTCATGCCATGTTCTTACATTAATCACAAAGGTTAACATGACCATGGCATGATGGTTATTTTATTGAATTGTATTCTCTCAGTTTGGGGGAAATTTCCTATAATAGAAGAAAGTAATGGCCATTCCATATGAACTGCTGGCAGTGTAGTAGAAATAACCGTTTTTTAACAGGTACTACCTAAAAAAAGAAAATATCTGTGTGATCCCGCCAACTCATCTTCAATCCACTGCAGATTAAACCAGAGTCTAGGGAGGGGGGGAAATACTACATTGTAAAAAGATCTTAAACTCCCCTAGTAAATAGGGGACAGGATCAAGAGAAAGTGCAGCTCTAGCCTTACGCATATTATCCTCAATAATTGTGCAGAAGGGTAGCAGTTTGGAGAGTTAGCACTCATTCCTGGTCTGAATCATCTAGGTTCCTTTCCCCTCAGAAAGACATGTGTGCTTCTGAGAATGACTTTTCCCTAAGCATGAAATAACAATTCATGCATATCCCAGGTTGCTCCACATTTTCTTCAATTATTTTGCATAGAAAAGATTCTCCAGTCTAGAGGAAATATTTTTATAAATTTCTTAATACTGGTATAAACATCTGTATTTATGTTCGTGATAAGAGAAGAAATTAAATATAAAGGATTCTTTTAATGTCCCTAAGACTTTCATTGAATGTTTTGGGTTTGGTTATGAATATCAATGCAGCTTCCTAGTGGGTGTTATGAAACATCAGATCTCATGCAGTGATTTCACTGATTACATGGGAAATGTGGCTGTAAATTACACTGGGTGCACTGGGCACTGGTGGGGAGACCAAAGAGGAGTGAGAGGAAACATGTGTCTTCTTGCTGCATCCTTCTTGAGCATCTTTCCTGTTCTTAGGATGAGTTAAGAGACAGAAAATGGACAGGGGCCTGGGTGGCTCAGTCGGTTAAGCGTCTGTCTTTGGCTCAGGTCATGATCCTGGAGTCCCAGGATCGAGTCCCGCATCGGGCTCCCCGCTCAGCGGGGAGTCTGCTTCTCCCTCTGCCCTTCTCCCTGCTCTCTCTCTCTGTCTCAAATAAATAAATAAAATCTTAAAAAAAAAATAAAGGTAGTTAAAAAAAAAGAGAGAAAGAAAATGGACAACTGAGAATCTGAATATAAGGTCTCACAAATTCAACTAGTGAATGTCTTTGAGGCAAGAGAAAGAGACTGAAATACAAAATCAAAATGGCCCTAAAAGTCTTTCTTGACATTAAGTTGATCATGAAGCTCTCCCATCCCTGATTCTATGAGTAGGTAATTTAAGTTAACTTCTGAAAATATCATCAGGTAATACATGTTTCAGTTTTTAGAGATAGACAACCGATAGCCGTAACAATAGTCAGAATGGGGAACCTGGGTTGCACAGTTGGTTAAGTGTCCTACTCTTGGTTTTGGCTGAAGTCATGATCCCAGGGTCGTGGGATCGAGCCCCACGTCAGGCTCCACACTCAGCAGGGAGTCTGAGGTTCTCTCTCCCTCTCCCTCTGTCCCTCCCACTTATGCTCTCTTTCTCTAAAATAAATAAATAAATAAATAAATCTTAACACACACACACACACACACACACACACACACACACACACACACATACTAGTCAGTATGCTAGGATGTCCCTGAGCAAATGGATGACTCGATTCTGTGTATAGACATCATGCCATGTCAACCAGCCAAGTGATCCTCGCCCTTAGCACAGCCCCACCCTCAAATCCAGAAGCCAAATCAGCTTTAGCACAGCCAGGATGACTTTAAACCAGTGGATCTGAACTGACACATACATAAGAATCCACTTTGAGGCTCTTAGAGAATATTCTATACAATTCTAAGAGCTTGCGTGAGTGGGAGTAGTTCTGCAAGATTGAGCTCATTGTAACTCAAACACCTGTGTAACTTCCCACTGAACTTCCGGGCTCTGTGAGAGTCTTGGGTAAATAGTAGGATATACAGGTTCTGGGGACACACATTCAGGCAGTAAAATGTTACTGAGAGCTTACTATGTGATTGGAACTCTGGTATCACACCTTAGTTCTTCTGCCTCTGATTAACTAACTGTATCTTTTTAAAAATCTCACTAAGTCTCAGTTTCCTCATCTACAAAATGGACTTAGAGTAGATAATCAGATAATGATACAACTACAATCACCAAAGATCCCCCTGATGGTGATGTAGAAAGAAATGAGACTTGCACAGTTTGATTTAAAAAAAAAATAAATAACAAGTCAAAGGCAAAAAGATCATGATACTGCAAGAACAGATAAGTAAAAAATAATGAAAGAAATAAGTCAGGGATGACTGGGAAACCTGTAAGTGAACCATAAATGAAAGCCTCTTATTTTCTAACAACAAATGTAACTACTTTTTATAAGATACCATGTACACTGTCAGACCTTTTCTCTGGTATTACCTTTAATGCTTCAATAACAGCTGGTGGGTAGCTCAGTCCAACCATGTTGGATGTTCGTCTATACATTCTGGCAAAGTCAGAGGGGAAACATGCAATATTATATCTTATGAAAAAGAATTAACAGGCCACAGACTTACACTAAGTACTGACAAATATGAGAAGTCATGTCATTGGGTGAACCAAAAAACATAACAGTTTTTTTATAACATTTTTCATAGTCACTCAAGTGACCTAAGAAAGGGTTACAATCAAGAGAAATTAAAGCAATCCCAAATACATGAATCATTGGAAACAAAAAAAAAAATCAATCGACGGGGGGCGCCTGGGCGGCTCAGTTGGTTAAACGACTGCCTTCCGCTCAGGTCATGATCCTGGAGTCCCTGGATCGAGTCCCGCATCGGGCTCCCTGCTCGGCAGGGAGTCTGCTTCTCCCTCTGACCCTCCCCCCTCTCATGTGCTTTCTCTCTCATTCTCTCTCTGTCAAATAAATAAATAAAATCTTAAAAAAAAAAAAAAAAAGAACTCACTAAAAAAAAAAAAAATTAATCGACGGGCCCCAAGTTGTAAATTCAATTATTAAAATGGGTCACTTCTTCTACTAGAAGTGAATTATAGTACAGCATGGATAGTATGCAAAGTAGTACTTCAACCTGAATGAGGAACTCCTATGGGCAACCCATTTGGAAGAGCTTGTTCTTTAGAACTGTCAAAAACAAGAAGGGAAATGTCCCAGGTGAACTTCGAACTGAATGTGGCATTTCTAAAACCTGTAGATGTACAATAAGGATTATAGGAAGAATAAATTGATTTGTGTAATAAGGATTATAGGAAGAATAAATCAATTTCTGGAATCTATTTCTGGGGAAGGGGCAATTTAATTAAAGAGCAAAATGGCTAACAAAATTGGAAAGCGTCATGGGGAACTCAAAGCCTTTAAATGAACTGTCCCCCCTCCCGGGTCAACAACCTCAAGGCATCCCTGCCCTGTTCCACATATGTCAAAGGATGATGGATTAGATGATGTCCTTTTTTAAAAAATGGGAGACTGAACTTAAACCAAATCTTATCTAGTTAACAAAAAGAATTCTGAGCAAAGGCAAAGTCTTGTCCTAATGATGCTACAAAGATTAAATAAATATGTTTTGGCAATCTCTCCTTCAAGACTATCTATTTCCACCAGAAATTTTCAGTGTTTATACAGATACAAAAATTACATCAAAGCAAAGCTTCCAGTTATTGGAAACTGGTGTCCCTTTTGCTGCTTTGGTCGCTGACTGACAGCCCTCTTTACCTCTCCACAAATATCCCAGCCTGCACTGCGTGGACGATGCTCTTGAACCGTGGCTTCTCCTCGCTCCTCCTGAGCATCATCCCCATCTGCCTCGTGAAGGTGGAGGCCAGCCAGTCTCGGACCTCAGAAGGCACTGCATCTGACTGAATGTCACTGAGCTCATCCTCCGTATCCAGGAGTCGCCTGAATGCAAGAAACACAACCAGGACACTGAGATTGCATCTGAAGTTAGAGCTCTCTGTTCACAATGGCTGCTCCCTCTTTCCACCCCACCTGCCTCCACAGGTACAAAGAAACCAAATAAAAACGGCCACAAAAAATACAGCACCTTTTTGGTAAGGCTTGTAAAAGCTCACCATTATGTTTCAGGATGGTTCTCTCTACCAGACTGCACAAAGAAACAAAGAAATCAGAGAAAGTCAAAAATGCTCCATCTCAGGCTCTAAGGAGCACCCAGTATCTTTATTCCTAGGTTTGTGGAATTTGAATGGGATCTAAATCTTCCATTTAAAAATGCATTCACAGGGAGGTTTTCATAGATGGACCATGTGGCATTATTTTGTGTTTAAAAAAAAAGAACATTTAAAGACTTTGCTATAGACAACAATACTGCATCACAAACTTCAAAGTTGCTAAGAGACCAGATCTTAATTGTTCCCAGCACAAAAAAATCATGAAGATTCTGTGGCATTATAGAGGTGTTAGCTAATGCTCTGGTGGTCATCATATTACAATATATAAGTGCATTAAATCACCACATTGTACAACTTAAAGTACACAAAGTTATACATCAGTTATAAATAAATAAAATAAATCTTTAATAAAAATAAATTTAAGATAAAATAAAATAAAAATAATTTTTTTAAAAAATTAAAAATTTAAAAAAGAAAAAGAAAGACTTTGTAAAACATTACCCAAATCACATCAACCCAGTCCTCTGAAGTAATAAACCAAAATGATATCAACTGATATTCCTTCTAGTTTGATAGAACATTACAGAAGTGTAAATTCTAAATTCAAGCAAAATTTCCAAAATAATGCAGTTCTTTATTTGAGCTCAGTGATTTAAGTCATCTGTAAGATGTGCTTGGCTGATTTTTCAAACTTGTTCATAGGTCAGACCACCAGAAGAGAACATAAATAATAATAAGTTAAAATAAAATTGCATTTTATACTTATATTAAGCCCTACTAAAAATAAGTAATGTAAACAGGTATCAATAAAAAGTTTTAAAAAAAGATTGTTGTTTTTTTTTTTCCTTTAGACACATCAGTTGGGGGGCGGGGGAGAAAATGTAACATTTGGAAAAAACTATGATATCAAATTTCCTTAAATTAGGAACCAAGCAAGTCACCAAAAACTAAACCACATGCATACTAATTCTTAGATTACTGGGAAATCCTTTCAGATTGGAATCTGGCATAGAGAAGTTAAGACTGATAGAGGAGCCTGAATTAGGAAAGAGAAAAAAAGCCTTTTAAATTCACCAGGTTAACATTTTTCGAAAGAAAAGTTCTTTTGCTACTTTCAAATGCATTTGGTGACAGGAAGTGCTTTAATACATTTGGATAATTCAGGTGGAAAGAGTCTATTAAGAAAATTGGTAACACTCAAGATTGCAGGAGGAATTCTGGGTCCTTAAGAGGATAAATGCTTTATCGTCACTTCAGGAACCTCCACTTAAAAGACAATGTGAATTAACACATGAACATAACTTTTAGGCTGAGGCTAACAGTGTGCAATTAGTACAGTGGAACTCTACACTTGATAAGAAATCTTACCATATTTTTAAAAATCACTTCTTCTCCTCTTACATTATCTCACTCCATTATCATAATGGCCATGTGAGAAAAGTTCAGTTAGCTCCTTTCTCAGATGAGGAGGCACCAAGGCTAGGAGAGGTCCAAATTTCGTTTTGTGGAAACGAAAGCTCCGTCACCCATCATTTGAGCACTACCCCACTACAGGCCAAGGGGGACATTTCAGAAAAGCCACATAACAGAGAACTGACCCTCAGTGTACTCACGTCTTGTCATGTTTAGCTTACCTGGTTTCATCAATGTACACAGATTCGAGCACTGTGGCCGCATGTTCCAAATTCTTCTTAAGATCTACCACCGAAGCCTCACCTCTCTCTAATTGTTTGACCAAAGACCGTAACCTAGGGGGAAAAAAGACATGATTAAATTAGAATAGAAGGAACAAAGAATAATCCCACAATTACAGCGACACATTTTACAGCCATAGAATGTTTTTATTTATTCCAGTTTACCTGGAAGGAAAATACAAATCTAATGAGGGAGCTGAGAAATACTGGTATTTCTCAAGTTATAAAATAAATACATACATTTTTGCCATTGTGAAGCAAGAACAAAAATGTTCTCATCCACCAGGCACAGACCACCCCCGAAACTTTCTAGCTGTCTTTTATCTTTCTAGGAATTCCCTAAATTAGCAATGATTTTGCTGCTTCTCTAATTTGAATTTTTTTGTTCTCATTGGATGTAGTAAAGCATGAGCAGCACCAACATCACAAAATACCACTTGAGATTCTGCCATATTAAAGATTATACTGTGTTCATTCAGCAGTGACCGGCCTCATGAGCCTGCGTGAGCAACCTCATGGTCAATGGGTATTCTAAGACAGGTGAGGAGATTCAGAGCACCAAAATACCCATAGAGGGCTACATAAGGAATACCTGAAGATAAACTATTTTACAGGACAGGAGGAATTCCTCTAGGGGCAAATAAATACCCCAGCTTTAAAGAAAAAAAAAAAAGAGAGAGAGAGAGAGAGAAAGGCTGGATAGTAAACCAAAGTATTAAAGACAAGATCATCCCCCGCTGCTAGTCAAGTGTTCCAGACAGTGTAAGAGAAATGATAATATAGGCTATCTTATTTATATCAACATTACCCCACAGAGAAGGGGTTAGTATATATGAGAGCAATAAAATGACAAGAGATGATCAAAGTCCAGTAACTGAGAACACTGTAAATACCAAAGATGTGGAGGCTGGACAACTCCTCAGGCCATTTGACAGCCAGCAAAGGAAAGAACAGAAGCTTTGAGGACAACCTTGGGTTTGAGCCCCACATCACAACATATTAGCTATGTAATACCAGGCAAGATATTTAACTTCTCTGAGTGTCAGCTAAAAGATGGAGATCCAAGCATCAAATGTTCTAAGTTGATATAAAGATTAAATCATAATATATTCACATCAACCATGTGGGTTTTTTCTAGCCTTATTTAATATAATTAACATATCACATTGTGTAAGGTGTACAACACGGTGATTTGATACACATATATATTTCAAAATGATTACCACAATAAGGTTAGTTAACACATCCAACACCTCATACAATTATAACTTTTTTCATGGTGAGAACATTTAAGATTTAACTCTCAGCAACTTTCAAGTATACAATACTTGAAACTAGTAAGTTGCTAACTATAATCACCATGCTATAATCACCAAAACAAATCAGATCCCCAGAACTTTTACATCTTAAAACTAAAAGTCTATACTCTTTGACCAACATCTCCCCTTTCCTGGTTGTTTTTATAAAGGCAATTATTACCATTATTGCCATTGTTGTTATTCAGTGACCTTGATCATCACAGGCAACCAGATGGGAAACATCCTAGCAATATACTTAAGATTAGTGTCAAGTCTCCATCTCCCAAGGCTGTTTCCACTTTCCTGACTTCAAAATATCCTCAAGATTTGCCATCATAAGAGAGAGTAGTTCACTTCTTGGCAAGGTGTAAACTACTCCCCTCCAGATCTCCATGAAAATGATCAGCAATAAAGATTGAGGAAAAACTCTGGATCAACCTTCAACAGTAGGATCAGCCATACAAAAGAAATTCCAAGGAATTTCAACGATGTAAAATACCGTAGAAATTAGACTGAGGGTGGTCACTACCTGATTTGTGAATCTCCAGCATGTAACAGGGAAACCAGCAGAGCCCTCTGTGGGCCTGGAGGTGAGGATCAGCCCTGTGGCTCCCATTAGGAAGTGTTCTGGGTTTCAGGGGCAGCAGGACAGGGAGTTGGCATGGAAGGGCTTACCAGTCACTCACACAGAGTGGACAGCCAGTCTGCCAAAGAATGGGGAGATTGTAGCTGTGAGCCCTGAGAGCTATTCCAAATAAGGACTGGAAGCTCTTTAGCAAAACACATTCCTGGCTAGGCTTGCCTCTAATTTTGACTCTCACCTCCAGGGGCCCAACTACCCCCAAGCTGTCTGGACTCTCAACTGGCAAAGTAAAATGAGGGTAAATTTAAGAATTTTTTTATTTTCTCCCTTCATTTGGGGCTTGAAGATTCTACCGGGAATTGACATGACTCTATAATAGGATCCATGTCAATTCTCAAAACCTAAGAGGAAAACAACAAAAAGTAAAAAATGACTAGGCAAAATCTAAGACTAATAGAAATAAGAACCAGATGATCTTGTCCACCTGTAATAGGGCTTCCATAAGAAATAAACAAACTCAAGTAGCTTTAATCAAATAAGTTTTCCTAGACTGAAGAAAAATCTTTATAAGCAGATGAAAAGGGATCAGATAAAACCAGAAAAAAAATACATAAAAACATCGATTATATGCTGTTGTAATTTTTTATTTCAAACAATAGAGAAAAGAACTTGCAAATCTTAGAAAATAAAATATACGACTTACAAAGTAACAGAAATGTAAGTTGGCCATAGAATTCTACCATGCCAGATACCAGAAAGCCATTTAACAGTAATACCATTTTTTGAGAATAATGTGGTGTAATTTAAAATATCTACGCCTAGATCTATATTTAGTAGAAATGCCAATAAATATATTCTCAGGTGTGGACAAGTTCAAAACTTCATCATTAATATGATTTTCCAAAAAACAAAAACAAAAAACTTGAAGGCATATTCTAGGATAGTGATCTTTCAAGGGTGGGAGTAGATTCCTGGGTCTCCCATTAAATGGACTGTGGATTCGTGACCTAGATTTAACTAAGCCCGTCTTTACAAAATAGGCAAGTAGTTTCAAACGATATTTTTAAAAGTGGCAGATGAAATATAATGCTAATTATGCAAGGTCAAGTAAATAAAAATGACTGTCACTTCTTTTCCTAAGAGAAGCTCCTATTCCTAGTAGAAGGGCTTCCTACGTCACTTTCATGAACTAAAAACCAATTATAATGAGTCAAAAACAATTGAAATGATCAAGAACATCATATAGAGTATTGCTTTGAATCCACGATTATTAACGATTCCCACTCCTGGGAAAGCACAATATCGGGGTAAGCAAGTCTAGAAGAGCTTCATACCATCCTGGAATCTGGCAGCCAGGGCCCTAGGCCAAAGCAGGAGTGAGGCGCCCAGGGAATGCATCACCTGCAATCCCACTCGACAGTTCAGATCAGAGCACTGACAACCATCTCCCCTGGAAAGTCCCAGGCTCAGTGCCACAAGGAGCAGAAAACCAACAGTGTGGGGCTCCATCCTCACGTAGTCACCAGTAGTACCACACACACAGGCACAGGCACGTGTGAAGGTCTGCCCTGACAGAAGGCTGTGAACAGAGGCAAACCCATAACCCAGCGGCTTCAACAAATCCAGAGAAGAAACAATACAGAACAAAGTACGGTTAGGATGCATACGACGTACTAGAAATTCATATCTACTCCCGTTTCTCTGGCTTATGCGATGAGCGAGAGATTCTATCAACACCCTGGCAGACATAAAGGAAACCTAGAACACGGTCCCTGTGTTTATGGAGAACACCCAGCTGGCATTCACCTCTCTTTATTCAAGAACAACTAAACAGAAAAAATACATATATCAACAAAAAGAGTGAGCATTAAAGAACGCAGAGAATACAGCACTCAAAATGCAGAGAAAGGACTCACTTTTGAAAATAAAATGTACTAACGGCAACAGAAGTAAACTTTAGGGAACGTCTACTTTGTGCTCCATAAAATTCAGGAGAACATGGATCTGTGAAACAAAGATGAAAGCTGAAATCATGATGTAATAAAAGGCAAATGTACTGAGACAGGAAAAGAAATTAAAAAAGAAAAAACATGACAATAGAAAGACTATCTGAACTTTAAAAAAAAAAAAAGTAAATGGTGACCAACTTTTTAGACACCTAGCTCCTATTTGGACCGACATCCATCAGATATAATCCATACCTGTCCCTCTCCACATAGTTGCTGGCTTTATGCTTTCTGCAGCTGCCACACAAGCCCTAGAAGAATCCAGTCCTTATTGTCAAGTATTGGTGAGCTCGAAGAGAGCGTTCAGGTGGGTGTTCCTCCATTGGTCCCTCAGTCCACCCTCTCCTCTTTATCCCTCCTGGAACATGATGCCCTGTCCTTCCCTACCTACCACCTACCTCTTGGTGAAATTGCTGCTTCGTGAATGGAAGAGTTTCAAATGAGCGCTTTCATCACTGCCATCAACTAGACTCAAAAATTTAAAAAATTTCCTGAAGTTTCTGGGAATAAGGAGGCATCCTTCCCTATTTTCCATCACAGTACAGGTTTTCCCTAGATCTGAATCCATCTTAAGAAGGGTTGTCTGAAAATAGCCATGTTATAAAGTATCTCATAGACATGTTATAAAGCATTTTTGTTAACCTTGGAGAACACTAGCTAAAGCAGGAAGGCTCGGATGCCTTCCTTTGGTCTCCTCCTGAAATCTGTCTGGATGTTTTTCCATATGGGTTCATTTCACCCAAAAGCCTACGTCCCCAAGGACAGATCCCATGGTAAGTTGTACTCTATAACGAGCTATTTAATACTATTCATATGTAATTTTGCTTCAGCCACCTAAAGGAAGGGAGGGAGGGAGAAAGTTGAAGGAGGGAAAAGGGAAATATACAACAATAACAATAATAAAGTCTCTCTTCTGAGTGAATGTTCATAGTTTCCAGCACTCCATCCATTTCTGTCACCGTGGCTGCCAGATGATAGTTCCAATATAGAAGTGCAACACCATTTTAGGAATAGCTTATGCTTTCAAGCTTTGGCAACATGCCTTTCTGTTAGGATAGTGTATAATTTCGTTCTGGATGAGCCACAGCAGCTTTACGTGAGTCTTCTATTTCTCCCCAGAAACTCTGTTTTCTACGGCTTCCCAGCTACAAGGCATATGATGAAATGCTGTGTTTCTTCAGTTTTCTGTGCCTTCAAGCCCAGGGCAAGTCCTGGATGCTGAGTTACCTTGAGACTATGCCATTATTTGAAATGCATAAAAGCGTCAGAAGAGAGGAACTAAGGAAGGAAATGCCAAATGCTGTATTTTGGAATATGAAAGAATGTTGGAGTAGAAAAGAGGTCTTCTTTTTTTCCCCCACAAAGATAATTCTAGAGCCAGTGGGGTTGATTTTATTAGGAAATAACTTTTTCTTTTTTAAGTAGGCTCCACACCCGGCGTGGAGCCCAGCGCCGGGCTTGATTTCACAACCCTGAGACATTGACCTGAGCTGAGATCAAGAGCCGGATGCTTAACCAGACTGAGACACCCGGGTGCCCCAGGAAATAACTTTTTGACTCAACTTCATAATCCAGAAAACTGCCCTACAATAGATGAAGCATTATTCCCCACCCAAGTGAGATCCCCAAAACCCTACAATACTATGCCTTGAAAGCACACACGTGCATTGAGCTTTAGACACAACTACAATGAAATCATCAGAAAAGCCTACCGAGCAAAAATAAACTGGACTAAAAAGCCAGGAAACATGTTTTCATTTATCTGTCCTTTCTGCCCAAGGCCATTCCCTCTGAGAACGGTTAGTAGCTCCTAAAGCGCCAGGGTGGCCAATGTTGGTTGTTATCTCAGACAGGCTTTGTTTAGCTTGAAAGAACGGATCTTTTAAAACACTTCCTGTACATGTCCCAGTGAATCATGAGTCCTACAAACTGTTTTGAATAAAAATCTCAATGTTTCAGTTCATCACATCCGTGTATTTGTAACGCAAAGGCGTCTCCGTGTGCTTTTCACACACCTGTTTCCTCCACGTCACTCCCATCCCCTGCCACCTACCTAAATGCCATAGAAAGTAAATTAAAACAATTCCTCCAAATGGGATACACTAAGTGACCTTCAGGCGTATGCTTTAGTGCCCTCTGAGTGTTTTTCTGGCGATTTGTTTGTTTTTATAATTAATTAAGATGGCTGCGCTTGAAACACTCATTCACAATTTGCTGGGTGCTTTCTGAGTGCGGGCACTGTGACAGGCTCTAACTATCCAGAGAGAGAAAATGCAGTGCTTTCCCTTAATTAGGGAAGATGAAGGCTAATCTGCAGCTACTGCAAGGCACAGCAAGCATGACGGTCGAGGTGACAAGGGTGCTAAGAAAGCACAGAGGAGAGGAATGTACAAAACACAAGGCCAGCCATCATTTTGATGGAATTCTTGTGGCCTCTGGTGACATCAGAGCCACCAGAGGCCACATAGGTATCAGCCAGGCAAGCAAGATTGGATTTAAAAAAATGGCAAACTCTGGACCGAGGGAGCAGCCAGAAGACTGTGATCCATTCAGGGAATTCCATGGGTAGCTGGAGCTTACAGGTATATGAAGAGATAAAACTTTAGGAGAAGGCAGAAAGGAACCAGACCCTGGTGGGCTTATGCCAAGCTGAAGAAATTTAATTTTTTCCTGGAGATAATGGGGATCCCCTGGAGAATTTTTAAATCGGGTGGGGGAATGGTATGATAAGATCTGCATTTTATTTATTTATTTTTAAAGATTTTATTTATTTATTTGACATAGAGAGACACAGCGAGAGAGGGAACACAAGCAGGGGGAGTGGGAGAGGGAGAAGTAGGCTTCCCGTGGAGCAGGGAGCCCGATGCGGGGCTCGATCCCAGGAACCTGGGACCATGACCTGAGCCGAAGGCAGACGCTTAATGACTGAGCCACCCAGGCGCCCCAAGATCTGCATTTTAAAAGATCAATCTAGCTGCAGAGTAGAGGAGTGCAGGTACTTAATAAGTGGGAAAATTCTATACATTTTTGTTATAATGAGGCTTGTTTTGTAGCCTGAACAGTGCAGTATGAATATAATCTCTCATGTGACAGCACCGTGGTAGGGTGTTGCATGAGTCTGGTGGTAGTATGGATTACTGCTTTTAATAATTTCTGAAAAAGGACTAGTTTTAGGCATGTGGTTTCCTGATTTAGTGACCTCCAAACCAAAAGCAAGAATTCCATCAAAATGATGGCTGGCAAGAATAGTCTAGTTCTGTAACTTTTACCTTTTGCTAATCTCCTAAATAAAAGACAATTTTGTTTTTATTGTTCCCAGTTACACTTGCTTAGGCTTTCAAATAGATTTAAATAGATTATTGAGCTCTAATTACCCTTTCACTTAAGAAAAAAAGCCAGGTGCCTAAGTGCATATCTATATTTTTACATACCTCTCTATATAAGTTATTAACTAGCAAAAGAAATAATAAGGTTATAGAAGACTTTAAATAACATCATTAACAAAATTGACCTAATTGAACATGTACTGAACGCTACACCCAGTTGCAGAGTACAGTATTCCCTTCAAGTGCACGTGTAACAGTTCTCAAAACTGACCGTACGCTGGATTATAGAGAAAATCTCAACAAACTTCAAATAACTGAAATCAGATAATGTTCTTTAACAACAGTGGAACTCAGGCTGAAATCAATAACAGAAAAGTGATCTAAAATATTCTAAATGTTTGGGGGCACCTGGGTGGCTCAGTCAGTTAAGCATCTCAAGGTCCTGGGATCAAGCCCCACGTGTAGGGCTCCCTGCTCAGCAGGGAGTCTGCTTCTCCCTCTGCCCCCTCTCTGCCCCGCCCCCACCCCACTCGTGCTCTCTCTCAAGTAAATAAGATCTTTAAAAAGAAAGAGAGAGAAAGAAAGAAAGAAAGAAAGAAAGAAAGAATTCTAAATGTTTGAAAATTTGGGAATACACTTCTAAATAACCATGGGTCAAAGATTAAATGAGAAAATAATTCTAAATGTTAATGAAAATATGATACATCAAAACTTGTGGCATACAGGTAAAGCAGTGCTAAGAGGGAAATATACAGACTTAACTAAATATATTAGAAAAGGAGAAAATCTGAAAATAAGTGATTTCATTATCCATCTCAAGAAATTAGGAAAATAATAAGTTAATCCATCTCAAGAAACAGAAAACAAATTAATCCAAAAAAAGTAAATGATAGCAAAAAATAAACACAGTAAACAAAACTTCATCAAGTAGAAAACAAACTTACACTTAGAAAACCAACAAAGCCAAAATAACAACAACAAAACAACAACAAAAACTGGAGTGCCTGGGTGGCTCGGTCATTTAGGTGTCTGCCTTTGGCATATGTCATCTCATGGTCCTGGGATCCAGAGAGCCTGGAGCTCCCTGCTCGGCAGGAAGTCTGCTTCTCCTTCTCCTCTGCCCCTCCCCCCTTCTTGTGCGCTCTCTCCCTCTCTTAAATAAATAAATAAATTTTTTTTTTTTTTAAGATTTTATTTATTTGACAGAGAGACACACAGTGAAAGAGGGGACACAAGCAGAGGGAGTGGGAGAGGGAGAAGCAGGCTTCCCGCCGAGCAGGGAGCCCAACGCGGGGCTCAATTCCAGGACTCTGGAATCATGACCCGAGCCAAAGGCAGACGCTTAACGACTGAGCCAAAATCTTCAAAAAAAAATCAACAAAGCCAAAAGCTAGGTAAATAGAGAAACCTTAATTGAATATTCAATAATCCAAATAATTGAGAAGCTTAATGAAATGGATGTCAAACAAGCCTTGATCAAGACAAAAAAAAAAAAAGCACAAATAACCAAATATCAAGAATAAAAGAGAGAATATTACTACAGATCCTATAGACATTTTAAAAAGTACTAAAAAATATAAATACTTTTGTGCAGATACATTTAAAAATTTAGATGAAACTTTAAAATCCATGAAAACTTATCAAAACAGACATAAGAAAAAAGATACAACATGCAGACTTCTGTATCTAGTGAAGAAACTGAATGCACAGTTTCATATTTTACCACAAGGAAAACTCCAGTGCTAAATCACTTTATCAGTGAATTCATCTAAACCATTCAAAGAAGAACTAACACAATCTCCCAGAGAAAAGCAAAAGAGGAAACATTTTCCAGCTCATACTCTTGCTTCCAAAACCAAACGAGAATGTTATAAGAAAAGAATTACAGACCAGTCTCTCATAAACACAGATGCAAAAATCCTAAACAAAATTTTAGCAAATTAAATCCAGAGATAAATAAAATGGAAAGCAAACACCAAGCACGCTTTGCAAGAATGCAAGGTTGCTTTAATATTTTAAATCAATGAATAAATATTATTCATTATTTTAACAGGAATGAAAGAAAAAATTATATGATACAATCTTCATAATAGATTTAGAAAAAGTGTTTGAGGAAATACCTATTCATGATAAATATCTTCCCAACGAAGGAGCAAAAGTGAATTTCCTAAATCTGATACTAGGTCTTTAAAACAAAAATGTTACAGAAAACATCATCATACATAATCCTGAAATACGGTAAGCTTTCCTGTTGAGCTAGCTCATATGGGGACATCTATTACCACTACTTCCCTTCAAGCCTGTACGGGAAGTTCTCACCAGCTCAAGAAGGAAAAGACAAGAAATAAAACGTATACGGACCGGAAAGGAAAAAATAAAACTGTTACTATAGATAAAATCATACATAGACAGGATATCTAAAATAATTTGCAAAGAAAGTATTATAATTAAAAGGTGAATTTAGCAAGGTCCCTGGATAAACAGCAATAAACAATTAGAAAACAGTACTACTACAAAATCATCAAAATAAAAAGTATACAGAAATAAATCTGATAAAAGACAAAAAAGAACTCTATGGAGAAAAACTGTAAGATATTATTAAGTGGTATCTAAATGGCCTAAATAAATTAAAGAATAATCCATGTTCATAAATTTAAACCTCAGTATTTAAGAAATATGAATTCTGCCTAAATTCATCTATAGACTCAGTGCAATCCCAAACAAATTCTCCATAGGTCATTTGATGGAAACTGACAGGCTGATTCTAAAATTTATTTGGAAATGCAACCAAATACACCCAATACGGTTTTGAATAAAAAAGAACAAAGCTGGAGAACGTATACTCCCAAATACCAAGACTTACTACAAAGCTTTGAATTCCCGGCCTGTGTGCCTCTCCCACCTCACTATCCCAGCCTTCTCCTCTCAACATCCAGCTGGTATGTGTAAGGATGTGCACCTGTCCTTTTATATTAATATAAGCACAACATAAGTAGGCAAGGGAATCTGCCACAAGAATAATTAAAGCAGCTAAATATAAACTGCTTTTGAATTATCCTCTTCTACATGTGATTGTTCTGGTCCATCAGCAGGGGCCCATTCTTTGGATGCCCACATTCTCTTGGTTGCTGTGGATGTTCTGATGAATATTTGCATTCCTTTTGTTTTCATGAAGCTACACCATGGAACATACCTGCATATTCAGTCTTCTCCTACTGTCTGTTCTACAAAGCAAATCTCCTTTCAGGATGCATGTTTGTGGGTGAGAGAGTGAGTGAGTGTGTGTGCACACACATGCCAGCTCACTGACAGTCAACACTAGACAGAAAGCGCTGTTCAGTTCAAGAGAAGCCTTCTATTTTGATGGTATTCCAGGATTCAAGTAACCCAGGGTTCAAGTTTCAATTCCTTTTGATTTCACAATATTGACCGTGTTCCTGCAGAGTTCTCGTAGTAATATAATGCAGTGATTTGGAAAGTGGTCCCCTCTAGTCTTTCTTGGTCTTCTACAGAAATATTTCTTCAAAACCAGTTTATCTCTCACTTGTTTTTACTGTCACTCAACTCGCACATTCTGTTAAAAGGAGATAGTGCAAAAAAAAAAAAAAAAAAAATGCAAGATGCACAATTATGCTAGGAAAATCTTTATTCCTGAAGGAAAACACTGCTTCTCTAAAGTATGACTCTAGGTGGGCAGAGCTTATGAGGAAAGGATGCTAATGTAAGAACCCACTTTATTGGCCAGCTTTCTTCAGGAAAAAGAAATACAAAGAACGAAGAAGAAAACCCAGAGCATCATTCAGAATCCACCACAGGCCAGGCTGGGGACTGTACAGGGGGAAGATGAAATCCTGCCAGTCTGCCAATAGGTAAGTTCTAGAAGCCATTTTTCATTTGCAGCTATTCATGTGCAAAGAATCACCATCACTTCTCTCTGCGGAATAACATGCCACTTAAAAACATCTGTTACGATAGACCAAAGAAATGAGAACTAAAAACATCTTTGAATGGTGGTAATGAGAAAAGGAAAATGAGCAAACATAAGAGGAAAGTCTGCAGGAAGATTTAGGCAGGTTGAAACCATGCACAGACACGTTTCTCTACATCTTAAGAGTCAGCCCAGCCCCATGGCTCCCTCGTTTTCCTTCCTTGAAATCAGTTCCTTATTCAGTCTGAATTGGTAGGTGGTGGTAAGATTATCTAGAGAAGCTAAAGCTCACTCACCCAGCAAAATCACAGAAATTCTACCATACTAGAAACACAGTATATTTTAATAAGATAAATATTTAATAAGATAAATAAGATTAATAAGAAACATAGTATATTTTAATAAGATAAATAAGATTACCTTTTCCCCCCATTTTGGTTTTCTTTTCTTTTATAACAGAAATAAATAAATAAAATTAATAAATAAATAAAATTAAGTCTACAAAGAATGGCTAACAAGATGCTGAGTTAGCCCAGCTCCTTTCCTTGAGATTAATTCCAGAAGAATTGTAGAAATAAAAAATAATAAAAAAATAAAACATACACATACACACAAAAGAAATAAAAATAAAAAAAACCTCAAAGAAAACTGTGAGACACTCCCAAGGTGAGTCAAAGGTGCTTTGTGTGAGGACAGTGCAGTGCATGTCCTTGGGCTAGGACAGGAGGCAGCCCCACCAGGCCGGGGGAGGAAATGATAGTAAAGGAAGTGTTATAATCTCCAACTGTTCCCTCCCTTCCACTGCCTCTGAATCCACAGTGGCCACCCCTGTGCCTCTGGTGATTCAGAACTCTAAAGGTCAAGATATTCAGGAAAGTTTAATCAGGGTTGTTTGTCCCACCTCGTGGCTCCACCAAGTTGGACATAGGTTCCAAGATGGCCACAGAAGGAAAGAGAATGTGGAAGGACATATGTGGGAGGGTTTTATGAACCAGCCTCGAATTGGAACGCATCACCGCTGGTCACTCCCCATTGTTTAGAAATCAGTCTCACGGCCACACCTTTCCAAGAGAGAAGCTGGAGGATATAGTCTGACTGTGTGGCGGGTGAAGGAGCTGGTTTGCTGGAGAGCCAGCCAACCTTGGCCACAGCTAGAACATGGAATCCTGTCATCTATATTTGTTTTTCCTTTTAACTCTTTTCTTTCTACCTTGTTGAGAGGATCAAATGGGATACTGTATATTAAAGTGGCTTAATAATTTTATAATCCTACTAAACTGAGAAACATAATCACACTGATTATGAGATAACTTCCCAAACTTTCTGATACAAGTGAGATCATTCTCAAGGAAATTATCCTGAGTGAAAAAAGGCAATCCCAAAGGTTACATACTAGAGGATTCCATTTGTATCATGTTTTTGAAATGACAGGATTGTGAAATGAAGGACAGGTTAGTGGTTGCCAGGAGCGGGAGGGGGAAGATGGGGTGACAAAGATGGGAACATAAAAGGGAGCTTGTGATGACGGCACTATCCTGGATCCTGACTGTGGTAAAGATACACAGACCTATACGTGTAATAAAGTTGCACAGAACTAAAGAGATGTGCACACACAAGTACAATAAAAATGGGGGATCGAGGAAGATACACAGATGGTACTCATGTCAATATCCTGGTTGTACCACAGTTTTACAAGATGTTTCCACAGGGGGAACTGGGTAAAAAGTACGTGGGAATCTCTCCATATTATTTCTCTTAATAATCTGAATCTATCTCAAAAGAAAAAGTTTAATTTAGAAAAAGGGATACAGCCCTCCAGCTCAATGGAATATTGGTGATAATAAGCTGGACTTATGTTGTCCTTACACCGGCTGGTTTTATAGGGGTCTCTCTGTTCATGTGGCCTGTTTAGTATCTACCTCCCAGATCCTTCTGCTTGGTTTCAGCAGAGGAAGGGAAAATGTTCATGGGTGAGCTATTAACAGTCTGATGACCTTGGAGAGGATCCAACAAGGGCTTACAACCAGTGGTGTTCAGAGCATGGGAAGAACCAGGGAAAAGACTCAAAGCGATTTCATGCTGGAGATTCTCAGGATCAGCTGAAGAAATGGAGATGTTAGCAGAAGAAGAACCCTAGTGACTTTCCTAAAGGGCCCCATGTTCTGCATTTCCTGGCCACGATTCCTGCAGAGCTCTGAGGTACGAGGCATCTTCCCTCCTTGCATTTCTGTTCTCCCTCTCCAGTTCATCCTCAGAAGTCTGTTCCATTTTGAGGGTGATTTCACTAAGGCGGGCTGATCAGGAAGAGTTTGTGAAGAAGGAAATTCAGAGCTAGGCATGGGGCTGATGGAGTGAGGGTAAGTAGGCAGGGGTGTGAAAAGAACCTGTCACAGCGATTGTGTTGTATTGTACCGTCCTTTCCAATCAAACAGGAAACCAATTTGCATATTATTAACATTTGAAGTCTGTTTTCCACATAATTACCATTCAATTTCCTGCCAACCCTTAATCATTCTGTAATAGCTTTGGGGTGGGGTGCAGGTAGGGATCTGGACCTGTAGTGCATTATCATTCATTGTCTGTCTGCTCTAGCACGTTCTAATAACTGAATGTGTCAAAAGCCACAAGATGCTCTATTCTTTTGTTATATATTAATACAAAAAAAAAGAGTTGAGGAGACTTTTTATTCAGGTGTTATCATCTCCCTCACCAGCATGACCTCCCTGGTTTTGTACTTGAGGGCTGAGATCTGTTCCACTTTCTCTTCTATTAGAATCGCGCCCCACCTTCTCTGTGGTTAGAAACACAAGCTTACTAGAGCGCAGGTAGCTAAACAAGGTAAATGTTAATATGGGACCCAACTGCCATAACTATTTAGGAACACAGCTCATCCTCTGTTAGCTATTTTCTGTCAGAATTTACAAGGAGAGTTGATTTACAAAGGAATTAGCAGTAATCATAGCAAATACTGGTGGATCAATAGGGATAAAGCACTCTGCTTACCCCAAGTAAATTATTCCTCAGTGTTCATGGTGGTGATTTTTACGGTTTAAGAATACTGTCCGGTGCCTTGGATTTCTCCCCTCACAAGCAGTGTGAGCCTCCATGGCACCAGGACTTCCTCCTGTCGCATTTTGAAAACCTTCTAAAACTCAGTACATACTCTGTAAGATTTTTTTAATGACGCTTGAACTTCTGTGGTGTTGTAATATGTTTTATTATTGAATATGAAAGGAAGAACTTTATTCAGAAGAGCTTTGTTGAGCTTCAGACTCTGGCTCGGGACTAGAAAGAGGAGGAAACAGTCCCGTTCGATGATTCTCTGTCAAAGGAAACAAAGACACCGAGGGAATCACAAAACGTTCAATACTCCATCCTGACTTTGGAAGAGTAAGTGAGATCCATCAAGTCTCAAGGAAGCGATGGTGCGGTCACACCTATGCTATTGAGGGTTTCTGGAGAGGAGTCGTCTTTTCTTCCAAGGGACTGTAAACCCGCACAACTGGGGTTTGGGGATGTCCCTGACCTGGGAGAGCAGCCGAGGGGACACCTGCTCTGTCCATAGGACCGAAGGCCAGCCAGACCTGATGACAGGTCTCCCTGTGGAACCTGAGAAGCAGCTGGGCTTGGTCCAGTGCTAGTGTGAACTAAGAACAACATGAGCATCTCTGCTACAGTTGGGGACTGCTCTTTAAAATTGAGATCACACATACGGCTCAGGGAACAGCCACTTCTGTGTGTGCTTTGGCTCTAGGCTATTTACCATCGCTTGCTGCGGACCAGGTGAGGATTCCTTCTTCCCCTTTTCTCCTAGCCCTTGCATTCTCACATTTCCCTCCACAAAGATGCCATCAGATCAGAACTGAAAAGCTAAAACCTGTGGCCTAAGTGACCTACTGCTTTAGACTTCCCTCCCCTAAAACCCTAGTTCCCCCTCACGCAGGGAATTCTACCACCTGAATTCACTGGTATATCACAAAAAAGACGGTGTTGTGTTTTCGTGTCGCCCCTCCCCAACCCCACCAACTGCTGCCAACAGCCATTCCCACCATGACAAGTCCCCAGGAAGTGGTGGAAAGAAGAGCCTAGGACATGGGTCGTGTGCTTGGCCAAAATCTTGAGGTGGAAGGCTGTTGGACGACAGGTCAGGGGGACACTGAGAGCTGAGTAATTTAGCCTTTTGTGGACTCAGCCAGGGAATGACCCCTGTGGTGACTCCCAGGCCATTCTCACACCAACCCGCACAGTGACATCACATTACAAGCAGCTACTGGATGATAATTATAGTTAGAGAGCGAGCCCTCAGTTCAGATCACTCAAGTCTCCCTTGGCTCCTGGCGGGAAGGAGGGAGGTGAGAGGGGTCCCCTGTGCCCTGCAGAAGGACACGGACAGCTGACAGAGCTGACTGGTGGGACTACCAGGAGTGCTGCCATGGGTGAGGGCCACAGGACCCAAGTGGGAGTGACAGCCAGGCCTCAACAGATGACAGCGCCACAGGAGCGGAGCAGGGCTGAAAGGGGGGGAGAAATAGAGGCCTGAGCTAGAGGTGCCACTAAGACTTGCAGTGACCAAGTAGACAAGAGAGATAAGGGGTGCCAGAGAAACAAGGCAAGAACATAAGGCCCCATGCTGTCCTGGGGAGCAATAGGGAGAAAGAGAAATATGGAAATCTGAAAGCCTAAGTATTTAAATATTTTTAAACATGAGTTACCTAAAAGGACCATCTAAATTATTAGATTGGGTGGAGTTTCATAAAGTGTATTATAGGTTCTCTCTTTCCACCTTCACCAAACTCTCTCTCTCTCTCTCTCTCACACACACACACACACACACACACACACACCCATTCCAGACCCAGACCCAGCAGAGTAGAAAGCTTATGCAGCAGATCAGATCATACATAGGAAGTAAAGAAGCCACACTTTTTTTGCACACCTGGAGTATGCAGTGAGTAAATGACGGCCCTTCTACCCTCACTGTGCTGAGTAACTCCTCAGAGGCAGGCAGGGCACGTGAGAAACAGACGGATGCAGTGCCGGGCCTGCTCCCAAGGCATTCACACCTGGCATGGGAGGTCAATGCAAAACCACCACAATCTTCTTTGGCAAATCCTGTGCCAGAGATATAACCAAATGTTGTTGGAGCACAAAGAAGAGGGAAATTACTCCTGGTAGAGGTGGGACAAGGCTCCCCAGGTGTAGACATGCAAGCCAGATTCAACAGCTCAATGTCACAAGTATTCCGTGTGTCCCGATACATACCTGCAACTGTGCTGGACCCATGCTGGACCCAGGCATCTCGAGGGTACAGTCGGGAAGGGGAGGCAGGCACGAAGAGATAAATTCTATAAAATACATTAAGTCTTAAAACAGACTGCTTTGGGCATTATGGAAAAATTATAAGGTTTGAACTTGTCAACTTCAATTTCTAAAACACCAAGAAACCCAAAGTCGAAAGCAATCAGTGGCAAAGTTCACTGGACTCTCCAGCTCCTGCTTAGGAGAAAAGAGCACTTTCAAATAGGTATTCCGAGAAGAGGTCAGGGGAAAAGAAGGGGGAGGGGAGGAATACAAGATAATTTCCAAGTGATTTCCTGAATTTCTTCCCTTCAGATTTTGGAATATAATAACTTTGGTCCCACTTGAAAAGGCAGTAACCATGAGTCCAGTATACTATTTACGTCTCCCCTGGCCATAAACAGTTCATCTGCCAGCCAGCAGCCCTGCTCCACTTCCAGAGAAGGCAGAAGAACAATAAACATAAACGAGAGGAAGGAAGGAGACAGGCAAGTAGTGCCCACTTAAGATGACGCCCTATGGGCAGCAGTGGATACTGTCTCGAACAGATGAAGGCACAGGGAAGAAAACATTAGGAAGACTTTTTTGACACTTTCTTCTGCTCCAAAAGGTGGTCTGTAAGAGAAGAAGGGATCCCAAAAGGACAGAACACGAGTTAAATAGGGCAATTCTTGTTATTTTCATTTCTCTACCCTACCTGAATCTCACGAGTAGAGGGCAGATGTGGGACAGGACCACCCCCGTACTTTGGAAAGTGACTCTCTGGTGGCCATTTCAAAACAGGTTATGTATCCCTGGGGCAAAGCTATGGGGTCATTTCATAGGGATGAATGCAAAGGCAGAAAGATGTTAAATATCTATTAGGGATTCCCTCCAAAAGGCTGCCTGGGTGCCCAAGACGAGCCAAGATGTCCAGATGCTAGATGAGCAGGGATCTGGGCACCACTGCTGAGGCTTCTGCAGAGGGGTGGGAGGTATCTGCTCCTACACCATGGTTGGGGGGGGGTAGGACCCGCACAGAGAATGGACAAAAGTGGGGAAGGCCAGGGAAGATGGATCACCCAACTACTTGATTTTATTACCAGAAAGTTTCCTTATTCTTAGAGACTTCTTACTGGCTCTTGTGATCCACTTGGTAAGGATTTGTTCCTACTGTTGTCCAAGAATGAGAGCAGCTAACTGGACCTTGTTAAACATACGGTCCAGAATGCTTTCCTTCACATTTTTGTGATATATTTGCCTCCATGGCAGCGAGTCAACAGGCAGTGATAATGAGATGAGCAGGGAAGAAAGCATTTTGAAGAAGTAATAGCAATAGTACTACTATAGGAATAGTAAGATTGGTCATTGTATTGGCATTATTCTAAATCGATTCTAGGGCAATGATTCCCAAAGCCAACACTGAATTCTAATTTCCTGGGAGCTTTTAAAAATATAGAAACCCAGGCCAGATTTTAGACCAAAGTATGAAATGACAAAATCATACTGATAATTCTGACCTTGCAGCGTGGTGGTCACACTTTCAGACAAATAATCTGAACAATTAAATGGCCTTGTGCGGTTTGAATCATCTTGACCGGTGCTTTCTAACCTGCACTCCATAGAACACGTGGCCCACAGGATGTTAACAGGCGTTGCTCACAAAAAGCCTTCTGGACGGAAATGCTGTGAAAATCCAGGTTAAACAAAGTTAAGCAAACTTTGTTTGGTGTTTGTCTTCTCCGATCTTTTTCCGTGGATGCAACACTCACTCAGACTCTCTGAGGTAAGGCTATTGTATAAGGTATTTCCCCCCTAGATTTGACAAAAAAGATTTGTGTTTTTCTTTTAAACCCCTCAGGGCTCAAAGGTTCTATTGTATAAGATTTGGGGAGCACTGCTCTGTGGCCACCCTGCTCTGCCAAGGGATCCAGAAAACTCGGGATGAAATAAAAATTATACAAGACAGTTTCCCTCCTCTTTACGCACTTAAAATTTTCTATCATATAGCAAGAGAAAAAGATGAGGAGCAAAAAACATGCAAGATCATGCATTCATGGAAACAAAGCGGTAAACCACAACATGCGACTGTCCCTGGAACCAGTTTTCTATTTTAAGAACATTTCATCCACCCCTTTCTAGTATTATGACATTATCACCTGATTTAACCAAAGATTTCATAAGTTAAATAAGGTGGTCTCAGATATTTTGATGTAGTTCATTTTTACCTCTGCACGATGGAAGAATAATTTTAAAAATTCTTTCCCTTTGTCTCTTACGACTTTTCTCTAGTATTTTTTCTTTTTCTCTCTGGACACTCCCGGACGACCAGCTAACATAATTTACAAGGACAAATGGGCATATCGTTATGACTGCCAGTTCTCAGTGGCATGTATTGTTTCCACATTTGGAATTTTGCCCCTGAATTAAACACAGAACCACCACAACCTATTTGTTTTCCCTCATTCACACGCTTTTGGTTAGAAGAATTTCTGGTCAAAACTACGAATAACCAATAATAAGTTGTTTACCCACCCACCCCCAGAACATTTTTGACACAAACTGAGTAATTTTTCTTGGGTTTTATTTAAATTTTTCCTAACATCCTTCTAAGCAACTCAGGGTTGGTTTTGTTTTATTTTGTGTTTACTATAACACATGTACAAATGTGAGATAAAAATAAAGTGTTCCCTAGTTTATGTTCTTTAAAAAATATCGGAGAAGATTTCAAATGAAATAAGTATTTCACAAATGATAAACACACTTGTCATTGGCCTTCCCTGTATAGTACCCCACTAGACTGTCTTAAATTTTACAAACTTTGTTCTATTTCAGAAAGAATACCTGGTCTTTGCAGAAAATTTATAAAATACCTATTAGAAAATAAGAGAAAATAAAAGTCACATCAAATTGTTCTACCTAGAGATAATAATTATTAATATTTTATCATATATCCATAGATAGATTTTTTTTAAGTGATGATTTTTTGGCCTTCTCTATACAAATTATTTGGTAGAATCCTTTTATACCTAATAGGCTATAAATCTCTTCCCATGTTACAAATGCTTTTCTCCAACATAATTTCAACAATAACATAGTTTGTCACTAAATATGTACCACAATTTACACAATCACTCTATTAATGGAGGACATTCACGTTGTTTCTAATTTTTGCTATTATAAAATACATTTAAATGAAATTTTTATGGCTGTATTTTTTATGCACTTTTTATTAGGATAAACTTTAGAAGTCCAATATCAGGATTAAAGGAAAAGAATATATCTAAACTTTTTAATGCTTATCGCTAAACTCTCCACAAAATGTACAGCAATCTTCTCTTTTTCACCAGCAGAACACGAGCATGCCCACTTCTCCAGATCTTCACAAATACCTGGTAAGACTGAAAGGCAGTTGAAATACATTTGCATAGATATATATTTTGTCTCATTTTTTTATTCCTTGGATTTTCAATGGAAATTTTAGAAGGGGGGAAATAAAGGGCTTGATATAAGATTATTATCTTTAACTGGAATGGCTCCCCTCCATCCCAATTAGATTTTAACTGAAGGAAGTTATTTATGTTTCTAATATAAACAGTAAAGAAGTCACGTTCGATCCTCCCTGCTTCTCTGCCTAGCAGCTCAGAAGCTTTCCATCATTCATGCAGTCTAGCCTCTTGCCAGATTGCCCTTAGCATAGCATTGTTCATGGTTCCAGTCTTTACCAAGAGCACAGATGTCCCATTTATACCAATCAGTCCTGACTGTAGACAATAAAGCATCGAGAAGTGGCAACCGATATTGCAAGTCTCAGAAGATCCCTAAATGCCTAGTTATTAACAGAAGTATTAAAAAAAATTACAGATTTTATGTCTTGTGTGAGAAAGGTGTTGGGACCAAGAGAAGAAAAAGAGGCTGAAAGAAGAAAATGAGGAAAGAAAGGAAGGGGGCAAAGAAAGACAGATACGGGGGAGTAAGGAGTGACGAAAAAATGTGTAAACCCTTAGAAATGAGCATTCCTGTATTTCCCTCCACAAGTGACAGGAAGCAGGTTAATCTGTTACCTATTTCATTTTGCCCAAAGGCTTCCATTAGACCAAACTTGACTCTTAAAAGTGTACATCATTACTGTCTCATCCTCGGGCAGTGATTCTCAAGCAGGGGCGATTTTGTTGCCCACAGGAAAGTTAGCAATGTCTGGCGACATTCTGGTTATAACAAGAGTGTTACTGGCCTCTAGTGTATTAGTGGCCAGGGGTGCAGCTAACCGCACGATGCACAGGACAGCCTGCCACAACAAAGGGTTATTTGACTTGAAATGTGTGTCATGCCAAGAAACTTTGCTCCAAAGAAAACAAAAGAGTAGTTATCTGCATTTAGAGAGCTTATTGGAGAAAAGCAATGCCACTGGCTGGCTGTCTCTTCATTTAAAAAAATGCAATATAAAATAAGCTAAAGAACAACAAAAAATCTCTAGCAGACCATAGATACCTTCTACTTAATTGATTTTCTTGTTTATTTTATTTTTACAGCTTTATTGATGTATAACTGATTTACAAAGACCTACACATACTTAATGTGAATAATTTGATGAGTCTGGACAGATGCAAACAGCCGTGATACTATCACCACATCAAGGTAACAGACAGATCCAACACCTCGCAGAGTTTTCTTGTGTCCCTTTGCTTTGTTTCTTTTTGATTTGCTTTAAGTGGTAAGAGCATTTAACATGAGATCTACCCTCTTAACAGATCTTGAAGGGCGCAATACCAAATTAACTCTCGGCACTATATTGTACAGAAGATCTCTAAAATTTATTCATTTAGCATAGCTGAAACTCTCTACCCACTGAATAATTGTTTTAGGTATAAGGTAATATTCATTAGCTTTCTCTTCCTGTTTTTTTTTTTTTTTACTATAATATACAATATTTTACTGGAAGCTGTGAAAGTACCGCCAAAAGTTTAAGTTATAGATAGTTCATCTTTTTTATTCACATTAAGCTAAAATTTACTTTATACCGTCATGACAAATAAAAATTAATAAATACATAAATAAAACATCTGTCAGGAATGTACTATGTGTCTGTCCAACATTCTATGTAATATTTATGTGAAAGACACAAAAGCACAGTAACATCATATATACATAAATATATGTATCTCTGTAATCATACATATGTCATATATGCAGTCATATATTGCAGATACATCACAACAAAATAGGAGTATTCTCCATAGCACTCTATTGATATCCTGAGTGCTTTAAACCTTCCTATTTCAGAGTCTGGTTTGTAGCTTTAAAAATCTAAAAGTTAAACTCTTTCAGTGACTCCATTGTTTAATAAGTTCTTTTTTTTAAAGATTTTATTTATTTATTTAGAGAGAGCACGCTGTGAGCAGGGGAAGGGCAGAGGGAGAAAGAGAAGGAGAATCTCAAGCAGACTCTGCGCTGAGCATGGAGCCTGAATGGGGCTCCATCTCACAACCCCGAGATTATGACCTGAGCCAAAATTAAGAGTAGGATGCTTAATTGACTGAGCCGTCCAGGTGCCCCTCCATTGTTTAATAAATTCTTAAAATTCACATTACCAAAGATGGTCCAATATTTTAAAACCTATTAATATAATTTACCAAATTAATAAGTCAGAAGGGAAAATCTATACAATCTTTTTGATAAATGCTAAAAAGAATTTCAACACAGCAACTAAAAATATGTCATCTCTAGAAATAAATACAAAATGAATCATGTGAAGAAAACTACAAAAATTCTACTGAGGAATATCAAATGAATATTAGATGAATGGAAATCTATATCATGTTTCTGGATGGGAAAACTTACTATTTTAAAGATATAAATTTCTTCTCAAATTACATTATAAACTATTAATTTATTGTATAATTTAAGAGCTTATTCTACAATAATCTAGAGGGTTAAACTTTTTTTTTAAGATTTTATTCGTTCATTTGAGACACAGAGATACAGACAGAGGGAGAGAGAGCATGAGCAGGGGGAGAGGGAGAAGCAGGCTCTCCACTGAGTCAGGAGCCCGATGTGGGGCTCGATCCTAGCACCCTGGGACCATGACCTGAGCCAAAGGTAGACGCTTAACTATCTGAGCCACCCAGGTGCCCAGGGTTAAACTTTTTTAAGTAGCCAGAAATCTCCAAACAAAGAGGAATTCAAAAGAAAAGCAATTTTATATTTTCCTACCAGATACCAAAATAGAAAGTTTGAAAATAAAAACACTATGGCACTCTTGTCAATGTAGAAAAAACAGTTGAGTTTTTAGCTTAGTCTAGAATAGAATTTCAAGGGAAAAAATAGGATATAATATAATATATATATATATATATATATATAACTATAATAACAATATATGATAAATTTATAACAGTAGAGGTTGGGATTATTGAACAAATAGTGTAACAAATTTGTTAAGCAACTGTAAAAATAATTAAGATAGATGCATATTTTGCATCTTATACCAAAATGTTTTCTAAATTGACTGAAGATTTAAATGCAGATAATGAACCCATGCAAATACTCAAAATAAGTGTAAAATATATATCAGTATAATTTGGGAGGGGGAATAGGCTTTTCTAAGCATGACATCAAAGCTTACAAGCATAAAAGTAACAGACCAATAGACAAAACAACAGCAACAAATTTAAAGTTGTATTATGAAATGATAAAAATCTATTTACAACATATCACAAATAATTGTTTCTAAAAGATTTTCTGAAATCAATAAAAATTACAAACATGCTTTTTTAGGGAGAATACACAAAGGAAATGAGCAAAAATAATTTACAAAAGATGAAATATAAATGGCCAATAAGCTTAGAAAAATTGGTGAGCCTCAGAAATGCAATTAAAATTTCACTGAGATGCCATTTATTTATTAAATTGGCCAGGATCATAAACAATAATAAAAGTGCAGAGAGGAATAGGGGAAAATGGTTGCTCTCATACGTCACTGATGGGTCTATAAATTGCATGATCTTCTCAGTTGGCAACTGGGCAATGTTTGACAGAAATTTGAAAAATGTGAGCATCCTTTCATTTAACAATTTCTCTTCTATTTATTCATCCTAATAAAATAAATAAGGATATTCTGAAGTATTCATCTACAAGAATGTTCATCAGCGTCCTCCTTTATAACAGCAAAGAAATAATAGTTTCCACCCATAGGTGGTTGATTAACTATATTAATGTAATGCCATAAATTGGGAAATCTTCAATTTTCATCATTATGTGTTATAGCTATAAAACATAAAATTTTAAATTATATAATATATAGTATAATTACTTATAATATTTATTAACGCTGAAGGATGTTCACCATATTTTAAGTGAAATGGGTAAGTATACATAATTACCAGATACCTTACAGAATCCACGTGAGAGTTCTTTCTTAGCCTTCTCAAATGAAATGCTGAAAATACCAAAAAGTACGTCTTAATTTTAAAATCAAAGTGTTACATTGTGTTTTCTGTTACATATTGGGATATTTCATATTTCATTTGAACAAATAAACTTTATGGACTAATGTGTAATAAGGCCAAAGCTATACCACTAACCTTAAGGAAGAAACCATTAGCAAGGAATTAAGGCACTAATAAGGAACTGTGCTTTTTATGAAATAATTCCATATCTAATGGAAATATTTAAATTTTTTAAGAAAAAAGAACTTTTTGATAGGAAAATAAAGCTTCTGCAAATATTGGCATCTGGGATTCTACAAAGAAACTTTTAAAATACTAAAATAAATCTTTCCATAGAGCACAGAAAATATCTGAACATATATGTGATGACTAAAACCTCTAATAAATTGTATTTTATTTTCTATAGGCACCGGAAGTATCCTATTTTTACAAATATGCCATAAAATACAAGGAAAAATTTTTTAATCTTAGGTACACCACTGATAAATTAATTCACTCAGTAAGGAATTCTAATGAACAAACGTTTCATATATCAGTACTCCAGTGAATTGTAAATGGCACTCAAATACCACAAGGTCAGATTCTTAGATCAATTCCTGCATTTATATTCATTGTAAAACCTGTCAATCTTTGAGTCCTAGATGCTCTAGTCTATACATTATGTAATAATAGTAAGAATTTAAATATCAAGATAGTCCATTCTTTTGCCAAAGCTTTCAAAATGAGAGCATGTAATGGGAAGACTATTTCCTTAGGGGAGGTTTCTCCAAAAATAGCAGCCCGAGTCAAACAGGAAAACAATTGGTCAAACTCACTTATTATTACAATCTAATCACGTTTTACAGCTGCCCATGGGACATTTAGGAAATTACATTTACAACTTTAATCAAAGGGCCAGCATTTATGCTTATGTAATAATCAGTTCTTTTTTGGTTATCTCTATAATTTAGAAAAATAAGATTAAGACAGGAGTGGTCATTTCCCCCTTAAACTTATTCTGACCCTCAATCTTGGTTTCCCTGTTTATCCTTAAACACGTAAGTAGAGCCATGAACTTACACTCAAAAGAAAATTTAGACAGTGAGAATGTTCTGAATTTCATGGCCACCTTCTCAGCACACAGGAACATAGAGGGCTCTATGTGTAGTCTTTTGGGGAATGCTTGTCGTTCTAGCCCTACATCAAACCAGGACAAAAGCAGAATTCAGCCTCTCATGATGCAGGACTAGGCCACAGTAAATAAATCATCTCATTTCTTGGTTTGATAAGCACCGAAGAGAAGCGCAGAATGAAATGAAAAAGCAAAGAGAAACATCTTTAAACTTTAATGAACTAATAATTCTAAGGAAACCTTTAGCATTTCTCATTAGGGGTAACAATGAATCTGGATTTGGAGACAATATGAAATTTGTAAGCAAAATCACTGGAAGTGAAAAAAATCTGTATACAATTAAAGAAATTTCTCTTACATGTAAAGGTCTTAAATTTAGAGTCTTATGACAATTGTTAATTTTTCAGATTCTTCAGATTCTCCTAAATGAAGATATCACATCTCCACTCACTTTTTAAAAATATCTAAGCAGGTTCTATGTATAATTTTTCTCCTACTGATTACTGCTAAGTACTGCTTCAACTCACTATAGAAATGAATAAGAAAAAGAATTTTTTCCAACATTCACTGAATGTCCACCATTCTTTTGAGAAAGAACCAACTCGACAAAGACCTGCCATCTCAATTGAAGCGAATAAAATTAATACTTTAACAGTAAATTATGCATCCCAACCTCTATGGTTCATGACTATAATTAACACACTTTAAAGGACTTATGGAAATGGTTTGGAAGCTTTGTCAACCAACCATATTTGTTGATGAGATGCTTTTTTTATCATCACAAACTAGGAGCATTTTAACCAGCAGTCAAATGTGTTACCTTAATTATTACTCGGTTGAAAAACTTGGTAAAATCTATGCTAAGACTTCTTTTATTTTGTTCTTTTATATACTGGATGAACATACTTACTCTAGGCTAGGTACTCTGTTAGATAGACACTGTGGAGAACAACAGAGGAATCCGTGACACAGACCTTGGTCCCATATTGCTCACAGCCTAACAGCGTAAATTAGCTACAAGATATCAAATGATTGCCTGCACTTAATTTAATAAACATTTGAAGATTGCCAATGTGCTATACATTATTCTAGACCCAAGGAAACAAAAGCAAACAGGTCACAAATTGACAGTATTCTAATTGGTTTCAGACATACAAATAAGAACGAACATCTCCATTCTTACAGATTAGCTAAGTGTTATCACTATATTATATAATCAAATAGCAGTAGACCTGGACTTTGCTATCTTGACTTCTTGAAAAAAATATCAAATTAAGATAAAATGTTATGCTACCTATTTTTAGAAAATTTTTAGAGATGAAAATGTCTATTTGAAAAAAAGTGTGTCTTTTACTGCAAAATTATCTGTGAAATAAGTTCCTTCTACATTTTTTTTACTTTGTTTGTTAAGCCCAATGGAGGGCTTGAACTCACAACCATGAGATCAAGACCTGAATTCAAGAGTCAGATGCTTAACCGACTGAGCCACCAGGCATCCCAATTCCTTCTACATTTTAGAACCAGGAAATAATTTGTCACTTCAAATGGACAGTGGGAACTATATAACTTAATGTGTGCAAATTTTTGTTTCTTTTAAAGCCCTTATGGTTGAAATTTCCTTTGTAGTGCTAGGATCATAGTGGACACTAAGTAAATATGTTGGATGAATAATAAATGGCAAGCCAAACATTTTACTTTAAGTACATATTCTCTTATGTGTAAACTGATTGATCACTATTATGTTTCTCCCAAAATCTTCATATGCTTCAAGTCATTATCTAACCATAACTTCTCTTTATGTTAAGTATTCCCACATCATTTCCTCACAAACACCACATGTAACACCTTCAGTCATCTCATTCTTACACAACTCTTTCAGTTTTTTCAGGTTCTTTTAACAGTGTTAGTATCATGAGATTCTAATTAGTTATTATCTCCCAAATGTCAACTTCTCTTAATTCCCAAGCATGTGTTAACTTTGTATATTACAGTATAAGCTAAGGATGATGGGTCATTCTGTGAATCCATCTTTGCCTTTGCTTGAAATAAATTAGCTGTACAGTGAAATACACTTTCCTTGGTTTGGGCTTGATGTTGGAAGAGGTGTAGATCCAAAATCCCCATGCCCTTGGCCAAGTGTATTGTTGAGGCAACAGCATTTGTTATTGCCAAGTCCATGGCAGGTGCTGTACAGGCTACTGAGAGAAAAGGTGCAAGAAGCTTCCAGTTCAGTGAGGGGCACAGGCATTCGGTCATGCAACAGTAAGTGAACAAGACAAGGGATTTCCCAGCAGTCTACCAGGTGGCCGATGGAGTATAAAGCCTTCTGTTCCAAAGCCTAGCTTTTTTGTTTACTAGTTTTATGACTTCGTACAAGTTTTTCAAACTCCCAGTATTTCCATTTCTTCTTTGATAAGATAGGGATGATAAGAGTATTTACTTCACAGGTTTGGTGATAATTATATAAAATAATGCATGTAGAGAGATTAGCAGGTGCTTTTAAACCCTCAGCAGCTGCTACACGTATGCACGCACATATGTGTGTACTTTGTGCCAGGTACTCTGCTAGGTATATAAATAACTATGATGCAAGACAATATTTTAAAAAGAGTTCAACTGATCAGCAAGAATAGGTTTTGAGAATGAGCCAACAACCTCCTAATAACATCGTGAGTGTGTGTGTGTGTGTGTGTGTGTGTATGTGTGTAGAGTCAGAACTAACCTCAGAGGGTGGGAAGTTCTGAGCTTTCAGGCAGAAGCAAGATAAATATCCTTGTCCAAGGAAGCACAGAACAAGAAAAATGGCATCCAAGTCATATTATACGGCAATCCAGCCTCATCTGCATTCCTGGGCACCATTCCTTCCTTCCCAAAACTTATAGGCCTCCATAGATAAGGTCGACTGTGACTCATAACTCATTCTATATGGAGACTAACACCAAGAAAAATCAGCAAGCATAAAAGGTATTTAATAAATTAAAACCTGTAAAACTTTATGGGAAGCAGGTGTTTGAGTCCCATTTTATGGAACACGAGCCTAACAAAAGGATTATATGAAGTATTGTGAGGAGGTTCTGCCTGTGAACAATGATGGGAAATGTAATCACATGCCCCACAAACTAGACTATGATAAGTCTCCTGTTGTTAGGATAATGCCATTTATACACCTATTTATAATTTTATATTCCTCCCTTTCATTTCATTCTTCATTGAAAGTTAATGTATTGCAACTCATTGGCAGGCAATTTATTTTAGGGTGAAAAGTAATCTAATAAAAAACAATAAAATCTGTGAATGTGAAAAAATATCCCAAAGATATAAGCAGATTTATTATACAAAGATGGAAAATATATCTCTTATATGAAGGCATTCATAAAGTGAGTTAAGTTCTCTGTGCAGAAGTTCTTTGGAAATACACTTGATAGAGTCATTTACTTTCAATGTCAGCAATCACCTGGAAACAGGTAAAAATTACTCCTACAAGTCAGGAAGTATTTATATGCAGCCAAATAACTAGAGCAAAATAAAACCTTATGGGAGAAATAGATGAGTGTACAGAAAAAAAGGAGGGTGGGTAAGAGGGGAAGATGTAAAATTTAATTTACATCTAATTTAAAGACAAAGTTAAAATGGGCCCACTAACCACGCAATGATTTAATAAATTTTTTTATTGTTATGTTAATCCCCATACATGACATCATTAGTTTTAGATATAGTGTTCCATGATTCATTGTTTGTGCATAACACCCAGTGCTCCATGCAGAACGTGCCCTTCTCAATACCCATCACCAGACTAACCCATCCTCCCACCCCCCTCCCCTCTAGAACCCTCAGTTTGTTTTTCAGAGTCCATTGTCTCTCATGGTTCTTCTCCCCCTCCAATTTCCCCCCCTTCATTCTTTCCCTCCTGCTACATTCTTCTTCTTCTTTTTTTCTTTCTTAACATATATTGCATTATTTGTTTCAGAGGTACAGATCTGAGATTCAACAGTCTTGCACAATTCACAGCGCTTACCAGAACACATACCCTCCCCAGTGTCCATCACCCAGTCACCCCATCCCTCCCACCCCACCCCCCACTCCAGCAACCCTCAGTTTGTTTCCTGAGATTAAGAATTCCTCATATCAGTGAGGTCATATGATACACGTCTTTCTCTGTTTGACTTATTTCGCTCAGCATAATACCCTCCAGTTCCATCCACATCGTTGCAAATGGCAAGATCTCATTCCTTTTGATGGCTGCATAATATTCCATTGTATATATATACCACATCTTCTTTATCCATTCATCCGTTGATGGACATCTTGGCTCTTTCCACAGTTTGGCTATTGTGGACATTGCTGCTATAAACATCGGGGTGCACGTAGCCTTTCGGGTCCCTACTTTTGTATCTTTGGGGTAAATACCCAGTAGTGCAATTGCTGGATCATATGGTAGCTCTATTTTCAACTTTTTGAGGAACCTCCACACTGTTTTCCAGAGTGGCTGCACCAGCTTGCATTCCCACCAACAGTGTAGGAGGGTTCCCCTATCTCCGCATCCCCGCCAACATCTGTCATTTCCTGACTTGTTAATTTTAGCCATTCTGACTGGTAACCACGCAATGATTTAATTATAGGATACTGATAATCTTGATTTCATGTGACAACTCTCAGCAGGTAAATCTCTAAAAAGCTAATATTCAATCATTTAGTAATATTGCTCTGTAACCTAGAAATTTCTTTAGGATCTTTAAATTTACTTATTGAGGTCACAGACCTGACTTCCCATGAAAAGTTCCAATATCATTTTCTTTCTTTAATTTCTGCTTCTTGATGGAACAGTTCCTCTATTATCATGTCATTAATCTCGATGCCAAGTTTGTTTTTTTTTAAGATTTTATTTATTTGACAGAGAGAGACAGCGAGAGAGGGAACACAAGCAGGGGGAGTGGGAGAAGGAGAAGCAGGCTTCCCAATGAGCAAAGAGCCTGATGCCAGGCTCGATCCCAGGACCCTGGGATCATGACCTGAGCCGAAGGCAGACACTTAACGACTGAGCCCCCCCGGGCGTCCCTCGATTCCAAATTTTGATGGTGGTGCTAAGGTTCACTATGTGAGGAGTAGATGGCCGAAACACCTCACCACAGTGAGAAGATGCAGGTATTCTCACTCCAGGGGGCTTCCGCCATGCTCAGGACATCTACCATTAACAGGCACATCAATCACGGTGTGTTGTAATGGTCAGTTTGTATGCTTCGGTCAGTCAGTCCTGTGCTATGCCAACATGTACAGAGACTGAAAATCAGGTCCATGACTTCAAGAAGGAAACATTCTGACTTTGCAGGATAACCTCATTTAGTCCTCCAAACAAATCTATGAAGTAGTTAATATTATTATTCCTATTTCACAACGAAAAAATGGCTCAGTGTACATAACTTTTCCAGGGTGGCACACCTAGAAAGTGATGGCATTTGACTCCAGAGCCTGTGTTTTTAACTATTATGTAATTCAATAAGTAACCTAGATTGGATGATTTATCAAATGACCAAACAGATGAATAAGACATACTAAAACAAATCAAACACTGTGACCATATTCCTATTCAACCTCTCAACTTCCTTAGAGATAGAATACTTTTAAATTTTGAGTTGTAGGTTTCCCACGTTAAAATTAGATCCCAAGACCATGCCCAGTACTATGGATACTGGCATCCAATGAATGAGCTAAATGATGAAAAAAAATATTAGTAGCCAGAGACTGTCCTCAAAATGCTAACACAACCAACAACACATTTTACATCCTAGTTTATAAATTGACCAAATTGATGCAAAAATGCCTCTATTTTTTTCTTTCATTGATTTTATCAACTAATTGTGATGTTTTATAAATACAGCCCAAATAATGTAACAATGTTAAAGTACTACTAGAAAATTAATAGTGGATTGAGATAATCTGGCCATTACTTACCCATTAAAATATACAGTTTAATACATATTTCTTTCTAACATTCCTGTGATGGTCTTTTAGATGTGTCAACTTGGCTAGGCTGGTTCCCAGTCATTCCACCAAACACTGATCTAAGTGTTGCTGTGAAGGTAGGTGTGATTCAAGTCCATAATCAGCAGACTTTAAATAAAGGAGATTATACTAGACAATTTGAGTGGACCAGTTGAAAGCCCTTAGGAGCAGAACTGAGTCTTCCCAGAAGAACTTTTCCCTCTGGATAGCAGTTTCAACCATGCTGAAGAGTTCCAGGCTGCCCTGCCTGATGGCCATCCCTGCAGATCTGGGTCTTACCTGGCAGCCCCTCGTATTGAGTAAGACTGTCACTAGCAATCACAATCTAATATATATCTCCTATGGGGTCCACTTTTCCAGTTGAACCCTGACTGACAGAATTACTCTTGCATTCTTACATGGCAAGGAGTTGTAGTGATTCTAGTCAGTTTATCAGTCTCTACTCAAGAAACACACAGCTGTTCCTAAGGGGTTTAGCAACATTATATTGCAAGCAATATAAAACTTAGCAACAGCTAGGGATTCCTACCACCATTTTAATGAAAAATAAATTTTAAAGAAGGACAAAACACAGATATGTGAATTTTTAATAAACACCCTGAACTCTTACTCATCCCTGTAACTCCAGTGACTATTACATAGTAGGTGCACAACAAATGTCTTATAAGTAAATGAGTGAGTGAATGAATGAGTTGATTCAACTGACAGTTCTCTTGTGCTCTATCTCTTAGATTCTTCACTTGCAATGGTTGGGGTACAAAGGATGCAAGACTCTAGCACAGAAACTACAGATCCTGATAAATAATTGCTTGAGAGCCTTTCATTCTTTAGAAGTCCCACATGAATTTCCCATTTTTAGCACTTTGCACCTACAAACTATATAACTCTCTCACTCAGAATTCCACTGACCTAACCACTGAAATATGAAAACATGGTTATCACCACCAAGAAATGGGAAAATGAGCCAGTCAAAGATATAAACTTCTAAAAATATGTGGCCTAAGTCCTCTTAATTGGTTACCCAAATGTCAGTTTCTAATTATAACTAAGTAATTTGGCCATTATGGCTATTTCTACACACTGGTGATCAGTCATTTGATCAAATCATTGTCAGAGAACACACAGATCCTTGGACATTCTCTAATATCAAAACATGCCACTGGAACTTTCTAAATAAGGCTTCATGCCCTCTCATGTGAGGAATGAGTCTAGCCCCCTTTCCTATCACACCCTTGACCATCAAGTGCCTGGACTCTCTTGGGCTTCATATTTGGCTCCCTCATTTCTGCTCCACTTGGAGCTGATAACCATGATCCAGAATGTGTGCTATGTTATAGATAAAGCCCCCAGGGTACTGGCTCTTTTAGGTTCATTAACACCAAAGAGGGAAAGAGAGGGAAGGAAAAGGAAACCTCCTTTCTTCGTTCCCCATTGCTCCTAAAGCTCATATAGTACCTACCATGTATGAGCTATGAACCATCTAAGAACACACATTCATTTAATCTTTCTAAAGTCCCTATTAACATATATTATCAATTCTAAGACATACTTATTTCCACATTTTAATATATCTGAAACAGATACATTGTACAATCTATAGAATGACTTATTTGGCATTGATTTATTTTCCATAAAATGAAGGTGTACCTTACACTGGACAGCATCTTATTTTAAATTAAATTGGATCTTCAGTTCATTTTACAGATGAAAAAACTGATGCACAGAGGCTAAGCACCTTTCCCAAGGTCACAGAAATAGTAAAGGGCAGAGTCAAGACTTGAACCCTGGCAGTCTGGCTCCAGAGTAGACTTTCTCAAAATTGGCACTATTAACATTTTGAGCTAGTTCTTTGTTGTGAAGGGTTGCCTTGTGCACTGCTGGATATTCAATAGTATCCCTGGCCCCTACCTACTCAATGACAGTAGCACCCAGCCCCAAGTTGTGACAACCCAAAATGTCTCCAGGCATTATCAATGTCCTCTGGTGGGCAAAATCCCTCCTGACTGAGAATCATTGCTCTAGAGTATGTTTAAGCACTGTGTAATAGATATTCTTCTCTAAAAATGAAGACATAACTAGGGTGACTTCCACTACAGCCAGAAAAAAGTTGGGTCCTCTCCAAAAATCAAGGCCACTGCTTAGCTTCACTTTTCTCCCATAGGATGGTCCTTCCTCCTGATGTCTTTATTTTTACCCTGCTCTTACTGCCCTTCCCCATTTTAATTCCTAGTCCTATTTCTGTCCACTTAAGTTTTCACCTTCTGTTTAGGTGAACTGGAGTTCAGAAGCACCTCTGGAGGTGCTTAAAGCATTTGCTCCCCTATTCCTCCACCTGCCTTTTACAAGTGGAGTGTTCCCTGCTCCGTTGCTGCTGCCTTGTACGGGCTCCACCCAACATCCCAGGGACAGATAATGGGAACTACCTGCTTGCTCCAGCTTGGGCCAAATGAGGAGATCAAGCAGAGGCTTTTCAAAAGCTAGTAGCGTTGTGAAAGCCAGGCAAATAAAGAACATGATTTGACTGTAATATGTTCTGATGAGAAGATCCATCTGTTCTCAAAAGCCTGTAAGTTGAGAGGCCATAGATGTGGTGGGTGAGTGCATGGCTTCTACAGCTTAACGGCCTAGGTTTCAATCCCAGCTCTGCTGCTCAAAAACAGTGTGAGTTTGAGCTACTGGATCTTCCCCTGCTTCAGTGTTCTCCTCTGTCAAGAGGGAAAAAGAACCCCCATCTCATCCAACGGTTGTAAAAACTTAGAAGAGTACAATACCTGGTCTATTCAAACAACAGATAACTGCTTGTGATCATGAGAAACCCAAGTCTAAAAACAACTGAGGTGTGTTTTCAGCTTAGCTTGATAGGCTGGTTTCCAATTTGTCAGCCTAATTTTTAAATAGAATACTCACACCAAAATACTAAGCCTAAACCCAGAAAAATATATGTGAATTGCTTACATATATTCAGAGCAGGATGATGGAATTAGGCTATCATTTTTGATTAGTTTATACACACACACACACACACACACACACACACACACACATATATATATATATATATATATATATATATATATATATATGCAAACTGGCAAATAAACATTTACAGAAATTTAATACTTCGCAAATTGAGAGAGGCCTCTATGGGATCTATGATGCTCCCTCTCACCTTTTGGCCTGGTATATAACCACCAGGAACAGGACAGTCTCAAGGAGCCGAGTAATCACACAACCTCTAAGCTGGCCCTCGGAATCCTCTAAGTTTACTACAGTATTTTATGAGTTGCCATAACTGAGAAAGCAAACCTCATCCTGCTTGCTTGTCTCCAAAGAAGGGAGCATGTGCTATTAATCTCCCTAATGCCATTCCTGTATCAGCTTCCCTGATACACCCTGAAATCCACTTCTGCCCATCCCAGGAGGTGTCAGCCAGGGAGACCTCCCCCTCAGTTCCCTCTAGAATAGTAAATAATAAATCAGTTTCACCGACTGTGGGCCAGATGTGCTCATGACACTGAAAACTTTCACAACAATCTAGGAGTTAGGTACTGTTATTATGCCCATTTTACAAATGGGAAAACTGAAGCTAAGAGAAGGTAATAACTTTCCCTCAAGTCAACTAAGAAATCCACGTGGAAACTCAAGTGCTTATATCTCAACCTAGCCACTGAGTGTCCTTGTTTACTTCTTTTAAGGTGCGCTGCCTGTTGGGGTGCCTGTGTCGTTCAGTTGGTTAAGTGGCTGACTCTTGATTTTGACTAAGGTCAGGATCTCAGGGTCATGAGGTCAAGCCCTGCATGGGGCTCCATGCTCAGCAGGGAGTCTGCCTGGGATTCTCCCCTCCCACTCCCTCTGCCCCTCCCCCTGCTCCTACAGGTGCTCGCTCAGGCATGCACGCTCTCTGTCTCTCTGTCTCTCTCTCTCTCTCTCAAAATGAATAAATAAATCTTTAAAAAAATAAATGAAGTGTGCTGCCTGTTATCTCTGCCTCCAGAGGAAGCAAAATTGGTTTCATTCCTTTTTCTCCTTCTCAGCATGATCAAAGTGTGGTAGGAGCTTTTATTTTCTCTGTTGTTCCTGTTTCGGGCAGGTGGCATTAAATTCGATGTGTTTTCTTTTAATCAAAATTTAAATCCATTGGTTTCCAGGAAGCAAAGGTTTACTGTACAGAGGTAGACATAATGTTAGCAGAGCAGCAGATATACATACACAAGTCACTGTGATCAGAAGGAGGATAAAAATCAACAAAACCTATTAATTCTGAAACAACAAATGAGAAGGAAGAATTCTATCTCAAATCCAGTTAATCTTATAGTCCCCTAGCCACACAGTTCTTACCATAAATATTCAGAATATTTTGACTTAACATACAGGTTTCTTTCCATTTGGATAAACACATATTTGTAAAATGAAATTTACTTTGAGAGAGGAAATACTATTTTCATATCACGGTATGTTAAAACATAGATAATAAAAAAAATATTTTTGCCTTTGAGAGAGGGAGTTCCCTGTAAAACAGCAGGATGCATTCAATAGGGCTGTTTTTTAAAAAGACAACAGAGTTGGGGCGCCTGGGTGGCTCAGTTGGTTAAGCGGCTGCCTTCGGCTCAGGTCATGATCCTGGGGTCCTGGGATCGAGCCCCACATCGGGCTCCCTGCTCCGCGGGAAGCCTGCTTCTCCCTCTCCCTCTGCCTGCCTCTCTGCCTGCCTCTCTGCCTACTTGTTCTCTCTCTCTCTATCTCTCTGTCAAATAAATAAATAAAATCTTTAAAAAAAAAAAAAAAGACAACAGAGTTAGCTGGCTACAAATTACATGAAAAAAATATTTTTTTTTCTTACACAGAAACATGTTTAACAGGTAATCACTGATAATGCTTGTGTTTCACAGGTTAGTACTCAAATGTTTGCCTACATAGTTGGACTTGATTTTTATCTTCTTGACCCCAAGTGGTTGGCTAGACCAAGTATTTCATATTTCAACCTGTAGTTTTGGTGATCAAGAGACACGAGAGCTCAGAGACCGAGATGTCTTCCCAACCCGGTTGATGTACCACATAACAACGAGGACACAAACATCATGGACCTCAGCTTTCTCCCCGCGAAAAGGGGTGGTAGCAAGGGTTCATTGTCATCATCAAAGAGGATGCATACATTTGAGGTTGCATTTTGTCCCACACTGTCTATAACCGAGAAGCCCTATTTTCAACTTTCACTTTAGCTCTCTACATGGTACATACACAGACAATCACATGAATTTTCAACAAAAATTTTCAGTGAAATCTGAGACTGCTTAAAAGAAAGGCAATCCCCAAGGTACTAGCCAATGCTTTACAACAGTTGTGTCCAGCTCCATTTTATTAGCGAGTGAACTGGGGAAATAAAACACCATAAATAATAAGTTACAGCCAATTTGGGTCACATAGGAGGAGAGAGGCTAATGGTAACAACCTTGGGCCAGGAAAACAAAGCCGAAACCTGGCGTCACCAGGGCAAGAGTTATGCAGCAGGGGTCAAATTAGAGATGTGACTATGGATGAACTCGGAAATAGCAGATAAGACACCAGAATCTGAACAGGGCAAGGAGTGGGGTGATTTGAGGTATAAAGGCAACCCAAGTGATCTGGGACCAAGACAAGAACAGTCTAAAATCTTTTCAAGAGATGGCACTGGCACCCCTTTGAGGAAGCAAGTACAAACTAGTACTTAGGGGGCGCCTAGGTGGCTCAGTTGGTTAAGCGACTGCCTTCGGCTCAGGTCATGATCCTGGAGTCCCTGGATCGAGTCCCGCATCGGGCTCCCTGCTCAGCGAGGAGCCTGCTTCTCCCTCTAACCCTCCCCCCTCTCATGTACTCTCTCTCTCTCATTCTCGCTCTCTCAAATAAATAAATAAATCTTAAAAAAAAAAAAAAACTAGTATTTGTCCTTACACAGAGTTCTCCAACCCTAGCCTCAGAAAACCAGTGTGGCTGTGGCTACGAGCAGCATTTGTGTGTTCGTTTGCCATGTCTGTTCATGAGCACAAGGAGCAAAGTTTTTCAGAAAGAACCTGCACAGTCCACTTCATTAATCACCCTTCAGCTTGCTACCTTCCGCCTACATCTCAGGGTTGTATGTCAGTTAAATCCACAGCAGTTATATTTTTAAACCAGCAATTATCCTCATGCCTTCTCAATGACACTCCATACAGTTAGTCTGGCTTAGGTCCAAGGCAAAAACAAAAAGAAAAGCATATACTAGCTAAAATAAATTCATATAAACATAACTCAGATTGGCTCAAAATCACTCAGATAATTTTTAAGCAGCTCCAATCTGATTTACAAGTCAGATTCAAAGTTGGTTCTATACCAAGTATGAATTAATTACACAAATATTGCCAAAACAACTATAAAAAAAAGTCAAAGGCTAAGATCTTAGTTAAAATATAGTCTAGAAAATATAGAGATTATCACTGGAAAACCTTATCATATCAAGACAAATATAAGAGTTTGGATTATACATGTAAAAATAAGCACAGGCGGGAAAGAAACACTTGATGACAAGGAGTTCAGGGAAGAATTTAGCAATTCTACATCCAACTTGATCCATCTACACCCAAATGTCAACATATACCTTGCTTTTTCTATTTGTGTATTAAATAGGGATGCTTACACTCACCAGGATAATAAGAGGAATCTAGGGAAAGCAAATAGCAGACCTAACATAATACATCTTTATCTACAGTCAACTCATGCAAAATACATGTTTTTCAAGGCAAGGAGATGTGGATTAAGCAAATTCATTCCTTTTTCCCCATTATCAGCTGTCTTCTTCAATCATTACAAAGGTTGAATACTAAACTACCAAATACATAAAAAGAATTACCTCAAAAACAACTTTGGTAAAGGATGCGCATGCCACATAAACAAATATAACTTATGGTTATCTCAAGGTTTTTCTTCTACTTTAAATGTTGCCTTTTAGCATCTATAATACAATAAAATGCTGTCCAGTTGAAAAGAGTTGAGAAGACAACACCCCAGTTTAATCATGAGGCAGTCACTATTTCTCTGAAGCTATAAGAGGGTTTGCTCAAGAATAAATCCATTATCACAAAAAAAAACCCCACTATGTAACAATGATATGTCTGTCTGTCTGCCCCTAAATATCTCCAATTCATATAGCTCTATTTGCTTAGCCTCACCAAGATGACCTTCATTCATTCATTCATTCATTCAAATATTCAATTATTATATTATCCCTCTTAAACCAATCCATTTGCTACCCAGGATGAGATTTAAGGTCCGCCAAGAATCTAATCAAAAGTCAGTCTTACTGCTGTGTAGACTGATCTGTGGGCTTGGAACCCGTGTCCTTTATTAAGATCCTGCCTTACCCAGTAAGAGCTGTCCTTTCATGTCCCAATCTCTGTCATCACAGCCCAACATAGATGCTCTCCAGGAGCCCCAGACCCAGTGGCCTTGGCCTTGCTCTCCAGTGTTACCAATATTCAAGGTTCAGCTGCCAAGTTAGTCCTTCCACCTAGGTCTTGGCTGAATATTACTTTATCTTCCTAAAAATCCCTGTTTGCTCAATGGGCCTGCTGTCTGCTGCCAAGTTACTTCAGCATGAAAACCTGCCCAACCTCCAGTTTTGATACTGACAAAATTGGCCTAGATGATGCTACTTATCTATTTGGGGGATTAATGATAACCACATATCCTTCACATTTCACTGAATCCATGGAATTTTTGTCTGGGCTTGCTTAGCCTTGAATGTCTACACTAACTTCTCTCTGTTTTGGTTTCCTTATCTGTAAAAGAGAATAACATTAGTATCCACCACAGAGAATACTATAAAGACTAAATTATATATATATTTTATAAGTATATTAAACATTTATAAGTTTTTAAGTATATAAAACTTAGAAATTTACAACAGTGCCTGGCAGATTTTATATTGAATTGTGAGAAGTGTGAAGCATAATATTGAGGGACTGTTCCATTATATGGCCTACAATGACACTATCAGCTCCCATTCCTTTTATTCATACCTCTTTCTAGAGTCACTGGACCAGTTTCCTCCAACACCTGGTTGGTGAAGAGAAATGTATTGATTTGATGCCGAGAGGGTGTAATGTTGTTATTTTGCTGCCAGTCCTCATGCCAAAAGTCTATACTTCACAGCCGACCTGAGGAAAAACCCCACTACTTCTGTCATGGACAGAAACATAAATGACCCTACGGAGGTCCAGCAGCTCAAAGTGAGGCAGCTCTCCTGGATGGGAAAAGCATCACTTCTATTCAGCCACAGGTAGAGAAGTAAATGGCCCCAATCCTGATCCAGGACCCATCTCAAATATAACCACAAGATGAACAGAGAGTTCGTTTTGGTAGGAATAATTCTCTTTTTACAAACAGAAGATATGTATGTTACATCATGTGCTCTAAAATCCCAGGGATTATTTTAAAGAAAAGTAAAAGTTTTATAGTCATCAATTTCATTTGAAAGGTTCTGAGGCACCTTCAAGGTTTTATGACATTTTACCAATGCAACAATCACAGATGGGTATTCCTTTTTAAAGCAAATTAATGTCAACCTAGGTATAAATGAGTCAGACCTGTGAATTTCCGAGCATTACAGTTAATTACACTGCCAAAACCAAGCCTTTGTAGTTTTAATTCTCTGGCTTCCTGAATAAGCCTGTTAAAAAAAATATTTTACTTAATGACATTAATTGTCTTGATACTGCATTTGGATAAGTTGCTTTTTCATATAGCAACTGAACATAAAAAAAAAGTAGAAATCAATCAATAAAGTTTTTTTTTCCCCCAAATTACTACATTAAACCTGCATTCAGGACCTGGCAAGCTATTGATCTACTCTTCATAATTCTCCATTTCTTCCAAATAGCTATACTCTTAAATCAAGTAATATATTACTCTTCAATCATGTTTGATAATTAAATATCAAAGCCTTTGCCAAAGGTTAAAAATATCTATACCTTCGGAAAAACCTCTGTTAGAAATGATATATTGAATAGTTTAGATTCAAATCACTACCCTGATTTAAACCATGTGGAAATAATAATACTATAAACAATATAAATAATCAAGTGCTACCCACAACCACATACATCAAAGACCATCAAAGATATTTAATATTGAAGTCCTTTCCAATACTAAGCCCCAGGAGGTTTATAAGAGGTCAAGGTGATTGGACCTCCTTAATTAGAATGTAAATTCATTTACTGATTTATTGTATCAAACAGATCCATGAGTAGCTACTGATTTTTTTAACATGCTCATTTTCTATTTCAATGACAACTATCAATTAAATATTAATCAGAATCCCCTCCCTCACCTGTAATTTCAGTGTCCTGGATTCAAGCAAGACAGGGACATTTTGTGTCACAATTCCATGCCATTCTGGCTTCGGAGTTTTGGAAATGGAATACCCCACACTAAACAAAATTTGCACCAAACTGCCAACTCTGAGGCAACATATTATCCATTTGTATATATGTATATATCACGCATGTATGCCCAGGCCAGCTCTGTAGACCCATGAAAAGCTAAATGACTTCTTCTTCATCCCAGAGTAAAGAGAAAGAGAGAGATGGGGAGAGGGAGAAGGGAAGGGTGGAGGGAGAGGGAGAGAGAGGGTGAGATGCTTAGTTGTGCGTGCTGCAGAGGGGACCAGGGGGTCTGACTGCTCCTGTGAAGATTGTGAACTAGCCATTCAGGGCTTCTTTGTGGCCCCAGCTCCTGCATACAGTCTTTCTGTTGTTCTGCAGCCAATATGAACTGGCCCCTGTCCTCTCTGAAGGCTTTTCTGCCAAGACCAGTATGCTATGACTGTTAGCATCAGTTCATGCAATTTCCAGCTCTCAAATTTTTGTTGACATCTCTTTTCTTCTGTCATTTCCTCTCCCCTTCTGTTCTTGTGCATTTATGCCTTCTTCATTGTTTTGCTGTCATATGGAACAGTTTTATGAAGGAGCAAAGGTAAACCCATGTGTTTAATCTGCCATATTTGGCCAGAAGTCTCCTTTGTACTATAGCATACCACTATAATCTAAATCTATTTGACCCAAGATGTCTGATTTCTAAGGTGGGACTAATATTTAAAATGTGAACGGCATTCCTTTTCTTCTTTCTTGTTCCTCCGTTTCCATGGATCAGGTTATATGCAACTAATGATCATCAGCAACACTGCTATAAGTATTTTGGTGGGGTTTACAGATAAATCTCTAAGTTCAAATTTAAATATCTGGCCAATTATTTGCTATCTGATTAATATACTAAAAATAGGGAGTAACACTTAAGAAAACAGAAATACCTGAGTCATAATGTCAGGGCATAACCCATATAATCCTTAATAGACAGTATTGTCACATGTGGAGTAAAAAGAGTGCAGTTCATGGAGTAAAGATTACCTGAAAAAAGAATATCACACCCTTCCCTCCACTTGATCTAAGTTGCTATTGAACCTCTCTATTCAATTTTCACTTCAATTATTGTATTCTTCATCTTTTTTATTTCTGCTTGGTACTTTTAATTTATTCATTTATTTATTTTTGTTTGTTATTTATTTATGTTTTATTTAAACTAAAACTCATTTTACTTATTTTTGTTTTTTATATTTTCTATCTCTGCCACATTTCTATCTTTGTTCACTCGTTGCGTTCCTGACTTCGGTAAGTACGTTTGTTACCATTATTTTGAATTCTCTATTCTGTAAATCACTTATCTCCATTTCATTAAGGTTTCTGGAGATTTACCTTGTTCTTTTATTTGGAACATATTCCCATTTCTTCCTTTTCCTTGACCCTCTGTGTTGTACATTAAACAGTCATCTCTCCCAGTCTTGACAGATTGGTCTCCTGCAGGAAATGAACTTTGTCGATCAGCCCAGCCTGAGCTCCTATTTGCCTCTCAAACTTCTGTGATTGTCCAAGCCACCATCTGTTTTCTTAGTGGCTCCCAGTAATTGAGTATGTACCAAGACTCATCAGTGTCCCAAAGGGGAGGATCACAGTCAGCACCCAGATGCTGGATGACCAGAAGCCAGACCCTCAGGCAGCAGCTGGGAAACTATGCAGTCAAACCTGTTCTAGGAGGAAACTGGGATATGGACATTTTTGCCTTTGCCGTCTGCACTGAGCCTAGGTGTAGAGCCATAGGGGGTGCTCCTACACCCATTTAAAAGCTACTTCTTTGTTTGCTATAGTCCTGTGGGACTCATAAATGCAAGCACCATTGGTTATCAGAGCTGGGTGATTAGGGGCCCATTCCTCAGGTAGCAGTCATAAAAGTTGGGGAGCCAGAGGTGTGGACAATCCAGAAAGATACTGGCAACTTGGTTTTTTGGCTGGACCAAGTGAGAGGAAGTGCCCACCAGGCTCTTTTGGGCTCAAGGAAGGAGCTCAGTCAGTACCATGCTAATTATAAGCCAAACCCTCAGGCAGCAGTTGTAAAGTATGCAATCAAACTCCTTTCAGGGAAAGACTGGGAGATGGGCATTTTTATCTGCTCCCTCTGTGCTAAGCCCTGGGGGGCTAGCCAGATGCAAGTGTTTGCTCCCTGTTAACAACTGCTTCTTTGTTTGCTATAGTCCTATGTGACTCATCAGTGCAAGTCCTGTTGACTTTCAGAGCTCTGTGATTTGGGGACCTGTCCCTCTGCATTGGTAGCCTTAAAAGTTGAAGTGCTAGATATGTGATCCAAACCCTTCCTGCCTCAGGGAGGTGGTGGGAGTTGGATGTTTCCTCTCCATTACTGTATATGCTGTGTCAGTGGTAGGATTTATGACAACAGTGTGCTTCAGCCTTTATTACCCAATTTGACGTAAGGAGTTTTTCAGTTACCTGGTATCTAGGAGTCACTCAACCAGTTTCCAGATTTCTTTCAGAGGCAATTGCTCCACATGTACCTACATTAGTCACTGTATGCATGGGAGGAGGGAATTCAGGAGCCTCCTCTGTCACCATCTTGGTCCAGAGTCAGAGTTTTATTTTTTCTTGGTGAAACGTTATTCTTCATTCCTCAGTGGAATCAAGAGAATCAATCTAGGGTCACCTGGGTGGGGAATTGGTTAAGCAGCCAACTCTTGGTTTCAGCTCAGGTCATGATCGCATGGTCATGAGATTGAGCCCCACGTCGGGCTCTGCACTCAGTGTGGAGTCTGCTTAAGACCCCCTCTCCCTCTGCCCCTCCGCCCCCTCTAAAATAAATAAATACATCTAAAAAATAAAAGAAAGTTTAAAAAAATCAATCTGCTTTTACTATTAATAATTATAATATTTACTTAAATAATAACTATTTGTCAAGCATTTATTTTCTATCAGGCACTATGCCAAATGTTTGATGTATATTAACTAATTTAATCTTCCCAACTATATGAGATCCATGTTATGTATATTAAGTAATTTAATCCTCCCAATTCTATGAGATCCACATTATTAATACTCAAGGTAGAGGTGAAAAAATTGGAATTAAGAGAGGTTAAAAAATAGTTTGCCAAAGTCTCACAGCTGAGAAGTGGTAGAACTACAGTCTGATTCCGGTCAGCCTCCAAAGTGCACCTCTTTACCTCTTTATTCTATTACCTCAATATGCATATGAAATTCCATGGCAGGAAGAATGAAAACAGAGTCTACATTGATAGTATATAACTTTTCCTTAAATACTTTCTGTGTGATGGCCATGACCCCTCTTAGAAATACTTCGGATTATTTTGGGTAGACTCTATTTAACAATCTTAGGGAAATGCTCTGGAAACACCAACAGAATTGAGCTTTTAAAATATAAAATCTCATTGCCCCAGGCAAGAATGCTTTATGAAATTAGAGCAGATTTTGCTTATAATTTAATAGTCCTTTTTTCTCCATCATTTGCATAGCGATACAGCTTTTATAGAGTTTTAATTCTGAATTTACATTCCAAAACTGTCAGTCTGGAGGCTGTAATCCTACTAACTTTGCTGTACGCCTATTTTTCTGAATACGGATAAATGTTTATTTTCTTTAAGCAGCATATTTCAGAGGTAAAATGTATTCCAAAGGCTTTAATCGAAGGACAGGCTATCATAAAACTTCCCTGGCATAACTCTCTCTTACAGTTAACCAAATTACATTAGGGTATTTGAAGCAAATGAGGATATAACAAAGTGATGTGGGTAGACAAAATGTATGAACTGCATCCTGTTTATGGGACATTTTTACAATTGTATAGGCTGACAGCTATGCATAGAGAACAGTTGAAGAACAAATAAAATCATTCACTCAGTGGTTTATAAGCAAAAGAGAAAAAAAAGGATGTTAATCTTCAAGATAAAAGTGTAGAGTCAAGAATGAGTTTTATATAAAAAAATCATTACAAAAGTCCTTGAAAGAATGTAAAAGACAACACAATTTATAATGCCGATTGGGAAAGTGGGTCCACTGTCCCAGAATTGGAAGCCTCTGTCGTTCTTTCTTTCTTTCTGTGTCTCTCTCTCTATATATAAAGACGTTTCTGTCAGCTTGGGTGCATTTTCATCAAATTGGGAGTGTACATTTGGGAAGCTATAACTAAACATAGACCAGTGACATATGCTGAATCAACTGGGGCAGAGAGATGTGGGAGGGGTACTTAGAGCAGCTGACCCTGAGGCACAGGAGGGAGGTCCCCTCACCACGCATTAAGGTTCTCTAAACAGAGAAAGCCAACAGAGATGTTAAACGTGAGTCCCAAAATCAATAATTCCAGTGGTACATGCTCTGAACTGCCCTTCTGATTTTAGATTGAGCTGCTTCTCACCTGAGCCACACAGCATGATTCAAACCCAGTGGCTGCACATTAGCATCATTTAGAGGACTATGGGTCCTCAGTTCCCAGCCAGACCAGTTAAATTGGAATTTATGGGAGGGGTGTGAGTTGGGGGGGAGATGAGTAGCCCCAGAGTAGCAGCATTTTCAAAAGCTCCCCCAGTAATTCTAAGGAGCAGCCAGAGTTGAGAACCACTGGTTCAGGGTGAGTAGCTGCTAGAATTCATTTAACGATGGTTAATAATTCTCTCTCTCCTAAGTAACATGGAAGAGACCAGCTAGTATTATGTAAAATTAAAATAACATTTTGCTTATAAATAACTGAAAATATTTTATGTCAACTATATATGTTTGTGCTGTACAGTGTACTACCAAGAAATGTAGGAAAAGTTAGGACCCTGAAGATCAGAAGTGGGATTTGGGCTCAGCAAAGCCAAAGCGAGGTCATCAAGTCCAGTGCTTTCAATGAAGCATCCTCTCCGTAACAAGTGTAATATAATAGTCCCAACTTCCTAAGGTGGACTTTTTTCTATTACACAGGATCCCATTACTAAGTACCTCTGATTTTAAGTCAATAGAAACCTGAGTTTTAAAATGCAAGTGTGAAGGTTCCTATCATCTTGGCTAGCACTCTTTGTTCCCCCAAACAAGTAGAGACCCCCTTCAATTTTCAGCAAAGCTCAGTAGAAGATTCCTCTGAGCTGAGAAGCATTTCTCATTCTTCCCAGGTGATCACCTTTGGATTCCAATCTAGGAAACAGAAGGGACTGGCTTGTCACCTGCAGGCGCAGGACTGGCACTGATAAATCCCTGCCCTGCAGCATTTCAGACAGCTTTGATCAGCAAATCAATGGGAGCTACAGGCACCTGGTCTATGTAAAGAGCCTCTTCATTTCATCCACTGATCCAGCAGCTGCTCCTTCCTTTGGGGGACTCCACGTTTATATATAGGCAGGGTTCAAAAGGAGGACACTGTGACATTCTTTTGCTCTAATGCCTTCCCTATTCAAGGAGATGGGCAGTGGTTCACACTCTGTTCTGCGGCTGGAAGCAACAACAAAGTCCAAAGTACTGTGCTCTCCCCAGGGGGGAAATGCAGGTAACTTGGAGACAGTGTGCTACTGTTACCAAAATAATTTTAGGAACCAAAAGAGTGATGGTCAAGCACAGGACCATCAGCAAAGAATGAGAAGAGTCTTAGATTCCTATAACTATTTTATATGCTGATAGTACTCTTTTTGAAGTATAATTTATTTGATTACATTTGCCAAGCCAGTTATTACACACTACCCCAAACACCAAAATATATTAAAGATGGGAGACAAATGAGTGAAAGATCTAAGTATGAACAATACCTTTGTGATATGCAAAAAGACGATGGAACCTCAGTGTCCAATCAACCCCAACCAAACTATAGTAAGCAAAGAGCTTTTACTGCAGAGCAGAAAAAACAGTCCTTAATTCAGACAAAAATGTAAAATTTCCAAATATATGGCTCAGTCAGTGAGCCAGATTTATAGAAAATACCTGTTTGAAAATGTGTTCATATGCCTGAAACAGCTCTCTAAGAAGAGACATTTCTTTCTGTGTGTGTGTGTGCGTGTGCGTGTGCGTGTGTGTGAGAGAGAGAGAGAGAGAGAGAGATTCATTACTACTGAGATCAGAGCTGAAGAATTTCTTTAAACAGAGCCCCACCACTAAGGGGACTCCAAAGGATAAAGGTCTGTAATGCTGAGTTAAACCTCATTATTATTTTGATTCCTTATTAGTTTTTTCCCCCTGAATATGTCTGTTATCAGTCAGCTGCCCTTCTTCATCAGTGGGAGGAACAATGAAATCAATTATTTAAAGCAAATGTTTATTAAGTGTCTGTCATGTGTGGGGTACTAGTTAAGACATTAGATCATCCATACAATAAAATTCCACACAGTCCAAAAAGAATGAGGAAAATCTATACAGGTTGCTAGGGGGAAACTCAAGGAAAAAAAAAAAAAGGCAATATGATCATGTGTAAAGTATCTTCCATTTGCACTTTTAAAAATTATTTTTATTTATATTTATATTTGTATATACACATAATTACATGGAAAACTTTTGGTACAATGCACCAGGAACCACTGACAATCTGGGGAGTGGGGCCCCTTCGGGGTAGAAGGGAAACTTAATTTTCATCACAGTGTTTGCATTTTTTTTACCATGTACATCTATATTTCATATTTCATAATTTTAAAAAAATGCTTAAGTTAAAAGCAGCATTTTCTAAAGTAGACATCGTTATCATTGAAAATGAAAAAAATGATTTCAAATAACCACAAGTTTTCATAATTTTACCTAGCGTTCAAATATATTTTAAACCTTAGGACTAAATTTTCAAGCAAAATTAGAATTCAATAAATGATTAGAAATTTGGCAAACATGGAAAATCATACATAATCATATACATATGCACCCCAGCCCTAATTTCCATGTGTGTATATGTGTATACTCTGTGCCTTATGTCTTAAATCTCTCTCCTGGTACAACACTGCCGTTCCTCTCAAATAGCTACAAAGTAAGATGCAAGTAAACCTGTGACCACACACGCAGCGTACAAGCAGAATACTATGTCTCACCTTCATGACAGATGAATGGAATAGGTTACATTTACCCGACACACAGTTATACACAGTTATACACACACAGACAGCCTGACAGTTGTGTACTTGCCAGCGGTGGGTCTTCAAATGCTTTTTCTTTTTCTTTTTCAGTGAATCATTCAATGGCGCATGATATAAAATGTTTTCCAACTCAGAGATTTATAATGCTAATGTTCAAGGCTACATATGGTATTGTCATGAGAATTAGCTAAATGAAACATAGGAGAGTCCCTAACTCAGATCTTAGCACAAATCAGCAACTCAGCAAATGTTTGTGGACTATCTGTGTGTTGAATACATAAATTGAAAGTGAGGGGCTTAGGCTCAGGTCGGGATCCCAGGGTCCTGGGATTGAGCCCCGTGCGTTGGGCTCCCTGCTTGGCAAGGAGTCCGCTTCTCCCTCTGCCTGCCACTACCCCTGCTTGTGCTCTCTCTGTCAAACAAATAAAAAAATCTGAAAAAAAAAAAGAAAGAAAGAAAGTGAGGGGCGCCTGGGTGACGCAGTCAGTTAAACATCCAACTCTTGGTTTTGGCTCAGGTAGTGAACTCAGGGTCGTGAGATCAAGCCCCACATGAGGCTCTGCACTCAGTGTGAAGTCTGCTTGGAGTTTCTTTCTCCCTCTGCCCCTGCCCCTGCTCACTCTCTCTCTTTATCTCTAAAATAAATAAATAAATCTTAAAAAAAAATCCATAAAATCTTTATAAAAAAAAAGTGAATGCAAACCTATGAGCATTTTAGAATACAGCCTCTAAAAGAGCTATGACAGAAAACTAAAAATCTGATAGAACAGTAAACAAATCAATATATCAATACAGTATTTCCAATTTATTAAAACAGTTAAAACACAGATGGGGTAAATACCCAAGTACTTAATTCTGGAAGTGATGTTAAAGTAAATATCGACATTAAAGAACAGTTTGTAATTCATTTTCCAGAACTGAGGAGTCTTTTGCTTTTCAAAACCAATTATCATATTAAAAGAAACTTTGGGGGCACCTGGGTGGTCCAGTCAGTTGAGTGTCGAACTCTTGGTTTCAGCTCAGGTCATGATCTTAAGGTCCTGGGATTGAGCCCCACATAGGGCTCCATCTCCATGTTCAGCAGGGAGTCTGCTTGAGATTCTTTTCCCTTCCCCCGCCTCTGCCCCTCCCCCCTCACACACTCTCTCTCTCTAAAAAATAAATAAAATCTTTAAAAAAAAAAAAAGGAAGAAGGGAAGGAAACCTTCCACCTAAATAACAGGTTGTTATGTCAAGCACAGCCAATAGGCCCGTTATGTTAAACAGGTGTATAACAGTTTTAGGATGACTTTTTAAAAAAACCATAGCCAAAGAATGAATTTTACTTTTTCAAGGCACTTGAACACGCTTTGCTCCATTTATGCTTTTCCGCAGTACAGAAAAAAATACGGTGTTTTCTCAGAAAGGTTAAGTGCTACCTCCCAGGTCTCTACCAAGAGACTCCCTATCTCCTGGTTGCCACAATGCTATCGACAACATGAAATGTAGGACTCCCTGATGTAAGAAGAGCCTTACACAGCATGAAAAGGGATGCTATATTTGATGTACATCTCTGCTGTGAGAATTACACCAATTTCAAAAATAATTCAAATTTTGGGGGTGCCTGGGTGGCTCAGATGGTTAAGCATCTGCCTTTGGCTCAGGTCATGATCCCAGGGTCCTGGGATCGAGCCCCACATCGGGCTCCCTGCTCCGCGGGGAGCCTGCTTCTCCCTCTCCTTCTCCTGCTCCCCCTGCTTGTGCTCTCTCGCTCTCTCTGTCAAATAAATAAAATCTTTTAAAAAAATAATAATAATTCAATTTTTAAAATGCATCTACTTGAATCAAATAGTTATGGTATCGATCTCTAAGACTCTTAGTCTTAGTTCACTAACAACATTCTCATTGGTAAGTATAATTCAGAAAATAACACAATAACTAATGTAATTCTGCCATTTATTCCATTGGCACCCTTCTCTGTGTAACATGCTTCTCACTGAAATTAATTTATGTTCACAACACAACCTCTTTGAAGTAGAAAATTTCTGACAAAAAATCTCCAGCAAATTCAGTTAGCACACCCAGTAAAAAAAAAAAAAAAAAATTACACTAGTTTATGTGAGTTGATGTCAGGTTTATATGGTCAAACTCTCTCTTGCCTCACAATCTAAAAGTTAATAGTAAAAGTACTCAAAAATTATCTAATTTGTAGTACGGATGAGGAAGAGTAATTTTTTTTCTTATGTCACTGTTCTCTTAGGAGCCTGTTTGTGACCAGAACTTTCATTAAAGTTTGCTTGTAGCACTTGCTGTTCTCAGGGTGCCTGGTGGCCAGGCTCACCTTCCATTCTCTGTAGGATCACCATGGGCCAGAGGACTATGAGGGTCTACTTCTACAAGATTTAGAGTCCTCAAATATTCCCTTTCTGATAATACAAACACATGATTTCAGGAAAAAAGGAAGAAAGTAAGTGATTATGTACAATTTCATATTTAAAATGCAATGATAATACTGCATTTTTTAAACTAAAAGCCTCATTTCTGGAGCACATATGTGAGGATAAAAATGTCAACTGAATGGATTCATTTTATCGTATAACCTTCCCTTATGACAGGCAAAAAAAAGCTCAAATGCCTTCTTTAATAAGAGCCAATGGATAGGGGCACCTGGGTGGCTCAGTCGGTTAAGCATCTGCCTTCGGCTCAGGTCATGATCTCAGGGTCCTGGGATCGAGCCCCACGTCAGGCTCCCTGCTCAGCAAGGAGTCTGTTTCTCCCTCTCCCTCTGCCCCTCCCCCCCAACCTGCTTGTGCTCTCTACTCTCTCTCTCAAATAAATAAATAAAATCTTTAAAAAAAAAAAAAAAAAGAGCCAATGGATAAAGTTATCATCTCTATATGATGGGTCTATAAAGTTTAAAATGCCAAGTGTTGAAATAGTGAAGAGAAGGCATCCTGGAAAGGAATAAAAAGGTTCATATACTAACACGAAACTCCTCTGTTTAATTGAAATCAATACTTTAAAATAAAAAATGTTTGACTGTCAACCCTGGGCCCTGGGCATTCTCCTGTTTCCCTAACAAATCAAGTTAGTTATTTCAGCTCTGCCCCTTGCCCCAGGCCCATACTTCTCTCTCTTACAGAAGTTCCCTCTTACTGATTTTCAGGGCACAAGTTCATTCTCCTCTGGCTTTTGCTTTTCACACTGAAGTTTATATCTCTGAAAGGAAAACCTATAAATCAGCTCTCAGTACAAATGAAAAGCCAGCAACGCCAAGGTCTGAGAAAGGTTCCAGTGATACAAGGGCACATTCATTCATTTATTTGTTTATTCACAAGCAACTACTCTGTGTCAGGCACAGTGCTAGGCCCCGGAGACAGATGTAAGGACAAATATTATTTAGTTTCTTGGCTCGAGGTGTTTAAGATCTGGTTGGGGGGGAATAAAATGAATTAAAGTTCAGGTACATGTGCTAAGAACAATACAAAATAAAATGAGATGGTAGTCCCAAGAACAGGGTTCTGGGATCCTTTGCACCAAAGTTTCATTGCCTCTGGGGTCTCCTATTTATCAAGGCATAACATCTCCAAGGGGCAATGGGTAGGGAAGAAAGACAATTCTAGCAGTAGCAGCTTCTGCAATGCTCACTGCACTGAGCATGGGTTGGGGAGAAGTGAGGACAACAAAGGCCTATTATCCCCACTTCTCACATTTTTTGTTGTTGTTGTTGTTTTTCTTTTAAGTAGGCTCCACACCCAGTGTGGGTTTGAACTCATGACCCTGAGATTAAGACATGAGCTGAAATCAAAAGTCAGACACTTAACCAACTGAGCTACCCAGGCGCCCCTCCACTTCTCACATTTTAATAGAGGGGAGGGGACTTCACTCCACTTCCTATAGGGGAACATAGGAAAGAATCACCCTCTATGGAATAGAGGCAGCAGCCTCTGTCCAGGTTTCAATTATTTCTCATTACAGACTACTACAGTGACCATACTCTGCAAACCAAAAATATGTCATGTGGTCTGACAAAGGAGAAGATTTTTCAAATTCAAACTAGATATATTTGTATAATATACAAAGACCAAAGACAGAATCACACATGGCTATGTATTTGACAAATAGCCTTGATGAATTAGGGAATGGCCCATACGGCTCATGGCATATGCTGACGTAGAAAGTAACAAGTTTCACCACACCCAAACCACACTGGTGCTGATACCACCAAAACCACCACCACAACAACAAAACCCAAGTAGGAAGAAGGACTGTGTCTGCCAATCGCTGACAAAAATTTAAATTCTCTTTCCTAGAGATTTTAATGAAAAGGTCTAGAGAAAGGAAACTCAACAATGTGCTCTAAAAAACTATACCTATGGCACTCTAATTCTATTTCTTCCAAGAGAGAAAAGAACTCTAGAAAGTTGTAACAATTCATTTATCCCAAACTTAATAGGCATCAGAAACATATATGAGCAAGTACACAAACAGGAAGGGCCAAGAGATTTCCCCACACTAGTTTCAGGTATAAGACTTCATGAAGGTGAGGATAACAAGCAAGACATTTAGAGCTTCATAGACCCTATGAACTCATATTTTGCATACAAGTATAAGAACTCTGGTGTAAAAGCTCACAGCACATTAGGGACAAGGAAATAGAAAGTGGGTAGAGAGAAAAAGAAAAACTACTTAAGTTAGGCATATGAATAGTGCTGGTACTGTAAATATTTGTTCCATGAATGAATGAATGAATGAATGAATGAAAAAAATGAGTTACATTTAATAGCCTTGTAATAGGCAATGTATTAAAAGCTGACCAAAGAATATCCAGGACCCAGAATAGGAGAAATTATTTGCAAATCATACATCTGATAAGGGGTTAATAATATATATACATACATTCTGGACTTTCCATTTCTCCAAAGAAATTATAGAAATGGTCAACGAGCATATTAAAAGATGATCAACATCACCAATTATTAGAGAAACTCAAATCAAAACCACAATGAGATATCCCACCTGTTAAGATGGCTACTATCTAAACCAAAAACAAAAACTAAAAATAAGTGCTGGGAAGGATGTGGTGAAACTCTTACCCTTGTGCACTGTTGTTGGGAATTTGCACACCTATGTTCACAGCAGCATTATTTACAATAGCCAAGAGGTGGAAGCAACCCAGATGACCGCTGAAAATGGATAAATAAGACATTGTGTATATATACCATAGAATTATTATTCAGCCTGTAAAAGACCAACAAGTACATGAAACAATGGTCAACATCACTAGACATTATGGAAAAAAAACTTAAGACCATAGAGAGATATCATCTCATGCTCATTACATGGCCATTATCAAAAAGACAAGAGGTAAATGCTGGCATGGATGCAGAGAAAAGGGAACGCTTCTGCACTGTTGGCGGGATTATATATTGGTACAGCCACCATTGAAAACAATATGGAGGTTCCTCAAAAAAATTAGAAATACAAGTACTATAATGATTCAACAATTCCACTACTGAGACTATATCCAAAGGAAACAAAAACACTAACTCAAAAAGATATTTGCACCTTCATGTTCATAGCCAAGACATAGAAACAACCTACGTATCCATCAATGGATGAATGGATAAAGAAGTTGTGGTAGGGGCGCCTGGGTGGCTCAGTTGGTTAAGCATCTGCCTTCGGCTCAGGTCATGATCCTGGAGTCCCGGGATCGAATCCCACATTGGGCTCCCTGTTTGGTGGGAAGCCTGCTTCTCCCTCTCCCACTCCCCCTGCTTGTGTTCCCTCTCTCGCTGTGTCTCTTTCTGTCAAATAAATAAATAAAATCTTAAAAAAAAAAAAAAAAGAAGTTGTGGTATAAACATACAATGGAATATTATTTAGCCATAAAAAAATCTTACCACTTGTGACAACGTGGATGGACCTTGAGTGCATTATGCTAAGTGAAATAAGTTGGACGGAGAAAGACAAATACTGTATGTTCTTGCTTATATGTGGAATCTTAAAAAACAAAACAAAACAAACAAAAACAAACAAATTCATAGAAAGAGAAATCAGACTTGTGGTTACCAGAGGTGGAGGTTTGGGAATGGGAGGAAGGTGGTCAAAAGGTACAAACTTCCAGTTATAAGATAAATAAGTACTAGGGACGTAATGTACAACATGATGATTACAGCTAACACTGCTGTGTGATATATGGGAAAGTTGTTGAGGGAATAAATCCTAAGAGCTCTCAACACAAGGACAAATTTTGTTTTCTTCTTTCTTTTTGTTGGATCTGTATGAGATGATGGATGTTAGTTAAGACTATTATAGTAATCATTTCACAATATATGTAAATCAAACCATCATGCTGTATGGCTTAAACTCATACAGTGATATATGTCAATTATTTTCAATAAAACTGGAAAAAAAGAAGGAAATTCTGTTCCATGTTATGACATGGATAACACTGAGGACATCATGCTAAGTGAAATAAGCCAGTCACAAAAAGACAAATACTCTCTGATTCTACCTATAAGAGGTATCTAAATTAGTCAAATTAATAGAAACAGGAAGTGGATTGGTGGTTGCCATGGGCTGGGGAGAGAGAGAAATGAGAAGTTGCTGTTCAATGGGTATAGAGTTTCAGTTTTGTAAGATGAAAAAAGGTCTAGAGATTTGTTGCACAACAATGTGAATATACTTAACATTACTAAACTATACACATAATAATGGTTAAGATGCGTTTTTTACAATTAAAAATCTTTTTTAGGGGGGTGCCTGGGTGGCTCAGTCAGTTAAGTGTCTGCCTTCAGCTCAGGTCATGATCTCAGGGTCCTGCGATTGAACCCTATGTTGGGCTCCCTGCTCAGTGGGGAGCCTGCTTCTCCCTCTCCTTTGCTGCTGCTCCCCTTGCTTGTGCTCTCCCACGTGCATTCTCTTTCTCTCAAATAAATAAATAAAATCTTAAAAAAAAGTCTTTTTTAGGGGTGCCTGGGTGTCTCAGTTGGTTAAGCATCTGATTCATGACTTCAGCTCAGGTCATAATCTCAGGGTCATGAGATCAAGACCCACATCCAGGGGCTCCTGGGTTGCTCAGTCATTAAGCGTCTGCCTTCGGCTCAGGTCATGATCCCAGGGTCCTGGGATTGAGCCCCGCATCGGGCTCCCTGCTCGGCAGGAAGCCTGCTTCTCCCTCTCCCACTCCCCCTGCTTGTGTTCCCTCTCTCACTGTGTCTCTCTCTCTGTCAAATAAATAAATAAATTCTTAAAAAAAAAAAAAAAAGACCCACATCCACATCAGGCTCCACGCTGCGTCTCTCTCTCTCTTCCTCTGCACCTCCCCCCGCCCCGCTCATTCTCTCTCTTTCTCTCTCTCTAAATTAAATAAATAAATAAAATAAAAATCTTTTTTAAAAAGACATCCAGAACCATTTATTGCCCTAATAAATATTTATACACATCAAGTTATGCTCACTACCAATTGTCAATGTTAATGATATTGACCATTAAGAAACTCATTTTACTCAGTACATTATGCTTAAGAATGGACACAAATATTACTCTCAAGATTGTCTAATACAAAATAGTTTTTATAAGTGGCATTTGCAGTAGCAAATTTCAGTTGTTTATAAAATTCATTAATATGGGGCACTCCATTCCCAGACAGCGCCAAGATAGAGAATTTCTCTATTTTGCCTCAAAAAAAAAAAAAAAAACCCACCCTGCTTTATTTATAATGGTATTTTGTTTTCATCTAAAATAAACACCCTTGTGATGAAAAAAAAACCCTTTTTTAATCCTTAATCATACAGACTGGAGATCTATATTGATTGAGCCCTCTGGCTAATTACTTACTACACATTTCTTTTTGTGTAGATACAATCTAACACCTTTTACATGACTTACAAGCAATTTTGAAATTCTTGCAATGTCATTTTGGAAGATGGATCTATTTTTTATTCAATAGTAGTTATTAATCTAGTATCCTGAAAAAAAAAATCAATAGGGCACCTAACACATTTAAAAGTGGTTTGAAGGGGCCCCTGGGTAGCTCAATTGGTTAAGCACCTGACTTTTGATTTTGGCTCAAGTCATGATCTGGGGGTTGTGAAAATGACCCTTGAGTTGGGCTCTGAGTTGGGCTCTGTGTTGGGCGTGGAGCCTGCCTGAGTTCTCTCTCTCCATCTCCCTCTGCCCTTCCTCCATACTCTCTCTCCCTACCCCCCAAAATAATAAATAAATAAATAAATAAATAAATAAATAAAATTTGTTTGTAGAGGCCTAGAATTTGCAGTTTCCAAAACTAGTCACAAATTTTGGTAATCCCATGTAGCTTCTTTGTAGCTTTTATCCTGTAAAATATCTCAAAAAAGAGCAAGCCAGCTGGATAAAGTGAGGATCAACAGTCAAACAGCTTAAAGCCAGAATCAATTTTACTGGTGGAAATCCCTTTATACCTAACACAATATTTACTTTTAGAATACTTTCATTTTAATTATATGTTCAGTGCTATAATTATCTACCTCTACCTCACTAATGCCAAAAACATTGACAAAAGTTTACTGCAAAGCTTTATAAAAATCTACTTTGAATTATCTTCATACATCATAATTAACTCCTAGCACATATAAGTACTCAATAATTTAAAATTTTTTGTTGAATGAATAATTGAATAAATGGCTTAGGTTGTATTTCTAACCTTAATTATGGTTACAGTGCACTGTGGATACAGCAACATCAAGGCCTCAGTAACACCATCACCACCAGCGCTAAAGCATTTTTAGCTCCTAGTGGTATGTTCAGGTATTGCACAGAAAAATTTGGACACATAATCCAAATCCTTCAAGAGTGTCTAAATCAAACAAGCCCAAGCACCAGCAAAACTTTTAATTTAAAATTACTACTCTAACAATGGGGGGACAAAACTATTGAGGTGGCCAGACTACTTTCTATTTTTTCAAGTCACACACACACAGTCACTTTCTTTGTAAAGAAAGTAGCCAACCTATGTACATGGTTATTAAGTAATATGTCACTGACTTGGGTAGACAATGAATACACAATTTCACTAAGTTCTCAAGGTTAATATCCATAAAGTTGACAAAGTTTGACAAGAGTTAAAAAGAAAACAATTGTTAATGGTAAATCCTTGCTTTGCTTTTAATATTTAATGATATGATCTTCAATATTTAGTGATATGATCACTATATTACCATAACGCCAGAGAATAGAAGAGCCAATGACAAGCACCTTATATGGACAAATAAGAAATAAATTTGACAGTTAAGAAAAGCAAAGAATTTTTAAGGGGAAAGAACTGATTGGAGGGAGGCGATGAGGAATGTAAATAAAGATTTCAGAGAGCAGCCTCAGGACTTGTAAGAACAGTTCTCACCCTGCCTGACTCATCAGGCCATGCTCAGGACAGTAATTATCTCTTCTTTACCAAATGGACTAATGAAATATGACAGAAATTGATCAAAATAATAGAAAAGAAGGACGAGGGAAGAGATAAGATGGTATATGACAAAGGTCAAGGCAGAATGAAGTAACCTAGAAGGATAAAAAGTACTGGCAACTCCCAAACAGTCCACTTAGGACCAACTGAAATTCACAAAGAAGCACACTCAGCCATCCACAACTATCACCACAAAGAAGTACAATATAGAAACTGTGAATCTAGGAGAGTCCTCCCAAACTAAAGGCTATGAATGTCAGACCAATGGTGTCCAGCTCTGACTACACATTAGAATCACATGGGGAACTTTCCAAAATCCTGTTGCCCAGGCCCCTCTTGGAAAGACTGATTCACGTGATTCCTATTGAACCTGTGTCTAGAAGTTATTTGAAAGCTGTCCAGGTGATTCTAATCCAAAGTCAGAGCTGAGAACCATGATTTCCACTCCAACTGTTTAACAGAGAAGAAACTACAGCCAAAGGGGATTGTAATTCATCTTCCCCAATGATTTTTTCGACTTTTTTCTCTTAAGGATATCTGTGGCATCTGTTGACATTGCAACAAACTGGAAAATCAGAGGCCTCGGTCTGAGTCTTGATTCATCTACATCAGCTCAGGCAAGGCTTTCCACTCCATAAATGTAAAGTGAAGAGCTGGACAGTTATACAAACTCTTCTACAGTGAAGAGAAGCCATTTTCTTGCCAAAGTAGCTTCCTCAAAAGTGGCCTCTCATCTTTTTCACTATTGCTCTCAAAGTCTTTATATTTATCAGCAGATTCACATTACTGTCATTTCTACCCCACCGTCAGCTCCTACACACACTTCTCCTTGCACGGAGTTTATTCATGGGGTATGAAGGATGTCTGTCCTCCATTTCAGCTTTTCAGAAACTCATAACTGAGTATTCATGAGAAAGCTTCCTCTAACATCTATCAATTCTCCATCAGAGGACAGTATTTTCAGATATGACCCAGGCCACAATCTTGTTCAAGCTCTCCAGTAATGTATGACTTTGAAAATAACTCAAGACATAAACAGAAAGATAAGTGACATTTCTAATATTATGTTGATATTGAAATTCTATATATGGGGTTTACCTGATGGATCAACTTTCTCATAAAACTTTGATCAGCAGAAAGAGTTTATATTCTAAATAATGCTCTAGACCCCAAATTGAATCAGCAAGGTAACACCAGAGCAAGGGTCAGCAAACTATGGCTCAAGTCAAATTTGTCCACCGGACTGTTTTTGTAAATGAAATTTTATTTGAAACTGACTTCTCTGTATACCCATCTACAGCTGCTTTCATTATACAACAGCAGAGATGAGTAGCTATGACAGAGATTATGTGGCTCATAAATCCTAAAATATTTACCATCTGGTCCTTTACAGAAAAGTTTGCTGACCCCTGCACTAGAAGGTGAGACTAGGAAATGTTGCCCTCAGACACTTACCCTGCTACCTCAGAGGACCCACCCCTACCACAGCCCACCACAAAAAAAAAGTTTGTTCTGCTATACTCTGATAAGCCTCTGACCACAATGAGATTTCTTATTGATGTTACAATAGATAATGTAACCAATCAAAAAGAAAATTTTAAAAGTCTATGTCTTCCATGCATTAGAAACAGAAAAATGGCAAGGCAGGAAGGGGTTAAGGAGGAAGGGGAGTGATGATTGATGGACCACATAAATATTCCCTATCTTCCTCTTAAAATCCCATGAAGTAACTAAAAATGTATTTTTAAATATGCAAGACATCGTTGCAAACTAAGAAAAGTTTCCATGGTGAAACAGAAAGTTTAAAGAAATAATCATAGACAAAAGCAGTTCAACTCAGAAGCAAAACCAGAATGATGGGGCGCCTGGGTGGCTCAGTCGTTAAGCGTCTGCCTTCGGCTCAGGTCATGATCCCAGGGTCCTGGGATCGAGCCCCGCATCGGGCTCCCTGCTCGGCAGGAAGCCTGCTTCTCCCTCTCCCACTCCCCCTGCTTGTGTTCTCTCTCTCGCTGTGTCTCTCTCTGTCAAATAAATAAATAAAAATCTTTAAAAAAATAAAAATAAAAAAAAAAAAAAAAAAAAGAAGCAAAACCAGAATGAAACCATATCCCAAAATTCATAGAGGCAAGAATTGCTTATAATTATAGTAAAAACATTTGGGGAAAGCCAACTCACAGGTAACTGAGGCAGAATACCAGAAGAAGCCCCTGAAGTATTCATCAGGGACTAGGTCTGGAATTCTTGCCATTTAAGCCTTCACCACTGTTCCTCTTGAGCTAAGCAACAGACAGCAGGGACAGTGCCCACTGGCTAAAGCAGTGAGGGTGGGGCTAGAGTTTTTGATATAATGTTCAGTGCTCATCACATCACATGCCCTCCTTAATACCCATCACCCAGTTACCCCATCCCCACCCCCCTCCCTTTTGCAACCCTCAGTTTGTTTCTCGGAGTCCAGAGTCTCTCATGGTTTGTCTCCCTCTCTGATTTCTTCCCATTTAGTTTTCCCTCCCTTCCCCTATGGTCCCCTGCACTATTCCTTATATTCCACATATGAGTGAAACCATATGATAATTGTCTTTCTCTGCTTGTCTTATTTCACTTAGTATAATCCCCTCCAGTTCCATCTATGTCAATGAAAATGGTAGGTATTCATCTTTCTGATGGCTGAGTAATATTCCATTGTATATATGAACCACATCTTCTTTATCCATTCGTCTGTTAAAGGACATCTTGGCTCCTTCCACAGTTTGGCTGTTGTGGACATTGCTTCTATGAACATTGGAGTGCATTGCCCCTTCTTTTCACTATGGCTGTATCCTTGGGGTAAATACCCAGTACTGCAATTGCTGGGTCATAGGGTAGCTCTATTTTTAACGTCTTGAGGAGATTCGAGATCTTTTAAATTAATTTTGATCATTTGACAAAAAACTGAATAGAGGGGCTAAATAGTAGATTGCATTTAAGAAACTGAAATAACAAGTCAAGGAACTCTTCCAGAATGCAAAACAAAAAATATAGAGTTCCGTGTGTGTGTGTGTGTGTGTGTGTGTACACTATTACTCCGTCATAAAAAAGAGTGAGATCTTGCCATCTGCAATTACATAGATGGACCTAGGGGGCATTATGCTAAGTGAAATATGTCAGACAGAGAAAAACAAATACCGTATGATTTCACTTACATGTAGAATCTAAAAAACAAAACAAATAACAACAAAATACCAGAAACAGACTCATAAATACAGAGAACAAACTGGTGGTTGCCAGAGGGGAAAAGGGTGAGGGAATGGGCAAATAGGTGAAGGGAATTAAAAGGTACGAACTTCTAGTTATAAATTAAATAAGTCACAGGGACAAAAAGTACAGCATAGGGAATACAGTCAACAGTATCATAACATTGTATGGTGGCTACACTTGTGAGCATTGAGTATTGTATAGAATTGCTGAATCACTATGATGTACACCTGAAACTAATAAAACATTGTATGTCCACTGTACTTCAATGATAAATATTTTTTTAAAAATAGACCTCCAAAATATGAAATAAAAGTTAAGAGACAAGGAGGACGGATCAAGACATTTCAATATATGTCTAACAGGTGTTCAGAAGGAGAAAAAAAACAGCAGAGAGAAAGAAGTGAAGAAATTTTAGGGGGAAAAATCCCACAGCTAAAAACACAAGTCTCAAATTGAAAAGGGCTCAAGTGTCAAGCAAGATGAATTAAATTATACTTTGTATATCATGGTGAAAATTCAGAACATCAAAGTTAGTGCGGAGTAAAATAGTACAAGCTTGAAAAGAGAAGCTACAGATTACCTACAAAGGTACATATTGATATCAAATTTCCAACTGGCAACACTGGAGTGCTAGGAGAGAAAGGACCACTCTCTTTGAGTATGGACAGGATATTATTTCGAATTGGTTCTCATCAAACTGGCATACAAATAGAAAGGCAAAAATTTGTATATATTTTTCAAACCTTCTAGCATTCAGAGGACTTTACCTCCACAGACCATGAATTAAAGAATTCTCAGATAAGCAAAAGAAATGAATCTAAGAAAGAGGAAGATGTGCAATACAACATGCAGAGCAGAGGAAGGTAAAACCCTGGACAAGGGACACCATCTCTTCCAAGTAGGAAAGTAGGTCAGAGCCCTGGCGGCATGACTGTGGCCCTGTGGGTAGGAAGCCCAACTTTTCAAAGCAATGTCTTTGCTCTTGGAAAACGTTCATCCCAGAATGCAACAGGCAGACCCACTGTGCCAGGGCAGGATATAGCTATTCCCAGACATAAGTTTGTCTGGGAAACCAGATCCTGGATTCTACGAGGAGAGCTCAGCAATAAGAGTCAGCAAACCACTGTCCCTCTCCCAGGTCTGTATCTGTTCTTTCTGGGCCTTGATCTCCTCATCAGTCAAGTGGTGAAAAGTATGCTTACCCTTTCTCAAAAAACTGATCCCTATCCTCCTCAAATGTGTGTTTTGTGAACCAACACACACTCTCTCTAATGAAAGGGCTTTAAAGATGAATATTATGTTTCATCTCTTCGCTATTCACTGGAAGCTCCAATGTCAACAAACATTCATTGTGTTCCTCCTCTATCTACCTTCTTTGCTTGGCCCTAGAGAAGCACAGAGGACTGAAACAAGATCCCAGTCCATGAGAGGTTCCTATGAAGGTGGCTAGCAACCATTTCTGGGGTTCCTCCAATTTCAAGGCAGAGTCTCAGCCTGGGTCTCTAATACTTTCTGGGATATGTCCAGCTGTTGGCTGGGGAAAGCCCTTGTCTGCATTTTTTTTTAATTTTTTTAAATTTTTTTAAGTTTTTATTTAAATTCCAGCTAACATACAGTGTAATATTAGTTTCAGGTAGACAAAATAGTGGTTCACATTTTTAAGACCCAGAAGCAAGTAGCTGAGTTATGCATTTTTTCTGTAAGGCCCACATTCCCATGTCCTTTGGTAGATCACTGGAGGGGACTGAGCATTCTGGATGACTTGGCCTGTGGTCTCATAATCCCTCTATATCTGACCTGAGAGCTGGGATGTGGTTCTGATTCTTAGTTTCAAATCATAATGGGATCAAATAGATCCAAGGGCCTGAAAGAAATCAGGCTTACAGGAAGGTGAGAGGTTACTATTAATCATGATCATCTTAGATCAACGAAACTAGGAGCTGGTTCTTTGAAAGAATTAACAAGATTGATAAGCCCCTGGCCAGACTTATCAAAAAGAAAAGAGAAATGACCCAAATCAACAAAATCATGAATGAAAGAGGAGAAATCACAACCAACACCAAAGAAATACAAACAATTATAAGAACATATTATGAGCAACTCTATGCCAGCAAATTAGATAACCTGGAAGTAATGGATGCATTCCTAGAGATGTATCAACTACCAAAACTGAACCAGGAAGAAATAGAAAACCTGAACAGACCTATAACCACTAAGGAAATAGAAGCAGTCATCAAAAATCTCCCAAAACACAAAAGCCCAGGGCCAGATGGCTTCCCAGGGGAATTCTACCAAACATTTCAAGAAGAATTAATACTTATCCTTCTGAAACTGTTCCAAAAAATAGAAGTGGAAGGAAAACTTCCAAACTCATTTTATGAGGCCAGCATTACCTTGATCCCAAAACCAGACAAAGACCCCATCAAAAAGGAGAATTACAGACCAATATCCCTGATGAACATGGATGCAAAAATTCTCACCAAAATACTAGCCAATAGGATCCAACAGTACATTAAAAGGATTATTCACCACGACCAAGTCGGATTTATCCCTGGGCTGCAAGGTTGGTTCAACATCCGCAAATCAATCAACGTGATACAATACATTAACAAAAGAAAGAACAAGAATCATATGATCCTCTCAATAGATGCAGAAAAAGCATTTGACAAAGTACAGCATCCTTTCTTGATCAAAACTCTTCAGAGTATAGGGATAGAGGGTACATACCTCAATATCATAAAAGCCATCTATGAAAAACCTACAGCGAATATCATTCTCAATGGGGAAAAACTGAGAGCTTTCCCCCTAAGGTCAGGAACGCGGCAGGGATGTCCACTATCGCCACTGCTATTCAACATAGTATTGGAAGTCCTAGCCACAGCAATCAGACAACAAAAAGAAATCAAAGGCATCCAAATTGGCAAAGAAGAAGTCAAACTCTCACTCTTTGCAGATGATATGATACTTTATGTGGAAAATCCCAAAGACTCCACCCCAAAACTGCTAGAACTCATACAGGAATTCAGTCAAGTGGCAGGATATAAAATCAATGCACAGAAGTCAGTGGCATTCCTATACACCAACAACAAGTCAGAAGAAAGAGAAATTAAGGAGTCGATCCCATTTACAATTGCACCCAAAACCATAAGATACCTAGGAATAAATCTAACCAAAGAGGCAAAGGATCTGTACTCAGAAAACTATAAAATACTCATGAAAGAAATTGAGGAAGACACAAAGAAATGGAAAAACGTTCCATGCTCATGGATTGGAAGAACAAATATTGTGAAGATGTCAATCCTACCTAGAGCAATCTACACATTCAATGCAATCCCCATCAAAATACCATCCACTTTCTTCAAAGAAATGGAACAAATAATCCTCAAATTTGTATGGAACCAGAAAAGACCCCGCATAGCCAGAGGAATGTTGAAAAAGAAAAGCAAAGCTGGCGGCATCACAATCCCGGACTTCCAGCTCTACTACAAAGCTGTCATCATCAAGACAGTATGGTACTGGCACAAAAACAGACACATAGATCAATGGAACAGAATAGAGAGCCCAGAAATGGACCCTCAACTATATGGTCAACTAATCTTTGACAAAGCAGGAAAGAATGTCCAATGGAAAAAAGACAGTCTCTTCAACAAATGGTGTTGGGAAAATTGGACAGCCACATGCAGAAGAATGAAACTGGACCATTTCCTTACACCACACACAAAAAGACTCCAAATGGTTGAAAGACCTCAATGTGAGACAGGAGTCCATCAAAATCCTAAAGGAGAACACAGGCAGCAACCTCTTCGACCTCAGCCTCAGCAACTTCTTCCTAGAAACATCGCCAAAGGCAAGGGAAGCAAGGGCAAAAATGAACTATTGGGACTTCATCAAGATAAAAAGCTTTTGCAAAGCAAAGGAAACAGTCAACAAAACCAAAAGACAACCAACAGAATGGGAGAAGATATTTGCAAATGACATATCAGATAAAGGGCTAGTATCCAAAATCTATAAAGAACTCATCAAACTCAACACCAAAAGAACAAAGAATCCAATCAAGAAATGGGCAGAAGACATGAACAGACATTTTTCCAAAGAAGACATCCAAATGGCCAACAGACACATGAAAAAGTGTTCAATATCGCTCGGCATCAGGGAAATCCAAATCAAAACCTCAATGAGATACCACCTCACACCAGTCAGAATGGCTAAAATTAACAAGTCAGGAAATGACAGATGTTGGCGGGGATGCGGAGAAAGGGGAACCCTCCTACACTGTTGGTGGGAATGCAAGCTGGTGCGGCCACTCTGGAAAACAGTATGGAGGTTCCTCAAAAAGTTGAAAATAGAGCTACCGTACGATCCAGCAATTGCACTACTGGGTATTTACCCCAAAGATACAAAAGTAGGGACCCGAAAGGCTACGTGCACCCCGATGTTTATAGCAGCAATGTCCACAATAGCCAAACTGTGGAAAGAGCCAAGATGTCCATCAACAGATGAATGGATAAAGAAGATGTGGTATATATATACAATGGAATATTATGCAGCCATCAAAAGGAATGAGATCTTGCCATTTGCAACAACGTGGATGGAACTGGAGGGTGTTATGCTGAGCGAAATAAGTCAATCAGAGAAAGACATGTATCATATGACCTCACTGATATGAGGAATTCTTAATCTCAGGAAACAAACTGAGGGTTGCTGGAGTGGGGGGTGGGGTGGGAGGGATGGGGTGGCTGCGTGGATAGACACTGGGGAGGGTATGTGCTATGGTGAGCGCTGTGAATTGTGCAAGACTGTTGAATCACAGATCTGTACCTCTGAAACAAATAATGCAATACATGTTAAGAAAAAAAAAGAAGAAGAAGAAGCAAGCAGGAGGGGAAGAATGAAGGGGGGGAAATCAGAGGGGGAGACGAACCATGAGAGACGATGGAGTCTGAAAAACAAACTGAGGGTTCTAGAGGGGAGGGGGGTGGGGGGATGGGTTAGCCTGGTGATGGGTATTAAAGAGGGCACGTTCTGCATGGAGCACTGGGTGTTATGCACAAACAATGAATCATGGAACACTACATCAAAAAATGATGTAATGTATGGGGATTAACATAACAATAAAAAATTTAAATAAAAAAATAATAATAATAAAAAAAATCATGATCATCTTAGATACCATTTGCTTATCAAATACTCTGTGTCAGGGATTTTACATCTATATTCTCTCTGTCACAGTCACCTTCCAGGGGAAGAATTATTACATGCAAGGAGCAAAATGGGAGTCAAAGGGGTGGGGTTATTTGCCCAAGGCTCCTGCTAATAACAGAGACAGCATTTGAACTCACATCTATCTTACTTCAAATCCCATGACCTTTTATTGTACCACGTTGCCTCCTTCTATCTCTGATCAACCATGCTGTACTGGAAAGGTAGAGTTGTCTAGGCTATATCTTCTCCTCTGACATACTCTCAGGTAGATGCAGACTTGTTGCTTAAGATGGAAGCAGTAATTGGGAGAACAGATCGGAGAGACCTGCATCAGGCTTTCCCCTGAATGATTTTCCAGTTCTTCCCTGCACAGTAGATTTGTTGATTCATCCTCTTCCAGACATCCTCTTCCATTTTTTCCAGGAAAAAAATGTTTGCAAAGCCTTCTAGTTGAGACAAAGAATGGAACCCTAGAGAACACTCAAATAATCCAGTATTGCTGACCTGAGAGGGAAGGAGATGAGGGGGCAGGAGAAATAGCAGGAGCAGAGAAGTCTAGGGACCCCACAGAACCCATGGAGACAGATGCCTTGGGCATTGAGATTAGGGATTATGAGTCAGACCTTCCCTGGAGGGGAACAAGGACTGTGTCCAGTAACCTGAGCAGGAACCTGATCCATATGCACATCTGGTCCTTCACTGGTCCTCATTTACTGAGCACTAATTCTGGTAAGGAATTTGAGATGACAAGGTGAAGGAAAGCCAGTCACTCTCTGTGGGCTGGTGAACCCAGATTTTCACCCTGAATATCCTAATTGGGTCCTCTTCTTCCAGCCACATAGACCCAGCAGGTCATTTCCACCCTTCCCTTCTCTCCAGGTAAACTTGCCCTGCCTATCTCACCCCTTACAAGAACAGAACATACATACACCTTCCATATCACACATCCACACACAAATTCAGGGTTAATTGCAAATATAAAATTAATTCCAGCTAAAGCCCCACTTCTGCATATGACAGAGAATTTTGCTTATTTATGGAAACAGATATTTCAAAACACTAAGCAGCCGCTTACCTAAGCTGTCCACCCAAGCACAGAGCAGCCTCCCAAGGTACAAGGTTACCAGAACACTCCACAGTAGAGCAGAGATGATCTGAACTCTGGCTATCTTGAGCTTTTGGAAACTAAGTCCTATGGTACTCTAAATACATCGAGTAGAACCCTAAAAAACAACGGTAATGGGCAAGCAAAGATGGCAGCCAAGAGGGAGCCTCCTCTACTGGGAGACAAGAAACCCATTGACTCGGAGCTGAAGGATAGAGAAGACTTGCTCACCAGCACTGTCTCCACCCTAGAGTCATGTTCATTATCTCTAGATAAGCTAATGATCCTGCAGAAGACATTAGTACAAATTCCAATGGTCTAAAACCCACAGAAGCTATGCTAGATGATGACAGAGAAGATCCTCTTGCCAAAGGCACAGAAGTTTCTATGGATAGCCCAGAAAGGGAACCTATCCTTCCCTTGGAACCTTCTTCTGCAGCCACCCCTGTCAGCCCTACCACATTCCTTGCTCCCAGAATTGAATCAGATCTTGACAGATCCAGGGCGGAGGTACGAGATAATGTCTGTACTCTACATTAATATGTAAATAACAAGGATTTTGTTACCTTTCCAACATCCCCCTCCTGTCAGTCATCCTTAATTGAAAATTTTCCAACATTTTGGGGAAATAACACTGAACTGAAGCTGTCATGGGATCTGGCTTCTAATTTTGTCTCTACAGCTCTTTAACCCAGTAACCTGGGTGCATCCCTTACCTTCTTACGTCAAGAGTTTGTCATCTGTGATCTTACAATGGTAATGTGAGGGTTCCTATTTAGCTCAAATAAGATTGGTGTATGAAAGTGCTTTAAAAACTGTTAATCACAATTTAGTGGTATTTTGAGGGATTTTGCTTGACAAAAATCATATAATAAATACTGTTGATACTTAAAAGAGCAAAGATGCACAAAACAAGAAATAATATTTCCAGTAACACTGAGAATCAGCTATCTATCTGTGAAACAGATATCTCTACTCATGTGAATATATAGTGGGGAGGTAGATAACCTTTTTGGGTTTCCTTTTACATTTACCTTTAAAAACAGTAGCTAAACATCCCTCTAAAAATGGAGAAAAGAACAGCCCATTTTTCTCTTCCCAGAGTAGCCTGAGGAAACCACAGCAATAAGAGCCAGATGTGTAACACTGACTCTAGCTGAAGCGTGTGGATACCTAATTTCAAAGCTCAGGAGGGAAATCATAAGCTGTATGAAGCATTGTGTCTTGCATCAGTCCGAATCATGAATCCCTCCAAACTTCTCCAGAAACAGTATCAGTTTCAGGGTTGCTATCTTCCAACTTATGCCCTTCGAATAGCCTTTTATCATAACCCAATTCCCTCATGCTGCCCATAGTTGCCCCCAGAAAAGGGTGCATTTTTTTAAATTTTATTTTATTATGTTATGTTAGTCACCATACAGTACATTATTAGTTTTTGATGTAGTGTTCCATGATTCATTGTTTGCGTATAACACCTAGTGCAAGGGTGCATTTTTAAAGTTATGACCCTCAATAATTTATGAACCTGGCAGAACGATGATGTCAAAGCCATTTGAATTCCCAGAAGAAATACACCCTAAAATGGTGTGAATTGAAATTGATCCAAGGTGTATTAAAATGGATGTGTGCTGCCGTTTGTCTCATAGGTAATAAATGATGCTGTTCAAGTAAGCAGTAATGCAAAATAGTAGAAGGATCTGATTTAGTAACTTGAGATTATTCTTCCTGGAAGCCACTCATTTTGAGAGGCAAGTGATTGTTACTGTCTCGAGGCAGTAGTAAGAAAGCATGGTATTGCCTGGATTCCATCTATCGTGTTGGTGATTGTTATCCTTGGGACATGTACAAATATGAAAAATAAACACCATCTATATTGTCCTCATTTAAATTTCATCCAGTTGAGCTGATCCTCACATGTGATAACAAGATTTCTTCATTCACTGAGGAATTTTTTTTCTGCTGATAAATCTAACAGTTTGGTTCTTGTCACTAAGATGCTTTTTTAAAATTGTACCATGGTCTTTGTTATTGTTACTGTTCTTACTGATATACAAAAACCGCACATTTTTAATGTGTATAATTTGGTGAGTTAGGACATATGCATCAACCCATGAAACCATATCTCAATAAAACTATTACAAAAAATAAAAAATAAAATAAAAGCACATATATTAAAAAAAAAAAAGAGTACCATGTGGGCTATTACAGAAGATGTCAATAATGCTTAAAAAAAAAATACAATTGGCCATGACTGGTGGAGAATATGTAGCGGTAGCCACGGAGATGGGCCAGGACCAGACTCCGAGTATAAAGGAAATTCCAATGCCTGAGGGCATAAAAAATCTCTATTCTATGTGTGCCCCCCTGGTTAGACTATTCCTAAAAAAGACCCTGTCTTTCAGCAGTTTGGAAAGCTTTGAGCTTCGGTGTACAGCATGCACGTCAAAGAGCTCTAAATACAGAACAAATGTTGCCAGATTAGTTCCATGTAAGGTAATAAGTAAGAGCTGTATGGCAATGAGCTAGCTCCCAACATCAAAGGGATATCAGAAGTCTAACCCAGGGAGGCTCAGAACACGTATTTGATCTCTGCCCTGCAGTATTTGCTCACCAAACATCTGGGGGTCCGAAAGCCAATGGGAGTCACTTCAGGGAACTGGTCCCAAAGGATGTTTGGTTCAACAAAAAGCTATATTGATTGTTGATCCATTTTGTATTTTTTTATGCAACAGATAAGTAAACTGATTTGTATTACCCAGAGTAATATACCTGGAGATATCAGGCTCCTCTTTTTCTGCCAACCTAAAATTAGTACTCAAATCTTAAGGTGAAACCAAGTCCACCAATAATGGTCTCATAAACATCAAGGACCAGGAGTATGAGCTCCTAAATAATAAGTAACTCTTCAAACATACTTAATTCATTTTCCCCAGAATTTCTGTATACACAGGGGATCTTCTTCCCAGACGCATGTGCATGAGGGCTTTCTCTCAAGGAAAGATAAACTACATTTCATTAGAAAAGGATCAAACTTTCAAAGATTGGGATCCAAACTGATTAAAAGACATTGTTGATCTCTACCAATGGGAAAAAAACACATTGCATTCATAAAAACTACAGGGGAATCTCTAAAATACTATTTCTTAAAGATATGGACAGCTAGATAAAAAATAAAGAATCTCACCAAGAAACATCAAGTAGGACAAAATTCATATTTGTTCAGTCTTCACAAGTGACCCCAACAGCAACATCCTGTGGTCAAGCAGAAGTCCCCAGCTGAAGCTGCTCACGTCATTCCCAGTACAGCTTGCTGTCCTTGCTGGGAAAAAATTCCCCAGTACAGCTCTTGTCCCATTGGCCTCCCCTCAACTAAAACAAACTCCTTACTGTGTATTTAAACTCCACTTAGGCCAAACCCCACTTTTCAAATCACCAGAACAAGACTGATCAAAAGCCATCCTCTACCACTTTCAAACTTTTCTGAAACTTCCTCATCTTAGTGGTTGCTGGTTTTCTCTCTCCATCACGATGATGCTCAAACATCACCCAAGGTCAACAAGTAAGTGGCATATGATTCACAATATGGTTAGGAGCTGGCAGAATAATGCCCCCTCCCAAAGATGTCCACACGCTAATCCCCAGAACCCTTGTATACACAAAGGGAATTTGCAGATACAATTAACATTAGGAACTTTAGAATGGAGTAGCCTGGATTATCCAGGTGGACCAAATCTACTCAAAGGAGCCTTTGGAAGCTGAGACCCTTCCCTGTTGAAGTCAGAAGATGAGGTGGAAGAAGAGGCAGGAGAAATTTGAAGGATGAGAGGGATTCAGCCCACCACTGCGGACTCTGAGGATAGAGGAAGGGAACCACAAACTAAGGAACATGGGCAGTCTCTAAAAGCTGAGAACCACCACCCCTGCTCAGCAGCCAGCAAGAAAATCATTGTGTTGTTTTATGCTATTAAGTTTGTGGTAGTTTAACAATAGAAAATTAATACAGTGGTCATTTGTTTGCATTAACAACTACAATGAATTGCTTTTCATTAATATTTACTATAGGCTTTTGCCTCGCTCTTTGTGAATTATTTACATAATACTAGAATTTGACTAACTTATGATTTTACCATTTTATTGCTTTTAGTGTTTCATTATTATTTGATTTTTTTAATTAAGATTTGCCATTTATGATTTGTAATCTCTTCTATAACTGGATTTAGGAATCCACCATTTTATCAACTGATCAGGAAAAAAGTTCTAACAGAAAAATAATAATCCTCCACTCTCAAATTATTTAAAAGTAGACACATTCTTTAGCTATATAAATATAAGGTCTAGTGATGCCAAATAGATTTGGTTGCTTAAATATGGAAGAATCAAATTTCAGGACGTGAAAGTTTTAAATACTTTCAAGTGAGATAGCCGCAGGAGCCCTATTAGCAATGTGTGGAAAGACTTGGTGAGAAAGAAATATAATAAACAGTTTCATTCAGTCGCTAAATCTGTGTCAACAACATACATTCACATCACTCTCAGAAATGGAATTTGCTTAGAAATAAAATCTCTCAAATTGGTTGACTAATCTTACCATTTTCCAAGGCCTAGATTATCCATAAATAATCATGCAATTTTTCTTGAAACACACTTCGTTTATCAAAGTTTTGGTACTTTGAATTCTCCTTTGAACGAGTTGTTATCTTACTAGTTCTCTCATTTACAAATGAGTTAAATAATATATCTGACATATGTATTAGTTAGGGCTCCAGAGAAACAGAGCCAATAGGAGATAGATAGATGATAGATAGATAGATAGATAGATAATAGATAGATAGATAGGTAGATAGAGTGTATTTTTTTAATTTTCATTAGATATATATCTATATATAGTATATATATGATAGAGTGTGTATATGTATATATATAGAATATTTGTATATATTTTATATATGTAATACATCTATGTCTATAAAGAGATAGAAATAGATCGAGGTAGACATAGAGATAGGAGTAGAGATAGAGAAAGGAATAGAGATTGAGATAGAGGTAGTAGATAAAGACGAACACGGAGAGGAATTGGCTCATGTGACTATGGAGTCCAACAAGTCTAAAATCTGCAGGGTAGGCCAGCAGGTTGAAGACAAAGGAAAGAGCTAATGTTGTAGTTCAAGGCCAAAGGCAGTCCACTGGCAGAACTCTCTTCCTTCAGGAAAGCCAGTCTTTTTTCTATTCAGGTCTTCAACTGATTGGATCAACTGATTGGATGAAGAGTAATCTGCTGTCCTCAGAGTTTACTGATTTAAATGTTAAATCTGAAAAATTCTTTAACAGAAACATCTAGAATAATGTTTGGCCAAATATCTGGGTCCCGTGGCTTAAGCAAATTGACACATAAATTTAACCATCACAACATGTGTTCATATTATATTTGAATGAAATCCATGATTTACCTCTATAATATAATAATAATAATAACCTTTAATAACTGGCAGGCCTTTGAAGTCAAGTTAGGCTGGGTCTCTTTCACTTCCAAAGGCCTCACTACACCCCTCCAAAATCAGCCAGGTCTTCACAGTACCCATTCATCATAGAGGAAGCCCCCAATCATTCACCACTGCTAAGCAAGAACTCCAAGTATCATTTTATTTAGCCATGTCAGTGATTTTACCAATGATAAATATTCTCATAGTACCTGTCCCGAAATACCTTTTAAAAAATTAAGTTAGCATTCACTCAAAATATTGATTGAACATTTACTGCAATCAAGTCATTGTAGAAGATATAAAGAAGCAAATACTTCAAAGAGCTTAAAATAGAGTTGAGACAATATACAACATATCAATTCAACATACATTCTTTTTTTTTATGTTATGTTAATCACCATACATTACATCATTAGTTTTTGATGTAGTGTTCCATGATTCACTGTTTGCGTGTAACACCCAGTGCTCCATGCAGAACATGCCCTCTTTAATACCCATCACCAGGCTAAACCATCCCCCCCACCCCCTCCCCTCTAGAACCCTCAGTTTGTTTCTCAGAGTCCATAGTCTCTCATGGTTCGTCTGCCCCTCCAATTTCCCCCCCTTCATTCTTCATTCTTAAGAAGAGGTCAAGTCTAGATACTAAGTACATTTACCTGGGAAGCTCCACTCTAGCTATGTTATGAGTCTAAAGAAAATGCAATAAGGTGCACAGGTGATGGTGTTAAAATGTGAGTGACAATGTTACCTCTATTTTCAGAATTATGTTAACAAGATTGAGAGGCTAAACCCAACACTAACCAGATCAGCCATGAGGTCCTGTCCACTTGTACAGCACCTGAAACATTGCCAGGCCTCAACCACAACTTCACTATGGGACTTTTATTTTTTTAAGTAGGCTCCATGCCCAGCACGGAGCCCAACACAGGGCTTGAACTCACAACCCTGAGATCAAGACCTGAACTGAAATCAAGAGTCAGATGCTTAACCAACTGAGCAACCCAGGCGCCCCTCTCTAGGACTTTCTAACAACCCAGCTCAATAGGAAACCATCTGTCATCTTTTCAAAAACCCACATAAAGATACATTCCAATTTCTCTAGGGGCATCAGTGTCAGTAACTCATTTGAGAGGTCCTCCCTTATCAATACAGTCATGTGTACTTTGGACCTAATAGGAACTCTCTTATTCAGTACACATAGATATCTTAGCTGATTGACAACCAGGAAAAGGAGCTGTAAATGATAATCTCTGTATAGGTAGAGTTCAGTTTCCCTTTATTACAATAGATCAGGTATTGGCTGAAGAAAATATCTGAGGTTTAAAAACAATTATTTAAAGTGATAGTTGAATTTTATTTTATCAATATTTGGAAATGATTCATTCTTTTACATTCAGTTAGCTCCATGAAGGCTGTGAATCAATCAGCACTCTTGTCATTTTAAGCATAAAATAAAATAAAGTGGTATTCAAAATTACCACTTTTTGATCTCTAGACCTCTTCTTGCTCCCAACTTTCTTTCCTTACTTGTCCCTGTCCTTGATGTTTCAGTATTACTTATACTTTTTGGGAGGAGGAGGATAGTTGTCAGAGAATGGGAGGAGGAATTTTTGTTTTTGTGTTTTGGGGGGTTTTGTTGTTGTTTGTTTGTTTTAATTATCATCCTAACACCTAGTACTATTTCTTAGTCATCTAGATGAGGAAGATTTTTTTTTTAAAGCTATACATTACACTTTAATAACAATCACAAATCTGGTAACCAAGATCCAAGACAAGCTCCAAGCTGGGGCACAGAAAAGAAGGAGCCCCACCAAGTCAATGCACTCAAATTTGTGCAGTTTACTGGAAACCCCCTAATCTTACAGAAAGCCCCAACTTTGTGTAACAAACTGACTTACCACTCTCGAGCATATTAGAAATTGCAAACATTAAGGGGTGGGCAAGCGCAACAGGCTGACATGCTGTCTCCAGGTGAGGTTGTACTGGAAACAAACAAACAACAACAACAAAAAAAACCTACAACAAGCAAACAAAATTGTTAAAACTATGGAGTCTGGGGCCTTTTAAACTGATGAACTATATTCAATAACCCTACCCAGTTTGGTCTAAAAAAAAAAAAAATTACTACCATTTTCTCTCTATTCTTACATATATGTTTTCACTTTTTAATGTTTTAGAAATCGAAATCAGTCTTAGAAGTGATGTGTTCCTCTAACATAATAGTGTTTCTTTCCTTTAATGAAATTCAGTAATGGTATATCTTACAATATAGAATCAAAGAAATGAGGTAATGAATATGCATAAAAAAGTTAAATTGGGTTCACTGTCTTCTGGATTGAGAGTTTCAACATTTTATAGAAATTTTCACCCCAAATAAGGCATTTTTATCTCTTCATTTGACTTAAAGGAGTAATCTAGAAAATAAAGTTATGTGGAGTGGAGCACTACACTCCCCACAGATGCCTGATAAATGAACTATATAACCTAAGCATATGGAGCTCCCAAAAAAGCAGCCAAAGGTTATCACAAACTGTTGCTAGCTTACATTCTTAGTAGGTTTTCTTTTTTTCCTGATTAAATGGTGTTTGACATTTTTTAAAGACCTACTCTAGGGGCCCCTGGCTGGTCCAGTCAGAAAAGTATGCAACTCTTGATCTCAGGGTCATGAGTTTGAGCCCCATGTTGGGTGTAGATTACTTACATAAATAAAAGGTTTTTTTTTAAGATTTTATTTATTTATTTGACAGAGAGAAAGACAGCAAGAGAGGGAACGCAAGCAGGGGGAGTGGGAGAGGGAAAAGCAGGCTCCCCACGGAGCAGGGAGCCCAATGCGGGGCTTGATCCCAGGACCCTGGGATCATAACCTGAGCCGAAGGCAGACGTTTAATGACTGAGCCACCCAGGCGCCTCTATAAATAAAAGTTTAAAAAAAAATAAAGACCTGCTCCAGTGAAGTTTAAAGGCTTCATATGCTGCTTCAAAGTATAATATTTCAGCTTCCACATTAAAAAAATGTACATATCTTTTCACTCTCACTTAATAAAGAAAAGCTATATGCTTAAGTAGACAGTGCTACTTGTCTGTTTCTCTTGTTTTATTTCAGTAACAGTTAACTAACCTAGTCCTTAAGCTACTCTTCCGCAAGTTAAAAAATCTAAACTCCCATTCAAATACTTATAAATCTCTCTATCTGACTGGCACGGCACTGTGATCAATCAACATTGTATGCAAAGATAAAGAAGATTCAAGTTCTACTCCCAAGGGGCTCAAGAGGGTGTTGATATAAAAACAGAGGTCTTGGTATATATATATATACAATGGAATATTATGCAGCCATCAAAAGGAATGAGATCTTGCCATTTGCAATGACGTGGATGGAACTGGAGGGTATTATGCTGAGCGAAATAAGTCAATCAGAGAAAGACATGTATCATATGACCTCACTGATATGAGGAATTCTTAATCTCAGGAAACAAACTGAGGGTTGCTGGAGTGGGGGGCGGAGTGGGAGGGATGGGGTGACTGGGTGATGGACACTGGGGAGGGTATGTGTTCTGGTAAGCGCTGTGAATTGTGCAAGACTGTTGAATCTCAGATCTGTACCTCTGAAACAAATAATGCAATATATGTTAAGAAAGAAAAAAAGAAGAAGAAGAATGTAGCAGGAGGGGAAGAATGAAGGGGGGGAAATTGGAGGGGGAGAAGAACCATGAGAGACGATGGACTCTGAAAAACAAACTGAGGGTTCTAGAGGGGAGGGGGGTGGGAGGATGGGTTAGCCTGGTGATGGGTATTGAGGAGGGCACGTTCTGCATGGAGCACTGGGTGTTATGCACAAACAATGAATCATGGAACACTATATCTAAAACTAATGATGTAATGTATGGGGATTAACATAACAATAAAAAAATTAAAAAAAAAACAACAGAGGTCTTACTAAAGGCTGACCATTAATCAATAAATTTCTTGTGAAATATACTCCCATAGCTTATCCCAATTCTGATAAACTAAAAGACACTTCTATAGGCCACCCCAATTTCAATAAACTGAAGTACACTCTCAAAGCTCACCCCAATTTCCACAAAACCTTAAAAATATGCAGAGTAGAGTAGAACTAATAAATAGATATTATCATAATTGTTAACCATGTATCAGAAGAGGGCTCTCTTTGGAAAAGATTTTCAGTATGTGTGAGTGTAGTTTAAGCATACACACACATATGTGTGTATTCTTGCTATCATTCCACTCCCTTTCTCTCTCACTCCTGAAAAGTATATTTGAAGGAAAGTAAGAGTTTAGGAATAACCTTGAGTACACCCATCAATTCAAGTGAATCATTCAAAAACTTTATGGTTTTATTATTAATAATAAATTACTTGTGACACCCCACAATATCCATCTATAATGGACACTATGGTTTTATTATTAATAACAAATTACTTGTGACACCCCACAAGATTCATCTATAATGGACACTGCCCAGAGAATCCAGTCTAGTATAAATTCTAAGATTTAAACTCGAAAAAGAGAGAAGATTAAAACTTTCACCAAGGTACAGGATATACTGACTACATGGTAACCTCTAGGAGTTTAGCTATCATTCCTATTAAAATAAGATTCATCCGACCCAGAAATTATCCATGAATACATGCAAAGAAGAGTAGATCCCAAGCCTATCAAGGCACGTATGCCAGTTCAGCCACTGGCCCTTCTGTCAGCCTTCAGTGAAGCTGTCTTCCCCTCCACAAGTTTACTCTATTTATCACTACTGTTTGTCCAGCAAGTACTGGCAGCCAGGTAGATCTGAGCAATGAGGCAAAGAAGAAATGGTGAAACCAACAGTTGCTTCAGTCACTACTATACTATTCTCAGGTTTTCTTCCCAACTGTGGGCATCACTCAGTAGCCTGAGATTGGCCCCTCAAAACTAACCACAATTTGGCAGATCTTCTTTTATCCAGCACTCCTTCGTGGGTCTTCTCTGTGATGAATGGTTTTTGTTTTACTTGACTAAACACCTGATCCCAAGGGCAGCTAAGCCTAAACCATGTGTGTGAGAGAGCTGGACTGTCCCCACCCATGGGATGCAGAACCTTGGCCTGTCTCTGTGCCTTCCATGGAAAGGCTGATGCAGGTTTCAAAGCCTACCCTCCCTTTAGTCTTCCATAGAAAATACCAATTTACAGTTCTCCTTGCCTCACCACTGCTATGAAATCCATAAATAATTTGGAATATTAAAATTAAAATAATACACTTCCTTATTTCAAACTATACTATAAAGCTATAGTAATCAAAACAGTTTGGTACTTTCATAAAAACAGACAAATGGATCAATGGAACAGAACTGAGAGCCCAGAAATAAACCTAAGTATATACAGTAAATTAATATTTGACAAGGGAGCTAAGAATACTCAATGGAGAAAAGACAGTCTCTTCAATAAATGGTGCTGGAAAAACTAGACATTCATATTCACATGCAAAAAAATGAAACTAGATCCCTATTTTACACCACTCACTAAAGCTAATTCAAAATGGATTGAAGACCTGAAACTATGAAACTCCTAGAAGAAAACATAGGTTAAAAGCTCCTTGACACCGGTCCTGGTAATGATTTTTTGATACAATACCCAAAGCACAAGCAACAACATCTAAAATAAACAAGTGGAAAAGCATCAAACCAAAAAGCTTCAACACAGGAAAAAAATCAATGAAGTGAAAGAACAGCCTATGGAATGAGAAAAAAATATTTGAAAACCATATATCTGATAAGGGGTTAATACCCAAAATATATAAAGAACTCATACAACTCAACAGAAAAAAAATCCAATTAAAAAATAGGCAAAAGACCTAAATAGACATCTTTCCAAAAATGATTTATGAATGGCCAAAATGATTTATGAATGGTACTTGAAAACATGCTTAACACCACTAGTCATTAGGGAAATGCACATCAAAACCACAAAAAGATATCACCTCACACCTGTTAAAATGACCATCATCAAAAAACACAGGTGATAACAAATGATGGCATGGATATGGAGAAAAGGGAACCCTTCTGCACTGTTGGTGGGAACTTTAACTGGCACAGCCACTATGGAAAACAGTATGGAGATTCCTCAAACAATTAAAAATAGAACTACCATAAGATCCAGCAATTCCATTTCTAGGAACATAGCCAAAGGAAACAAAAACACTAACTCAAAAAGTATTTGCACCCCCATATTCATAGCAGCATTATTTACAATAGTCATGACATAACAACCATCTAAGTATCCATCGATGGACAAATGGATAAAGAAGTTGTGGTATACATATACAATGGAGTATTATTCAGTCATTAAAAAGGAAATATGCCATTTGCCACAACATGGGCCTTGAGAGCACTATGGTAAGTGAAATTAGTCAGACAGAGGAAGACAAATACTCTATGATCTCACTTATACATGGAATTAAACAAAACAAAGCAATACAACCAAACTTAACAGAAAAAGAGATTAGATTTGTGGTTATCCAAGCCAGGGAGTTGGGGGAGGAGGATTTGGAGAAAGATGGTCAAAAGGTACAAGCTTCTGTTATAAGATAAATAAGTACTGGAGATGTAACCTACAACATGAAAACTGCAGCAAACGCTGCTCTGTGATACATAAGAAAGTCATTAAGAGAGTGAATCTGAAGAGTTTTCATCCAGAGGAAAAAAGTCTTTTTTCTTTTTTTGCTTTTTCTTTTATTGTATCTATATGAGATGATGGATGCTAACTAAACTTATTGAGGTAATAATTTCACAAAATATTTAAGTCCAACCATTATGCTGTATACCTTAAACTTATATAATGATGTATGTCAGTTATATCTCAATAGAATAATAAGAACTAGTTAGTGAGCACTTACTGTGAGCTAGGCACTGTGCTAGGCATTCCCCTTACATTGTTTTATAAATCTCAACAAATCTATGTATTTACAGAAGGGAGAACTGAGACTCAGAGAGGTTAAGTAACTCCCTCAGGATCATACAACTAATAAATGGCAGAGTTAATATTCTAATCTCTCTATCTCCAACACTCAAGTTTTATTGACTATCTTTTCCTACTTACTCAAGCATAAATTTCCTACCCAACTTAGGTATAAGAATGTACCTCTATGAGGGAGTGATTTATTTTTCACAAAAGGTAATTATATAGGGAGGTAGAGAGGTCTCATGGAAAAAGTACTATCTCTGTTTTAGTTCTGGATTGCACACACTATGTTATCACTGGCAGGGCTACTGCTATGCCTCTCTGTGCTTCAAGTTCCACATCTAGAAAATGGACTAATAATACTTGCTCTTCACATTGCACAGAGCTGAAAAACTAAAAATGAGAGGCTGCATGTGAATGAGTTTTGACAAAAATTAAACAAGCACTACAGCTGGTATTATTAAAATTTTTACATGCATCTATCTAGAAATGTGGATGAGCCACAAGTACTCAATTTTGGAGATTATGTTCCTTATTGTTGATATTTCCAATAGTGTGCCCTACATGCTTTTCCATATGGTAGATATTAAAAAACTATCATGTCGTTGGAGTGATAATAAATACGTATGTCAACCATCATAGCCTGAAAGCTGGTATTAACTGGCAGCCATTTAAAACAAGAGATTAAATTTATTTCAAAAGTAACTAAATGTTTGCTAATTCTATCTTTGACCCATCTTCCTGAATTTGTTTGGGCGAACAAGAACACAGGTTTGCAGCTGTGCTTATTTAATTAGTAACCATGGCAGGTTTTACCCCAACTCGGTTTAATGGACTCCACAATTTGTGTCCAATTTTCACACTCCATTCTGAAGGCAGAGGGGCAACACCTTGAGAAAGAAGAGGAAGGTTTTGATTCTTTAGTCTCCAAGTAAATGCAAAACAATTTGCCCCACTGTGTATGTTTGATACGGACAGATCCTCAGCAAAATTACTGAAACCCTAGGATCCAAAGCTGGAAACCCAGAACAGGGCACTTGATGGCTTTATACAAGAACACCTTCACTAGGGAGACTCAACCTGCTGGATTTCTTCTATAAGCTCAGATTTTGTTTTTGTTTCAAACAAGTCTCTCCAGAGAAAATATCCATTCATCCTACCAGGTACTTTGACACAGGAGTTCCATGCTAAGAGAAATGTATTTGACACATCAGAATAGCAGTAGAAACTATCTCAGATGATGCCACTAAAAAGACACTTGTCATTTTTTGAGACCATTTTCATGGTATCTTGCATGAAAAAGAAAGGGAAAAAGTAAGGCAATAAGTACTGTTCTTTTGAGCTTGTAAAATATTAAGCAAAAGATAGATGATAGATAGGTAGATATATAGATAGCTACCAACAACAAAATAGGAGAAGTAGAACTACAGAAATAGGGTATCTTAGTACCTTGGTGCACAATATTTTGATGGCAACACTTTAAACTGTGATGATTTGAAACTTTGCCATTTGAAGTTAAGCATCTTTCCTTGTTCTTTTCCCAAATATATTCTCCACTTCAATTCTCTGCTATAAGTAAGCAAAACTCATTAATGTGAAGTCTAGAAGGCTGAAGAAGTTCCTCTGATTTCCCCCCCTTCATTCTTCCCCTCCTGCTATCTTCTTCTTTTTTTTTCTTAACATATATTGCATTATTTGTTTCAGAGGTACAGATCTGTGATTCAAGAGTCTTGCACAATTCACAGCGTTCACCATAGCACATACCCTCCCCAATGTCTATCACCCAGCCACCCCATCCTTCCCACCCCACCCCTCACTCCAGCAACCCTCAGTTTGTTTCCTGAGATTAAGAATTCCTCATATCAGTGAGGTCATATGATACATGTCTTTCTCTGATTGACTTATTTCGCTCAGCATAATACCCTCCAGTTCCATCCACATTGTTGCAAATGGCAAGATCTCATTCCTTTTGATGGCTGCATAATATTCCATTATATATATATATACCAGATCTTCTTTATCCATTCATCTGTCAATGGACATCTTGGCTCTTTCCACAGTTTGGCTATTGTGGACATTGCTGCTATAAACATTGGGGTGCACGTACTCCTTCGGATCCCTACATTTGTATCTTTGGGGTAAATACCCAGTAGTGCAATTGCTGGATCGTACGGTAGCTCTATTTTCAACTTTTTGAGGAACCTCCATACTGTTTTCCAGAGTGGTTGCACCAGCTTGCATTCCCACCAACAGTGTAGGAGGGTTCCCCTTTCTCCGCATAAATGGGGAACTTTTATTAATGATCCTTTTACAGAAACAAACAAAAAAAATTGTCCCATACTAAAACCACAGTGCTATTAAAAAAGAAGTTTTAAACACATAAGATTTTCCCCAGTCCTACATTTCACACTAGACAGGTAAGTCAGTTAACCCCTCTGATATAGACATAAAGATATGTCTATGTACCTACGCAACTCAGTATTTGGCATTTCAAGCATAAGGGTAACGTGTCAGTTTTCCATTTGTTCTTCTACTGTGGACATTAGCTAACTTGGGGTTATCAGGCACAAATAGAAACCTTTTCCTGTAACCCTGGCATCACCTAATTCTGTCATTCAAAAATCTCCTTCTATATGATCCTTGAAAACAGCTTCCCTGTATGGACAGAACCAACCACCCAACCCCCACTGAACTGATGCACTGGGTTCACAGTCAAGATGTAGAGGAAGAGGATAAAAGGAAGTGACTCAGCATTTGGGAACTGTGACATCACTGGCAAATTTAGTTTGGTTCTCTATACCATCTAACAAGAGAATTCTTCATTAGCGCTGTCATTTTTAAACAATGGGAAACACTGGCCACGTTAGCACAGTTTTCATGCAGCATTACATACACTGGTGCTCCCTTTCTGAGTAGCTCAGAGAAAATGCATTTTCTCAGCAGTTCACCTCCCAGCTGTGGCTTTGGTTACTGCTGGCAGTGGTGGGGGGGTGAGGGCAAAGCAGGTAGAAAACATCATCCCCATCAAGCCACTGAGCAGCAACCAGGACCTGATGTGCTTTATATTTTTTTAACAACTTGCCATATAAATGATAAATGACTCTGAAAACCAACCGGGTGTTATTAAAAGCACTGTTTCCAGCCATGGATCTCCAGTTTGGCCCACCTGCAATGCTAGATATGCTAGTAAGTTGGCTTTCCATTCACTTAGGTGTTCTAAACCTTGAATATACTGCAGTGATCAAATGAAATGTCTTTTTTGGTTTACAAGTTGTTTTAAAGCTAACGTTGTACAAACAATGCTTTCTTATCCAAACATCTGCATGGCAAATTACCTTACAGTCATGCTAGAGCCAAGCTAAGTGATACAGACAAGAAAGGCTTGATCTCAGTTTCCTCATTCAGGCTCATGCAATTTTTCCAAGTCTCATCAATTTATCCTAGTAAGCCTCCAAACAACATTAGTAATTGCTTCTCTTAAAAACTGCAATCATATTTAGACAGTTTTATCATTTGTAAATACTTGCTGCTTCAGGTGAATCTGACATATATGGTCAAAATATTCCTAAAGAATTGTCTGTAAACTGATTTTTTTAATACAGAAATTTAAACATGCAATAGAGAGTACTCATTATTTACAGAAAGTCTATGACTAATTCTTTTGCAAAGTTCCCTTTTGCAACGTGAACATACAGCCCTGATTTATCCATTTTGTAACTCCCAATCTTCATATATCAAGTATATCTAAAAAATGCCTACCACAGCGCATGGCAGTGGTCATTCAATAAATACTCTGGTTTAGTGCAGCTTCAGGAAATCCACAAAATAACCTATATATATCACAGTGCACCCAGATACGTTTTGTAAAATTATGTACAAGTTTCTGACCTTGGAATAATTTGGGCATATTCATGATATTTCAGATATTAGATGACTCCATGGAATTTTTAAGTTTTAGAGAAATCTTTGGATTGGATTAACTAGCAGAGAGCTTAGTCACTTGGGAAATCAATTTCCAGATTCTTGACTTCTATGTGTAGTTTTTCCCAGAACTAATCTTCCTGCAGCTGAGACTTCCTGCCAGTTCTCCTTCCTACCACTCCTTTCCCCCATGTGAAAACCCAAGAAGTCATAAACAAAAATACAAGACAAAATAGCAGTCCTCAACACCTTGTTTAATCAAAGTACCATAACCATCCTTGTCTAAATTGTTAAGAGATATATCTTGTTAGCTTTGCTATTTACATATAACAATTATTTATTTTAAAAATTATAATTCATTCATAGAGTTTTCATCAATTTTATACTAATAATAATCCTAAAGATAACCCAAACCAGAGGAAAAAAAAATTAACACTTAAAGACTTATGGTCACAAGAAATTGAAAATAAATGCAGTTTTATTAATATTCATATTTTTTCAAGACACCATGATAGGGTGATCAATAAGAGATGTTCAAACATAGGATAATGTTCTCTAGGAGAAGTGGAATGAATAGAGCTTCCAAGTGGTGAAGAACTTGTTCCTGTTATTTTTTTTAAAGATGATATTAGGTATCAAATTAAATCAAATATTCTGTTGTATACATTTTAAGGAGTGATGTAAGAGTTTCATTTTAAACTATCAATATTTACAGTATACCAGAAATAACACAGTTTTCAATTTACTAAAATTAAAAGAGTAACTACAGTGGAGAAATCTGAAGGACACCATCTTAACCAAGTCATCAAAGTTAATAGACCAACAATGGGACAACTGGTATCTTGTGACTCCTAATGTCTCATAGTGACAAGAACAGAACACTACTTCTGGGAAATTCCTGTGAAAGATGCATTACCCGAGTCTAATCATGAGGAAATTTCTGACGAACCCAAATTGAGGGATATTCAACAAAATAGCAATGTCAAGGTCATGAAAGCAAAGAAGACAGAGGAACTGTTTTGGATTCCTATAATAGGTGATCCTGGACTAGATGAAAATGCTATGGGTGAAGACAAGTGGTGAAATTTGAATACAAAACTATAAGTGCGATAATAGTTTTTTATCAAACTTCTTGACTTCGGTAATTGTACTGTGATTATGTTGGAAATGTCATTGTTCTTTGGAAATGTACACTGAAGTATGTAAGAATAAGAGAATACTTAACCTCAAATGGTTCAAAGGAAAAACTAGATAGATAGATGGGCAACCAGATAATGAATGAAGAAGAAAACTGGCAAAATGTGAACAATATTAACAATGAATTTAGTGAAGGGTATATGGGTCTTCTTTGTACTACTCTGGAAATTCTCCATGAGTTTGTAATTATTTCAAAATAAAAAGTAAATAAAATAAATTCTACCTGTCAAATTAAAATATGGGAGGGGCACCTGGGTGGCTCAGTCAGTTAAGCATCTGGCTTCAGCTCAGGTCATCATCCCAGAGTCCTGGGACTGAGTCCCACATCGGGCTCCCTAATCCACAGGGAATCTGCTTCTCCCTCTACCCCTCCGCCCTTCTTGTGCTCTCTCTCACACACACTCTCTCTCACGCTCTCTCAAATAAATAAAAATAAGATCTTAAAAAAAAATTAAAATATGGGAGTGACTACATCATTTTCCAGAATCTTACCAGGTTATTATTGGTCAAAATTTGGCAAAATGCTGCAAATTCTGGATTGCTCCTCTCTCTCAACAGGATCCTTGTCAGTCATACAATTTCTGCTCTCCTGAACTCCCGTTCATGCATTTCCCAACAACAAGATCTGTAGGTTCAATTTTATCATCTCCTTTCTCAATTTTGTCTAGCAAAATGACACTCTCTGCCTGCCACTTTCTGAAGAAATAGTAAAGAAAGTATCACTTTCTATTTAATAAGCATGAACTGTTTGCCTAGAGAAGCAACAAGTTAATTAAGTTTAAAGATGAATGATCTACAATTAATCTGAGTTTATATTGTCAGCATATGGAGAAAAAAAGCCTTCCAGTAGAAAACAAAATGTATCCAAACTCTTCACTATCATTAAACTACTTTTATCTATAGCCTATATATATGATATTTCATATGTATTATATATACAGTATATACACACATACATATATATAACTGAGCATTGAATATATGGATAAAGTCATTCTGTATATATTTGATAAAATATACAAGGTATAATATTGAAATTTCTCTTTAAGGGAAATGATGTAGCTCTAAATCCATATTTCATATTTTTTTATATGTGATCTTGAGTAAGGAAAGGGTTAAGGTATAGGCAGGGAAAGATAGGAGGCTCCTGACTCTCTTGACCAGGCTCACAGAAATCCCAGATGTGGAGAAATGCTGAGGCGTACAAAACCAGGGATAAGGGAACAAACCAAACCACCTGGCCCTGAATGTTAGGGAGTATATTTTTTTGGCAGCTACATTGTAATCACTGAAAATGACCAGACCTCAAAGAAGTAAGCCATTAAGGAGATTGTCAATAGTCCTTGCTCAAACCAAGAAGGCACAAGAACTTCAAGACCACAAGCTTCCCAGTCACTTCTCAATAAAATACCGTCAGTGAAAGCCCACAGTGGCAATCCATTCGGGACCCCTCTCACTCTAGAGAGCTTTTTTCTTTCCTTTCTGTTCTCACCTTCACTTAATAAACTTTCACTTCGCTTCACCCTTTTGTGTCCCCGAGATTCATTCTTCAATTCGGTGAGACAAGAACTCTGCAACCCTGCAACAGTCTCAGAGTGTATGGGATATGCTTTCATTTATCTCCACTCTATTCTTCTGAGGAAAACAGAAAATAATCCCATTTGACAGATAAGAACACTGGGGCAAAATGGGACAAGGGACTTGTACTGTATAAAATCATAGGTAGAGAGACTGTTCAACTAAGTTGAGAAATTCGCCCCCCCCCCAGGCACCCATCTATAGTTCCATAATGGATCATGCTGGGATATGCTGGAATTTTCCCATTCCCCACACATAGACACATCTACATGCATATACATGCTCCATAATATACACACGGATGTGAACATACATACATGAATATATTTAACATTGACATTAACAAGAATAGATCATTTCACCCAAACTCAGGCATGAACCAAAACCAATAAAAATATCTCCAGAGGACACCTGGGTGGCTCAGTCAGTTAAGTGTCTGCCTTAGGCTCAGGTCATGATCTCAGGGTCCTAGGATCGAGCCCCGAGTCGGGCTCCCTGCTCAGCAGGGAGTCTGCTTCTCCCTCTCCCTCTGCCCCTTCCCCTGCTTGTTCTCTCTCTCTCTCTCTCTCTGTCAAATAAATAAATAAATAAAATCTTTAAAAATAAAATCTCCAGAAATCAGTTAATTTCCTTTCGCCCTTCTCAACAAAAGGAGTTAATGGATATGTGAATAGAAGAAAGTGGATATCTGCAAAAACAAATCATGCCTCAGGTTGCTGAGATGGCCCTGAAGCCACAGACGGTTCAAATTTCAAGACTCAGAGACAAAACTTATAGCCAACAATCCCAGTAAAATCTAGCGTAAATGCCAAAAGAAAATTCCTGATATACTGTCTATCTTTCTATCATGCCCAGAGTTTCATAATTAGAAATCAAATGCTGGCTTCTAAATGTTCAAAAGCCTTCCAGCACCTTTTCATCAAAATAGCACAAAATAAAGAGGCACTTTGTTCCCACTGACCTCTCTGGCCTTTTACTGAAAGCAAACCAATTCTAACTAAAGGAGCCTAGATAATATTTCAAAAGTGCTACTACTCCTAAAATCTCTTTACCTTGTAAGCACCGAATTGCACACATCTTTCAAAGCAAGTTCGCCTTGGCTGGTAAGTGCCAACGACCCCCAAGAGTCTACACACACAAAAACTCAGTCCTTTGTAATCATTGTAATAGTTGTAACAGTTGCTATTTGTAATAGTTGAAAACCAAAGATTTCCAGTTTATGACAGTTCTGTGGAGACAGAAAATAAACCTTACAATGGATAGGCTTACGGGCCACATTTTCCACTCAGAGATGTGACTCACTGTATTCCATAAGGTCTGCAGACGGGGTGGGGTGAGGCTGGAGGGGGTCAGAGAAGGATGGAGGAAGCACAATTTTAGAACTAAAATAATGGGACCTTAAAATTCTGTTGTCAGAGAATAGAGAGAAGGCTTCAGCAGGAGACAAAAGAAAGAGGAGATGACATGGTTAATTTCAATGAGCCCTAAGGGGAAGGTGGCTGACAAACGGGAGGCCAGCAAGCCAACATGAGGGTTCCAGAAGGGCAATGTGTCTCCCTAGGACTGGCCTTGGCCAAATGATTCAGCACTCACACATCTGAGTGTGCCATCTAACGCCTCCCTGTCTTCACGCCTGTCAAGACCTACACATACCGGTCAGGAGCTGGGCAGCAGGAATTACCTGAGAACCGAGACAGGCCATAAGTTGAACCTGAGCACATTAAGTGTCTTCTGAAAAGACAGGTCCACTTGCCCTGTGACCAGGGCCCATAGCCAGGTCAACTCCACCATTAAGTTTAGCCCCCCTTTAAAGAATATCTGGCTTTTGGTGTCTTTGGGTTCACCTTTTTCCTTCTGATCAAAAGCAACTTTTGTTAACTTCTTACTACAAAAGCAATGCATTAGAAAAATTAGAAAATAAAAAGAAGAAAAAACAAGCCAGATGCTCACCATAGAGATAAACATCATTAACCACTAGGTACATAAGTAATAATAAAACCAAAATAAGAATAACTGCTTATATTTATTGATCAATTACCATGCTAAACACCCTAATAAGCATTTTACAGATATATTCTTATTTAACCTCACTGTAAAACTTACCTAAAAAAGGGTAAGAAAAAAAGTATTAAACCCATTTTACAGATATTTAAAACCAAACGTCACGCTGAATCACTAGGTTATATTGTTCAGCATATATTTGCTTATTTGTTTATTTGTTTTGCACATATGCATTTATTTAGCAACAAAATAATTTCCATATTAAAACTTGAAGTCTCCCCATTCAGAAACATGAATTTTTCCCAAATTATTAAGGGCTTCTGACAGAAAAGAACTATAGTGTTCTTCATATAAGCTCTGCCTACACCCTGTTGAGTTTATTCTTTAGTTTGTTTGTTTTTTTAACAGATTTTATTTATTTATTTGTCAGAGAGAGAGAAAGCACAAACTGGGGGGTCGGCAGGCAGAGAGAGAAGCAGGCTCCCCACTGAGCAAGGAGCCCCATGCAGGACTCGATCCCAGGACCCTGGGACCATGACCTGAGTTGAAGGCAGATGTTTAATCGACTGGGCCACCCAAGCGACCCTATTCTTTAGTTTTGATGCAATTAGGACTGGGATTCTTTTCTCCCAATTATATTATTGTTTATATATTTATTTAGGATTCCCTGTAATTTTGAGGGTAATCTGTCACATTCAAGAAAAAAAACAAAGAGATTTTCTATTAAGGATTAAAAGCTGTGGGGAAATGGAGGGGGGAAGAGTAACTAGCAGTTAATTTGAACTGGTTTCCTTGCAAGACACAGAAATAGGTGCAGATACAGTAAACATCAATGAGCACCTACTTATTGACTTGTTCTGCCAGTGAACTAGACCCTAGAGGGTTATAAAAGAGTCCTGTAACCACTGACCTTGACATGAAAGAGAGTTTATAAAATGGGTAGAAGGTTGAAAATTCATGTACGAAAATCTGCTGGCACCGACAGATATAGTAAATACTAAATTGTGTAACATGACTCCACCTGTGTTAAGAAAGTCCCCTAGAAAGCTGAGCTGGCAAAAGAAATCCCACCAAAATAAACAAGCTGATGTTATCACTGAGTCAGTGGGCAGTTGGGAGGTAAGAAGCTAATATAAACACAGAGATCTTAATACCAGAACACAGAATAACATCTTTATGGTGAACTCCAAATATCCACTAAACTCTAGCACTATAGCTCCTCAAACAATGAAAACAATCAATAATACTCTTACTGAAAGATCTTGGGGATAAGGAGGAAAGGGAAAAACAGATCTATGAAATTGCTTCTCAGAGTTGAGCCACGTTGCTAAGATGTGGGTAAGTCAAAAAGCATGGGGTTGCCTTCTTCCTTGAGTCTTAATTTATGCAATTGTTTTAGACACAAATCTCTTTTCTTTGGTTGAGAATTTATTGCAGTTTCACTTTTCTGAAGAAATGGAAATTGCATTGCTGAATAAACAACTTGTAAAGCCATCTATCTTCACTGGCACTTACTTATTAAGTACCTTTTCTCCCTGCACTGAATTTCTATTTAGTCACTGAGCCCAACACATCACTAGATCTAAACTGATGTCTGGATTAGAATCCTTGAAGGAACAAGGGGGAAAGACCGCTTACAGCACTCCACCTCCACTGGGAAAGTAGGCATCCTAGCCAGAGGGGGCTGCAGACCACACTTTCTTTTTCCCCATTTTAATCTAGAAAGAAGATGACTAAAGGGGAGGATGGGAAGAGAATGAGTCACCACTGAGCATTCCCTATACGCCCGGGACTGTGCTCACACTTCACAGGCTCTCCCTCAAAATGACTTGTTCAGATGGGTATACTACCTCTATATTACAACTTGAAAACCAAGGCTTGGAGTAGTTACAGCATAACTGAAGCCTATACACACAGGCTTGGGAACATAAGGGTGGGTTCAAATACCAGCTTTACTGCTTACCAGCTGTATGATCTTGAGTGAGTTATTCAATCACTCTGAGACTTAGCTTCTTCATCAATAAAATAGGGAGAAAACTTTTTTTTTTTAATAGTAAGCATCAGAGCTGGTATTTGAACCCAGTGCCATACTCCCAAGCCTGTGTGTATGCATCTCAGTTATACTACAACTATTTTAAACTTCCGAGTCCCTGTGAGGATTATGTATATAGAGTACGATGAGGATCTAGGGACACTGAGGATTAGATATATAGAACACTTAGCACAGTGCTAGGCATATAACAAGAATCCAATAGGTGGCAGGTATTATTAGTAATAAATAGCAGCCATTATTATTAAGATATACACTGATTCTTCTGTTTGTCTCCACTTCAATTCTGGATTATCCTCCTGCCTTCTCTGCCCAACTTTGTGACCCAAGACTTCTTCCTAGAGATGCATTATCAGAGCTCCCTCACTGGTAGGGTTCTGGTTGGATAAGACCAATGGGAACCACTAACAAGAGTTGAGAGGTCAGGAGGAGAGAAGTTCAGGTATTTCCACTCTCTTCTTCCTCTGAATTACATTTTCCGGCAATGATGGTATCCTTCCAAGACTCCAGCTCCTGTTAGGAGACCCCTCTTCCATAGTTCCTGCTCTTAATGGCTTCCTACAATGCTAATTCCTCCCCTTGTGCCTTCAGACCTAAGGGTAGTAATAACGTCCCATTGTTACTAGTCTCTGGGTACATCAACACCCCTAGGTGATCCCCTTACTCCTGGGCCTACATTTGTAAGTTGTTCCTTCATTAAAATCTCTTGACCCATCTGAGTTGGAGTCTGCTCCCTGCCAAACCCTAACTGATACCCAAACTCAAAAATCATAGGTTAGTAAATGAGGGACCCAGCCACCACTATGATCCATTGCCAGTGCTTTACAAAGCACTCACTTGCTAATGGTAATTTAAACTAACGCTGAAGTTTACCACCAAATATTATTAAATAACCATTCTTAGAAGGGAGAGGAGCATTATTTAAGTAGAGCTGGCAATTACCAAAAAATGCATTTGGTGACTTATTTTGACAATAATTGAAAACATTCTCCATCTCTTCAAAAGCTCCACCCCAATTACACAGGTTGGTCCAAACCCAGTACTGAACATAGTACCAACTACAATTCAACTTTCTTTTGAGAAATGTCAATCTAACTTTATTCTGAGAAACACTCTTCACAGAAACTTAGAAAAATATGCCCAAACTGTAGCCAGCACAGTTTTTCTCAGTCCTTCTGAAAACTGTTTATCACAAACCTCAAACTCTGGAAACCACCATTATCAAAATACCACCAGAGCAATTTTGCAAACCATCATTTTTAACCATGTTCAGTTAGGACTTGACAGAAGCCACTTTAGCAGGTCTCATTTTTTCCCTAGCAATTCCAAGTGTAATTGCTAATCAATCCATGGGGCATGAATAAGCATGTAATTACTCAGTTAAAGAGTAATTATATGGGCATTTATTTGTACCCTCCAAGCTCAAGGGATATTGGATGCAATATCCAAAAGAGGCGTACTGTATGTTTTCAAAGAATCAAATTTGTATTTGCTTCAGTGTTTCCTTTTTGCTGTTTCTGTGGATCTTTTTATAGCTTTTGTTTTGGTGCAAAATTTGCTGCGTGAAGCTTAGGCACATTAGATGAAATGCTCAAAGTAATGTGCCACAGTGTTTCACATGACTGTAATCAGTTTTGATGACTTGAAACAATTTTATAAGTGACCCCACATTATTAGTGAATCACTGCAAATTTCCCATTTTGGAATGGAGCAATAAAATAGTAGTCTTGACAATTGCCGGTCATCAACAAGCTCCAAGCTGGCACGGCAAGCACAGAGTATGAGCTCTGAGAACCTGGCAACTTGCCATTTTCAATAACTATATTCTGCCGATCCCAACTCCCAGCTGCAATGTCAGCTGGATACAGAACTTTTACCCATTTCCTGCCCTGTACCCTGCACCACACAGCCACACAGCTGCTGGGTTTTGCCCCAGATGCTAGGGCATTTCACTGAGGATTAAGTGATGGCTTATAAAAGTTCTTCCTTTTAGAGAGAAGTGCCATAAGAATATTTTGGAGTCCAATGGATCCATGAAGAAAGAGGCAGCCTCGGGCACCTGGGTGGCACTGTTGGTTAAGCATCCGACTCTTGGTTTCGGCTCAAGTCATGATCTCAGGGTCGTGAGATGAAGCCCCACATGCTCTGAGCTCAGTGCAGAGTCTCCTAAGACTTTCTCTCCCTCCCCCTCTGCCCCTCCCCCACAAAAATAAGTAAATCTTAAAAAAAAAAAAGAAAGAGGCAGCCTCAGGTATACTTCCTTGTCTTCTGTGCCACCTTGCATGCACACTCTATTCATCCAGGCCCATTCATCCTTTTTGTCACAATGGCTCTATATTTATAGTCACCTTTCCTGTTGCCAACCCCTACTTAGCTCTTGGGTTATTGCCTAGATCATAGGCAAAAACAAATACTTGATAAATGGGTAAATGAATAAATGAGTGGATGAATGAATAAATGAGTCTACTTGGATGTCCCAAAATGTTGCTCATTTTGCCATCTAATTACCCCTCCTTCATTGTTCCACATCAAATGTCATGAGCATCCTACACCCATCAGATCCTACCTGATTTTCATACACTTGAAGAACCCAGCCTATGGCTCCACTTGGTATCCCTGCTGTCTCAACCAGAGCAATAAGCTTGACCCCTGCCTTGCCCTTATCCCAGCTGTGACATCAATTTTCTGTTGATTATTCAAAAAGGCACACCATGGGATTCCACCCTGTCTTCATAGAGCTTCCCTTCCTGTCTACCTTTGCATTACCCATGCCAGACCCGTTGCAATCAGCCACCACAGGAGGAACTGTACCTGGCATATAGTCATTGCTCAATAAATGTTCACAGTTGTCAGTATGGACGATTTAACAAATGTTATATCCTCATCTGAGTGCTATATTAGTGATTTAAAATGCACTTGTCAACTTTTACCCATATCTTTTTGACAGAAATCATTTATATTTTGGTAAGAATAGTAGATAAAGTTAAGCAGTGGTACCAAGCCAGAGCACAAGGAGAAAAACAGAAAATTTGGCATGGAGATATCAATAAAATCATGGAATTGTTTCTATTTGGAATAAAAGTATAAGGCATAGAGTTCATTTAGCCCCTACCTTTCCAAAGCTAAAGAAACTCAGGCCCACAGAGGTGATGCTCATGAGCAAAAGTCACAGAGCTAATCAACAGCAGTCTGGGCCATACATTGAGCTTCTGGCTCCCTAGATTGGAAAAGAGTATAGGGAAGGAAGAACAGAGGATAAGCAAGACCAAAGTGAAGTTAGGTTGAATCACTTCATGACAAAAAGAGGAAATAAGAAAATAACAAAACTTTAAAAACCAATGTTCCCAGTTTTTCTGCACAGCACCTCTTCACTGTTGAGCACAGTGGTGTTTAGTAGTTCAGAATTTATCAAGGTGTGCGTGATAACCTCCCTACCCCCACCATGCGCTGAAGCATGTCCCTTCGAAATTCGTGTGTTGATATCCCAACTCCAGTACCTCAGAATGTGACCTTTTGGGGAGATTAGGTCTTTATAAAGGTGACTAAAACGAGGCAGTTAACATGGTCCCTAATTCAAACTGACTGGTGTCCTTATAAGAAGAGGAGAGTAGAACACACAAAGAGACACCAGGGCCATGTGCAGAGAGGGAAGAAAAGGAAAAGAGGCAACAAGAGGGCAGCCATCCACAAGCCAAGAAGAGAGTCCTCAGAAAACCAATACTGCTGGCACCTTAATCTTAGACTTCCAGCCTCCAGAACCATAAGAAAGTAACTTTCTGTTATATAAGCCACCCAGTCTGTGTGGTATTTTTTTATGGCAGCCTAAGCAGATCCTCTGATTCAAACAATCCAATATTATAGAACTATGGAGATGAAGAGGGGCACTCTAAATGAACCCACTGGGCCAGGACCAGATTACAATCAAAATCCTAGCTCCATCCCCAGCCCTGCTGCCTGCTCCTGCAAGTTGTGTGACTGCACAGAAGTCCCTTTCCCTTTCTAGGTCTTGAGAGTCATCCTCTATGATGGGGTCGGGGAGAGATGCTGTAGCCAGTTCTAGCCTTTGCTACCTCACAGACCTGTTTTGGGGACCAAATGAAATGATAATGTCAAGAAAGTGCTGACAAATATAGAAGGTATTTGAATAATTCTTATTCTTATTATCGTGTGCAAAATAAGTCCAACTGCAATTCTAAATCTAAACTAGCAACTGTCTGCTAAAATAGAATCCAGAATCTCCTAACATAATATTCAAAGGTCCAGGACACAATTTTAAAAGTCACAGACCATAGCAAGAATCAGGAAAATCACAACTTGAATGAAAAAAGACAATCAACAGAGGCCGACACTGAAATGAATCAGATGTTTGAATTCCGACAAGGATTTTAAAGTAGCCAGCATAGAAATGCTTCATTTTTTAATTTAATAAAGGAATTACAAATACCTTTGAAACAAATAAAAAATAGAAAATCTCATGAAAAAAAATAAAGATATAAAAGAACCCAGTGGAAATTACATAACTTAAAATGCAATAACTGAAGTTAATAACTCTCTGGAAGTATTCAGTTCACTCATGGCAGAATGAATAAGACAGAGGAAAAAGATAAGTGATCTTGAAGACAGGACAATAGTGAAACACCAGTGAAGCAACAGCAAAATATCTAATAGTCAGATCATTAGAGTTCCAGAGCAATTCAAAGCAGCAATATTCAAAGAAGCAATTACTGAAAACTTCCCAAATTTGGTGAAAGACATATCTACAGATTCAAAAAGCTGAGAGAACCCCAAACAGGAAAAACTCAAAGAAATCCACACTGAGACACATCATAATTAAATTTCTGAAAACTAATGACAAAAAGATATAATAGGATTAATATTTAAAAAGTCAAAGTTTATTGATATTATGCACTGGGAAGTCTTTGCATACAGAAAATGCAAATAGATTTCTGCCAAATAGATATATATAGACAGATATCTATATTTATAAATATAATACAATATAGCATTTACAATGTGTCAGGTACTTATGAGCCCTTTGACAAACATTAACTCATTCAATTCTATTAGGTAAGTGTTATTATCCTCATTAACTTGCCCAGGGTCACACAGCTAGCAAATGGCAGAGCTGAGGATCCAAACTCAGGCAGTCTGAGAGTTTGTACTCTTAACTATGTACACTTAACTATGCACAGAAGTAGTAGTATAATCAATTACCAAAAAGAACAAGGTCTTTAAAAACTAAAGGAATAACGCAGAACTTGATTCCAGGTATTTATTTTAAATTTTTCCTTTAAAATATATTAGGGCTGTACATTATGCCTTAGGCAGGCCTAGATATTAATAACTCTCTTTGTTCAGAACTGAGTCTAATCTGGAGCTGTACTTAGTGAAAACAATACTTTTTTTCAGCCAGAATCATCAAAATCACATTTCTGTGATTTTTTAAATCCTATCAGTGTGCTCAATGATTTTTATTAAGACAGATACACTGTCAAATATGAAAAGCAGATCTCTTCACTATTCTATTAATTAAAAGGGAAAAACACACACACAAAGAAATTAGACAGCTAAACAACACAGGTACACTGAACAATGAAAATCTTTTGCAAATTTGAAACTCTCTTCCAGAGAGCTATTAACTTCAGTTATAGGTCTCAAGATAAAACTGTCCTTTTTAGGACTGCAAGGCCAATATTATCTTTTTGTTCTAATATGTAACTATTTCCAGAAATGCAGTTTCCTGTAAACCAAAAGGAAACTGAAGTGTTTTGTCACCCTAAACCATAGGCGACAGCACTGTTTAAGAGTGACATTTACTCTGGGACTGGAGGAGGCCACTGGGATATACTGGGACATGCTAAGTGTCCAATAAATGCAAGCTTGGTGGACAAAAGGGAGAAATAAAGGGAAGGAGAGAGACCCAGACTCTGGGCTTATCTCCTTCAAATCCCCACCTCACTCCTAGAATTCTTGAATGAAATGCCAAACTAATGCCTTCTTAAGTCTGCAGAGTGGGAACTGACCACAGAGGGGCATGAAAGGAGGTGATGGAATTTTTCTAAAACTGTTGTGGTGATGGTAGCACAACTCTGTAAACTGACTAAAAATGACCAAACTGTACACGTAGATGAATTTTATGATATGTAAGTTATACCTCAATAAAGCTGTTTTTAAAAAATCTCCCCATTGCCCTTGGAATAAAGGCCCAAGTTCATGAAAGCATTCCTTGATAAGGCTCCTGCTTATCTCACATCTTATCTTTTTACCACCCAAGTTCCCCAGCCCTCTGACCCACCACTCCACTTAGCTTCTGTCTACTGCATAACCTGAAGTTTCCAGCAGATCTGAGGTGGATTTACAGCCCCCATATACCTGCTCACTTTGCTCATTTGCCCTCTGCCTTCCCGTCTTCTTCACCGCAGCTGCCTGAAAAACACCAAATGGTGTCAAAGACACAGTTCAACTTAATTCTTATTCTAGGAAGCTTTCCTGACCCTCTTGGTAGAACTGGCTATGTCTTCTTGCATAACCCCAAGACACCCAGTCATTCAATGTCTATAAACATTTTTTTCCTTTAAGGTGACAAAGACATCTGCAATTCTACCAAAATTAGCACCAATCCTTTCCTTCTCAGACCTATAAAGATAATGGACAGATACTCAGAGGCTAACAAGATGGTGATCCATTGTGGAAAGTAGCCAAAAGAATAAAGACTGCTGTACACAAGTCAAACAACTATGTTAGCAGTAATGTAAAGAATGGATTAAAAAAAAAAAAAAAACAGCCAAAAACCTAAGTCAAAGACCTAAGTTCAAACCCTAAGTTCAACCAAAAAAGCATCATAACTGAGACTGATGAGCATTCAGTCTCACATCCCACAGCATCTCCATCTGCTTTTAAAACTACACATCTGTAAAGGTTATTCCAATAAATGATGTTTGTTCTAAGGCCATGAAAATTAACATTTTAGCACATTAAGAATTAGAATAGGGGCACCTGGGTGGCTCAGTCGTTAAGCGTCTGCCTTCGGCTCAGGTCATGATCCCAGGGTCCTGGAATCAAGCCCCACATCGGGCTCCCTGCTCCGCGGGAAGCCTGCTTCTCCCTCTCCCACTCCCCCTGCTTGTTTTCCTTCTCTCGCTGTGTCTCTCTCTGTCAAATAAATAAATAAAATCTTTAAAAAAAAAAAGAATTAGCATACAACCTGGAAAATTAAATAATATATAATTGCATGCTACCATAGTAAAAGAATTATTATGGAAGTGTCTGTTTGCAATCCAGTGTAGGAAGAAGAAACTTAATCATTCAACAACCACTCAAGCATTTGTTGAACAAATGATGTATGAAATGATGAAAGAACCAGTCTAGAAGGTGGTTACCTGTAATCTGCAGGTGGAATGTATGCTACAAAGGAGCATAAATGAAATGCTTTGGGGTCCTTAATTTCAGCAAGTTAACAAAAGATTCAGGGTCAATGATGATTATATTCATGATAAGTATATGAAATGATCTAAGATGAACATCTCTTAGGAGATACAGAATTTCCATTAAGTATTCAATATTAATTAAGTCATCCTAACTAGTACTTTTTCCCTCTAGCCATAACCAAACTATCAGCAAGCATGGAAGTCTACCTTCAAAATGCATGTTGAATCTGTATATCTCACTGCCACCAATCTGGTCTATACCACTCCAGTCCCAAATATGGACAATTCTCGTAGTCTCCTAACTGGCCTCCCTACATCAGAGTAAATCTTTGAAAACATCTATCAAATTAAATTATTAAACCTCTTTGGGGGAAGGGACAAATTTGCCGATTATCCTGACTATAAATTTATAACATCTACATAAAACATTTGAAAAGAAATGGGTCACTTTTATCCACAGTAAATTTGTTCTAAGAAGTTAAAGATGAGGAACATTACAAGCGAAGTCTACAGAGTAAAGTAGCATCAATAAAGACCCAGGATATCTGAGTTTAGAACTGAACAGTGGGGGCGCCTGGGTGGCTCAGTCGTTAAGCGTCTGCCTTCGGCTCAGGTCATGAACCCAGCGTCCTGGGATCGAGCCCCGCGTCTGGCTCACTGCTCCGCGGGAAGCCTGCTTCTCCCTGTCCCAATCCCCCTGCTTGTGTTCCTGCTCTCACTGTGTCTCTCTCTGTCAAATAAATAAATAAAACCTTTAAAAAAAAAAAAAAAAGAACTGAACAGTGATTGGTAAACACCTAAGAGAAAAAATGATGCCTGCAATGTTCCTTAAGATCCCCTCAGTGTGGCACCAGTGGCCAACAGCAAGTCTGGCAGCAAGAGAGTAAAGAAGATAGGAAGTAATAATAACAATAAAAAGAACAATCTGGTGCAAATGGACCCCAAATGTAGTAGTCATCCCTGTGTAACAATCACCCTTCATTGCAATTTACTGATGTTGCTTCATTACAGTACAGCTGAGACGGGGGTAATCTACAGAGTATGCTATTTAAAGTTGAAGTAGCACATATCACCCTCACAGGACTGCTAGGGGCACCAAGTCAGATTGTCCAAAAGTGAAATTACCTATACAAAAAAAGGATAAAAGGTAGCAGGGAAAAGTGTTTCCTTTTAGTAAATGTTAAAGGCATTTAAAATTAATCTGAATTAAAACATCCTTTGAAGAGGTAACAACTTACGGCTTTGTTAAAAGGAGAGAATATGATGCTTCCTGTTTGAAAATACAAACTGGGTCTCTGTTTCCTACTCTTTCCTTCTCCATCAACTACATAAAAACTATATCTGACCTCAGCTATTCTCTATCATATGACATTGTTTCCATGATAACACTTAGCCCAATCTGATTTCACTTTATTTGATGCGTGTGTTGATTTTCTCTGTCCACTAAAACAGGAGCTCCTTGAGAGAAAAGATCTTCTCTGTCTTATTAACCAGTGGGGCCCCAATGGGTTGCAAACAATAGTTACTCAACAGCTACAAAATAAATTAATGAATAAACCCTGTATAAACCCACTTAACATGAGGTTAGAATAATAATAGTGATAAAGACTCAATACTGATTAATAACAACAAGTATCCAAATCGTCTGCTTACTATGAGTCAGTCCCTGGGTTAAATCTTTTCTGGCATCTTCTTCCTTAATCCTCCCTAGAGCTACTGAAGTAGAAATATCATCATCTCGCCTTTAGAGATGAAGACACTGAAATGTAGAGGAGTTAAATAAATTGTCTGAGACCATAGAGCCAGTATTTGCTGAACTAGGGTTCAAACCCAGGCTAACTCCAAAGTTCATATTCTGTACCATCACCCTAGCCTGCCTCTGCTGAAAAAGGCATCTGCCCAGATATTTTCAACACGGATTTCAGCAGTCTCCCTGCAGCGGCCCCCCAGTGAGGAAGCAGTCTTTCCAAGTCAGATCTACATATGGAAGCTAGGCAGAGAGGGAGCCAATTCTGTCATCTGAGCCTCACAAAATTATAATGTTAACTGATGGGTACTTAGAGAATGTACATTTCAGAAGACTCAAATTGAGTACAGATGTTTAGAAGATTAGTGTCAAATTAGAAAGCATTAAGCAGACATTAAGGCAGACCAAATTGGTCTTTTTTGGAAGCTGGGTCAGGATGGGAGAAATGTGTGCTTGCTAAGTAGGCCAGGTTACTCAGAGGTGGTCCTGTAACTCTGAAATCAGTTAGAGAAGCCCAGCTTTGCTAGAGAACAAGACAGAGTAGAAGGCCTGGACCCTGGGGCTGAAGGACTGAGCTAAAGGCTATCAGATAGGGTGGAAAGAGAATGGATTCTCCTGTCAAGACTTTTTAGGAGCCTATAGATGCAGCCCTAGAATACAAGACAACAGAGTGTCTTCTTTCCTTTTGTTTAAACTGTGGTTAAAGTATCTATTATTTATATTATTAATATAAATATATATTATATATATGATGTAACATGAGCTTTACCCTCTTAACAAATTTCAAATGTGCAGTATATTATCATTGACCATAAGCACAATGTTGCATGGCAGATTTCTAGAATTTTTTCATCTTGCATGGCTGATTTTGGAAACCTTGCACACTATTGGTGGAAATGTAAAATGGTGTAGCCACTGTAGATTCCTCAAAAAATTAAAATTAGACTACCATGTAGTCCAGCAATCCCACTTATAGGCATATATCAAAAAGAACTGAAATCTGGATTTGGAAGAGATACAAGCACTTCCATGTTCAATGTACCACTACTCACAATACCCAAGATGTGGAAGCAACCCAAGTGTCCACCAATGGATAAAGAAAATATGGTATACAAATAGCCAAAGCAATCTTGAGAAAGACGAATAAAGCTGGAGATACCACATTCCCAGATTTCAAGATATACTACAGAGCTATAGTCATTAAAATGTATGGTATTGGCAAAAAAAAAGATATAAATCAATAGAACAGAATAGATAGCAAGGAGGCAAAAATATATAATGAGGAAAAGACAGTCTCTTCAACAAATGGTGCTGGGAAAACTGGATAGCTACATGCAAAAGAATGAAACTAGACCACTTTCTTACACCATACACAAAAATAAACTCAAAACAGACTAAAGACCTGCACGTGAGACCTGAAACCATAAAACTCCCAGAAGAAAACATAGGCAGTAATTTCTTTTGACATTGGCCACAGAAACATTTTTCTAGATATGTCTCCTCAGGCAAGAACAATGAAAGCAAAATTAAACTATTAGGATGATACCAAGCTAAAAATCTTTTGTACGGTGAAGGAAACCATCAACAAGACAAAAAGGCAGTCTATTGAATGGGAGAAGATATTTGCAAATGATATATCTGATAAGGGGTTAACACATAAAATACATAAAGAACTTATACAACTCAACATCAAAAGAACAAATAATCCAATTTAAAAATGGGCAGAAAAACTGAATAGACATTTTCCCAAAGAAGACATATAGATGGCCCACAGACACATGAAAAGATGCTCAACATCACTCATCATCAGGGAAATGAAAATCAAAACCACAATGAGATATCACTTCATACCTGTCAGAATGGCTAAAATAAAAACCACAAGAAATAATAAGTATTGGTAAGGATGTGGAGGAGAAAGAACCCTCGAGTACTGTCGGTGAGAATACAAATTGGTACAGCCACTGTAAAAAAGAGTATGGAGATTCCTCAAAAAATTAAAAATAAAATTTTATGATCCACTAATTCCACTACTGAGAATTTATCCAGATAAAATGAATACACTAGTTCAAAGAGATATATGCATTTCTGTTTACTGCAGCATTATTTACAATAGCCAAGATACAGAAGCAGCCCAAGTGTCCATCCATAAAGGAATGGATAAAGAAGATATGTTAGAATATTACTCAGCCACAAAAAAGAATGAGATCTTGCCATTTGTAACAACATGGATGGATCTAGAGGGTATAATGCTAAGTGAAATAAGTCAGTCAGAAAAAGACTAATACCATTATTTCACTCAAATGTGGAATTTAATAAACAAAACAAATGAACAAAGAAAAAAGAGAGAAACAAAAAGGAAAGAAAGAAAAAAGATAAACAAACAAGCAAAGAAACCACTCTTAAATACGGAGAACAAACTGGTGGTTGCCAGAGGGGAGGTGGGTGGGGGATGAATGGAATAGATAAAGGGGATTAAGAGTACACTTATCTTGATGAGCACTGAGTTCCATTTATAGAATTGTTGAATCATTATATTACATACCTGAAACTAATATAACACTGTATGTTAATTATACTTCAATTTAAAAAATGTGCTATGTACACACAATGAAATACTGTTCTGCCTTAAAAAAGGAAGAAAATCTGGAATGTTTTCTTAACCAGTAATCTGATGCTGGGGATAGTGAGACTGTCTTAGAACTCCACTTTTCAACAGAAATCGCTGGGAGAAATGAATGATATCCTACTCCTTCAAAGACATACTCATATCATCCACCCATGTGTTCCTAGAGGAGTCAATGGTCTATGAGGTTCTTTAAAACCAAACTGTTTCTTTATTTTCATTCAGTGGTTTCATTGCATTCAGAAAGATTGGGTGTATTTTCACATTATGAAATCTCATTCCCAAAATTGCTTTTGGAATATATGTGTTCAAATCATGCTGCACACCCAGTCATATCTGCTTATAAGACTAGATAGGAATAATAAATCCTCAGGTAAAGATAATGAATCTTGTGTAGGAGAATATGCTGAGCATTCACCTTCCCAACTGCAGGAGTCATGGCAGGGATCTTTAATAAATCAAACCTTAGAGTCCTTAATCCATTAATCAGAATAGCACTCAAAAATGATGGGCCTTCACTATCATGAGTAATTGTATGAGAATAAAGAAGTAGATGAGGCAGCATAGATTGGCAGTTAAGAGCACTGCTCTGAAGTTCAACAAAGTTTCACATCTTAGCTTCTTTCACTTACTGTGTGCTGGTTTCCATCTGTAAAGTGGAATAAAAATAGTCCCTAACTCATTATATGGAGGTTATAGAGATTAAATAATTCAAGTAAGCAATAGTAATTTTTTTTTTTTTAAAGTGCTAGGTACTACTCTAGGTGCTTTTCACATAGCAACTCATCTAATCCTCAAACAATCTTATGAGAAAGAAAGTGCCCTTATCCCCCTCTGGGAAACAGACACATAGAGAAGTAATGTAACTTGCTCAAGGTCACCCAGCCCGTAAGTGGCAGAGCCGTGATTCAAACCTAGGCAGCCTGGCTCCAGAGTCCACACGTATAAGCCACGTGTATTAATAAGACAGTTCTCATGCTCATTAGCTTCCTGCTACAGCTTCCTGAAAGTGCATAAAAAAAACATGTGCATGCTTTCCTTTGAGATCTCCATTTGAAAGCTACTAGAAAAATACAAAGAATTATGTTATTAATCCAAACACCAGCCAAGAAGAAATACAAGCTGCAGAATTGACTGCACCCAAGTACTATATAATTATTTTGCCACAGGTCAACAACTAGAGCAGATGTTGGTCTCCATCTTCCTGACAGGTGACAGGTAGTACCAACACTCTTTAAATAATAAGACCTCAAAGAACTCACCTTATCCTGACGGTAGGGGAGAAACAACATATAAATCACCATGGGGAGATGGAGGCCTAAGTAAATGTTCCAGGAGAGAGCTCCTTTAAGAAAAAGTAGCCTTCATCACACCAGCTCAGACTTCAGGAAGTACCCCACAGCTGTCAGCTCTCCTCTCCTCTGCAGATGATGAGGCTTCCAGCCAGCCAGACACTGGCTTCTTCTAGCAATTCAATCTAGCATTCTGCTGGTACCCCTGGCACAAAGCTGAGCAGATCCACTTCATCACAAAGTTTCAGGTGAGTCACAGATACAAAGTGAATCCATAAGTATCAGGGATTAAGATTTCAGAAGTAATTATTTTTGAGAAATAATATTTGATTTTTGAAAGTATGGAAATTAAAGCTTTATCCTGTGCAGAATGATTTAAATTCTGGCTTAATTTCCACCTACTAATATAATTATGATGACTAATCTTGATAAAAGCACTTTGAATTTGTCTAACGCCTCCTAGATGATGAAATCCAAGGCTTCAGTAAATCCTGGGTAGTAAGATTATTCGTTTTTTCTATATTTCATAAGACCTTTGGGTTGATACTCTATGAAATGAGCCACAAGCAGGTTTTGACCTTCATCTTCCTGGACAAAAAACATTTATACCTATGACCAGCTTACTTCCTGACTGTATTAGTTTCCTATTGCTGTTGTAACAAATCACCACAAATTTAGTGGCTTAAAACAACACAAATTCCTTATCTTGCAGTTCTGGAGTTCAGAAGTGTAATACAGGTTTCATTGGCCTAAAATCAAGACATCAGCAGGGTTACATTCCTGGTGGCTCTAGTTGAGAGTCCATTTCCTTGTCTGTTCCATCTTCCGGAAACTGCCTGCATTCCATGACTTATGACCCCTTCCTCCATTCTAAAGCCAGCCAGTGTGGCATCTTCAGATCTCTCCTGATGTCTGACATTCTGCCTCCCTTGAATGAGTAGCCTTGTGACTACATTTGGCCCACTGGATAATCCAGGATAATATTCCCATCTCAAGATCCTTAATTTAACCATGTTTGTAAAGTATTCACAGATTTCAGGGATTAGGATGTGGACAGCTGCAGGGAGGGCATTATACTTTCCTAAAGTCTTTTCTTCTGCTCTGTGAGACCATTAAATGTCAAACGGAATTTTAAGTTATTTTTGCAACTATATACCACCTTTGCATATCTAATAATGCAACTTTACAATAAGTTATGTCAAACTACAGCCAAGAATACTGACATTACAATATCACCTATATAAACAGGGGGCCAAAGAGTTCAGAAAAATTTTTAAATCTTAAGTTCTGCTTTTGTGCATTTAAAAACCTATGGATTTATGGGTAATTTAGATTTGGTAGATAAGGTTATAAGTAAGTTTTAACAATATAACATATCACTTGTCTTTAATTGGTCCATTTCACATACTTTAATTATAAAAATCTTTGCTAAGAAAAATTCAAATTAAATTAATTTGCTTCATACTCAAATGTCTTAATAATGATGAATCTAAAGCAAGCTTCTCTGGATTTTGATCAATAATACTTTTACTAAAGAATAAAGACTTACAGACTATGATCTACATTTTACCCCACTACCTCAAGTGACAACGTTTTATAGTGCTTTAGTTTTAAAAGTATATCTGCCTATAAGCACTTTTTCTAGACATTCATGCCTACTTTCTTAGCTTAAGTAGATGACACACACATACTACTATATATAGTTGTATGTGTCAATATACATAAAAGAGGAGATAACAGGGAAAGTGTTAACTGCATATATTTTATCTTTTGATGATGTCAAAGCAATTTAGAAAGTTTTATATCTGAGACTTAAAAATGAGACAGAAAAAAAGAAAGTTTCCTATCTTACAGATGAAATTGATGCCTTGGAAGCAGGACGAGAATAGAACATTTTCTGAGTACATTTCATGTGTGAGACTTTGTTCTAGGTGCTCTACTAAAACAATCATTCTCAAATATATCATATTTTTTGTTAGTGCCTTAAAAACAGCCTATTACGTTACCTTAGATGACCCCCTTCTAAGCTATACAACACAATTCATTCACTGTTTTGCCTGATGTTCCATCTGAAGTACAGAGCAGAACATTATTCTTTCTACTTGAAAATATCCAAACAGAGTTATGTGGAGGTTAAGTGTCTCCTCTAAGGAACCAAAAGCAACCTTGGAAATGGCTCTCAACTTGACCTCTGACATGGCAGCCATTCCATCCTGGTGCCCTGGACAAGCAGCCCTTCCAACAGAGGTCACACTGAGGTTCCTGCTTTTCAAACATTTCTCTCTTTGTCAACAAGCACATCAGTATGAATTCAAAAGAATGAAGAACAGTTCCATATGACATGAATCTGACTTTTTTCCTGGGAGTGGTTATATGGTAAGTTACCAACCAGGAATTTAATGTCAAAACCCTGTGTTCAGCAAGGCATAATGGTAAACTCTCAGTAACCTACACAAAAAGGATGAAAGGATTACAATAAATAAAATTTACAGAAAATAGGAATACTCACTGGAATCAATAGGTGTAACAAATTCCTGACATTGAAGATACTATTTATAGAAGGTTCCGCACTTATTTTTTTTTTTCCATGCATATAGGCAGAAGTCAATGGTCCCTCTTAGTTTGGATAATTTTGAGTATAAGCGAAAACCAACAGATTTTGAAATTGGCCTGAGAATAACACACACACACAAACTGCCTAATTGAAATCAAGAACCAACTAACTGTGACAGTTGTTGAATCTAGGTGGTGTGTATAAGAATGTTCATTACACTGATCTTTTAACTTTCCTTTATGTTTAAAGAAAATTTCAAAATCAATAGTTGGAAATAAAAAGTAACAGAAAAAAGTAATTCATAAGATACTTTTAAAACACTTAGACTTTGACAAATTTGTATAAATTTGGGGCATATTCACACAAATCAGTTATTTCATACATATCCCTACCCCCCAAAAATTCATACAAAATCTACCACCTAAGGAAATGGAAATCCACACTGCTTCATACCTCTTCTGAATGAACAAAATGTGACTGGTGTAGAGTTCAGTTCTTTAGAGAAATTTCCTTTTGCTGATCATGTCATATTGACATATACTAGGATAGCAAATAAAATATTCTAAACCCGTTCCCCTCTTCGTGTAACTGTCCTTGCCACACTGTTTTTAAGTCAGAGTACTAACTGCCCCAGGGCTAAGCAATGACAGAAAAATCTCCCAATTGCTCCTAGTTACATGGACTCAAAGACAGGTATGATGAACATTCTAACAACTACATACTCCTTAGTGAATTTAAGTTTCCCAAAATGATGAATAATCAAAAAGAGTCTTATGGAAGCTTCTACACAAGAGAAAGGAAATGATGGCCAGGGTGGAGAGTGTTCAGGAGAATGGAGATATAGAAAGAGCCTCAGTTAAAATCAATTTATGGATGACTCTCTAACACACCACAGAAGACAGTACAGAAGTTGGGGTGTCTGGTTGGCTCAGTAGGTTAAACGTCCAACTCTTGATTTCAGCTCAGGTCCTGATCTCAGGGTAGTGAGATCTAGCACTGCTTCAGGCTCCACAGTAGGCATGGACCCTGCTTAAGATTCTCTCTCTCCCTTTCCCTCTGGTACCCACGGTACCATCCCCTCCTCTAAAAAAAAAAAAGATAGTACAAAAGCAAGTGCCCTGGAACATGAATTCCATTTACTATCACAGCTGACAACCCAAAATATTTTGTTGTTACTAGAAAGTGAAACTAGTCCTCCTGAAAAAAATGAAATGAGAATCAAAAGGGGCCATGGTTTACAGGGAAAAACAATGCTGCCTACTGCACAGAACTTATGTCCCTTAGCATCATACAAATGCCTCCTTATTTCTTCCACTACACATGAGAGTTAATTTAAACATTAGAAAGGCCTCTGAGTTAACTTTTAGATATTAATGAAATGCTTGATAAAATGTCAGGGCGCCTGGGTGGCTCAGTTGGTCGAGCGACTGCCTTCGGCTCAGGTCATGATCCCGGAGTCCCGGGATCAAGTCCCGCATCGGGCTCCCTGCTCAGCGGGGAGCCTGCTTCTCCCTCTGACCCTCCCCCTTCTCATGCTCTTTCTCTCTCTGTCAATCTCTCTCTCTCAAATAAATAAAATCTTTAAAAAAAAATACTTCATAAAATGTAATCAAGTTTTATGGATGCTTCAACATGAGATATAGTCTCTATTGCTTTTAAAAAGTACGTGCACACTCTGTTTGTATTTCTATTTCTTTCTTAATTAGATTTTTTAGAAAAATTAGTATCTCTTTAATATCTATTTCACCTTTCAAAGAGTGGGAGAAGTATGTGTATGTAAAAATCTACAATACCAATTGAATTTCTGATTTTTAAAACTTTTGTTTGATATGTTTTGGGTTTTTTTGGATATAAAGTTTTTATTTTTTCCCCGAGTTGTAATCTCACATATATAAAATATTTACTGCCTCAGTCCCTATTATCGATCTATCAGTCTTTTTTGAGAACAGGGGTGGACAGAGGATGAGAGAGAATCTTAAGCTGGATCCACACCCATCACAGAGCCCAATGCAGGGCTTGGTCTCATGACCCTGAGATCATGACCTGAGCCAAAATCAAGAGTCGGACGCTTAACCGACTGAACCATCCAGGTGCCCCAATCTCTATTATATATTTTTTAAAGACTTTATTTATTTATTTGACAGAGAGAGAGCACAAGCAGGGGGAGAAACAGGCTCCCCACTGAGCAGAGAGCCCGACACAGGGCTGGATCCCAGGATCCTGGGATCAGGACCTGAGCATCTGCTTAACCGACTGAGCCACACAACTACCCCTCTATTATAAAATTTTTGTTTTTTATCTTTTTCCCTGTTAGGCTATTAAATATTTATTGAATGGGTAAAAAAAATAACCCTCTGATTTATAATTTTATAATTCTAACACCTTATTTATTTTGTTTGTAAAACCAACTAAGCAAAAAAATGAGCAACTCTTGGCAGAGGTGCAAAGAACTTCTCTGAGTTACCGTGGGTACCAGACCTTATTCTCCACGCACCTCCCTCTTCCCCTTCCTTCTCTCCCATCCCACCTCTCAGATACACTACCTTCCCTTTTGGCTGATTCAACAATCCCCTATTCTGGGATTTTTTTTTTTTTTCCATTTTCTTCCTTCTGTTTTGCCCACTCCTTTCTGGCAACCTTCAGCCCCAGCACATGGCCATACCAGCTGGCTATAGTTGGTTCTAAAGAAATAACACTGGCAGGAATTCATGACCAAAACATACAGAAAATTGTTTTAGAAATTAGTGGCCAAACTATATAGAATTAGTAAACAAACTATACAGAGAGTTAAAAAGAAAGAAGAGGCCTGCTTATCCTTTGCAAACAAATCTTCAACAAGCAGATGAATCTTCAGTGAGTGGCTAACCCAACCAAACTTAGTTGAAGAAAGTCTTCCGTGCATATACAAGGGCTTTAAAAACCAAGTTACCCAAAACCCTCTATAAAAACATAAATTGAGGATTATCAACTTCTCAATGGTAGTATCTGTCACAGAAAGACCATTAATAGATGGATGTGGGCACCACCCAGCCAGGAAACTTTGGGCAAGTTATTAAACCTTTCTGAGCTTTGTTGTTTTGCCTATAGGGAGATAACACTTATCTACCAGGGCAAGAAGAAATGTGTGCATATACATAGAAGAGCCTGAATGCACAGTCAGCCTTTACTGAATGTAAAAGAGTAACATGCGGTTATTGAATACCAGACATTGTGAAAAGTGTTTTGTACATGTTGGCTCATCCAACCTTTACAACAATGTGAACAGATGAAGTTTTAGCCTCTTCCTCCCTGAAGAGATCAGAGGCATTGTCAACATCAGCAGTTCCCAAATTTGACTTCATGTTTGAATCACCTGGGAAGTTTTTATAAATTGTGATGCATGAGATTCTTATTTAAGAGTTCTGGGGTACAGCCTGAGCACTGGGATTCTTAAAAGCTACTTAGGTGTTCCCAATGTGCAGCCAAGGTTGAGAATCACTGTTCCTAGAAACACCTCTCCCCTCCACACCTTCTGCCTTGTTTTTCCTTCGCACATTCTGGTGGCCCTCATCAATGAATTCATCAATCATTCATTCATTCATGCACTGTAAATTTGGAGAGAAACAAGATATAGTCACCATTACAGGGAAAAACTCAAAGTCTAGAGTGTAAATATATGAGTAAGCCAACAATAATAATCTGAAGTGTTCGATCGTGCACAAACAGATACTTAACTGAATGCCTACTATGTACCCAGCACAATGCTGCTAGGCACTGGAGCTAGAGCAGTGAAAAACACGGACACACAGCCTGACCTGATGGGAGTTTCTCATCAGTTGATAAGAACTATAACCAAGGTAAGTTCTGGTTGCTATGGAAGAAAGATTCTGTTTTCCAGAATCATCCTTCCAGCCCAGAGAAGCACGAAGCCTTCCAGCAGACAGGCAGTCAGAATGGACTACAGTCTGAGGGTGGAAGGGTGGAGAAGAGGAGAGTACAGGCATAACTGAAAGTCAAAGTGCAAATACTGACTTATCTGCAATGCCTTGAAAGCATCTTGCTCTCCCACACTCAGCCCAGGAATTCAAGAAAGGTCTCCATGAGTTGAGGAACTCTGCACTGACTCTTTATGGAAGAGAAAGTGATACTCAGGTTGGGAGATGGTGCAAGGATCCTCAGGAAAGATAAACCAAAGGCAATGACTTTGAGGCAATGTGCGGGGCAAACTGCACCCAGACAATCTAGCCCAATCCCTCTCCTTCTCTCCCATACCATCTTGCAGTTACACTTCCTTCTCCATCTCTTTTGAGTGTCTGTCTTCCCCCATCCCTTTATTTCCCTGTATTTTTTTTTTTTTTTTGCCTTCTTCTTTTCTTCTTCCTTCTAGGCAGCCTTCAGCATCTTTGACTTACCTACTCCCACCTGTACCCTCCACTCTACCACTTTACCCTGGGTGATCATCCTGGAAGCAGGGCCAGATTCATCAGCCCACACTCAGAAGGTCCCCTGAACTTGATTTAATGTTCTGATGTCATTGTCCTGAAATTCTTAATAATTTTTGAACAACAGGCCCCTGCGTTTTCATTTTGCACTGGGTCCTGAAAATTACGTAGCTGGTTCTGCCTAGAAGATTTAGGGATTCACCAGTCTAGACAGAGAGTTCCGGAAAATAATTTCTAAGGAAGGTCACCTCTGGTGCAATGATCTTTTAAAAATTGATTGAGTTTGTGGATTGTCTACAACCTTGGTTTATAAAAACACTGCTAAATCAAATGTTGACATAAGTGGATCTTGTCATAGAGGAATACAAACTCTTTCTTTCTCTGAAAAATTCCAGTAAATCAACAAATTACAATATGGAAGCCTCAGACAGGAAATCCAGGAAGTTAACAAGACATAGTCCTTCAGAGCAGCTGTTCATTCAACGCCCTCCCCCAGGTCCATTCCTTGGCTCCTCTGAAAGAAAGATGACCCTTACTGCAAGAGTGGAAAGAAGTGTAGGGAAATGACCAAAAATCAATGTTTAAAGAAAAAACACTGGGAGACTGCTGTTGAGATACCCTCAAGCCATGAGTGCATAATTTCTCTTCTGAGGAAAGATTTACCAGCCCAGGGACAAGGGCTGAGAGCAGACTAGTCAATTGGTATTACAGTGGTCGTGAAATAATACCACATCTTCACAAGGAAGGGATGAGCTTTCTCATGATTCTCCTTTGCTCCACTAAAACACAAAGTGTCCTAGGTCACATTTTTTAGATAGTAAGGCTGTTTATACAATTGGGTAAATTAAATTTATGATTGACCCCAAAGGAATGGTTTCTCAGAAACCTTGAGAATTCTTCTTATCCTTATCTTATCAAATCAAATCCAGTCCCTGCTCTGCACCCTCCCTTAGTCCCTTGTTCCCCATTTATATAATAGGTAGAACAACACTGGCCAATACATCTCACCGTGAGGTTGTCTTAAGGGCCAAAGAAGAAGCTCATTTACATAAAAATGCTTTTTAAGCTGGGTGAATTAATCACTAATGAAAAGTGTTGCTATTTTACATTGGACAGCTCCCTTTCTTCACCTTAACTCAAGATGTCCTAAGACCCCCTTTTCCTCACTCAGACTAAGCCTGTCGGTCCCTGCCTGCCCTTGCCTTGCCCAGCTATAGATGCGACCCAGGGTCTCCTTCACCAGCAACATGGCTTTGGAATCAGGGCACCTGCACTGAATCCTGAAATTGTCCTAAGCAGGGTGTGACCTCAGCCAAGTCCCCACCTGTCCTCTACCAGTGGCTCTCCTAAACCCTAAAATGCATACTCTGCTCTGGCTTCCTGGTTTCCTTGAATAGGATTCATCCTTTAGATCTCAGTTTGGATACTGGTTACAGTGTCATTTCTTCCAAGAGTCCTCCTAAACGCATGTGTGTGTGCATGCACACCACACACCCCAACACTCCTGATGTGATAGCATTCCTGCATTCTTCCATACCTCTCTGCATTCCACCCTATCATAGCACTTGGTACAGTAATAGTTCCCTTCAAATGTCTTTCTTCCCCCCATTAGACTGTGATCCCCTTGAAGGCAGGGCCTGTGTTTATTTTATTTTTTCAGGCACTTCACTTGACACAGTGCTTGGCAACAGTAGGCATTCAGTAAATGTTTTAAAACTGGCAAAGAAGAGGAGTAGGGGAAGGGAGGATAGTGGATTGAATAGTGCCCCCCAAAATTCATGTCTACCTGGAAAGCCAGAATGAGACTATTAGTTTTCTGGGGCCATCATAACATATTAGTTTTCTGGGGCCATCATAACATATTAGTTTTCTGGGGCCATCATAACCACAAACTCATTGGTTTAAAAGAACAGACATTTATTTCCTCATAGTTCTATAGCCCAGAAATTCAAAATCCAGGTATTAGCAGGGCCATACTCTCTGCAGATTCTTGAGAAGAATCCTTTCTTGTCTCTTCCTAGACTCTAGTGGCTCCCAACAACCCTTCATGTTCCTTGCTTTATAGCTGCATTACCCCACTCTCTCCTATTTCACATGCCTTCTTCTCTCAGGGTACCATCCCCTTCTAATAAAGATACCAGTCATTGGATTTAGGGCGCGCATTAATCTAGTATGACCTCATGTTAACTAATTACATCTGCAAAGACTCTATTTCCAAATGAAGTCACATCCTGCATTTCCAGTAGACATGAGTTTTGGGAGAAACTTGATTCAGTATAGTGACCTGTTTGGAAATAAGGTCTTTGCAGATGTAATTAGTTAGGGATCAAGGTGAGATCCTACTAGAATCAGGTATGCCCTAAATCCAATGACTAGTGTCCTTATAAAAAGTGGGAAGGACACAGAGTGAAGACTGAGACAGACACTGGAGCCCTGCAGCCCCAAACCAAGGGATGTATGGAGCCGCCGGAAGCTAGAAGAGTCAAGGAGAGATTCTTCCCTAAAGCCACCAGAGGGAGCATGGCCCACCTACACCTTGATTCTGGACTTTCAGACAACAGAACTGTGAGAGAATATGTTCCTATTGTTTTAAACCACTCAGTTTGCGGTAATTTGCTGGAGCGGCCTAGGAACTAATGCAGAAGGGGAGTGATGAAGAGTTGATGAAGATGAATGATTGCAACACTTTTATGAGCTTCCATTCTCCAGAAAAAAAGGGAAAAAGAAAGAAACTAGGGAGAAATGCATCTGTTTCAAGACAAATTTCAAACCTATGCAGTTTAATGTCAACACTGATTAAATCAAAGGAATATGAGTCAGAACAGTTTAAATTTTCTTGAATCTGTGCCTTAAACAGGTATGTGGGAGAAAACATTCTTGGATGGACTGGGACTAAGCTACTAGATATTTATTTATTTGTTTTCAATTTATTCATTCATATGTTTATTTTGTAGAGTTTTTTAAAAAGAGAGACCTTTAAATTGTTTATCTGGAAATCCCTGCTAAAGAAACAACCTGTTCTTCATAAAGCAGGGATTCTTGAGGAGATTAAGAAAAGTAAACAGAGAGATGCAAATGGGATGTGCAATTTAAAGCATTCATTCCCAGTGGCATTTAGGAACCAGAACAGGGTGGGCCCATCCAGCTGAGCTCATTTTACCTCTGCCTCAGTCCCTTTTCAGGAGCAGTAGAAGATATTACAGAGCTCTGGGAGTTTTTTAATTGCCTAAAGAGAAAAACCACACCCGGGTCTGAAGGGAAAAGAATCAGCTTTGAAACTAGGAAAATGTCTCCAGCTATGATCTCCTAAAAGATCTTTGTTCTCTCTCTGCAAATACCCAGATGAAATGAAGGGACAGGGTCTTAGATAATAAAATATCCCCTTCTTTAATAAAACTAACTTAGTGAAGCATCATCACAATTTTTTTTTCTAGTGAACCTTGTTATAGCTTCATTAGAATACAAATTAGACTTAAAAGAGGTTATTTCTGGTAACTTCAGTAATGAAATCCCTTTGAATGATATCAAATATGAGGCTATCTTTTGCTGAATTCTTCTCTGATGTAAACAGTTCTATAATGACCCTTCAGTATCACGCTGACATGAGTAGAGTATGTTATGTATCTGTGTTGGTTATCTGCCAACTTAGATCTGTTCTCCTCCCTTCTCAGGGTGCCTCCCATGAGGTGACACCCCTGGAGTCACTGTGGCCCTCCACTTCCCCACTGAACTTCTGTTGGAGGCACCAGCAGAAGATCAGAGAGTGGAAAGAGAAGGAATTTGGGGTGGATGAGGTACTTAGGACATGACCCATCCCGAGATCGCTATTGTTCTGACAGCGCCAAGTGAGGCAGTTCCTTTCATACTTTTCTGAGCTATCTCCAGCCCTCAATCCCTTCACCCCTCCCCTACCCCATCAGACCCAGGCAGTGACAGCCTCCTACCATTGCCAGTCCCTGGGTGTCTCATTATTCCTTTTGATTCTGTTAACTCTGCCCATTTGCCTGTAAACAGCACCTTTATTAAGTGGCCCTGAGTTAAACCCTTGGGTCTGCCATTGGTTTGGACTGATAACATGACTGATAACAATGCCAACATCTGTAAGTCAATTTAAAATATGTCCATGTAATCCATATACATAATCACAACAACTCCTAAGATGACTTTGCTTTACCTGCCTTTTCTCCATTCCACCTTTATCTGTTGAAATTCTGCCCATCTTTCAAGAATCATCTTTAACATATATTCTAACTTTATACACTTTCTTCCACATTTGGGCCTCTTCATAAATATATACATATATATTTTAGTTTTATGATTTGGGGTTTTACTTATGGTATTTTTCTCATTCTGCTTTATTTTCATTTATTTTTTTTATTATGTTATGTTAATCACCATACAGTACATCATCAGTTTTTGATGTAGTGTTCCATGATCCATTGTTTGCGTTTAACACCCAGTACTCCATGCAATACATGCCCTCCTTAATACCCATCACCGGGCTAACCTATCCCCACAACCCCCTCCCTTCTGAAACCCTCAATTTGTTTCCCGTAGTCCATAGTATCTCATGGTTCATCTCCCCCTCCGATTTCCCCCCCTTCATTTCTCCCTTCCTTCTCCTAATGTCCTCCATGCTATTCCTTATGTTCCACAAATAAGTGAAACCATATGATAATTGTCTTTCTCTGCTTGGCTTATCTCACTTAGCATAGTCTCCTCCAGTCCCATCCATGTTGAAGCAAATGATGGGTATTCATCCTTTCTGACGGCTGAGTAATATTCCATTGTATATATGGACCACATCTTCTTTATCCATTCGTCTGTTGAAGGGCATCTTGGCTCCTTCCACAAACTAACTTTACACCTTAAAGAACTGGAGAAAGAACAACAAATAAAGCCTACGCCATGCAGGAGAAGAGAAATAATTAAGATTAGAGCAGAGATCAATGAATTAGAAACCAGAAATACAGTAGAGCAGATCAATGAAACTAGAAGCTGGTTCTTCGAAAGAATTAATAAGATCGATAAACCACTGGCCAGACTTATCCAAAAGAAAAGAGAAAGGACCCACATTAATAAAATTCTGAATGAAAGGGGAGAGAACATGACTAATACCAAGGAAATAGAAACAATTAGAAATTATTATCAACAACTATATGCCAATAAATTAAGCAACCTGGAAGAAATGGATGCCTTCCTGGAAACCTATAAACTACCAAGACTGAAACAGGAAGAAATTGACAATCTGAATAGACCAATAACCAGGAACGAAATTGAAGCAGTGATCAAAAACCTCCCAAAAACAAGAGTCCAGGACCTGATGGATTCCCAGGGGAATTCTACCAAACATTCAAAGAAGAAATAATACCTATTCTCCTGAAGCTGTTTCAGAAGGAAAACCTCCAAATTCATTCTATGAGGCCAGAATTACCTTGATCCCAAAACGAGGCAAAGACTCCACCAAAAAGAATTTCAAACCAATATCCCTGATGAATATGGACGCCAAAATTCTCAACAAGATCCTAGCTAATAGGATCCAACAGTACATTAAAAGGATTATGCATCACAACCAGGTGGGATTTATTCCTGGGATGCAAGGGTGGTTCAACATTCGCAAATCAATCAATGTAATAGAACACATTAATAAGAGAAGAGACAAGAACCATATGATCCTCTGCTTTATTTTCATTTGTGTTCAGGGCATATCCTCCTTCTCTGGCTAATAACTCATTAAGATCAATGACAGAATGGTACTAATTTGTATGTCTCCTCCCAACCCAGTAACTAGAGTTCATTGTCAGTACACATAGCACTAAATGTGTGTTGCTGCTGTAAACTCTAGGCAGGCAGGTATTTCCAATTATTTCCCTTCCATAAAACCAAGAACATTTTCATAAACATGCATATCAGGTTTTTATTTATTTATATATAATATATATTTACATATACACCCTACACTGAAGTTTTCCTGATAAACCAACTTTTCCTTTTCTATTTCGATAGATACATAGATACAGACACAGACACAGATGTAGGTGTAGGTATAGATATAAAACAAGTCTTCACCTTTGGCCCAGTAGTTTTCCAAATACTTTATACATTCTTATACTTCAGTGTCTCTGCTAACCTGGGGAACATTTACTTTCTCCCTTGTTCCCTTTTCCCTTTAATGACACCACTCATTACAGCCCTTTTTGGCCCATGACTGGTGAACTGTCCTTTGCTCTCCCCAACTATGATAATCCAGAGACCAGCTCTTTCAGCCTTCTACTGGGCTCACACTTTCTCCTGCCTGCTCCATCACTTGTTACTATATGATCATATTCAATTATCTATCCTGTCTTGAGTTTCCTCAACTAGAAAAAAATGGGAATAATTTAGTCATTTGCTGAGTCGCTTATGTAATAATGACTTCCTGAGGATCGGGCATGGGGCTGGGTGCAGGGAAGCCGGTGAGTCTGAGCCAGCCCCTCCCACAAGGAGCTTGCAGTCTGGTGTGGGGGCGCAGAGGAACAGAAAAGCAAATATGGTGCATGAAACCTTCTCAGAAGAAGGGACTACTAAACCAAGCCCCTAATTCTAAGTTGGAATTAGATAAAGAAACACCCTCAATAATTTGGTTGATTTTAAGAATTATGGAAATAGTATTAGTCACAGTTGCAACAGCAGAGAAATCCTTTTCACAACTGAAATTAATATAGATTTACTTGAATTCTACTAGGTTTAAAAAGAAAGTATCTGCTTTGGTGAGTCTGACTACTGAACTTAATTCAACTTCAAAACTAAATTATTGCTCTGCTGGAGAGTCACTTAGAGCAGCAAGATGCAGTGGGGGAAATTACCTTAAATTAAAATCATACTTAAAAATTCAATACATTGAGGTGCCCAGGTGGCTTAGTCGGTTAAGAGTCCAACTCTTGGTTTCGGCCCAGGTCATGATATCAGGGTCCTGGCACTGAGCCCCGCATCGGCCTCTGTGTTCAGCAGGGCGTCTGCTTAAGACTCTCTCTCCCTCTCCCTCTGACTCTCCCCACACCTTCTCTCTTAAAAAAAAAAGAAAAGAAAAAGAAAAATTCAATACATCATTGAGATCTTACTATGATATTAATTTTATATTTAAACTGCTACAGTTTGCTCCTTGTACCAAGGAGCCTCTTACATGTTTACCAGCAACTCTGAGCTGCCTCCAGATAGCGAGTGAGGCTCCCAGGTCCTGCAGTCCTTTCACTTGGCCAAGTTATGCACACTGATGAGAACATTTTTATATTTTAATAAATTTAACTCTATGCTATGAATATCCAACTTACCAATTTTCAAAGTTTATATATATATATTTATATATATATATATGTATTTGAATGTATATTATATAGTCAAAGTTTATTTGTGAGCCACTTAATTGGAATGTGACATGCATTTCCCTACAGAGATGCTATCTAACAGTGCCTAGCTTCCCAGGCTCGCCCTCAAAAGTCTATTACACTACAGCATCTGGTCACCACGTCAAACAACATCTCCACGGAGAGAATATGGGCAAGGGTTAAGTTCAGAGGCCTAGAGTTCTGATTCTGATTAAGTAAATGAGGTTAGGGCCTCTGAGGCAAAGGTTGGAAACAGGTATGGTGGGTACAGAGTTAAGTGGGGTCTCTGGGGCCCTTGTGCTGCACAAAGGAGAGAGCTAAGGCTTTGAACTCCAACAGACCAAAGTCAGAATCACAGATTCATCAATTACTAAGTTTGTGGCCATCAAGAAATCACGTTCTCTGTGTCTTCATGTCCTTACCTACAAAGCGGGAATGGCTGTAAGGATTAATAAGGTAGCACATACCGGATACCTCCAAAATGCCTGGCACAAAGTAGGTACTCAGTAAATACTGGCTCCCTTCCATTCTTCCCTCTGCTTTCTGAACCTGTTACCTGCCCTGGACTATGAAGAAATTGGCTTCCACTGTAGGACTGAAAAAAAGAACTAAATGAAATGTATCTGTGTGTGTATGTGTGTGTGTGTGTGTATTATGTGTATACGTACATGTGTGCATAAAATCAGTAAATACTAAGTACATGGCCCAGTGAATAGTAAGAACTCACTAAATACTGGCTTCTTTTTCCACCAGCACTAAGCAATCTACTGAACAGCTTGTTTCCTTTTCCACTGACACAGCCTGTAAATTCTTGCTGACCATTCTGTCCCTGGGCCACTGGAGTGTGAATCATAGTGTTTCTTCTGACAGTCACAAAGCCATTGTCTTTGTGGCTGGTAATATATTACAGGGTTTCTAGTTGGTTCCGGACCTCCCGGTTAATCTGGAAAAGACATAGGAAGGCAGCCTAGAGACATCGATTTCTATGAGCTCATCTGCATGGCCTGAAAAAGGCCCTGGGGTCAGGGGTGAGTACAAAGAGAGAAAGAGTACCTGTCCCCTAGGGGGGTCCCACACACCAGGCCTGAGCCCAGTGCAGAGGAGGGCTGTGTTCACAGGCTGCAAGAGTATTTCACAAGGATACCCAGGGTGTGAGCAAGTGGAGAAGAGGAAACCCTTCTAATGTATGCATAGAACACACGTGGCTTCAGCTCAGTGACACCCAGGGAACCACAATACCCACTGGGATGACACCAGAGTTTGCACTTTTAGGAGAATCAGGAATCTACACCAGTTCAGGGAAGCCCTTTTCCTAAAGGAGATACCACGGGGCCAGGATGAATGAAGCACTAGGACCTAGCATCTGCAAGCACCGTGGACATCAGGGAAGGAAGGCTTCAGGGAGGAAAACCATGAGAGAATTATTTTGTCACATATGGGAAATCCCCAGGAACTCCCCAATCAACTGGGGCAAGACTTCTCTGGGAGGCAGGGAGGTGGTCCTGAGACTTCAGTGGCAATCCACAGGCTAGGAGGGTCTGAGGAGGGTGAGAGGGAAGGGGACAGCCAAGGACAAAGTCCTGCAGCCTTCAGTCAGGTGTTCTGCAGCAGCGTTCACAGTCATGGGGGAGGGGAGGCTTCCACGGCTTAACAGCAGAACGGAATAAATGGTGACATTATAGGTGTGTAAATAAGAGCGTTTCTAAATATTATGGCACCAATATTAATAACTGTGACTCTTTTTTTAAGCAAACCTGCTAAACCCTTATTGTTCATCACCACACAGAGATGGCGGATAATGATGGCTTGCTAGCGCTTGTCAGGATCTTGGGAGGAAGACACTGTATAAATATCAATTATAATCAGTTGAAGTTTTATTGTTTTCCATTCTCCAGTGGCATTTTATATGTAACACAATGAAGTCCTGATCGCTAATCTTCACACCATACAATCAGTACCTACTTAGTGTATTGTCTGTAATAGTTAAACTCTAATTAGTTTATGCCAGTTGCTCTGGGAACATCTCTTGGAGGAGCTTTTCTTATCCAATAATTATGCTTTTGTTGTCTTCCAATACAAGCCAATATGTACTGGTTAATATTTAAGTGGCTTCACACTGAGATAATAAAAACAGTGTTTTGAATATGTCTCCACTACGTCTGAGCCTGAGAATGGCGGTGACCTTCCTATCTGTTTGAACTCCAACATAATCATTCCTGAGCACTCAGTATGAATGTTTAACCCAATAGATAATCGCTGTTTTCCAGGCTAACACTCAAGTTGGCTGATTTAAAGACATTCTGGGGTATGCCAAGGATCATAGTCTGAGCTAGCCTCAGAGGAAGAGAGCAAACAGTTCCAGAGGACCGGGCTTGGCAGGTATTGGGAACTGTAATTTAGGAAAAACAAGAAAGGGAGACATAGGGTCTCAGGGCATATATGTTCAGATGTCCTAAGGGATCAATTAGAAATCAGGAGAATGGATGGATATCCTCTACAAATCTAATTTTTTTCTCTATTACACAACATAATATTTTATAGATATAAAAGCTTTTGGTATGGGAAATTAAAGGAAGAAATTTTGGAGTGAGGAGTCTCATAAAATCTTGTAAAACAGTAAGAAACATTAAAATAATAAATAATTGGAATGCTAATATATGCAAAGATGTAAGAGTAAAAAGTGAATAGAACAGAAAATTAGAAGGCCTAAGTGCTCATCCTAAAGCTTCCACTAACTTATTTGTGACCTTAAAACTTTCACTAACTTACCTTGTGACCTTGACAAGTCTTTTCATCTCTCTCAATCTCTTTCCTGATCGGTAAAAAGAAAATGATGGACAAACTTGATCTCTTAAAAACAAACAAAAACCTTTTTGTAACTGGCCAAATGCAATAGTCCTGAGTTTTCCTTTTTTGAACAGTATTTACACTGAAAAGCATACAACCAATTTATCAGTACGTCTTCCCAACCACTTCGTCTAGAAGACAGAATAAATCATGAGCCCCCCCAAGGAAGAGAAACCAGAAAGTGGAAAGTCTATGATGTCGCTGAGTCACTGTTGGTGTCTGATACCGAAGTCCCATTGACTGTATTCCTTCAGTATCACAAGCAGCAGCAAGTGCTCCAAACCAGAAGAAGCCAGACACAAAGGCAAACAACAGTTGGCATGTGTGCTAGAAAGGCCACAATTCTCTTGATGCTCTGCCTCTGATTTCATTTCAAGGCCTTGAGCAAGCCCCCAAACTTCTTTATGCCTTAGTTTTCTGATCTGGATATGTGTTAATATTATCTAAACTGCCTTATTATAAAAAGAATGAATATTTTAGACACATTCGTAATCAAAGCATTTCAGAATAGAAAGTACTAGTTTTTAGTGCTAATGTGCTTAATCGAAATAGCACTGAACTTGGAAATTAAAAAACTAGTTTGAAAGCAGATTTGCTATCTGTGAGCTGGGTGTCAATCTGACCTCTCTCTCAGTTCTCGCATTTGACAAGGGCAAATTATAAAATCTTCCCTGTCCACACCAAGGTTACCAAATCCAACTAGGATTATCGAATGTATAGCATCTTTGAACTAAAAAATTGAGTTCTCGATAGCCTCATCACAATCAGAAGGAACCTAGGAACCATTTTCCCACTCTCCTTCAGCCATTAAGTTTTACAGGTCTAACAATTAGGGATCAGGAAACTTCAGGATCCCCAGACAATAAAAGAACATCTACAAAAGAAGAGAATTCAACCTAAGTTTTATGCAAACCTGGGAACAGTAACTGACGATTGTTAGAGACTTGCTTAGTTACCATTCTTAACTGGCTTGTAAAACAATGGCAGCAGGTACTAGCAAGTGCTTGTTTACCAAGGACTCCATATTACAGCAAAATCCTTGGTCACAGCAAAATCCTTGGTCCCATCAAAATGTAGCAGGAGCCAGTCTGTAATGATTTGGGTTTTCAGCCTTGAAACAAAAACCCACATGGCGGGACTGACTGGACCATGATAACGCATCTAGAAATGTTTTTCCATCCTGTATCCTAAACAGAATCATCCTGGAGAGAAGCCCCAAATAACCCAAATGATCTTTGCCCATTTCATGGATATGCTTGTTTCTAGATACTATTTTGGATATTTTTTTCTTATTCAGAAAGGCAGCTTTTTCTCCCCTGAGAATCCCCTTTAGTTACAGGTAACTACTGCCCAAGGGTCTCCTACAATTATAGTGGGAGAGAAAGGGGAAGGAAGAGAGCCAGTGAGGCCCCTTTTGGTTGGAGGTCTATTTTGTAGAATACTAAGTGGACAAATAAGTCCATTTTGCAATTTTTAAGGAGCCAAAATACAAGCTTACATATCCACCTTCAGTGACTCATTCTCTACCACACCTTCAATGCCCAGAAGTCCTGTTCTACAGTAGAGAATATTTCCCAAACATTTTTACATTTTTCAACTCTGCATCTAAATCCATTTAAGAGTAAATTATGTTTAAAATTATAACATAATTATATTACATTCTTAATTATGAACTAAAGAGTTGTTTCGGAGTTTTTCGTTTGCTTTTCATTCCCTCTAGGTTTTGGCATTGAAAAAGCTGATTGGATCACCAGTTTCTTATAAACAAGAATAGATTTTCTACTCAACTTTGTAATTCCCCAAAGAACTTCATGGAGGGAGTTTTATATCTATACAGAGTGCTGCTTATAGCCAACAGGCCAACTGGTCTCCTAGCAAAAGTACCAAATCTTAGGACCAAAACAAACAAAAAGCATCAATACTGAACTGTCACCAGCATCTAGGCTAAACAAATGCTTTTGTATTTGTTCACAGTTTCTGGTTGATGCATCTCCCCACCCCCCGCCATGTACTTGAGGTACAAGTTGCCTATTCAAAAGGTGAAAGAACGGTTGGCAATGGGTATAGGTGCCAGAAAACATAGGTTTATTGGGCAGCAGGCATTACCCCAAGAGGGACATCTGTTCAGCAGGAAGCTCCCACCCTGTGCCAGCCTTCAGAACCATCTGCCTCCTTATGCTTCAGGACACACACTCCTCCATGAACTGACTGGGTATGAAACCCAAGTTGGAGAATGAATCTGGCAACATAAAATGTCTACCTCACAGCAGAGGCTGAAGGAGAATTCGCTGAAGAACCATCATGATTACCATATGGGTTTGTCCCTGCATGGGAGAGAGTTTCCCACTCTGTCCATGCCCTGCTCTAGGCCCAGCCCTCATGCTGGAATAGTAATTTATAGGCTGAAAGACTTAATACAGATCATCTACAACGGTGTCCAAAACTAAATTTCAAGGTCACAGACCTACTGTAAAGTCTTCACTCAGAAAATGCCTTTTTTAAAAACAGCTTTCACATGGCGGGGGGGGGGGGGCGCGGGTTAGAGTAGTAAGAGTGAAAATATCCTTTGGATGGATGATCTTTCATTACAGTGTGTAGTTGGTTCCGATCAGGTGATTAAAGAATAGTCAGTGAGACTAATGTCACACAAGACAGACCAATGCGGGTCATGGACAGGAGGCTCGCAGGGCATGCCCTCCTAATATTTGTATGTGCATGTGCTTGCATACACTTCTATACACACATGTGTGTGGAAGTATTGCTTAAACTGATCCAGTATCTCCTTATTGCTGAACATTGTTAAGCTCATGTCCAAGATGAGTAAAATGGCTTAACTTTGAAAAATGTTAGGATGATTTTATAAACTCTACCTTAACTTTAAGAAATGATCTGGAAGTTTACAAGGCAGTTAAGAGAATAGAGAGCAGTAAAATTCTAGATAGAAAGGGGGAAATAATAATACCAGAAATCAGAGATGAGGATTATTACAACTAAGCACTCAATTTGGCTCTCCAGTCAAGCAAAAAGAAAATCCTGAGAAGTAAATGATGTAAATCATGATGTAATAAAAGGGAACATTACCAGTTTACAGAAAGATAGGTCTTCCTGGCACTGAATTTAGGAGGAATTCATTGCATGAAAATGTAAAGATGGATGGATAAACTGACAAATATTAATAAAACATAAAATAACAGTGCTACTTGAAGCAAGTCAGCATAGAAGTTTTGAGTGTGGATTTCTCAATAGACAAATCTGAGTTCAAATTAGTAATTAGGACATTGGTCAAGCTACTTAAGCACGTGAAGCTTCTGATTCCTCATCTCTAAAATGGAGGTGATGGTACCTACCTCCTAAGGTTGTCATGAGGATCGCACAGGTAAACGATCTCGTATAGTACCTGACCAGCAGGTGCACAAGAAATGTTGGTTCCGTCTCCCATTTCTCATCCCCACTTACAATGGTTGGCTTCAGGTCTCCGTGTGGATGGAACAAAAGTCAGAGACCTAATGCCCTTGAAGGCATTCTACTGAGAGTGTAGATAAGATACTACGATGGTCCAAATAAACTGCTGGCCAGATGCAACAATAAAACTTGGAGAAAATGAAGGAATGGTGGCTGGCCTCTTAGATTCACAATGGTCTCAACCACAATCTGGGAGTTGCTACAGGACTCATTGCCAACTGGTAGGATTAACATCTTTTTGACTATCTCACCCAGATAGTGGACCATCCCACCTCCATATTGAGGGCTGGCTATAGGCATTATTATAGACAAAGCCAATTCTTTGTCTCAAAGAAAACATACATCGTGAACCTTGTCAGATGCTTAGACAAGAATGAATTGGGATTCTAGAATCTGTATCACAGAGCTCTGGAGCAATAATTTAAATCTGAAATATGTAAGAATAAATATCACCTACTTAAAAAAATAAATAAAATACTTTTATATGGCTGCTAAAATATATTTTTAATAGCACTATCACCAGATGGAAAAATGGATGTACACATATTAGATGGATCACTAAATACTTAGCAATCCTTTCCCATATGTCTGACTCTGTGCTAGGCCAAGGTAATACATTGGATTATTACCATCAATTATGCTTGCACATATCTAGGTACAACAGTGAGTTTATATTAGTGATCCACAAAAGAACTGTTAAACTAAATTAAGGAATGCTACAGGGGCACCTGGGTGGCTCAGTCAGTTAAGCGTCTGCCTTTGGCTCAGGTCATGATCCCAGAGTCCTGGGATCGAGCCCCATGTCAGGCTCCCTGCTCAGCAGTGAGTCTGTTTCTCCCTCTCCCTCTGCCCCTCTGCCTATTTGGGCTCGCTCGTGTTCTCTCAAATAAATAAATAAAATCTTTATAAAAACAACAACCAAAAAAAGAATGCTACAGGATCATGTATACAGTTCACAATACAATTAAAGAGACTAAAGCAGAAAATGACCATCCGTAACAAAATTATGGTAATTTAGTCACCATATACATTGCTTTGTGCATAATTAACAATTTGGTTAACACATGCAAATTGTAATACTAGAAGTTCTTTTAGCTAAAGGGAGGATTATCCGAAATTCATTTCCACAGCCAAATTCCAGCCCCTGGCAAATTTTCTAATATCTGCACATTTTCTCAGATGATGAAAGCAGGTCAACAGCACTAAGCCAAAGCAACAGTTTAATTTTAGCAACTCTCTATGCAAAAGCTACTGCAACCAAGGTCACAGCCAAGGTTACTATGCCACCTCCTAATGGCTATGCTGTCAGAAACACCATGAATCATTTGCAAGTACTGAAACATGAAGGAAATGTTGGGGTTCAGTAACAGAGGAACCCATATAGGTGAAGCATTTTCAGAAACTCCTTCCTACCCAGAAGCTTTCTCACTCCCTAAAGACACGACCATCCATTCACTCAATATTTATGGTTGCTCAAATATGTGCCTGGTACTGCTTAGGGGACAGTTATAACAGACACGGGCACGGCTAGAACTTATAGGCATTCTCAGACCTAAGCACAAACTTCAGGGGCATAGTCCTAAGGAAATAAAGGGCTAAGAAGCAAAATGCAGGCACATTAATATGCAAATATGCCCTTCAATAAGGGCACATAATCTGTTCAACATGCACGTGGGTAAATGAGCCAGAGTAACTGCCACACTCTACTACAACTCCGTCCAAACACCCATACAGAGTCCGCACAGCCAGGCACGGGCTCAGCCAGGGGATCTGCACCAACCACACTCCGCAGAGCAGAGCAGAGCCTGGGAGAAGTACCGGGAATCCCTGCAGTTCCACAGCTCTTGGACCCTGCAGCCACTTCCCACGCAGCTCACGATAGGCTCCATGTGACATTGATGCATTATTATATCTGTTGATGACATGCCAGATCCAGAACAAAGAGGGAACGGCACTCCTACATGAATGTAAAAACACTTTCAAGCAAGAACACAGATGAACTCCAGGTGACATGTCCACATTAAGTCATCACAGGTCTTTATACTTTTCTGTATATAGTTTCAAAATTATATGTGGTGAGACATGCCTCTAAGTTTAGGTAAGGTAAGGAACCTGCACACACATAGAGCCGCCAAGAGACAGACTGATCATGCCACAATTACTTACTGAGTGCCTGCCATATGCCAGGAGCAATGCCAAGCGTGGCTATTGTTGGGAGAAGAAAGAGACCCAGTAGTGGTGGGTAGATCAGGAACGAGGGCTTCTATGTCAGAGGCGTATGTACAGAGGCAGTGAGTTAGAGGGGAAAGAACATGAGAATTGCATGGAAAACCCAGTTCTGCCTCTTATCTGTGAAAATGGAGACAACCACACCTACTTCAAGGTCACTGCGAAGACCAAATAATAGCAATTATGGTTATTATGTCAGACAGTTGAATCAGACTGCCATAATTTGAAACTGCGCTTCACCACTCATCAAAGGTATGACCTTTCTGTGCCTCAGCCTTCCTCATCTATAAAAGGGGGATATAGTCTCTCACAGGGTGGTGATAAGGATTCAATGAGTAAATTCATGTAAGGAACTTAGAGCGGTGTCTGGAATGTAGTGAGAATTCACGAAAAGTTAGCTCTTATCATGCCATACTCCCAGTACTGTAAGAAGGAGCTACAAGGATGTTGGGGAAGATTTTGAAGTTAAAGCAGGATTTTACCAGTTAAGGTTGGTGGGAGTATGGGTGGAAAGGGAGGGGTGGAAATGTAGAAAGAGGAAAAAAAACACAGAGCAGGAAAGTGGTGTGGGAAGGCAGGGGCCCAAGAGGACAACCCTTGTGCTCCCAGGTCCCTGTCATTGGCTGCTTCTGTCCCACTCTGTCCCCAAGCCAATCCTAACCAGTGTAAGACCCTCCCACCAGCCTCAGATATCAGCCAGGAGGGTGGGAATCAGTGTTTTCATTACAGAGCAGGGGCCCAAGATCAGCCCTAGACACACACATGCCCAGGAAAACCCTCTCCATACTCACCTGCACATCCACAAAGCCACGCTGCAGCCTCCATTGGGTCATCAAGCTGCCCCAGAATCCAGAGTCCTTTACTGAAGCCCCTTAGCTCAAGCTCCAATATGCTGCCCAGTTCTTATGGTCATAGTCACTTTTTAATATTTTTACTTTTACAGAACATCTTCACATAATATGATTTTTTAACCTACTGATTCTCTAAGAGTACTAATCACTATCAAAAATAATGAGGTAGAAAACAAGACAGAGGAACATAGGGGAAGGGAGGAAAAAACGAAACAAGATGAAGCCAGAGAGGGAGACAAACAAACCATAAGAGACTCTTAATCTCAGGAAACAAACTGAGGGTTGCTGGAGTGGAAGGGGGTGAGAGTGATAGGGTGGCTGGGTGATGGACACTGGGGAGGGTATGTGTTATGGTGAGCACTGTGAATTGTGTAAGACTGATGAATCACAGACCTGTACCTCTGAAACAAATAATATACTATGTTAAAAAAAAAAAAAAAAGAAGATAGTATGAAGGGAAAAAGGAAGGGGGGGAAATCGGAGGGGGAGATGAACCATGAGAGACTATGGACTCTGAGAAACAAACTGAGGGTTCTAGAAGCTCGGAGGGGGGTGGGGGGATGGGCTAGCCTGGTGATGGGTATTAAAAAGGGCATGTATTGCATGGAGCACTGGGTGCTTTACACAGTGAATCATGGAACACTACATCAAAAACTAATGATGTAATGTATGGTGACTAATGTAATAAAATAAAATTTAAAAAAATAAAATAAGGAGGTAGAGACTGATCTTTTTTTTGTATAGAATTGTACACCTGTGCAAAAGAATGGATGTAAGTATACTGCCCATATGTGAATAAGAATTCTTGAAGGACACAAAAAAATGTTTATAGTGAGTTTTCTATGGAGAGTAGGACTAAGAGATCTACATTGAAAAGGAGACTAATTTCTCATTTAATGTAGTTTTGTATGTCTTAATTTTATACCATGCATATGTACTACTTTAAATGTTTTTTTATTTGTTATTTTTTTTAAAGATTTTATTTATTTATTTGACAGAGAGAGCCAGACAGCACAAGTAGGAGGAGCAGTAGAAGGCGAGGGAGAAGCAGGCTCCACGCCAAGGAAGGAGCCCAATTCAGGGCTCGATCCCAGGATGCTGGGATCATGACCTGGGCTGAAGGCAGACGCTTAACGACTGAGCCACCCAGGCGCCCCTTAGAAGTTCATTCTAATGTCTAAATAAAAGTATGTTTTCCTGGTACATAGTAAGTTATTGGTAAGTAACAGCTGCCTATCACCACTATTATCACTATACGTATAATAAAACTTGCAGGGGCGCCTGGGTGGCTCAGTCGGTTAAGCATCCAACTCTTGGCTTTGGCTCAGGTTATGATCTCAGGGTCGTGAGACTGAGCCCCATGTGGGGCTCTGCACTCAGTGTGGAGTCTGCTTGAGATTCTCTCTCTCCCTCTGCCCCTCCTCCTGCTCGCCCTCTCTCTCTCTCTCTCTCTCGATAAATAAATAAAATCTTTTTTAAAAACCTATTGTATAATTAGTAACTAATAATTATTGTATGATTATTTGTATAATAACTATGTATGTAGTAGTAACTGTGCTCAAGCTTATTCATGTGCATCAGATCTCCCCAGTGGGGCTGTGAGCTCCATGAGAATAGCTCCTGTCTGGTCTGGCCTTGGCTTACAGCCCCTCCTGCAGAGATCATCATCACAGACTAACTGACTGAACCAATACACACAGGAAGAACTGCCCTGCCCAACAACCCCATGGGTGAAGGAGCAAACATATCCCATTTCCACATTGCAGATGTGGAAACTGAAGTCCAGGGAGGGCATGTTGAGAAGCCAAAAGTCAAAAAGTTGGGGGAGGAGCTCAAACAAAATCCAGGTCCCCAAGGCTCCCAGGCAGAACCTTCCATCAGCTGTGGCGAGCACATTAAAACACAGTAGATTGAGCTCAGTGCCAGCATTAAGACTGATGCTGAAAACCCAGTGAGAACCAGAGTGGGGACTACTAAGTGAGCTCTCTAAATCAGACCAACAAACGTCATTTCATTATGCACATATATAGTAAGATTTCCCCCTGCTACTTGTTATATTAGCCAGGGTTCTCCAGAGACACAGAACCAATGGGAGATATACATATATAATATATATACACACACACATATATAAAAGGAGATTTATTACAAGGAATTGGCTCAGGCAATCATGGAGGATCTGCTGCCTGTAAGCTGGAGACCCGAGAAAGCCATCAGTGTCATTTAGTTCCAGTCTGAAAGCCTGAGAACCAGGGAAGCTGATGGCATAAATCCAAGTCCAGAAGGAGGAGAAAATGAGATGAGATGTTCCAGCGCAAGCAGTGAGGCAGGAAAAAGAGAGGCAAATTCCTCCTCCCTCCGCCCTTTGTTCGATTCAGGCCCTCAACCAACTGGATGACCACCCAGTTGGGGAGTGCAATCTACTTGACTGAGTCCACCAATGTAATGCTCATCTCATGCAGAAACACCCTCACAGACACACCCAGAAACATGTTTAATCTGGAACCCCATGGCCAGTGAAGTTAACACCTAAAATCAATCCTCACACCAGTAAAGTCACCTTAGGGGCACACACATGTGCATGGATTCCATACAGGTAGAGAGTAACCTGCAGGGGAAGAAAACAACCCCATATGAACCACAGAGAGCGCTTCCGGGAGCATCCTGCCAACCAGCACGGAAACATGAGGACCGTGGTTCTGGGCAGCCGCTGCTGACAACAGTCACCTAGGTAAATACTGGTTCTGCCACATGACCTGGGACAAGCTGATCCTCTATGAGCCTTAGTTTCCTCATTTGCAAAATGAGGATGATCCAGGTACCTACCACATAGGGTCTACTACAAGGATTACATGAGATAAAAGGTAATAAGTAATTAGAAAGCTGCCTGACTTAAAAAGTACTCAATGAACATTGGTTGTGTTTACTGTTTCTATTATTATTAGAGATAAAAAGTCATAGCAAGAGCATAAACACCACACACACACACACACACACGCACACGCACACGTACGCACACACATTCCACCCCAAGAATTACTTGTCACATCCTATGATATTTTGAACAGACTATATCATACCACTTATCACAGACACTAAAATGAGTTGTGTGCAGATCTGCCTCCTTTCTAGACTGAATTCTTTCTGAAGTCAAAACAGTTTGTATCTTATTCAATTTTATATCCTCAATGCTTAATATTTGGAAGGTGCTCATACATGTTTGTTAAAAATGTCAAAGTGGAATGAAAAATTCTGAATCATTTAGACTCACAGAGTGATAACTGCAAACAATATTTTAAAAATTGAAATTCGGTTTCATTTTGTGGATGTCTTTTTAGATAGTTCACCATAAAAGCAATATCTATAAATAAAGCTAACTTGTTCTCTGAGGCCCACTAATGTGCTAAACCATCAGCCCTCTAGCTTCTCTTGATGATCATACAACTTCATTTCTGCAAAGTTTAAGCCAACACATTTGACCAAATGAATACAATTCATCAAAGAGCCCAGGCTGCCACAGACCTACACAGAGATCCAATCAACAGGTTGTCTCTGCAATGGGGACAGGCAGATCCCCTTTAACAAGGGCAATATCTCAAATCAGTTCTCTTCCTTACAGCTTGGTGGGAGCGGGGAGGCACGCGTGGAGGTACTGCCGAATGAAACTCTCTTTTCCAGGCACTACGGCAAAATTCTGCAAGTTGGTATCTCTGTCAAGCAGGTTGTGAGACTGTGAGCTCCAAGAATGCACCAACAGCAAACCTTATTCCATTTCTATATAGTGCAATCACGTTTGTCCTCAGATATAATTGTGTGGTTCAAGATAAAACACTCCATACTACAATGCTTATTTTTTTTTTAAAGATTTTATTTATTTATTTGAGAGAGAGAATGAGAGAGAGAGAGAGAGAGAGAGAGCACATGAGAGGGGGGAGGGTCAGAGGGAAAAGCAGACTCCCTGCTGAGCAGGGAGCCCGATGTGGGACTCGATCCTGGGACTCCAGGATCATGACCTGAGCCGAAGGCAGTCGCCTAACCAACTGAGCCACCCAGGCGCCCCATACTACAATGCTTATTGTCTTTAACTGTAAGCCCCACCTATCATGGAAGCCAGATTCCCTCCTTGCCTAAAGCCAGTAATATGTCTTGGGGATAAAGCACAAACTTTGGGAGTTTAATTACTTCGTTACACTACATGGCCCATCCATTACAACAACATAGCTGTGGCCGGACTCAGCCACCACTGCAGTTACTCGAGCCAACGTCACGTTTACGAAGGACAGTTTGTTCCTACAGGGGCAGAAGACTGGTTCTTGGAGCTGTTCATTTATTCCCTACTGTTTGTTGAGTGCTCACTTTGTGCCACACACTGTTCCAGGTACTGTGCTATCCAAAAAAAAGGAAAAGAAAGAAAACATTTTTTGCTCTTATGGAGTTTAATGTTAGAGAGGAAAGACTGACAAAAAAAAATTGAACAAAAGCTCATTTCAGGTAATGATGTATCATTAAGAAGAATCAGGAAGGCCTTTCCTATGAGGTGAAATACGGATGATGAGAAGGGGCTTCATGCAAAGATTGCCCTTTGCACAGGATTTAATCTTGCCGTTCTGTTCATATCTCTGCAGAGCTCTGTGGAAGAACCATATGCTCAGTTTTCCAGAATGTCACAGGTAAGATGAATCATGAAAACTTGAACTCAACTCCATGCACCAAAATCTCTCGAATCCCTAGATCCCCAGAGAGATCTTGTCAGACCCTTGAGTGTAGTCTAGACACTTGGGGGAAGCCTCTGTTGTTTAAATGGCCCCCAAGACACCTGAAAACAAATAGGACTCATATAACAAAACAGTTTATTTTGAATTGTCATTACCTCATTAAGGATAATATCCCTTCTCTAAACTTTACTGGAGGAGGAGTGAGTTACAAAGGCCTGGAGAAAGCAACCAAAAGGTCCACAGATGGAGTGAATACTTACTGTAAATTGGTCACCTGATGTCCGCCCCCCCCTTTTTCTGGCAGTAGTAAACTCATCTCATCCCCACTTTCAGGCCTCCTGCTTTGAGAGAACCAGACTGCCAGCTCCAGGAAGGAATGTCTTACCCAGACCCGGCCAGTGTGCACACTGACCCACTCCTCCACAGAACCTGCTATAGAATGGACATGTGGCCCAAGTTTCTCCAGTCCAAGTAAGCCCTAGGATATGTGCAAGAGTTAGTAGAGATAATGTTTCAGTCTGGACTGAACCTGGAGGTACATAAGCCTGGCAGAGAACACAGCCTATGTGGAGCAGGAGTGTGGGAAAACAGAGTGAGACACTGGGCCTAGATGCCTTCATCTCAACACCTGGATCAAGCCACACCTAAAGCCAACATACTCTCTGATTCTCAAATTCATTGGTTAATAAATTATCTCTTTTTTCTTATACTAGCTTAAGATGGGTTTTCTATCACATGCCACAGAAAAAGTCCAAACACATACCACAGGTAAATTCTCCTTAATACCAAATTACTGAGAACGAAACACACTTCCCAACACATTCAAAGAGCCATTTGTAAAGAATTCTAGATTGATATAAGAGAAAAATGAGGTCTCTTCTGATTTCCAATAATCAATAATTCTTTAGTTGGCACATATTATGTTTTCATATTGGTGCCAGCTTCTATAGAGGATGAAAATGTATAAAACATTGCTTCCCTGGCCTCAAACTGCATATCCTACAATCTATCACTGTTACTAATGTTTTACTAATCCATAGAGCTTTCTAGGATATAGAGCATTTTTGAAACTTGAACTTTGGGTGCAAAGAATCAGACTAGATTCATCCAAATCCTGAGTTTATAAACTCTCATCATTGCCCCATACCTGGCCCTTTTTTATCAAATGCCCACTAACCATTACTCACACCATTTCGTTGCATCTTCACAACTGAACAAGGAAGCTGAGATTCTGGGACATCATCCAAACCTCACAATTAGTGAGCTCCCTCTCCCCCTTATTGGCCTGTTCATAAAAGTATAAAAGAAGGAGTTCCTCCAATCACACTAGCAAGGAGCTACACCATACTGGCTGGTGTCTTTGAAAGGTATAGCTCAGAACTGACACTTCACATTTGCCACGAAGCACAGAGCCAGAATTTATGGGATTGCTTCTAGTCAACTGCTGATTTCTCATCTTTGAATGCAGTCATTTTAAAGACATTTTGCACAAATTCAGTTGGTACCCACAGATACACTGAAATAGTCAAGCCAGACTTAAATCAGATTTTTCCAGGATAACTTTTTTTTTCAAAAGTCACTTCTTCAAAATGTCATTACTGGCTTTCTTTAGTGGCATGTTCTTTCTGCAGATCAATGATAGATCTACTGTCCCCTTTTTTTGGTTCCACTGGTTCCAACTGAAGCAAATCAGGTAAGAAAAGGCACAGGGGGATTTACTTAATCTAGAAATAAAATCACCTAAAAAAAAGAATTTAAAAAATTTTACAAGTAATTGATTTCTACTTTTTTGCCTGAAAATGACTCTCTCTTATTCTTCTGGTTCATTAAATTGGTGAAGCAGTTTCACTTTTTGGGTACACTGCTCTCAGAAGAATTAACATTTTCTACATTGATTAATTTTTAAAAATTGTTTTATTCACACTTAAATACAAAATGCTCTCCCATGCTATACAATTCAAGGGGGTAGGGGATACAAGAGTAAAAGAAATGTTTCTATAGTAGTGGATGTTTACAGGGGACATAAACCATGGCCTGGGTCCTAGATCCTTCAGACACAACCCATGGATGGGTGTCCTGGATCATAAGCCTGGTGTTCAAGGAGGGCTTCCCTGCTAGGTCCATCACCTACAGTCGGTGGGAGCAGTACAAGACAGATTGAGGCCATTTCCCATAGGAGGATAAGAGCTCAATATTGGAATGTTCTCTTTCTGCTCATAGACACCGGAAACAAAAACATGATACAAGTCCATAAACAAGCAAGTTGGGTATGAAAGAGAAACATGGTTGGTGCTGTCAATAAAGTGCACATATGGCCAACAGACACGAGAAACAGGAAGATGTGGTGGTCCTTGGGGTCAACCAATGCAGTCAGAAAAAAAGGCCACCATGATACAAAGTGCTCTTTCTATGGAGTCAGCCTGGGCAGGCATCAATCCCAGCTCTGCCACCCTCCTGCTTCGTGGCCATATGGCAGGACAAGAATAGGAACATGTCTAGTGTCTGGCACATTCAGTGGTGGTGGTCTCCCTTTCTCTCCTCCCCACTCACCTTCTATGATAATCCTTGGTGTAATCAAAGCCTCATGTTTTCCAAGGTTTACCTTATTTTTATAATATTCAAGCACATGCATCATGACTAAAATAGTGAGTCCAGAATTTGGAATCCCATAAGCAACCCTATTTTCCATTAAGCTTGTCTAATTAACTCTATTAGGATCCAGAGATAGAACTTACCTGTGTCAGAGTTAATTGCATGCCGTTGTCTGTTCAATACTTCTGTCTATACATAGGCCTTGCGTCCTAAGAAACAAACTTTACCCTCACATATGCCCCATGAACTCTTTCCCCCAAAGAGCCACCTCAGCACACCTACCATACTGGCCTCCTAATTGTACTTTGTTTCTAACATAAGCCTCAGCCCACTGGCTTGCAGGATATTGTAAATCAGATCAGTCGTGTTACTAATTCTCTTGGCTGGGATCAGAAATATGGGGAAAAGAGGCCACTGAAAGGACTGTAAAATGACTGTAATTATTATTTTTCATATGTCATGAAGGTTTATCCTAAGATAAATAATCAAAATAGCTAGTAATATAAATAATGATCACCTACTTTGGGTCTTTACCTTTCCTGTCCTCACTATCTTTACTTGCACACCAACACCACTAACACTACCATCACCATTGCCAGTCTTCACTGGCCTTATTTTTCTCCATAGCACTGCTGGTTCCATTATTTTACTTACGTACTTTATTTTATGTCTCACTCGCCGAGAATGGAGGCTTGAAGAGACTGTCACTTTGTTTTCACTTCTACACCCTCAATACGTATAACGCTACCTGGCATAGAGCAGGAACTCAAAAATATTTGTTGACTATGTAATATTCAGTCCAGATCTAATATTTCTTTGAGACTCTCTCTGTATAAAGAAATTCATGAAAAATAAAAACTAGTATAGATTATGAACACCTACAAACTCAACAGGAGATCAAAGAAAAGAAGAGCAACAACTCTCTGAACAGAAAAGCGACCACTTTCTGGAAGGTAGGACGTGCAGAGAAGTGAATCCGAGGCGATATTCGGGAGGATAGACGGCAGGGGAGGGGCCTCCGTCAGCCGCTTCTGGCAAGTGATAGAGCCGCGGAGCACAAAATCGGACTTTTAGAAGTCTGCTCCGCTGAGGACGTCACTCGGGTGGCTAAGCGGGGGGTGGAACCCTCGCGGGACAGTGTGGTCTCAGGACCCTCGGGGTCACAGAAAGACCGGGGGTGCCTGAGTGTGGCAGAGCTCCCAGGTATCAGAGCAGGGAAGCCGGCTGCAGAGACGGAGCCCAGGCGCGGGCTCTCAGCTCGGGGTTGCTATAAACCGTGATCCGCGGCACAGTCGGGCCACTGCTCCTCCAGCAGGGACCCAACAAGCGGCAGATCTGGGGAGACACACCTTCTTCCCCCAGGAGAAGAGGTGCGGGAGCGCACCGCAGGGATCTGCTGGGTTTGGAGACTCCACACGGGGTCGGGTGCCAGAGATAGAAATGCTTGGTCACAGGCCGGGTGAGCACAGAGTGTGGCCGGAGACCGGGGAGACGGGAGTGACTGACTGCTTTTCTCTGGGGGCTCACTGAGGAGTGGGGCCCCGAGTTCTGGGCTCCTCCGGGGCGGAGACTGGGAGGCCACCATTTTCACTCTCCGCCTCCAAGGCTGTACGGAAAGCTTGCAGGGAACAAAAGCTCTGGAGAGCAAACCCGAGCAGATTACTTAGCCCAGACCGGGCAAGGGCGGGGCAATTCCGCCTCCGGCAAAGACATTTGGAAACCATGGCAACAGGCCCCTCCCCCAGAAGATCAGCGAGAACAGCCAGCCAAGACCAAGTTTACTGATCAATGAGAACGGCAGAACTCCAGCGCTAGGGAATACTGCACATAGAATTCATGGCTTTTTTACCATGATTCTTTAGTCTTCCAAAGTTAATTTTTTTTTTAACTTTTTTTTTTGAATTTTTCTTTTTCTCTTTTTCAACCAACATCTTATCAATCCCTTTTTTAAAAAAACATTTTTATTTTTCATTTTTATTTTTCATTTTTAGAGTCATATTCTATCTCTTCATAGTAGTTACCCATATTTTTGGCATATATATATAAGTTGTTCTCTCTTTAAAATTTTGAGATAGTTTCTTCTAACAGATCAAAATATACCCTAAATCTCTAGTGCTTGGTTTTTTTCTACTCCCCTGCCTGATCACATTCTCTCCCTTTTTTTTTCTTTTTTTTAATCCTCTTCTTTCTTTTTTCAAACAACTTCCTATCAATTCCTTTTATAAAAGTTTTTATAATTTCCATCTTTACACTCATATTCCATCCCTTCATCATATCAACCCTTATTTTTGTACATATATAAGTTTTTCTTTCTTTAAAATTTTGGGAGGCACTTTCTTCTAACAGACCAAAATACACCCAAAATCTGGTGTGTGGCACTGATCTATATACCAGCCTGATCATATTTGATCACATTCTGGTTTTTTTGTTTTGTTTTGTTCTGTTTCTGTTTATTTTTATCTTTATCTTTTTCTTTTTCTTTTTTCTTTTTCTTTTTCTTTTTTCTCTCTTTCCCTTTCTTTTCCCACTGCTTCAGGTCTTTTCTGATTTGTTTAGAGTATATTTTCTGGGGACGTTGTTACCCTGCTAGCATTTTGTTCTCTCATTAATCTATTCTCCTCTGCACAAAATGACAAGACGGAAAAAATCACCTCAACAAAAAGAACAAGAGGTAGTACCGACTGCCAGGGACCTACTCAATACGGACATTAGTACGATGTCAGATCTAGAGTTCAGAATCATCACTTTAAAGATACTAGCTGGGCTTGAAAAAAACATGGAAGTTATTAGAGAAACCCTTTCTGGAGAAGTAAAAGAACTAAAATCTAACCAAGTAGAAATCAAAAAGGCTATTAATGAGGTGCAATCAAATATGGGGGTGCTAACTGCTAGGATAAATGAGGCAGAAGAAAGAATCAGTGAGATAGAAGACCAAATGATGGAAAATAAAGAAGCTGAGAAAAAGAGAGATAAACAACTACTGGATCACGAGGGCAGAATTCGAGAGATAAGCAATACCATAAGATGAAACAACATTAGAATAATTGGGATCCCAGAAGAAGAAGAAACAGAGAGAGGGGCAGAAGGTATAATGGAGCAAATTATAGCAGAGAACTTCCCTAATTTGGGGAAGGAAACAGGCATCAAAATCCAGGAAGCACAGAGAACCCCTCTCAAAATCAATAAAAAAAGGTCAACACCCCGACATCTAATAGGAAAACTTACGAGTCTCAGAGACAAAGAGAAAATCCTGAAAGCAGCTCGGGAGAAAAGATATGTAACCTACAATGGTAGAAACATTAGATTGGCAACAGACCTATCCACAGAGACCTGGCAGGCCAGAAAGGACTGGCAGGATATATTCAGAGCACTAAATGAGAAAAATATGCAGCCAAGAATACTATATCCAGCTAGGCTGTCACTGAAAATAGAAGGAGAGATAAAAAGCTTCCAGGACAAACAAAGACTAAAGGAATTTGCAAACACAAAACCAGCCCTACAAGAAATCTTGAAAGGGGTCCTCTAAGCAAAGAGAGAGCCTAAAAGCAACATAGACCAGAAAGGAACACAGACAATATACAGTAACAGTCACCTTACAGGCAATACAATGGCACTAAATTCCTATCTTTCAATAGTTACCCTGAATGTAAATGGGCTAAATGCCCCAATCAAAAGACACAGACTATCAGATTGGATTAAAAAACAAGACCCATCAATATGCTGTCTGCAAGAGACTCATTTTAGACCCAAAGACACCCCCAGATTGAAAGTGAGGGGGTGGAAAACCATTTACCATGCTAATGGACAACAAAAGAAAGCTGGGGTGGCAATCCTTATATCAGACAAGTTAGATTTTAAACCAAAGACTGTAATAAGAGATGAGGAAGGACACTATATCCTACTTAAAGGGTCTATCCAACAAGAAGATCTAACAATTGTAAATATCTATGCCCCTAACATAGGAGCAGCCAATTATATAAGGCAATTAATAACAAAAGCAAAGAAACACATTGACAACAATACAATAATAGCGGGGGACTTTAACACCCCCCTCACTGAAATGTACAGATCATCTAAGCAAAAGATCAACAAGGAAATAAAGACTTTAAGTGACACGCTGGACCAAATGGACTTCACAGACATATTCAGAACATTCCATCCCAAAGCAACGGAATACACATTCTTCTCTAGTGCCCATGGAACATTCACCAGAATCGATCACATCCTAGGTCATAAATCAGGTCTCAACCGGTACCAAAAGATTGGGATCATTCCCTGCCTATTTTCAGACCACAGTGCTTTGAAACTAGAACTCAGTCACAAGGGGAAAGTTGCAAAGAACTCAAATACATGGAGGCTAAAGAGCATCCTACTAAAGAATGAATGGGTCAACCAGGAAATTAAAGAAGAATTAAAAAAATTCATGGAAACCAATGAAAATGAAAACACAACTATTCAAAATCTTTGGGATGCAGCAAAGGCAGTCCTAAGAGGAAAGTATATAGCAATACAAGCCTTTCTCAAGAAACAAGAAAGGTCTCAAGTACACAACCTAACCCTACACCTAAAGGAGCTGGAGAAAGAACAGCAAATAAAGCCTAAACCCAGCAGCAGAAGAGAAATAATAAAGATCAGAGCAGAAATCAATGAAATAGAAACTAAAAGAACAGTAGAACAGATCAACGAAACTAGGAGCTGGTTCTTTGAAAGAATTAACAAGATTGATAAACCCCTGGCCAGACTTATCAAAAAGAAAACAGAAATGACCCAAATCAACAAAATCATGAATGAAAGAGGAGAGATCACAACCAACACCAAAGAAATACAAACAATTATAAGAACATATTATGAGCAACTCTATGCCAGCAAATTCGATAACCTGGAAGAAATGGATGCATTCCTAGAGATGTATCAACTACCAAAACTGAACCAGGAAGAAATAGAAAACCTGAACAGACCTATAACCACTAAGGAAATTGAAGCAGTCATCAAAAATCTCCCAAAACACAAAAGCCCAGGGCCAGATGGCTTCCCAGGGGAATTCTACCAAGCATTTCAAGAAGAATTAATACCTATTCTTCTGAAACTGTTCCAAAAAATAGAAATGGAAGGAAAACTTCCAAACTCATTTTATGAGGCCACCATTACCTTGATCCCCAAACCAGATAAAGATCCCATCAAAAAGGAGAATTACAGACCAATATCCCTGATGAACATGGATGCAAAAATTCTCACCAAAATACTAGCCAATAGGATCCAACAGTACATTAAAAGGACTATTCACCACGACCAAGTGGGATTTATCCCTGGGCTGCAAGGTTGGTTCAACATCCGCAAATCAATCAACGTGATACAATACATTAACAAAAGAAAGAACAAGAATCATATGATCCTCTCAATAGATGCAGAAAAAGCATTTGACAAAGTACAGCCTCCTTTCTTGATCAAAACTCTTCAGAGTATAGGCATAGAGGGTACATACCTCAATATCATAAAAGCCATCTATGAAAAACCCACAGCAAATATCATTCTCAATGGGAAAAAACTGAGAGCTTTCCCCCTAAGGTCAGGAACACAGCAGGGATGTCCACTATCACCACTGCTATTCAACATAGTATTAGAAGTCCTAGCCACAGCAATCAGACAACAAAAAGAAATAAAAGGCACCCAAATCGGCAAAGAAGAAGTCAAACTCTCACTCTTTGCAGATGATATGATACTTTATGTGGAAAACCCCAAAGACTCCATCCCAAAACTGCTAGAACTCATACAGGAATTCAGTAAAGTGGCAGGATATAAAATCAATGCACAGAAGTCAGTGGCATTCCTATACACCAACAACAAAACAGAAGAAAGAGAAATTAAGGAGTCAATCCCATTTACAATTGCACCAAAACCATAAGATACCTAGGCATAAATCTAACCAAAGAGGCAAAGGATCTATACTCAGAAAACTATAAAATACTCATGAAAGAAATTGAGGAAGACACAAAGAAATGGAAAAACGTTCCATGCTCATGGATTGGAAGAACAAATATTGTGAAGAAGTCAATGCTACCTAGAGCAATCTATACATTCAATGCAACCCCCATCAAAATACCATCTACTTTTTTCAAAGAAATGGAACAAATAATCCTAAAATTTGTATGGAACCAGAAAAGACCCCGAATAGCCAGAGGAATGTTGAAAAAGAAAAGCAGAGCTGGAGGCATCACAATTCCGGACTTCCAGCTCTATTACAAAGCTGTCATCATCAAGACAGTATGCTACTGGCACAAAAACAGACACATAGATCAATGGAACAGAATAGAGAGCCCAGAAATGGACCCTCAACTCTATGGTCAACTAATCTTCAACAAAGCAGGAAAGAATGTCCAATGGAAAAAAGACAGTCTCTTCAACAAATGGTGTTGGGAAAATTGGATAGCCACATGCAGAAGAATGAAACTGGACCATTTCCTTACACCACACACAAAAATAGACTCCAAATGGTTGAAAGACCTCAATGTGAGACAGGAGTCCATCAAAATCCTAAAGGAGAACACAGGCAGCAACCTCTTCGACCTCAGCCGCAGCAACTTCTTCCTAGAAACATCGCCAAAGGCAAGGGAAGCAAGGGCAAAAATGAACTTGGGACTTCATCAAGATAAAAAGCTTTTGCAAAGCAAAGGAAACAGTCAACAAAACCAAAAGACAACCGACAGAATGGGAGAAGATATTTGCAAATGACATATCAGATAAAGGGCTAGTATCCAAAATCTATAAAGAACTCATCAAACTCAACACCCAAAGAACAAAGAATCCAATCAAGAAATGGGCAGAAGACATGAACAGACATTTTTCCAAAGAAGACACCCAAATGGCCAACAGACACATGAAAAAGTGCTCAGTATCGCTCGGCATCAGGGAAATCCAAATCAAAACCTCAATGAGATATCACCTCACACCAGTCAGAATGGCTAAAATTAACAAGTCAGGAAATGACAGATGTTGGCGGGGATGCGGAGAAAGGGGAACCCTCCTACACTGTTGGTGGGAATGCAAGCTGGTGCAACCACTCTGGAAAACAGTATGGAGGTTCCTCAAAAAGTTGAAAATAGAGCTACCATACGATCCAGCAATTGCACTACTGGGTATTTACCCCAAAGATACAAAAGTAGGGATCCGAAAGGGTACATGCACCCCAATGTTTATAGCAGCAATGTCCACAATAGCCAAACCTTGGAAAGAGCCAAGATGTCCATCGACAGATGAATGGATAAAGAAGAGGTGGTATATATATACAATGGAATATTATGCAGCCATCAAAAGGAATAAGATCTTGCCATTTGCAACGACGTGGATGGAACTGGAGGGTATTATGCTGAGTGAAATAAGTCAAACAGAGAAAGACATGTATCATATGACCTCACTGATATGAGGAATTCTTAATCTCAGGAAACAAACAGGGTTGCTGGAGTGGGGGTGGGGTGGGAGGGATGGGGTGACTGGGTGATAGACACTGGGGAGGGTATGTGCTCTGGTAAGCGCTGTGAATTGTGCAAGACTGTTGAATCTCAGATCTGTACCTCTGAAACAAATAATGCAATATATGTTAAGAAAAAAAAAAGAAGATAGCAGGAGGAGAAGAATGAAGGGGGGGAAATCGGAGGAGTAGACGAACCATGAGAGACGATGGACTCTGAAAAACAAACTGAGGGTTCTAGAGGGGAGGGGGGTGGGAGGATGGATTAGCCTGGTGATGGGTATTGAGGAGGGCACATTCTGCATGGAGCACTGGGTGTTATGCACAAACAATGAATCATGGAACACTACATCTAAAACTAATGATGTAATGTATGGGGATTAACATAACAATAAAAAATTAAAAAAAAAAAAACCTAATATAATATGGCAGTACTAAATAATGGGTTTCAGAGAAACTTCCAAGGTAAATGGTAGAAACATGTTCTTTACAAACTAAATCTTCTGATAGCGATTCAAGTATAGCTTTTAGTATTGCTTCTCAAAATCCCGTCAATAAATATTTAGCAAAAAATAAGCTCCTTTCCAGACATTTGCCACAACACTAGGGATATTTAGGCCTGACCCACCTATGTTCAACCTGTCAGATATAAAAAAATGGCAGCTATCAATAGTCTAGTGCCATTTGGATCAATGGCCTCGGCCCTTATTCCATTGGCTTAGCTGCCAACCAGCTGCTGTTTCACTGCATGGCTGTAGATTCCTGCAAGTTGGATGATGATAAATGGACTCTTCACAGAGACGCAGTATAAGGCAAGGCTATGAGAAAAAATATGGGGAACAATGCTTCTGACCAAGCTGGAATATCAGTGATCAGATTTACCCTCCTACGAGAAACAACCTAAAAATAGGCAAAATCTATAATTCAGTGGTTTTCAAGACACTGGACATCAAGGCAACAAAGAACAGGCAACGAAGAGCGGTATTTGAGACACGGGAAACAAACAAGGGGAGCTCTCTGATTGCCAGAGCTCACTGCCTTGAGAAAGTTTCCAGGGCTCAGTGCAAGGGCAGGGAACCCAGGTGGAGCCTGGCGCACTCCCCGAGTTAGGAGACAGCACTGAAATTCCAAAGAGACCAAGGCAGCTAGAATGGGCAGGACAGGCTGCCTGAGAAAGAAGAACTGCAGAAAGAGAAAATATCAGAGATCTACAGAAAATCCCACCTGTGTATCTAGCTAAGTAATGTCAGTGCCTATGTGTGAGGAAGACATGGCTGCTTTTTACTGCAACAGCACAACCAAGCAGTTACAGCAGCAACCATATGGCCCTCAAAGCCAAAAATTTACTATTTTGCTCTTTACAGAAAAAAATTTGCCAACTCCTGACTAACATCATACTTTATGGTAAAAGACAGAATGCTTTCCTCCTAAGATCAGGAACAAGACAAGGATGTCCCCTCTCACTACTTCTATTCAATATTATTCTGGAGATTGTATCCAGTACATTAAAGCAGGAGGGAAAAAATAAAAGACATATAGGTTATAGGGAAGAAGTAAAACTACCTTTATAGACAACATGATCTCTTATGTTGAAAACCTGAGGGACTCTACCTAAAAGCTACTAGAACTAATCAGTCCAGCAGGCTTGCAGGATACAAGATCATTATACAACAACCAATTGTACTTCTCTATATGATAAATGAACAATAAGAAGTTGAAACTTAAAAAGAATGCCACTTAGTATAAAAGAACTTCAAGTACCATCTTCTTTCATTAAGACAGAAGAGTTTAGCCTAATGCTTCACTCACTGAAACTACACTGTATATAAACCATCATTGAAGTAACTTCTTACATCAAGACATAAGACTTTGTACACTTAGGGAAAAAAATAAAAAATTAAAATAAACATAATCCCATTTATAATAATACAAAAATATGAAATAATAATAAATCTGGTAAGAGATTGTTAAGACCTGAATACTAAAAACTACAAAATGTTGTTGAAAGAAATTAAAGGAAACCTAAAATAATGGTGAGATATACTGTTTGTGGGTCAGAAAATTCAATATTGTTAAGATGTCAAATCTCCCCCAAATTTACCTATAGATTCGACACAATCCAAATCAAAATTAGAGAGGGATTTTTTTTTTTTTAGAAATTGACAAACTGACCCTAAAATTCATATGGAAATGGAAAAGTCCTAAAATAGCAAAGCAACTTTGAAAAAGAGCAAAGATTTTCAAAACTTTGGAAATGCAACCTGGTTTCACAGTTTATTACAAAGACAGTTTGGCATTAGCATCAAGATAGACAAATAGAGCAACAGAACAGAATGAAAGTCTTAAAATAGACATACAGATATATAGAAAACTGATTCTCAAAGATGAAATTGCAATGCAGTGGAGAAAGGCTGCTCTTTTCAACAAATGGGGCTGGAACTACTGGACATTCATACACAAAAATCTAAGCTTCAATCCATCCTTACCACCACATATAAAAATCAACTCACAATGGACCATGGACCCAAATACAAATCCTAAAACCTCTAAGAGAAAATATGAAAGAAAATCCTTGTGACACTGTATTAGTTTGCTATGGCATAAGCAAGTGCCATGAATTGGGTGGCTTAACAGAAATTTATTGTCTCACAGTTTTGGAGGCTAGGAAGTCCCAGACCAAGGTGTTCGCAGGTTGGGTACCTTTCTGAGGGCTGAGAGACAAAGATCTGTTCCAAGCCTCTTTCTTTGACCTGTAGATGGCCATGTTTACCCTGTGTCTCTATAAATCATCTTCCCTAGCCGTATGTCTGTCTTTGTATCCAAACGTCCCCATTTTATAAAGATACCAGTCATACTGGATTAGGGCCCATCTTAATGACTTCATCTTAATTTGATTACCTCTGTTAAGACCCTATAGGTACAAATAGGCACAAATAAGGTGAAATTCTGAGGCACAAAGGGTTAGGACTCTGAAATATCTTTTTGGGGGAAAAATAATTCAACCTATAAGAGACACCAAAATCACAATCCATAAAAACAACAAACTGATAAACTAGACTCCATCAAAATTAAGACCATCTATTTCTTCAAAAGACAGTTAAGAAAATGAAGAGCAAGCCACAGAGTGCAAGAAAATATTTTCAAGTCGCATGTCTGATACAGAATTTGTGTCTAAATTATACAAAGACCCTCAAGATGCAATAATAAATTAACAACTTTAAAATGAGAAACAGATTTGAACAGATATTTTATCAAAGAATATATACAGGTGGCAAACTAAGTACATGAAAAAAAATGTTCAACATAATTAGATGATACAGAAATATAAACTAAAACCACCATGAGGTACCACTGCTCATCTACTGGAACAGCTACAATTAAAAAGACTGAGTGCTTCACGGCTGTGTAGTAACTGGAACTCTCGTACTCTGCTGGTAGGAATATAAAATGGCACACATTTGGAAAACAGTTTGGTGGTTCCTTAAAATTTTAAACATGTATCTGCTATATGATCTAACCATTCCACTCCTAGGTATTTATTCTACGAAAGTGAAAGTCTATGTCCACATAAAAACTTGCCTATAATATTCTCAGCAACTTTATTTGTAATAGCCCCAAATGAAAACAATTCAAATGCCCATCGAGAGTGAACGAATAAAAATACTGTGGCATTTAATCCATAGAGTGGCATAATATTCCACAATATAAAGAATGAAGCACTGATACATGCTACCTGGATGACTCTGAAAACAGTGACACTAAGTGAAAGAAGCCAGTCTAAAAAGAGTACAAACTGTATGAAGCCATATACGTAAAATTCTAGGAAATGCAGAATAATCTACAGTGCTAGAAAGCACGTAACTGGAAATGGACATTTAGAGAGAGAGGGCAAGGCAGAGCTAGAGGGAGGCATTAAAAGGGACATGAGCAAAGCTCTGGAGGTGATGGATATTTCTTTATCTTGAATATGGAAATGGGTTCATGGGTGTATGCATGTGTTAAAACTTATGTTGTACACTTTAAATAAATACAATTGACTGTGTGTGAATTATACTCAATAAAGCTGATGTTAAAATACTCATTTCACATTCAGATGGCCTCTGTTTCAAGTCCTGGCTCTATCTCTTTCTAGCTTTGTGATCTTAGGCAAGTTTATCTCTGAGGCTCACATTCTCTGGCTGCAAAATGGTAATTCATAACACTTATTTCCCAGGGCTGTTGTGGATATCAATTGATAACTAACTCAGTGTCTGAAAATAAGAAATAATTAATTATAGTTATTATTAATAATCACAACAATGAAGTTACTCTTTCTTACTTTTTAACTTCCTATAAAAGCTACCTTGAAAGACAAGACATACAATCCATATTTTCAGAACCTAGAAAGCTGAGTGTTCTCCACTTTCTTATTCAGTATTTCAGATAGTGCTCCTGTAATTGAGTTTTGCTAAATCAAAAAGGGCATTGGTTGAAAGTCAAAGTGTGTTTTTCTGATCCTTTAAAATTATATTTTCAAATATGAGTTGTGACCTACCCTGCTATTAACACAATGGGTTTAGTTATACAGCCTCAGCAAAATAATGTTTTTTTATACTTATATAATCCTTCCTCAACTGCAGTTGGCAAAACTACATTTCAGGTTTTACACACACACACACACCTCAAAATTTTCAACTTAAAGGTCTTTTTACATATGTGCAATTTAGGCCCTCAAGAAAGAAAGCACGGGTAATTACTGTCCCCTCACATAGAACTCATGGGTGGGCCTATGGGATTGTGCAAGGAGAAGAGACAGACCTGGGTAGCATCCTTATAATATGTGAGTGGAAGATCCAGCCTGAAAAGATGTCCTTAAACACTGCAAAAATTAGTAGAAAGGCAAGATACACAAGTACTTTGCTGAGATTTTGGAAAACAAAATGAGGAAAATTCACATGCAAAAGGCCGCAAGAGACAGTTTAAAAACATTTAAAACCTATATAGTCAATGACACAAAAACTTCTGATATAATCTGACTCAAAAGATCACACCTTCACAGCAATGGTTTGTGAAAAAGTGACATCGTTATAATGCCTACAGATCTGGTTTATTTAGGAGCAAAAACCTTCAAGAATTTTCATTTTACTATATCTTTAAGAAATATATCAAAGTTTTTTTTTAAACTCCAAGATTAGAAAGTACTCTTTTATTCCTAGCACGTATTTTCCCAGTTCACAGAAAGAGACAGGGTCTGCAGTTATGCAAAGAAATCTCAATTACAAGTATGCTGCTAAAACCCTAGCTTTCAAGGTGTGTATACTTAGAACTTGCAGAGGTAAAGCAGATATTACTGAGCAAATGACCGAAATGAGGAATCAAATATTTAACTGACAGTATAAATGGTGACCCTCTAGTTTGTACGTGTTTACAAATGTAATAACACTTATAATAATAATGGTCTCCAATATGTACAGGCACTGGGGTTTATCTCTACATGGGTAAGGTTTCAACTAGGCTTAAAGTCAATAAAGAGATAAACTGGGGTTTATCTCTACATGGGTAAGGTTTCAACTAGGCTTAAAGTCCTTTTCTCTCCTGAGCAATGTGTTATAGCAAAGCCCTACATACAGCCTGAGACCTGGGTTTGAATCTGTAAAGCAATTTCCTAGCTCTTTGATCTAAGGCAGCTTACTTAATCTCACTTAGACTCAGTTTCCTCTTATGCAAAACATGCACAAAACTATATTTTATTGTGAGGATTAAATGAGATAAAGCTTATAAAGTGTTCAGCACAGTGTCTTGCAAAAGAAAGTACTTAGTATTAGCTTCTAATTAAGGCAGGTACATTTCTAGTCCTCTAAAAAAGAATAAATCAGACATGGAGCTGGAATCAAAATTAGAAATGTATTTCATACATATGGAAAAAATGGATTAAAAATGGGGGGGAATCCATTTTCTAAACCAACTGTGTGAAAGCAGCCTCGTGGCCATAACATCTTAACAAACCAGATTAGGAGACCAGAAATTGTTCCACTGCTTGAGGAATAACCAGCTCACTCCGGCAGAAAATCCCAAATCTCCATGTTGTGTTGAGATGGCACTTGAATGAAGTTCATGATTGGATAGTCTGTGATTTTTCTAACCAACGTTTCTGTAAAAGTCCACACTATCTCATACAAACCAGTTGTTTGAGTTTTAAGATATCGCGTCTAAATGCTAGGAGCAAATTTAAATGTCTACAAACTATGCAGAGGAAAATATTGCTGAAAACCATACAATTTAGAGGTGACCCCACTTCTCCATTCCAGCCTGTCTCACCACTAACATTTTTAATGCCAAATGGTTAAACTGATGCTTTATTTCTCTGTAAGCTAAAGGAATACAGATAACCAATGTTTAAGATAAAACAAGCCAGGGAAATATAAAGGAAAATTATTTTTTATTCTTATATCCTCCCTCAGTACATGGAAGCCAGGTACTGGCAACAATATTTTGACCTTTTTTTTTTTTAAGATTTTTTTATTTTTATTTATTTGACAGAGAGACAAGTGAGAGAAGGAACACAAGCAGGGGGGGTGGGAGAGGGAGAAGCAGGCTTCCCGCGGAGCAGGGAGCCCGATGTGGGGCTCGATCCCAGGACCCTGGGATCATGACCTGAGCTGAAGGCAGACGCTATTATGCAGACATTAAGAATGATGCTTTAGAAGCAGGTTCATGGACAAGAAAAGTCATTAATATGTCAACAAAGTGCAGACACCTGGGTGGCTCAGTCGGTTAAGCGTCTGCCTTCGGCTCAGGTCATGATCCCGGGGTCCTGGGATCGAGTCCCGCATTGGGCTCCTTGCTCAGTGGGGAGCCTGCTTCTCCCTCTGCCTGCCACTCCCCCTGCTTGTGCTTGCTCGCTTTCTCTCAATGTCTCTCTCTCTGACAAATAAATAAATAAAATCTTTAAAAATATATATATATCAGTAAAACTATTTCAAGAATGTATATGTAGTCTAATCCCATTGTTATAACATTCTTTGGCAGTGAACAAAATTTGGAAGACTGTGTATATGAAAATGCTGACAGTAGTTCTCTGGAAAGTAAAATTTTGACTGTTTTAAATTTTTATGTTTCCTGTGAACAAGACACAGTCAGACATAGCATAATGGTTAAGAACACAGGCTATAGAGTCAGCTTGACTGAGTTCAAATCATGGCTCCAACACTTACCAACTGTGTGTCCTTTTTCAAATTATTTAACCTTTCCATGCCTCTGCTTCCTTTCTGTAAAATGGGGATAATAAGTGCCTATCTCACAGAGTTACTATACCAAATGGTAGCTCTCCTAAAATAGTTCATGACACCTAGTAAAGACTCAGTAATGCTAATTACTGTTATTATTATTATTATCATTTTTTACTTGTGTTCTTATATGGTAAATAAAAATAATAATGCTGAAACAATTAAGACAAAAATACCTTGACAGTGAGAAGGATGCCAAGAAAATTCAATGAGAAGATAAGTCTTCTCAACAAATGGTTCTGAGACAACTGGATATCTGCACATAGAAGAATGAAGGAGGAGTGCTACCTTACATCATACACAAAAATTAACTCAAAAGGGATCACAGATCTAATTGTAAGGGCTAGAATTATAAAACGTTTAGAAAAAAACGTAAGAGTAAATCTTGTAAAGTTGCATTAGACAATATTTTCTTAAATACAACACCAAAAATATAAGTGACAAAAGAAAAAACTGATAAATAGGACTACATCAAAATTAAAAGCCTTTGTGCTTCAGAGAATACCATCAAAAAAGCCAAGGACAACATCCACAATGGGAAAAAATATTTCCAAATCATATATTTGATAAGAGACTAGTATCTAGAACGTACCAAGAACTCTTAAAACTTAAAAATCAAAAAAGACAAATAACCCAATTAAAAACGGCCAAAAGATCTGAATAGACATATCTCCAAAGAAAATATACAAATGGCCAATAGGAACATGAAAAGATGCTCAGTATCTTTATCCATTAAGAAATGCAAATCAAAACCACAATGAGCTACTACTTCACATCCACTAGGATGGCAACAATCCAAAAGACAGATAATAACAAATGCTGATGATGATGTAGAGAAATTGAAACTCCCGTTCACTGCTGGTGAAAATTTAATATGGTACAGCTGCTTTGGAAAACTATTAAGCAATCCTCAAAATGTTAAGCACAGAGTTACCACATTACTCAGCAATTCCACACCTAGGTATACAATCAACAGAAATGAAAACACTAAAAATATGTCCACACAAAAACTTCCATAGGGATGTTCAGAGCAGCATAAATCATAACAGCCAAAATGTGGAAACAACCCAAAGGTCAATAAACCAATGAACAGAGTCTAGTATATTCATGAAATGAAATATTATTTGGCAATAAAATGGGGTAAAATATTAATACATACTACAACATGGATGAATCTCAAAAACATCATGCTAAGTGAAAGAAGCCAAACACAAAAGACCACATATTGTATTATTTTATTTATATGAAATGTCTGGAATAGGCAAATATATAGAGGCAGAAAGTAGATTAGTGATTGCCTAGAGCTGAGGGAGAATGGGAGGTAAGAATAAGGAATGAATACAAATGGGTATTGGGTTTCCCTTTCAACTGATAAAAATGCTCTAAACTTAAATTTTGGTCATGGTCACACAATTCCGAATATATGAAATATATTGACTGTACACTTTAAATGGGCGAATATTTTGGTATTGAACTACATCTCAATGAAGATATTTAATTTTTTTTTTCTAATTCCCTGACAACTCTGAGCTTCACTTCCTAAGAATGTCCTTGGAAGAGCCAGCAGTTTATAAGAGAAGCAAAAAAAAAACCATAGTTTAAAAAGATCTCCTACCGAACTGTTAAGGCTCCAGAAACTTCCTTTTCATATTCACCCACAGCTGACTCCTCCCCCATGACTCACCCCTTAAATCTTTATTGAGCACCCGTGCTAAGCCAGGCATAGCACTAGGGAATGGGACACAAAGGTGATCAAACCCTAATCAAGTTTACAATTGAGTGGAGGGGCACCACAAGTCACATTAATGCAAGACAGGCAAAGTATAAGGTACTTGGCAGCACGTGGCAGGCTGGCAAAAGGAAGCATCATGGAAGCAGTGATGTAAACATGGAGAACTGGAGGCTGAATCAGAGGTAGCAAGCAAAAGTGCTGGAGAAAGAAGGAATCGATTTGGGCAGAAGGAACAGGTGCAAGGTCTGGAGGCTCACACATTGTCTGGGGAAGTGAAGTACATGCAATATGGTCGAGAAGACAGTGTGCACTACGGTGGTAAAAGGCAAGTAGGGTTCTTCATGGAAGGCCAGGTGTACCATGTTAGGGAGTTCAGATATTAATTTGAGAACAATGCAGAACCATTAAACAGAAAACTTACATGATAACACTGGTGGTTGGTGTTTTAGAAAGATTACTCTGGCTTCGGGATAGCTACACATGATCCAAAGGAAATATGATAAGAAGCAAATGTCTGAATTTGGAGGCCACCAGGTAAGAAATGGCAGCCCAGACTGTGCTACTGATGGTGTGGGCAGAGAAAGGCAGCTGGATCCAAGAGGTATTTCACAAATTGATGGAACACAATGTTGTATATGGGACAGAGAAATCAGAGGAAGGAAGGACAACCCCAGGCTGTGGCTTTGGCAACCGGATGGATGATGACACCATTTACCAAAATAGAAAGCATGCAAAAGCAGCAAATTTGGAATGGAAGATATTAAACATATTCCATTTGGACTTCCTAAATTAAGGTGACAATGAGACTTCTAAGTGAAGACAAAGGTTGCATATATAGGTCTGAAGGTCAGGGAAGAGAACTGGAGGAGGGATATGGATTTGGGAATCATGATTCTGAAGAGACTAGATGAAGTTCTGGGAGAAGCTGAGTTGTCAGGAAAGAGAATGAAGAGGGCTTGGGGAAGACCCCAGGGACCACTGACTCCAGGGCCTTGGGAGCCCCAGTCCATGCTCCTTCAGCATCCAAGGGCCTCTCTTCTGCCCTCAGGAGTCAGCTTGGTCAGCACAGGCACTTAGGGTCTGACCACTGAAGAACCTGGTCTTCTTTCCTCAGCCCCCAGACATCCTAGCCCCTTTGTGCACCTTCAGTGAGCTTTTATCCCAAGAATGTCAAGGGAAGGCTATGTGCCAAGCACTATCCTGGGTGCTGCGGTATAAAGACACCAACAAATCCCCTGCCCTGACAAAGCCTAGTGGGGCAGGGGACAAAAAGAACACAGGTGACCTCAGGACACCACAGCAAGTGGTTCCAGTAAGGCCACGCCCCCAGAGAGAGACCACTTCTACTCAGGAAGTATGGGCAGGCCCTAGCAGATAGTGTTTCCAGCATGTGAGTTTTAAAGGAAGAGGAGAAATCAAAAACACAGAAGTGAAACAGGCCCAGGAACATTTGTGGGTTGCAAGTACTTCAGAATGGCTATAGCTCAATGTGCAAATGAAGAAATCCTTTTATCTCAAGAGAGGGGACATCATTGAAGTATATTCAGTTGGAGAGGGTTTGATGAGGTTTGTGGTTTCTAAAAGGAAGCAGTAAAAAGAAAATTCTAATCCATGAGCCAGATCCCAGGTCCCACTCAACAGGGTGCTTTTCAAAAGTGCAATACAAGTGTTAGTTTATAATTACTTTGCTATCTGCTCATATACTAATAGCAAACACTGGTAATGGGAGGAGCGGTTCTACGCGGGCCAGCAGGACCAACAGCTCCCAGGTTGTCTAACTCCCAACACACTTACACTGTCTGAATGTCTTTAGTACATCTGAAATGTTAACGGAAGGTAAATTATTTTCTTTCCTGAGAGAGAGGTATGTAAATGGAGTCTTCTTAAATGGCAGCAGATTGATTAGGACCCATTTCACTCCCAGATCCCTATTTCTCGATGAATTTAAGAAAAACCGTGTTCCTAAGTTTTATTGACAGAATGTAATTTAATTTTATAAATTCTAAATTTGTTTTTCTGAAATAGTAAGCACATAAAATGATACAAGGGCTTCCAAAATACCAAAATTTTAATAGGTCCGTTGCTCAAAATTGGGCACTTACACCAAATCCCATAGACCCGAAGCAGAGGAACTTGCAAATACTTTAAAATCAAGATGGGGGGGGACCCCCACAGATTCTTGGTTTTACAAAGTAAAGACATTCAGTGTAAAATTGCAGTTATATTCTCTGAAAAGCACATGAGAGCCTCAAATCCTGGCAATCTGTACAAGGATAAAGTGTATTCAAACAAGGCCCCAAAGAGTTCAGTCTGCATCAGACAAATTCCACACAAATCTAGAATTTTGCTCTGGGGAGCACATCAAAATCTTCCTGACAAAGTACAGATCATATACTGTTTGTTTTCATCAAGACCACCAATAGCATAAACTTCAAAACCATGTTTTGCCCTGCAGCCATTTCCATACCCTCAGTCCGGTTAAGCCATTATGGCCGTGACACAGGTGGGACAATCATAGCTTCTGCTGCCAAATGCTCTGCTCCGCTTAGAAACCAGCTACATACGGGAGGAAAACATGAAACTAACATCTGAGGACAATATGTAAGAGAATTTTAGAAACAACTCCTCAATACATTCTTCTAAACTCTTCCCTAATCTGCATTCTGATCAATTTTACGGGCGCTATTACTCTTGATTTAATCCCAAATGAAGCCCGTCATTAAAGGCCGCCCTGACTCTGTACTCTCTAGGCCCATGTCCTTAATATTCCCACATTCATACTTCCATAAGCCTTCCTCACACTGCATTGAAAGAAGGTTTCTTAGAGATTCTGTTGTTTGGAAATGGACTTTTTCCAGCTCCTTACATTCTTCACTTAAAATCCAAGGCATTGAACTTCTGACAGCTTTGTAGACTTTGCCCTACAAATCCCTATTGCACTGACTTCTCTCTAAACAAATTATGTTCAGCAGAAGTTCCCAGCTTTGAGTGCATTCTTTCCACAATAATTTTTTGGGGGGGAGGGGAGAAAGGCAGACAAGAGTTAGAGGATGGCAGGGCACCTGGGTGGCTCAGTTGGTTAAGCCGCTGCCTTCGGCTCAGGTCATGATCCCAGGGTCCTGGGATCGAGTCCCACATCGCTTCTCCCTCTGCCTGCTGCACCCCCTGCTTGTGCTTGCCTCTCCCTCTCCCTTTCTTACTCTCTCTCCCCACCCCATGTCAAGTAAATAAATAAAATCTTAAAAAAAGAGAGAGACAGAGGATGGCATAAGGAAAACACATCTTAGCGTGTATCGACACAATTCCTGTTTACCGTTTATCAGACGCCTTAGCCACAAGACAAGATACAAACTAGGTCACACACAGGTAAGTGATAGGCAAACCAAATACTTATTCTGTACTTCCACGTGTCTTTTTTATATTTTCAGAGCTTCCATAATGCTTGGCTGAAACATTTTATGCACCAATAAAAGTTATTTTAGCACATGATTTGAATTCCAGTCATGTCTTATTTGACATTTTCAGTTTATATCATCAGCTGACATCCACTTGATGTCTACCAACAAAACTTAGGAACATAATAATTTTTCTTAAATTCACAGAATCCTGGATGTAGGAGTGAAATGGGTCCTATTCAGTCTACTACCATTAAGGAAGACTGTATTACACACTTCTCTCTCAGGAAAAAAATAGCTTACATTCCTTTAAAATTTCTGAAGAGGAAAATTCAATACATTTTCTCTTAGGATGTCTCTAGTCTCCCTAATAATCAGAGAAATCTTTTTTTCATTCCTAATGTTTAACTTAAATATATAATCAAGCTACCCCCAGGGGCCTAATATGTGTTTTTATACTCTCTATCCAAAGCCCTTATTATAATGTCTGACACAGAGCAGGTGGTCAGCAAATATTTAATGAATACCTATAAGAGAGAAAGAAAAAAAAATGAACACTGAGAGAGAGGGAAGAAAAGGTAGAAGAAAGAGCCAGAGGGAGGAAGGAAGAAAGGAAAGGGAGAGGAAGAGAGAACAAATAAATACTAAGAAGGATCAAAGATGAATTCAGCAATTCAAGAAATTAACAACAGAGTAGCAAAGATGTGACTAGCACATAATAACCATAATTAAAAGGAGAAAATATTAAAGGGCCACAGATAAAATGTTGAGGAAAACCAGAAGAAAGCTATATAATTTCTAGCGAGGAAAAGTCAGGAGCAAATCAATAGAGGAGATATTTGAAGTGGGCCTTGAAGAACAGGTAGAATTCAGTCAAGTGATCAAAAGGGGCAAATGTAATTCCAAGAAGTCCTGAATGTGAGAGATCATGGGGTTATGGGAAATAAAGTGGTTTAAGGGGAGCATGCAATATGGGATGGGGCCCCTTCAGGAGCCAGGCATACAGCAGAAGTATTAGTAATGATTTAAGAGATCATTTAAGTGAATAAGTAAATGAATAAATGAACAAATGAATAAGTAAACAAGTGAATTAGCTTAGGCCTGGCACTTAAAAGATAAAACAAGAATATGAATATGGTTTCTACTATCCATCTGCTGATGTCAATTGCAAATTATATCTTTATTTGCAGTTGTAAAGAATATTGTTGGAAAGCCTTCTTCCATTAAATTGGATCTACTTGAAAAAAAATTAAGGACAAAATTTTATGTATTTCATAGTGTTTGCATGTCATTTTATTTTAATCCCAAGGATATGGGAAATCAATATGAAATAGATTCTTATTTTCCTATTACCAAAACTAATCCAGTGTGTTTGCTTTTCTTGCCTTCCTTTTTATTTCTGATATTTTTTTAACATTGAAAAGCAAGCCAAAAAAGGCTTTGTTCCTACTCTTGCTCTTGCCTATTTACTCCCCACCATCTAATACATATATACATTAAAGACTGGCCAACCAATTTTTCAATAAAATACTTTCCTGCTGGCTTTTGTGGCTGAGTTATCTTTTTTAAAAAAAAAAAAAACTAAAAAATAGAACATACTGCCATACAACCGGTCCTGGCAGAAATGTTAACTCTAGAATAAGATGGATAAAACAAAATCAGTAATAAAAGCCAGTGGGATTAGTGAAAGCCTCAACATACGGCTTACAATGGTTGAAATCTCTTCTGACCCATGATGTTTACGAAAGATTCTATTTGCTGAAAAACAACTCAACCACGATTATTAAGCCATCAAACTTCCCACACAACATGATGGGTTTTTTCATGCTTAAGCTCAAATGAACTTTTAAACATACATTAAACCTAACCTCTTTTTCATGCAGGCACTTGCACACAAATGTTCATAACAGCCTTATTTGTAACAACCCCAAACTGAAAACTACCCAAACTATCTTTCAATAAGTGAATTGTCAAACAAACTATGGTATATCCATACCATGAACTACTACTCAGCAATCAAAAGGAATGAAGTATTGATATGCACAACTTGGATGAACTTGAGGAAATTATGCTGAGTGAAGGAACAGCCAGTCTTCAAAGGATACATACTGTATGATTCTACTTATGTAACACCCATGAAATAACAAAAGTATAGAGACGAAGAACAGATCAGGAGTTTCCCAGGGATTAGGGATGGAGGAGAGGGGATGGGTATGACTACAAAGGAATAACGTGAAAGTGTCTCATGGTAATGATATAGTAGAGTCTTTTGATTGTGAGGCTCATGACACAAAGCTACATGTGACAAAACTGCATAGAGCTCCACACACATGCAAATGAGTTTATCCATAACCGATAAAATCTGAATAAACTCTATGGATTGTACTAATGTTAACTTCTTGGTTTGGAGATCATACTGTAGTCACATAAGATGTTACCACTAGGGGAGACTAGATGATGGATACACAGGACTTCCCTGCACATTTCTCTGTAAACTCCTATGAATCTATCATTATTTAAACATTAAAAGTTCTTAAAATATATGATCAATGTATATCAGTACATGTCAGGAGGTTTATCTCTACTGAGATATCAATACTGAGTGCAGAATAAGCTACAAAATATATGCCTTTTTGAAGACAATATGGGTGAGAGAAGGGAGGAAGATGTCTCTAGATCAAAAATTCATGAGAGCTGCCTGGGTAGCTCAGTCAGTTAAGCATCCGACTTTGGCTCAGGTCATAAACTCAGCGTCCTGGGATCAAGCCCTCCATTAAGCTCCCTGCTCAGCGGGGGTCTACTTCTCCCTCTGCCTCTCCCCTGGTTGTGTTCTCTCTCTCTCAAATAAATATATAAAATCTTTTTAAAATTTTTTAAAAATTGATGAACACTTGATTTGGGGAACAAGTTACAAAATTGTCTTAAGCTTTCAATATACCTTTATACAGTGGGGACATATACACCAACTTAATAAGGTAGTTTTGCAAAATAAAGAAGCATATATGGTATTTAGTAAGAGCCTGGGACTCAAGAAATACAGTGGACCCTTGAACAACATGAGTTTGAACTGCACAGGTCCACTTACACACGGATTTTTTTTATAGATACAGTAAAATTCTATGAATGTATTTTCCCTTCCTTACGATTTTCTTAATAACATTTTCTTTTCTCTAGCTTACTTTATTGTAAGAATATAGTGTATAATACATAAAACATACAAATATGTATTAATTGACTGATTATGTTATCAGTAAGGTTTCCAGTCAACAGTAGGCTATTAATAGTAAAGTTTTTAGGGAGTCGAAAGTTATATGCAGATTTTCAACTCCACGGGATGAGTCAGTGCCCCTAACCTCCATATTGCTCAGGGGTCAAGTGTATTAATTTTTTTGCAATGAGCAAAAAGAAAAAAAATTCTCTATCCTTTTATTCTTCTTTCCATACTCTCTTATTGCATGACCTTACTTCTTGAAAAATTATTTCTTCCTCCTTCAACAACCATCAGAGACAGCAAAGATTAAGCATAAAATCAGAGCTCATTTCATCTAGGCACATCTGTTTTAAGGAGGCCTAAGTTTAATCACTGAACCACTGAGACACAGTTCTGTAAGCTCTCAGAAGCACAGAATCCCATACACGGTTCAGCCACAGGGCAGAAATGTAGCACTTTAACAAGATCCTCCTCTGAACACTTAACGCTCAAGCTCTCTACCGTGGTCTCCTTCCCAAGGTAATTGCAATTTCACTTCTCTCAGTGAATATAATCCCTCCCTTTTGTTCCTTTTAGGGAATTGTAATGACCTGGACAGATGGCAAACAGACCACTACAAAAGTGATGTCTTCAAGTACCAGCCCAATGAGGGAATCCATCCAGGAGGTTTAAATGGAACAGTTGAGCAGGCCAAGAACCAGGAAAGCAGGAAATTATCCCAGAATTAGCTGTTAGAAGAGGCAAATATCCCAGAATGCAATGGATCCTCCCTGACCTCAAGGGTCAAAGCAGACAAGGCAGAAAATGGGCAGCATGCTAAGAGTCATCTTCATATAAAGTTACCATCTTTTCAGAAAACTTTTTGCCTTCTCTAAATGTGCCTACCTACTTACATTCATTTGATGCCAGACAACAAAAAGACAGTATAAGAGAGAGGTCATGCACAAGGACAGCCTGAAAGCCAAGGCCAGGGTCCAGGTGAGGGTGGAGAGGAGGTGGAGGTAGGAAACAATGGTGGGGGGAATGAGAGTCAGCAGAAACCAATGGGCAATGGGGCATGAAGATGGTAATTAGAAGCATGTATGTATTCACGGCTTGAAGACATCACTGAAACAGCTGCCTGCTACCACTCAGAACATGCGGAGCTGATCCCAGCAGGGCTGGCTGAGGCTTCCAAGATAGGGCAGACAAGCAGAAGGCAGAAGGGCAGCGCCAGGGAGAGTGGGAATAGCAGCTCTGGCTGAGCCAATTCTAACAGCGTCAGAAATAAGGCAGAGTCATGAGGTAAGTCTGCCATGGGTGGGATTTCACCACAACAGGGAGAGGACAGTTAAGGTCAATTATTGGCTGATGCAGATTGGCTTGCCCACAATTACTTCTCCAGCACCCATGTTATAGATGCAGTTCCCAATCTGTACTTACAGCCAAAGGTCCCACAGTCAGGATACAGGCCCCCACTCCACTGCTCTGTTCACGAGGGAGCACATTCTCTTTTTGATCTTAAGGAGGAGGATCAGAATGTCTACCTAGTTGTGTCTTTTCGGGTCAACCAAGTTCTGGCAGCTTTTGTTTCCTTGTAATACCTTCCCGGGAATTTGCTCTGCTAATGAGGCCCCTCCATCTGACAGCTGGTTACACAAGCTGCTCTCGGAGAACAAAAGCTACAAGTTGAGGTAACCGATATCCCCCCACATGCGCACAAGCGCTCATTTGTACACACACACACACACACTCACACTCACACTCCCCCCAGTATAATTCAGAAACCATGGTTAGAATGAATCCACACCATATGGAACGAAGTCTGCCTCCATCTCAAACTGAGCATTCCCACTTTTTCCCTTGCCACATGCATAGCCTGTGCTATACTTATGTTCACCCACAGACCAGAGCTGGCCACAGCTTACAGTGTTAGATGAAATGCTGGTGCCCCAGCTGGTCTGCCATCTCCTCTTATCCTTCGATAGCCACCACAGAAGGGACTCACTGTCCATCTCAGAACATCAAGAACATATCTCAGTCCTCTAGAACAGTATTCCACTGGGACAAGAGAATTCCAACTGAGCCACTCACTGATCTGGGCATATTAAAGCAATAATCACCACTATACACCTACTAGAACAGCTAAAATCCAGAACACTGACAACACCAAATGCTGGCAAGGATGTGGAGCAACAGGAACTCTCATCCATTGCTAATGATAATGCAAGATGGTACAGCCACTTTGGAAGATGCTTTAGAAGTTTCTTATAAAACTAAACATACTCTTATAACTTGGCAACCATGTTCCTGGGTATTTACCCAAATGAACTGAGAACTTATGTTCACAGAAAAACCTGCACACAGATGTTTATAGCAGCTTTATCCATCATCATTGAAATTTGGAAGCAACAAGATGTCCTTTAGTAGGTAAGTGGAAAAATAAACTGTGGTACATCCAGATGACGGAACATTATTCAGTGCTAAAAGAAGTGAGCTATCAAGTCATGAAAAGACATGGAGGAATCTTAAATGCATTTTACTAAGTGGAAGAAGTCAATCTGAAAAGGCTATACACTTTATGACTCCAACCATATGACACTATGGAAAAGACGACACTATGGAAACAGTAAAAAGATCAGTGGTTGCCAGAGGTTGGGGGGAGGGAGGGATGAATAGATGGAACACAGAGGATTTTTAGGACAATGAAATTACTCCATATGATACCATAATGATGGATACCTGTCATAATGCATTGTCCAAACCCATAGAAAGTACAATGCCAAGAATGAACCCTAATATAAACTAGGGACTTCCAGTGATATTTATATGTCAGTGTAGATTCACCAAGTTGACGGTGGGGAAGGCTGTAGGTGTGCAGGGGCAGAGATATATGGGAATTCTCTGTACCTTGCACTCAGTTTTCTAATGAAGGTAAAACTAAAAAATAAAGTTATTGATAAAAAAAAATCTTCAGAGACTGACAAAAGCCAAACCAAAAATACTGACATGCAAAATGAGTGATAGTGTGCTTGTGTGTGTGTGTGTGTGTGTGTGTGTGTGTGTGTTTGAATAGATACCAAGTTACAACACTCCAAAGAAATGCTGTCTTTACCAATATAGGAAAGGATAAGACTCCAGATATGCCACAAATGAATGTAACTGCCTCAATTTTCTTTTCATAGGCAAAGAAGCCTATCAAAAATGGTAAAGAGGTTAAGTAAGGAATTTTTATCAATCAAAAATCACAACTCTGAATCTCTATCAAGATGAGTCTCACTGCTTTGAGCTGCATTACAATCTACTGCAGGAAAACTTCAAAAAGAAATTGTTTTTATCTGTTAGGCTAATGTAGTGATTACCATTTCCTCCAATTCTTCACTTTGTGTTTTCAGAGCAGCAAAAATCTGATATAATATGCCTTACACTGAAACCATATTAAAGTCTTAAAAACCAATCAGAAAAAAAGCACAGGCAAGTCCTCTTGGGATTTCGACTTTAATCATCTTTAGGGACTAAGGGTAGGATCAGAACTTAAGTATGTCTTTACCAAAAAGGGGAATGCAAAGGCAAAGCTGGCTAGGGACAGCCTTCCTCCTGGTTCCCAGCTATAGCAGTGCTGTCCAATAGAAATTTATTGAGAGTCACAGGTAGCATTTAAAATCTTCTAGTAGCTATATTTTAAAACATAAAGAGGTAAAATTAATATTAACAGTGTATTTAACTATTTATTTAAGCTATCCCAATGTTTATCATTTCAACACACAACAGTGGTTGCCACATTTCAAGGGCTCAATAGCTGCTTGTGACTGGTGGTTGCCATATTGGACAGCACAGATTTTGGACTTTCAGTGTAAATCTAAAAAGTCCCATGTTTCCCCCTTCTCAAATGTTTATTTATTCATTCAAATACACTTATTAAATCTCTTCATATATTTTATTATTCTTGCTATTAGAAGTTCAGCAGAGTAGGGTGGGTCAGTCCAACTCTTGATTTCGGCTCAGGTCATGATCTCAGGGTCATGAGATCCAGCCCCTCCTTGGCTCAGAGCTCAGCGGGGAGTCTGCTGGAAGATTCTCTCCCTCTGCCCCTCCCCTCACACGCACTCACATTCTCTCTCTCTCCTTCTTCTCTCTGTCTCTCAATCTCTCTCAAATAAATAAATCTTTTTTTAAAAAGTTCAGCAGAGTAAGTAATAAGAGCACTTAAATCACCCCTTCAATCTATGCAAATCAATAAAAAACAAGGTTAAGATCTATGCTAATGTGAAAACCAGCTCAATCTCAGTTTTATTGTTGTTGTTGTTAATTTTATTTCCAGTTCATATCCTTCCCATCCTGTTTGGAAAAGCAAAGAATTTCTCATCCCAAGTTGATCTTTATGATTCAAATTAATGTTGTACATAGTTCTGTTTTAACAATGATCTACAGATTTTATAGAAGCAGAATAAATCAAGAAATAATATGTGCAATGTTATGCAGGGCCTGCAAAAAAAAAAGTGGAGGGAGGTGAAGTGAGGAGTAGGAGGAGAGGAAAGAAGGAATGGAGGAGAGAAGGCAGCAGGGAAGGGGGCAGATATCAGAGCATTTCATAGAAGTAAACTCAAGGAATCAAGAGTATTGGAGCAAGATTTTCACATTTAATGACTTTTACCCAAACAGGTAATGGGACCTAGGTTTAAATAATTGTGTAAATGTTATAAAAGGGATTTTCAAACCAATGAACATTAATTATATGCACCAATACCTCTGAAAGACCAAGAAAGCACAGAGTTTAGCCATCGCAATTGTGCATTTTAAAGACTGTCCCTTAATTAACCCTATAATGGGCCTTCTTATTTTACTGCAGCATAACTTATCATAGCAAAGAACTGGAAATAACCAAATGCCTATCATTAGGCAAGCAGCCCAATTAACTATGACTTAGCCATATTATTAATTTTGTAAAGAGATAAATTTTTAGGAGCTGACACATAAAAATTTCCAAGATATGGGGGCGTCTGGGTGGCTCAGTCAGTTAAACATCTGACTTTGGGTTTTGGCTCAGGTCATAATCTCAGGGTCATGAGATGAAGCCCGGATCGGGATCTGTGCTCAGTGGGGAGTCTGCTTGAGATTCTCTCCCTCTCCGTATCTCCACCCACAACTTGTGCGCTCTCTCTCTCTCTCTCTCTCTCTCTTTTTCTAAAATAAATAAATAAAACCTTAAAAAAATTCCCAAGATATGATTGCTTGAAAAAGCAAGTTGCAGAGAAATACATATTATATAAAATACACACACCCCATACTGATAATAGTTATAATATCTCAGAAGGAACCTAGGATCAGGATAGGTGGAAGGACAGAGGGAGAGTCAAAGGAGACTGAACACTTTAGCCTTCTCAGTAATATTTCAATTTTTTATAGGGCAAATACATTCAAATTTTACTTGTATAGAGAAAAAGAATTTTAAAACAACAAGGCACACTCTCAAATGTGTTTATCCCAAATCAAAATTTAATGTATTGGAACCAACCACACTCACACTTAGGTATTTGTGCTCGCCTAAGAATAAAGTTTCTCCCACCATATCTGTGTAGATATTTGAACATGGGGATGTGTCCCTGAATACAGAGAAGTAGTTCCTTTGAATTGCATATTTTTAAAAATTCACATCTCTGCAAATCTTCTCATGTAAACCTGAACACATCAGTATGCTTCTACTTGGGTATGACTCAAGGTCTTGGTGATACTGTGAAATAAACATACAATGGAGAAATTAACTGGAGGCTGAGCTTGATGCAGGACTGCAACTGTGATTCACAGCTCCTCTTTGTCTGTGGCTGACTTTATAATAAACCTGATGAAGAATTTATAAAATAAACACAAACTGCGGTAGATGCTATCGTCATTTGCGAATATAGACCTCTTCTCCCCCTATAAGAGGACTTCTCCATCCCACTGATGTTGGACTTGGCCATGAGACCATTCTGCCCAAAGGAGTGTGAGTCATGACATATACTCCACTGAAGCAGAAGAGTTAAAGGTGACCAAGTGGTTTGTCTCTCCTGCTTCTGTCCTCACTGTGAGAGGCATAAACCCTATAGCCTTTGAGCCATTTGACAACTCTGTAAGTTGTAGATAACTGATAATAATACAAAACAATTATTTTCTAAAGACATGCAAATACATTCTGTCTGGTGGGGAGGCAGTCAGCTTCCCTCCTGCACTGTGGAAAAAGTTCTGCCCTCCATTGGCACGTTTCTAATCTATACATGTTGCCTGTTCTTTTGAACTGGTTGTAACATCTTACCCGTTCCTTCATTAATGATGAATTAAATAAAATCTTAAACACATATTCGTTTTATATCTGAATGAGTTATAATTTTACCTTTTCTAAAAAAAAAAAAGTATCCTGACAGTGCTTAATATGTGCTAGATAATTTTACTATACATTTAATCCTCCCAACAACCCCATCTTTTACCAATGAGAAAATGAGGCCCAGAAAGATTAAATAATGTACTTAAAGCCACACACTGATTAATAGCAGAGCTGAAATTCTAACTGAGGTCTAGCTAACACCTTCTCCACAGTGTCTCAAGGGCAACATTTTGAGAAAGGAGTAATTGGTGTGGAACTAGAGTATCAAGAAATCACAGAACATCAAGGTCCAGTTCCTCTGTCATATGAGGGAACTGAGGCACAAAGGCATAAAGATCTTATCCACGTTACAAAGCTTATTTTAGGTAAGGACTAGAAATTGGGGCTCCTGACAGCCAGGCTAGTGATCTTGGATTCAAGAAAGAAGTTGAATTTGACCAGAGCCTTGATGGGTAAGTAGAATCAACAAACTTGGCAGGACACGGAGAACAGAGGCAAGGACACGGTGTATATATTTCGTGTGAAGACCAGGAGAAGGGTCCTATTCTGACCACAAGGGTCCATGGGCATGCACACAGGAGGAGGCGTGGGAATGGGAGGAAGCAGGGCAAGGACACTCGATCCAGTGTCACAGTGTCTGCAGTGGAGAGCCGAAGCCACAGGTCTGTAATCCAGGAGCAGCACTGCTTGGTGGAGAAATAGCAAGAGGTTGTGAAACAAGTTTTCTACTTTCCCAGAAGTCAAGAGATTAGATGCAGGCTGTCTGACCTTGGGCACAACCCTTCACCATATGAGCTTGCTGCTTCACCTGAGGCTGAACAAGATGACATCTGAGATTCCTTCTAGGGCCAAAGCTACAGCAATGTCAAAGGAGCAGATATTCTCCCTCTTAAATTGATCATGGTAGTGTACTAAGTTCTAATCACGTGTTACAGAAATCCACGATGCCACCACTAGTTCTATCCTGGAGAGAAGAGGCTGCATCAGGGGTTTGTTTTTGTTTTTGTTTTGGGGCACTTTAGGTGGGGCTGGAGGAGCTTTCCTGAAGAGGAAAACAAAGCCACATGCTGTCATTCCACTGTCATGTTGTGTCCCAGATCAGCAGGGACATCACAACAAACCCTGGCTGCTTTTTTCTAGGTAAATGTGTCACTCTCAAGAATCTCTCACACCCTGAGAATTTTCCCGTCTCTTTGCCACCTGGGCATACTCCAGTTCTCACAACAACAAGGCAAGAATCAAGGTCTCAGTGATTCCATTCACTGCTGAGGGTGTGGAGACACAGCCCCTGACAGCAAACAGGACATTTATTCCCAAAAGAGAGAAGAGTGATCAGAGTAGATGGTATAGAGCAACTCCACCTAGAAGGAATTCCTGATTCTCTTATTATAGATTAAAATCTACCACCCCCTAGTCACACACTGGGTATTGAAACCAATAAACATCCACATACACAGTGGCCTCTCAACCACCTACACACCAGCCTATGGAGCCTCATTAGTCAAAGGGCCAGGGACCAGGGGCATCAGCATCACCCAGTAGAAATGCAGGGTCTCAGGTCCCACCCCAGACCTACTGGATCACAATTTGCATTTTAACAACAACATGTTTAAGGTGATTACAGTAAAGTTTCCAGAAGTGCTGTTTGCAGAGTTCTCAGGAAGGACGCAGTAGCCAAGTGTGTGTATACAAAGAACTAACAAGTGAGCAGAGAGAAGCAGATGGCAGAATACCAGCCCATGAACTGGAAAATACAAACTCTATCACCAACACAATTAATTCAGAAGGTGACTTCTCAAAACTCATCTTCAACTGAGATTAACGGACAAGGCTAACATCTTCCCATGGTGAACTGAGAACTGAATCCACAGGCAGGGGGAAGCAAGGGAGGAGGGGTGAAAACTCTCTCTTGACTGCATCCCAGCAGAATCAAATGTCAGGTCCCAAAGCTGTCCTAGGATGCAGGATGCTCTGGGGTGAATGTGCTGTCTCTTTGCGACTCAGCCACAGATGAATGAGCTTAAAGAAAGGGGAGAAGCAAACCATGAAATAGAGCAAATGACAGCTTCATCTTCCTCACCCTGGAAGTCATTCGGTAGTTTTAATGAACTCACAATCTGGAAGGCAGGGTGAAGAATGCATATAGAATATGGAATACATTTGTATTTCATGCTGCCCAGTGCATCAGAGAAGCCTAACTCCCTTTGTTATCAAAGGAATAAATATCCTTCCTCCTGTCAGTACTTTGGAAAGGAAAAAAAAAAAAAAAACCCACAAAATCTTGCTTTCCATTACTAGTGCTATATACTGTGAATTCCCAAAGAATGCAGATTCTCAGGGGCTTATTAGAGCAAGAAGTGATTCCCAAGACATGATCCGCTCCCATTACTTTGTGCTTTTACCTTGCACCACATAGGCAGGCAAAGGCGAAGGGCCCCAGGCCTTCACTGTGAAACTCTACCATGTTCTTCCTCTGTGGGCCACTTCTTTTGGCTCGACCTACCGACCTGAGAGAGGTTCAAACAACTTGCTTCTAATTTAGGTTGGCAGAAAACCCCAAGACTCTTGGAGAGATGTTAAATTATCCCTAGAAAAAAAAATACAGCACCTGGATTTATTAATGCATTTAGGGTGGACCTGGACACTCAAATATATCTGCAAAAGGATATAGTTTATGCCCTTATTTTCAACACCCACTGATCACCACCAGTAATTTTCAAATTATGGATTGCTACCCATCAGTGGATAATAAAACCAGTTTACTATGTTAATAAAATAGAACAGAATATATTAACATAACAATTAAAAAATTAAAAAAATAGAATAGAATATGAAATATCAGGTTTAATTACTCGCAGTAAGATAAACTTTTATTTCAGTTGTGAGTGTGAGGGGGTGTCAATGTGTCTGTATAAGCATACACTGAGTCATGGTATAAAATTTTTCTTATTGTGGGTCACAGTAGGCAGGAAAACCACTTGCTGATTTAGAGCACCTGGAAATCAGCCTCTTGCAAGAAAAAAAAGGGAGGAATCTTGGGGAGAGAACTGGAAAAACCGGTTTCCTCAATGAGCTTCTAAAAGCAGACAGAAAGAGAAATCAAGTCCTCTTGTGGCCCCACAGATGGGACTGGAGCTTCTAGATACCCCCCCACCTCCCAATTATACTTGATCACAAGCCACATCTCATCACAGATCTTACAAAAAGGAAAAAGTGCTGATTTGTGCTAGCACAGATTTGTGCCTCGGACAGAGATGCCAGTCTGGCATGTGGACTCCCCTGAGCAGCACAAGAAAAGGCTGAGCAATCTGGAGATCCTTTTCTTTGGCACAGTTTTCATTAAGGTCTTCATTCTCTACAAAGATTATTTTCCTTTTTTCCCCAGGTATATTCGCGGTAGCCCCCAGTCATGCTCAGCTTCAAATGCACAGGGAAACTAAACAGAGGAATTAAGCAAATGCCCAAGTCACCTGCATCAGAATGACTGTAATCAGCCCTGGTGATGAACTGTAGTGCAAGCGCAGTTACAACCCCACTTTGTCACCATATCCCCATCTCCACAGAGTCAAAGAAACAGGCAGATAGCAGAGGACGTAAGTACCAAACTGGCTTCAACTGAAACCAACTATTTTCTGACCTTGGGTAAATTGCTCATGTTCTCTAAGACTGTTTTCTCACCCATAAAGTAGGAGCAACAAAAGCACCTCCATCAGAGGTTATAGCAAAAATTAAATAAGATCAATGTGGATAGCTCTTAGCCCAGTGCCGGGAATGCAATGACTATCATGTATTATCACGTATCATCATAGCTATCATCACAGTCATTGTGATTCCTAATCAAAATTTAATTTCTCCTCAGCCTAGTTTATTTGCTTATTTTGAGATCTATACCTGTGGTCTGGATTTAAAAGTTTGAGAATGAAGTAATGATATTTTGTTATAAGTGTTTATTTTAAGTGGCTTGTATAATGATGGACCTCCAAGCTCAGTGCTCCAAGGACGTTCCCATTTTCCCTGGGGAAACAAACACCATAACGCTTCTCCCTTTGAATAAGTTGCCACAAGCCAGAAAATCCATGCATGTGAGAGTTTGTATCTCTGAAGACCCAGTAGTTCAAAATTCCAACGGTATCGGTCCATATCTGTTGTAGTATATAAGTACATTAGCAGAGGGCAGTTCTGGCCTCTGACAGCCGCACACACCACCTGTGGCTGTGGAAATGGGAAAAGCAGCCTCACGTTTCAGCTATAATGTACCTGGTCAATTGTGAAATCTGACTTGAAGGGAGAGAAATTTCATTTTGACCCCATTTGGTAATGAACACGAAGGGCAGCCTGGCCTCCAAAGAAAATGCCAGAGGGGGGTAGCTCAGAGAAAATTCAACTAACTTAGGCAGTGGAATAATGTTCTCTGAGTGCCAAGCAGGCCTTACTGTCGCCTATTGTAACAGTTTTTCAAAACAAGGACTTCTCCACTCCCACATAGTTTTGCTTCAAAAATGACTTTTCCTTCCATAAATGGTGTTCCTGTGTCCGAGAACCACATATGTAAGAAACAAGGACAAAGGAGGAGGCATCTAAGCCACCAGGTCAACCATATTCACTCATTCACTTGCTCTTGACATCATCCTGGCTTTATTAGGGAAACAAAAAATGATTAAGAGGGTCTTTTATATGAATGAGCTTATGGGATGGTTAGGGAGACGAACAAACTAGAATCCAGTGTGATGATGTAACACTGTAGGCAGAGACAAGGCATCGCGGAGATACAGAGGAAGAACTGTAGAGCTTATAGGAAACTGTATAGCTTAAGTGTTTATATTAGAAAGATGAAAGGTTTAAAATAAATGCTCTACGTTTCATCTTAAGAAGTTAGAAAATTAAACCCAAAGTAAGCAGAAGAAAGGAAGTAATAAAAATAAGAGCAGAAAGCAACAAAATATAAAATAATCAACAGAAAAAATTAGAGAGAAAAGTTGGGTTTTTTAAAACATTAATAGAAGTAATAAAGAAGTAGCAAGACTGATCAAAAATAATGAGACAAAGCACAAATTACCAATATCAGGAACAAAAGAAGGGGTAACACTGCAGATTTTGCAGAAATTAAAAAGATGGTAAACAATATCATATCAATGAATACCACAACATAGATGAAATTAACCAATTTTGAGACAAACAACTTACCAAGAACGACCTAAGAAGAAATAGAAAATCAGAGCAGCCCTATGCCTATTAAGGCAGTGATTATCCAAGTGTGGTTCCTCAGTCTAGCAACATCATCAGCACCTGGGAACCTTCTGCAATGTAAATCCTCAGGCCCCACCCCAGGCTTACAGAATCAGAATTCTGAGAGTGAGTTTCAGCAAGCTGTGTTTTAACAAACCTTCCTCGTGTTTCTGATATCATTGGAGAACTGTTTGAATATGTTCTTCCCACAAGAATTCCAGGCCCAGATGGTTTCACTGATGAATTCTATCAAACATATAAAAATGAAATATAAGAAAGTTGATAACAGGGTCCTGGGATGGAGCCCAGCATTGGGCTTCCCGCTGAGCTGGGAATCTGTTTGTCCCTTTGCCCCTCCTCCCTCTCGTGCTCTCCCTCGTACTCTCCCTCTCTCTCTCAAATAAATGAAAAATAAAATCTTAAAAAAAGTACTAAGTTGCTAACAGTGGTTACCTGGAAACAGAACAGGGTTAATGAATGATTAAAAGAGACTTTGGCTTTATCTGTAATCTTTTGATTTTTTTTACAATATCTAAATTATTTAGATAATTAAAATAAATAAAAATATCTAAAACAGAAAAAAAGACCAGCCTTATAAAAACTGAGAAAAAAGAGGACAGAACACTTTCCATCATTACTTTTAATCTCTACTCTCTTACAGAAGACGGAGGAGATTCTTTTTATCTGCCTTTGATTTTTATTTTGAAGTGGTTCTTGGTTTCTTTGGGATGAGCCATTCTGACAGGCAAGTGGTCCACAGGGTCCAGATGGCCACAGTACATGCCTTCAAGTAAAGAAAAGTCTTTATTAATCATCTCCTTTCCTTTGCTTGCAGCCCTGAGAGAAGTGATTACCTACTTCTCTGTGCAGCGGCTAAGTACTTACTACTCATGGCACACCCACTAGGAGACCCACAGCACAGGGATCCTGCCCCACCCTTGCATACCAAAACCCACTCAAGCCAGAGCAGAGACTGGGACTCAGATAACAGAAGTTATTAAAATCAAGTATCTGCTCATGTTACTCCTTCTAAATAAACACTCATAAAAACTTTCCACATCTGGCTATTTTCTCTTATTCATCCTTAAATCTCAGCTCAGGAGTCATGTCCAACAAGACTTTTCTGAGCCCCCAAACTAAGCAGAGCACTGCTCCACTATGCCTCTGCACCTCTATCAAAAATGTTATATTGAAATAACCTGCCTGGGTCCCTATCTCTCTCCCATTATGTCATTAGCTCCTTGAGGGTAGAAACCACATCTTACTCTTTTTATTTTTATTTTTTAATGTCTCGCAGTGCATGACCATCACATAGTTTATACTCGGTAAGTATGCGGTAAAGTGAAGAGTCTAGGAATGAAGTCAGACAAGCCAAATTCTACACCTACAAATAAAACATGCTAATTTTATTTTACTCAATACTTTTGGCAGAACTCATTTTTATCTTTTTTATTTTTATTTATTTTAGAGAGAGAGAGAGAGAATGGGAGGGGAAGGACAGAGGGAGATGGAGAGAGAGAATCTCAAGCAGACTGAGTGAGGAGACCCATGCAGAGCTTGATCGCATGACCCTGAGATCATGACCTGAGCTGAAATCAAGAGTCAGACGCTTAACCGACTGAGCCACCCAGCCACCCCAGCAGAACTCATTTTTAAAACTAAATACTTTTAATTTGCTCTTCACTCAACCTCTGAGTAGTATTATTAATGCGAACCATGTGGACTAGCTCTCATTTTGCAACTTGACTTCCCCTTTTAAATCTCTGGCAGGGATGGTAGGTCCCTGCCCCCCAACGTGTACATGGAAGGACATCTTAAAAGATAAATTCAGGGACCAAGAGAATAGCAGTGAGCAGGTAACACCTAGAATCTTTGACTAAACAGCTAGATTCCTTCTTTTAGGCTCTTTCTAGAGACCTGTACTTTATCTTCACAACTTTATGAATCAGCCTGAAGCACAAGGCAGATTCTCCCACCTCTGCCCATAATTTGCTGGCACCGGTCCAACTACTCCTCTGACTAATGAGATCCTGAAGAATTAATCTCCTGTACAAGCAGAATAAGTCCTTGAGGGAGGCCAAGTATTGCAGAGAGTTTGCAAGGTCTCATTCTTTATTATGAGGAAAAGTGGCATTCTATAGCCATGGAGGGCATTATATTCGCAGTTAAAATTTATTAATCACTTACTATATACCTAGAACTGGGTCATACACCATACATACATTGTCTCATTTAATCCTTATCAACAACCTTAACAGTTAGGATCTATTAGTAGCCCATACCTTGAAAATATGCATGCTTATCAGGCTGAAATATCACAAAATCAAGGAGGGGTAGAAATGAGATTTACATTTAGGCCTCTCAGACCCCAAAAACCATGTTCTGAGTGTCAATGCTATGTTGCCTTGTTAATAGACTTCTGGTATAATAATGCCCCTAGAGTATCCCACTCGAACAAAAGGCAGAAGTCACTGATATCAAGGAGGGGAATCATTCACCCCACCAATCTAAAGATCAAAAGTACCCTTTAAATATGATTCATTTTCTACATGACAGACTAATTTAAGGAAAATTTCTTTCTATTCAAAATAATGATGCTAAATGGGAAGCTATTTAAGCTATACAATGGCTTCATCAGCACCTTATCTGCCAAATCCCCCAAATCATGCTCCTGGAACATATCTCTCAATACAGAGAAGTCAGCAGGGGAAAAAAGCAGATGTAAAGCAAACAGGTGCAAGTATGAAGTTAGTGTGATCTGATGAGCATAAGCCACAGTCTTAATAAATAGCTGTATGCATGGGCCACCACCAACACCATCACCGCCACCTCACCATCACCATCATCGTCACCATCACTGATATTGTTATTATTCAGTACCTTTGTTCCCATCCTGGAGCAGCGCTGTGATCCCTGAGGGAATGAGGCTTCTGTTTGCCCATCAAACAGGTACTCTTTGCCTTACCAAAAGGGTTCATTTTCTTTTTTCTCTCTCTCTTATTTTTTTAAGATTTATTTATTTATTTGGGAAAGAGAGAGAGAGCATGGGGGAGGAGGTGGCAGTCAGAGGACGAAGGAAAGAGAGAATCCCAAGCAAGACTCCCCACTCAGCTCAGAGCCCAACGCAGGGCTCGATCTCATGACCCTGAGATCATGACCTGAGTCGAAACCAGGAGTAAGATGCTTAACCCACTGAGCCACCCAGGCACCCCATCTATCTTTTTCTCTTGATAATGGGTCATGAGTGAACAGTGGTGACTAGTAAATATATTTCTACTGTTATTATTTCTAACAACACAGGACGTGAGAATTAGTATAATTACTCCAAAATCACGGCAAAATTACTTGGAATTATCAATTTGGCACACCGGCAAAGAATGATCATGTACTTCACAGTCCATATTGCACACATCAGGCTCTTTTCTCAAGCTATTTAATTGTTGTGCTAACTCTAAGAAACTCCTGAGTATGATCTAAAAGATAAAACGCACCTTAAAGATTAAGGAACTGATTACAGGAAAGTCATCCCATAAGTCCTCCATTTGCATTTAAACCAGAGGGCAACAAGACAACCAGGACGACCCCAGCTCTTGTGGCACAGTGCTGCCATGCACAAACTCAACAGCTGAAAGGAGCTTGCCCTGTGATTCCAGGTAGAGCCATGTTTTCAGACCTACCGTACTGGCGACTGGACTTGTATTGACCTCAAGGGACATTTTTGTGGTCTGGTGTATAAGTAGGAATCCATTCCAATTTATATTGGGGCTCACTTTGTAGCTACTAGTTTTCATTGAATTACTGATAATGCATGTAACAGATGGGACTTCATTTCTCAGTAAATTTGTTTTGCTTTATTGCCTCCTATGTAACAATATGCAACAATATCAAAGTGTTTCTTTTAAAATCTGTGACTTTATGCTTTTTCAGGGCTAATAGAATATAATAGCATGCAGAATTTATGATTTCTGATTTATTTCAGAGTATACTGTATTTACATAAATCCTATTATCTCTTCAAAACAATTTCAAAATCTCTTCCAATGCATGATTTAAAGTACTTCAAAATGTTTTCCTTATAAAACTTAAATGCATCTAATATTCTATAAAATCTTTTATGTCAACTACATAACCTATGAAACAGAATTCATAAATGTGCTACATACACAATGAACCATAGGTCAAAATTGTAACATTAATAATAATAGCTAAAATACTCTACGTTTACAAAAAGCCAGGAAGTACACTTAATGCTTTCAATCTTTATTTCATTTAACCCTGACAACAACCCTATAGGTAAGTACGATTATTATTCCCTTTGTACAGATGAAGAAAGTAAGGGTTAGAGCAAAGTTTCTCAACCTTGATACCACTCACATCTTGGACTAGATAATTCTTTGTTATGGTGGAGATGTTCTGTGCACTGTAGGATGTTTAACAGCATCCTTGGCCTCTATCTACTAGATGCCGGTAGAATACCCCACTCTCAGACGTGACAACCAAAAATATCTCCAGACATCGCCAAATAGCCTCTGAAGGGGAAATCACTACCACTTGAGAACCACTAGCTTAGAGACATTAAGCAATTAAGGTCATACATAGGAAACAGTAAAGCAGGGGTTAGAAGCCAGGCATGCTGATTCTAGAATGCATGTTCTCAACCAGTAAAATACAATACTATTCATTCTGTCATAGTTTAAAGAACACACATTTTCCCTCAAAACTGAAAACTGAAATATGAAGATGAACTATCCTTCCTGTGGAAAGATCGTCCATGACCACACCAGACTGGGCCGTTCCAAACTTTTTTCCTAATTAAGGGCCATGTTCCAATGGCTATCGACTTTGCATGGCTTGCTCCCCTGCCTTACCTACCCCAACCTTTTTTCTGTTCTATGTGCCCCAAAAGACAGTCACCAATCACTGTTAATGCTGATTCCATCCTTCAGTAAGTAAGACAGTCTCTGCCCTCACAGAGCTCCTAAAAAGCAGGGCCTATCTTCTTCCTACTTCCTGCTTCCTTAGATGAGCCTGCACTCAAAGTGCAAGCTCTCTGCACAGTGGCCATAGAATTCTGATTTCTCTATGAGGGATCTCCCAAGCACTCAAGTGACTGAGCACTATCCATGTGCCATATTGTGCCATGTGCCAAAGATTTCCAAAGGCTTCATATATCCCATTTCATTCCGAACTCCCAAGAATTCTAGGAAGCAAGTATTATTATTTCCAAGTATTATTGGCCAAGAAGAGATAGGTTCAGGTAAGTAGGGGCACCTACCCAAACATTACAAAAGTTTCATGCCAGGACTTGGATTTCATGGACAAACGAAGACTACAGACATGCTTCTTCCAAAAAAATGTTCTCAGCTTTATCTACTCCCTCCAGCTTGCTTACAATGTTTCCTTCAGGTCCCCTCTCCCTGACATCCCAAAATTATGGGAATAAACAACCTAGCATGAGTCCACTCATGGAGAGACAAAGGGAAAAATTCAGGCAGTGACCTCATGAACTTTGAAAAGGCATTATCTTATTAAATCAGAGGATAGAAAAATACAGAATAAGTTTTCTTTTATCTGATTCTCTTTTTGTTATTTACTTTTTATGCATAAAAAGTTACATATTCATGTGTGGCTGATTATATTGCTTCAAAGTACTTTAAGTTGTTATACTAAAATAGATGATTTTGAAAGAAAGAACCTGGTGGTAGAGGTGAATGTCCCCCCTTCAATCACATTATTTAAATATAGTTTGTTGGGTTGTTGTTTTTAAGATTTCATTAAACTTTCCTGAGAGCTTTTTAAAGATTTCATTTAACTTTCCTGAGAGCTTCAACTTTCCTGAGAGCTTCAATGAGCTTCACCCGTTGAAGCCAAATATGAAAATTTTCAAACGTAAAATATCCCGATGAAGAAAAGAACAATGGGCGGAGTCGGGAAATGAACTGCGAAAGACATTTCTTTCTGACCCTTTGATTTTATTCAGCTTTAAGCTATTTTCCTTCGGGAGGTTGGGGGTGGGTGTGAGAGAGTTCCAGAGCTGTAAAAAATTATGAAACTACTTGAATAGAAAGATCTCAAGAAGGTTCTGGCATCTCAAAGTCCTGCCTTTAAACCCTAGCCCAATCACTTCTCTACTTTGTGACCTCAGTCAGGTTACCTATTTTCTCCGAGATCCTCATCTGTAAAACAGGATCATTGTGAAAATTAAATAAGATAATGCATGTGAAGCACCTGGTACACAGTAGATACACAATAAATTTAACCAATAGGGTACCCTTTAGACATATCTATGTTTTTGCCAAAGTCTGTGTTTTGGCAATTGTCCTTTTAATGTCTTTCTCATGATTAGTTCACATTATTTAGGTGAAATTAGAAATATCTAAACCAAGGGTGATGTGGTTGGTGGCCAGAGAACCATCACTACGGGGCCAGTCTATGTTACCTGCTCAGTGACCTCCATGCTCATCCACAATGCTGCTCTTCTTCCATGATTCATTATAAGTCGTAGAGTGCTTGCCATCATGGCAAAGGTTGTTTGGTGGTCTAGGCTTTTCTTCTGGAGGGACCTCAGTAATTAGAATCACAGAATAGTCATTTTTGAGCCAAAAGGAACCAGAGAAATCCTCACATTCAACCTCAATCTCTTCACAGATGAGGATACTGAGACCACACAGGAGTAATTTGGCAAAGCTAAACTAGTGAAAGAATCGAAATCTGATTCTTAATTTTTTATCTACACCAGTGGTTCTCAACCAGAGGTGATTTTGTCCCCCAGGAAACATTTTGGTCATCATAAGTTGAGGATGGAGGATTGTTACTGGCATTTAGTGAGTAGAGGCCAGGGATATTACTAAACATTCTATGATGCACAGGATATCCTCACAATGGAAATATCAATAGGGTCAAGCTTAAAAACTCTGATCTACACTGTTGGATCCAGTGTCTTCAGAGACTCCAAAAGCTGCCCCTTAGGCTGCTGCTGCTAGGTGTTGGACTTGGCCCCAATTTGGAAGCCTTCACCAATGACTGAATCAATCAAGTCAATTCTGCCTCTTTAGTATTGAAGGCCACTGGGATTAAGAGGGATTAGAGACTTGCCTACCCAGGCAATTTAAAGTCTGGGCTTAACTTTTGAGGCTTAGTGATATGTCCAGCATGAGTGCTACTGAAGTCTTAAAGTCATACTTAAGTCTTATTAGACGATCTAAGAAAATGATTCTCAAAACCATTTTGGCAAAATACCACAGAACAGCCAAATGACACACACCACAGTTATCAAATATTTAGAATAATGCACTGCAAACAAATATATTTGCCATTGCACTAAACATCTCTAGAATTAATGGTTTAAATGGAGGAAAGATAAAGATTGAAGCATTGGTAATAGAGCAAAAATATTCTCAGAGTTTCCACCCAAAGCTAAATTTCCACATTGACAGAACTCATATAGAAGGGAAAAGTAGAGTCAATGATCCAAGCAATTACACACTTTCTCGTTCTTGACCATGCATGCCATCTGGCTTGCTGACCTCATAGCACTCCACCCCGGCCAGTGTGAGGACCAAACCAGAGTCTGGATGTGGGAGTATGTAGTGATCTACAAAGCCATTTATAAGTATGAGTCATTTATCAATCTGAGGTTATTTACCCACAATTCCACTTGGTAATTCTGACTTTAGTTCTGACCCAGGATAAAAAAATATATGGAGGATCCCAATCTGATTCACTCATAAATTCAACCCACACTTAACAAATACCAATCATGTCCAAAGCACCATGCTTTTGGGGAGCATATTCCCTACTCAACAAAATCACACTGGTGCCAAGAAGAATGACATGCTCCCAGCTCTTTCTTGCACATGGAATTAGAGCAGCAGTAACTGGGAGAGCAAGATCTCTTTTAGGTGGAAAGATCTAAGAAGCTCCATGGAAAGAAATGACATTTGAATTGGGTCTCCAAGATAATATGGGCTTTCAACAGCTAAAAAACGAGAACATTTAAAATACTAGAAAGGTTATGAATGAAGAAAGAATGATAGAAAACACAAGGCAAATATGGCCATCAGTGAGGAGCTCAGCTTGCCTGGAACTTGGGCCGAACAGAAGGGAGTAACAGAGACAAAGCAGGAAAGCGAGGTGGAGGCAGTTGTCGACATCCTTAAAATCCTAAACAAGAAGACAGCATTTATTAGCCAAAAGGAAGCTAATGGAGGTGTGTCGTTGTTGATATGGCACATGAGAGACACTGTGGGAAGAGTAATCAGACATGGGTGTGCAGAATGAGATGAAGAAACCAGAGGAAAGAGAGTGGTTAGGAAAAGTCATTCAATACTCTTTAAGAGATGGGTAATGAGACTGGAGCAAGATCATGAGAATGAAAATAGTGAGAAGGAAAAGCCCACAACCTGTCAGAGACCCGTTTATCATGGAGGAAGGGGGAGAACCAAAAGTTAAAGTTGAACAAACATAACCTGAAGCTCGAATGAAGCGACTCAGAAGTGTTACTCCTGGGCGAGTGGGAGAATGGTAGTAATTATCAGACAAGAAGATGGAAGAGAAATGAAGACTGAACTGTGCCTAGATGATCCTCTTGACTCAGAAAACAGCAGCTCAATGACAAGGTCATTACCGCTCCTAGTATCTAGATACACCACTCAGACTCAGTGCCTGAGCTACTTACTGTATCTCAGCGCCCTCTCTCCCCACACCTAGTTCCTAACTCCTGCTATGCCACCTCTCCAGTTCCAGATCCTTGCACCTGTGCTCCCCAACCTCCTGCTGATATATTAGGAGCGTGACTGAGTGAGTAAGAGTCACTAAATGAGTGACTGGTAGTTGCCTGATACTCTGACCTCTGACCAAACTATCTATGTAGACACTCTATGACCCCCCTTTCTCCCACAGTTGTGTTTCACCTGAAATTACAGTACCCGTAGGCCATTTTCCATGGTAACTGCATTGGGTATTATCCTTTGTGGATAAGTCTCAGTGTCCATCTGTGATCTGTGCTCTAACCAAACCACTTTGCTGCTCTGTCTGGTGTACCTTGACCTGCCACCATTCACTGTAAAATCACTTTGATTCAGCTGGCAATCTTGGAATGTAAGTTGGACATATTCTCACAGCAGATGCACATGTCCTTACTACTTTGAGAATTTAATAGTCATCACAAATACAGGAAAATATTTTTCAAAGGACTTTATCTCTTAGAAGGTTCCCTTGTCTCTGATTTCACCACTAATACTTAGGCTCTAAATATCAATACTACTAAGTAAGTAGTAGTATGCAAAACTGGTCACTCATAAGTATGCGAAACTATGTGCCTTGATTTATCCTATATCCCCTTCAACTTTCCCCAAAAGTTATTTGATTGTCATTTTTCACTGAAAAGAGACAACAGTCCACTGATTGTATGTCTGTGATGCTGAAAGAGCTTCAGAATTCACCAATGAGTCTTACTATGTCCCAGAATGAGAAAGGGGCACAGCTCAGAAGATGCACTTGCTCATACAAGGATACAATTGCTTAGAAAGCAGCCTTCCCAGAGCCCTTCCCAGGGCTCCCCGCCCCCCGCCCCACACGAAAATCTATTATTAACAGCAAAGGTGATGGTTCTGCTGATGACTCATTAAGCATGCTGATTCATGACAGCATAGGCAGACCTGACTAAGGGAATCGTTCGCTGGATTTAATCAATTATTGGGCTCATCAAATGTGATTACTAAGCCACATAAAAATCCAAGTGAAAGAAGGCATTAGACACTTGGAGGAAAAAATAACTCCTTGTTTTGCCTGGCAACAGATGGGGCCTCTCTATTATGTACATGTGTGATATCCACTTGACTGATTATCTCCACACATTTTTATCCTCCTAATGTCCAGAATATTTTTGAGACATTTGCCCTTTTGAGAGAAAGCCTAAAGAATCAGCAAAACACATGGTTTTAAGATAACTGAAAACATGGAGAAAACAGAGAGTAACAGTTCTCAGCTATCCTAAACTTTAATATGCCCATACTTCCAAGCACCGTGAATAAGAAGCAACACTATAGGCTCTCTTTGTGATCTAGTGAGAGAACAGTATACAATAATGTAATTATCTTCCCAAATAACCCAACTGTTCCCAACGACCTTCAATACTTAGATCTATTATAGCACTTACCACATTCTAATTATTTTGTTCTTCACATGTGTCTTAACTACAAAACCATGTACCTCTTCACAATTCACAGGCAATTTCTTGTACAGTTGACCCTTGAACAACACAAGTTTGAACTGCACACATCCACTTACACACAGATCTTTTTTTTTAGTTAAATACAGTACAGTACTATAAATGTATTTTCCCTTCTTTATGACTTTCTTAATAACATTTACTTTTCTCTCAGTTTATTGTAAGAATACAGCATATAATATATATAACATACAAAGTATGTGTTAATTGACTGTTATTGGTAAAGCTTGCAGTCAATAGTATAAGTTATTAGTAGTTCAGTTTTGGGGGAGTCAAAACTTATACCGATGTGACTATCAATCTAATTTGATTATCAAAAAGTTATTTGGTCACAGAAATGTCTAGATTCATAAAATGAGTAAATCAGATAAAGTCAGAACCAGAACTTCTTACACTATCTAAAGAGTTAAGATTTGACAATCAAGCAAATAAGCAACCAACCAACCAAGCTAGAATTAATAACTGATCAATCAAAAACCTTTATTCTAATGAATTAGTTTTCACTATCTGATGTGGCTTAAAACCCCAACTCCTGACCATTCTGACCTGAGTATTTGCACAGTCCAGACATGAAAACTGGACACATGTATGCAGAGGTCCCTGACGTTTGTGGATAAGTCATTATTTGTACCGCTGCCTCTGATTATGCTGACCAATCACAGCATTTCCAGGCACACTAAAATAGAGGTGTGAGTGTGCGTATGTGTGTGGGTGTGTTGGAAACACTTCTAACATAGATTCAGCTTATAACACCATCTCTGATATCAATTCCTTTCTTTAGTGGCAGCCCAGAAGTATTAGAGTATTTCTAGGTATTTGTGATTATTTTGTACATGATCTGGTATTCTTTCTCAAAGATATAAACTTCTCAGAGCCAGACCTGATAACTTGAAGCTACAGCTATATTAAAAAAAAACCTGATGAGAATTTTAGGGGGAAGCAGTTCTCCTGGGTAATCCTCTCTGTCAAATTACCATGTCACCACTTCAACAAATCTCTTGGAATGACTGGCCTTCATGGACAAGACTCAGTCACAAGGCAAAAGGATGGTTCCCTTTAATTGTGCTGATTTAAAGCCTAATCCAATAAGGGCTTCTGTGCCGGGAGAAGCTTATCTTCTACTTACTAAGTAGGTGCCCTTGCTAACCCAGTAAAGAGTTTTTAACATCATTCTTTTGGTTGAAATTCTGGCCTTGGAAGAAATGAGTACATTTCCCTTAATATAAACAGTGAGATTCAGAAGAAACACTATCATAACACACTCTTGGGCTACTGAGATCTGCCTAGTACTTGATAAAATATTTAAAGAAAGATACCTACCTCAGTTGAGCTGTAGTAGGATGAGGATGACTTTGAAAGCCAGAGGACTTTTTTTTCTTTAACATGGCTTTGAAAGGTGAATAAATACATAAGTGAAATGAAATGAAGCCTAGCACGAGAAGTTTAAACAAAGGTAGATTATTTTTGTATCCTGGGCTTTCTTTCTCCTAATGCCCAAAGCAAACCTATGAGATCTAAAGCTTTTTAATATAACATTTAGTTTTCCTACATGAAGCCACCAGCTTTATCTAATTATTAACTGAAGCCGAATAACTACACTTAGCATTCAAATAACCCATTGAGTCTACACTAGTATGTTTACCCCTAACATGAAAAAGGAATCACAGCTCCCCCCAGTCCAAATTAATCACCAAATAGGCAAGCATATATTCAAACAGACCAGCAACTGACAGAGATCTCAAGACATATTTAAAAGTGTCTACCATTCGTCAAATGAGGTATCCACTTAATCTAAATTTATAGATCCCTGGAAAAGTTCTCAAGCAAGATCATTCTGAAAAAGGCTATAGGTTTGGTAAATGAAGAAGGTCTCAACTTCTTTAACACCCTTCCATCAAGAGCTATAATCTATGTTCCCTTCTCTTGAATCTGAGTGGGTTCTGTAATACCTTCACCAATAAAATACAGCAGAAGTGACACTGCCCCAGTTTCTGCACCCAGGCTGTAATGAAGAGACCAGCATCTTCCACTTCTTGTGTGTTGGAACACATGGCCTAGGAAGACAACAAAGGGTGCAACTACTCTGAGACCACCATGCAGTGAGAAGCCCAAGCTCCATGCTGGAGGATGAAAGCCATGTGCAAAGAGAGAAAGAAACAAAGAGCACCAAGTCTCCCCACATGTGAGTGAAGAGGCAATCTTGGAAGTGGATCCTCCATCTTCAGTAGCCACAGCCCACTCCAGCTGCGTCAGGTTCAAACCACTCAGCCAAGTTCGTCCTGAATTCCTGAACCATAACACTGTGAGCAGAATAAAATGGTTGTTTCAAGCCGGAAGTTTAGGGATGGTTTGTAATCAATGGGAGATTAGTAGACATGGATCTATTTTATATGAAAATATGTATGTGATTAAAAATAGAAGGGCTCAAACCAACCCTCTATTTATTTGCACTTTACATGACTTCAGTGAAGCTGGTACAAGACAGTTTATTTTTTTTATTACATCGACATAATAAAAAATGCGACAGCATTCATGTAAGATATGCAAAAATATGCTTTCAAAAATAATCGACATAGTAATTTGAAACTTGACAGGTTTGAGCCGCTCTCTTGTAAAACTCCCTCTGACCTGTCTATTTATCTCCTTTTAAATAAAATTGAAGCAACTTTGAAATATTTCATACCCCAGATTAACTACATGTAAAAATGATAAATTACCTTTTACTACTGAAGACTATTATGTCCTCTAATCTGAGTGATTAATTTACATCCTGTTCAGTGGTTCACATGCAATTACTACATGAACCCGATGAACCTGAACAAGACAGAATTATTTAGCCATCTGTATAAACTCACTATATTTAGAAAAGTATAGCAAGCTCTAGGAAGCCCTAAGGCTTTATTCATCTTCTCTCAATGATGCGTGCAACTCTACACTGCATATCAAACTGTAACACCACTACTGTGGATTATTGACTTTATTTGGAAACCACAGGACAGGACTGGACTCTCTGCCATAAGATGATGCTCATTAGAAAAGGTAAGATTAAAGTGGTCATCTGACTGAAAGTACCATTGCTGAAACCAACTGGCAGATTTTAATTGCATTTGTGATTTTTTTTTATCTGAATATAATCTGTTTAATGTCATAATACCAAAATCAAATACAATCAATGAAAAGCAGACACTAGCTTTTTAGACTGAACTGTGGACTTCTAATGCTTGGCAAACAAAAGATCTGAGCAACTCTTTTTCTTTGGAATGTGCTTTCCAAACTCTTCTCAATAAAATGAAGTAATGGAGGATGATAAAAGATGATATTCTACTTTAAATTACCTTTTCCATGGCTAAATAAAAAAAAAAAAAGGACCATTAGCGCCCTTAAAGGAATTTATACCTATGCTTTGAGCTCAACAGCATTTTGTCAGAGAATCAGGCAAATAGGAATTGCAGGCAAAAGAGAATTCAAACACTAAAAGTGTATTTAAAGATGCTTTTGTGCTCCCATCCATAAACCTTCAGCACCCTCCAGCCCAGGCTCTCTCTGGTCGAGGTTTTAGTAAAATCACTAGGCAGATCTATAGTTAACAGGCCTTTTCATCCACCAGATCCACTCTCACGGGAAAGTATACACTCACGGTACCACACTAAATGTCTGCAATCAATTTTTAATTACAGTAGCAGTAGTGATCCAAAGATGAAGCAGGCACCTCACTGAGAAGGAACCAAGAGACTGTTCATTCCACTGAACATCCACCATGAGCCAGGCTTGCGAAGAGTTGTGCCACAAATGACTCAACCAACCAGCTCCCCTTTCTCAGAAAGACACTCTTACCTCTGGGATGTTTTCTTATATTTCCTCCTGTAGGAAAAGAAGCATAAATGCACATCAGAAAAAAATTTGTGGCAGGCAGTGAGTTAGAAAACATAACTTCAGAGAGACAATGGACTCTGAAAAACAAACTGAGGGTTCTAGAGGGGAGGGGGTTGGGAGGACGGGTTAGCCTGGTGATGGGTATTGAGGAGGGCACGTTCTGCATGGAGCACTGGGTGTTATGCACAAACAATGAATCATGGAACACTATATCTAAAACTAATGATGTAATGTATGGGGATTAACATAACAATAAAAAAATTTAAAAAAAAAAAAAGAAAACATAACTTCAGCAGGGACAGGCATGCAGGGGAGAACTTTGTGGTAGGTTCTTTCTGTGAGGCTTATGGGTTTCAAAGCCCAGCTAAAAGTTTTGGATTATTGTGTTGTACTGTGGTCAGATGCATATAACCAGTCTTAACACATACAAACAGCATCCCAAGAGCTCAATGGCTCTGCCCTCCTATGTTCATTCTTCCCCTTTGAGGGCACTATAGTATTTGGGTGGGGGTCAGGCTTTAAAGACCACAAGACCCAGGTGCAAATCCCAGCCCCTCCATTTATTAGGTTCATGGGGTTGGTGAGGAATAACTGGGCAGGGTCCCGTAAAGCATTTCTTTTGTCTGGCATATATTAAATGGCCAATAACTATTAGCTATTTGTATTGTCACTGTTACTACTATTGCCTCCACCATATAGCACTGAAGTTCCTTTAAGGATGTGCCTTCTACAGTGAAAATTAGTAATCATGTAGCTAAGCCCTAAGATCAGACATAAGCTCTTCAGAGAAGGAAGAAGGGAGGAAAGGGACAATGAGAAAGTCTAGAAGAAAAAGTGGTGAGAGCAGCAGTAGAAACTTGCTAATGGCTCAGCTGTGGGCTAGTCTCCTAGAAGAAAATTCCCCAGGAGCAGAAGTGGCTGGAGTTCTAGTCCACTTCTGCTATTTAGCCTTGGGCAAATCTACTGGGCAAAGGGCTTCTGAATCTATCAAATGGAGATAACATCTGCCTTGGCTATCTCACTCAGTCAGAGTGGCATTCAAGGGGAAAGTGGCCATCAAGTTTATTATCCTAGTATCTTAATGGTTTTTATGTGTGTGTCATTTTTTGCAGACTCGGAAGTCTCTCCAAAGAGTCTGAACAGCCTCTTTACTGGAGGGGATTCAAGGAAAGAAAGTGCTGGGAGAGGAAAAGGCATCCTCTGGTAGCATCTCCAGGAAGTGCAATGCTTCCCAGTTGTCCTTAGTTCCACACCTGCCTTCCCATTACAGTCACTGCACCCAGGAAGCCAAGCCACTAATTTGCTCATAGAGCTATATGTCACACGTTTTTTAAAAAGGGCACAGATTTTCAAATTCAGAGTCACTATGATCTGTTACATCTCTGTTCAAATGAACATATGCATGGTGGTGGTGGGTGTTAAGTGAAGAAAGCAGCATGCAACATAAAGCCTACAGGGTGATCTTGCCTAATATACCAAATATTTATCTGAAAGGAAACACCAAAATGATAACCATGACCCCAGGGGGGGTGGATTAATGGATCACTGCTTTTATATTTACTATTTTTACTATTATTTTACACATACATGTAATCACATATATAGATATATACATATAAGACTATATGAATATATAAAGATATTTATATGTTTGGATTATACCATATATAAAGAGAGGAAGTTCAACTAACAGAGTGAGTTAAGGCTTGGGCTTTAGAACAAACTATCTGTGTTCCAGTCTTGGCTCTGGGACTTAGCTCTATAGTATGAGACCAGTTATTCAACCCCTCTGAGCCTCGGTTTCTTCATCCATAAAGTGGGAATAATCAGAGAACCTCTCTCAAAACCTTATGGTAAGAAATAAATGAGTAACCCACACGAATGTCAGTTCCACAAAGGCAGATTCTTAGTGTGGTTCCCCACGGTAACCTAGTGCCTAAGACAGTGCCTCGCGCCCCCTCTAAAAGCTGTGCCTGGACCCCATCAGCAGGAACAGATCACTCTTCAGGCAGTAGCCAGGGGCAGAGGTTTCATCTACAGGCACAGAGCACAGTGAGTTATGGGTGTGGCCTGTGCCCTTGGCCCTTGTTAGGGCTGCTGTCTACTAAACTGGGCTAAGGAGTCTCTTAAGGCAAGATCAAAAAATAACACATTGGGAGTGTACAAAGACCAAAAAGAAGGGCGCAGGCAGGCCAGATGGATGCCCCTGGCTTCGAACCAGAAGCCCAACTAATTCTATCAGCAGAGCATATCTTCAAAGGTCAGAAGAAGACAACCTTTGTCGTTGGCTTCCACAGACTTCCCCCGCATTTGCCAAGAACCATACAAAACCACTGCTGGGAGCACTGAGATAATCAAAGATGGACAAAAATAAGAAGAGCTTCCATTTTCAGCACCTACTAACAAGCATTTCACATATATCGGTAATCCTCATAATAACATTGTTTTTTGGGGGGTTTTGGGGGGTTTTTTGTTTTTTTTTTGTTTTAAAGATTTTATTTATTTATTTGATAGAGAGAGAGACAGCGAGAGCAGGAACACAAGCAGGGGGAGTGGGAGAGGGAGAGGGAGAAGCAGGCTTTCCGCCGAGCAGGGAGCCCGATGTGGGACTCAATCCCAGGACCCTGGGACCATGACCTGAGCTGAAGGCAGACGCTTAATGACTGAGCCACCCAGGCGCCCTCATAATAACATTGTTAAAATTCACTCTCTGAAAGAATCTGAATTCTAAAAATGGAAGTTAAAATATGTACCTAAAAAGTGTTATTTTATGATAACAACAATTATAAGGGGGGTGGCTCAGAAAGTTTTGTGAAAGAGGTAGTCCTGACTGATGGCTGGGATTTCAGAAGGAGAAATACATAAGCATGGGGCAAGCAGGTAAGGAGGGCATGTCTAGTGGCCTCAAACCAGCCCAGCCCAGCCAGATATGGAAGGAGATAGCAGGCAATAAGGCTAAAAAGTGCTGAGGACAAAGTTAAGAAAAGTAATATAATTTATACTTAAAAAAAAAAAATGATACCTGGGAGAAAGGGTCACCTCTTGCATTACCTTGTCTCATCGCCGATTATATGGAAAGACAGTAGGGCTCTGGGATGTGACAGACCTGGTTCAAAACCCAACTGCCTCCCACCACGCCCAGCTGTGAGACCTCAGGCATGCTCTATGCTAAATCAAGCTTTAGTACCCACATCTGTAAAATAGAAGGAATGATATCAGAGGACACAGTGTTTTGAATTTGCCAGGTACATGCACGTCATGTAGGCATTCTGAAAATTTTAGATCCCTTTATCCCTATTTTGAGCTTCTTGAGGCCAGTGGTCCTGTCATATGGATCTGTGTATCTACTCCAAGGGCTTGCACGTTAAATGGTACATGGGTGGCACACACTATGTCTGTCGGCAAAACAAATGAATCATTTGCAGCAGCCACTCACACCTATCAAAATACTGGCTGTGCATCTGGTAGACCCAAAGAAAGAGAGACCAAAACTCTGATTTTCAGTACAATCCACCTTCTTGACACTCACTCCCCACCTTCCTAGATGCATCCTTGGCTTCATAGTCCTAAAGTTCTCTCTTCCCATCTTGTCCCATTTAGACACAGATAGCTTCAGGACCAAGACACACCCAATCCAAACAAGGTCATCTTATACCGGAGCTGAAAGGTCAGCACTTAAAGTACAAGAGAAAATATATTTCTAATATACTTCTACGGAAATTACCCTACTCAAGATCCAACTCACAGATCATTTGGACTGGGCAAGATCAGTGAGGACTGAATGAGCCCTACTTACCCTTCAGCTCTCAGCTGAGACATCACTCCCTCCTGAAAACCTTCTACGGTCTCCCAAACTGGATAGTGGCCCTTTCGTATGCCCCATGGGGGCCAGAGCTCACCCACGTCACTGCACTTGTCACTCCAGATAGTTCCAATCCGTTACACTGATGGCAACGATGGCTTGTCCATTACCTGCTGGTGTTTCTCTCTTTCCTAACACAGTGATTGGCAAATGGCAGCTGATCAATATATTACTGGGGAATGAATGAGTGAATTTATCAAGAAGCTGATCAAAAAATGCTTGCTTTCTACTCATTTCCCTTCTGTTTAGCAATGATTTGCAATGAACAGTGAGGACGCCTACCACAGCCATAGTTTTCTACACACAGGAGAAATGGCAATGAGAGGAGGCTGGAGGCCTCCCAGTTGTGGAGCATCTCCTCTGTTCCATGCCTGTTACACATATTATAAGTCACTTTGACACCTACGGACCCTGAGAGATCTACCTGACCTTACACTTGCTGGAAGTGAGGCTCAGAGAGGTCAAGTAACGTGCCAAAGGATACAGAACCTGCAACTGGTTGAGAAAGAAAGCAAACTCTGAAGCCTTCAAAGAAAATTAGGCAAAGAAGTCAAAGGATGCCAAGAGGGATCTTAGACACTAGACAAAAACAAACAAAACCAACAGCAATAAAACAAACTGGGTCCTTTCCTTCCAAACGCAGGAAATGAACTGGAAAAGAACGCAGTTTATTTCTGGCCTTTTGTTTTTAAGAACTTCGAAAGAATTTATTCCTGATTCATAACCTGAATGACAAAAGGAATGTTTTTAAAATGTTTTGTGTTGGTTTCTCAAACTTACTTCATATTTACAATTTTTTTGAAACCTGTAACAGCACATCACAAATCTCAATATTCACATAGCTGGGCTGAGCTGACGTAAAAAGTAGAGAATGACCAGGAACTATTATGCTCTCGGATCTGGCAAAGCTGGCCATGTGGGAGATGGAGAGAGCAGGGCTTCACGCTCAGGCAGAAGGCAGGTCATCTCCACAAGGCCAGGCTAAGGAAACCGCATCCACGAAGGTCTAAAGCAGCGCTTTGCAAACTGCTTCCCAGAACAGGTTCGGCCCTTCTCACTCTTTGGAGGGGCATTACAGCAAAATGCTTAAGATCCTGTGCCTGAGCTCAAAGCCTCCTCCAACTTACTGTGTCCAATAAGCTATGTGACCTTAAGCAACTGACATCATGTTCCCAACCACCAGTCTCCTTATCTGTAAAAGCTGGGTAACAGTAACACCCTCTTCACAAGGTGATGTGAGAATCAAGTGTAAGAACAACGAAAAGCCTTTAGCACAGTGCTGGGTACCCAGGAAGGGTTTGAGAGTCAGCTACTGTATTAATAACAGTACTGCATAAATAATAATGGTATTTTAATTCAATAGGTTTCCAAATTTTGTTTGGAAAAAAAAAATGCCTTTCCTTAATTAAAGAAGTAAAGAAAAAAAGCTGCAGATTGCTTTCTAAAGGTAAAAAAAAAAATTAAATACTTGCAATTCTCCTTATCTTGGAACACTTGAACCACAGAGAAAGCAGGTACTATTCTGAGTCCTGCTAAGAGGAGGAGGAGGAGCTGAAACCGTGTCCAGCGTTCCCCCCCAAGGCCTGCATGTTATACACCCTGCCACCCACTCTCTCTGTGGTCCCAGTTAACCTAGCAGAATTATACACTTCCCTCTAATGTTGAAGTAGGGCCATTGCTGAGAAGGCAGGAGGAAAAAAAAGTAAAACTGGGTATTTATGAAGTGGACACATAATAATCCTAAGAAATATCTAAGGTTATCTTTTGATAAAGACTTTTTTTTATCAACAATTCCCTAAAAACTGAAGCCCAGTGAGCTGCTTACACAGAATCCCTAAGCACCCTCCAGAAGTTGTAACTCAATGCAGAGACATAATGTACTACTATATAGTCAGTCAGCACTGACTGACTCATATCCACTTACCTCTTAGGCAAATTAAAACATTCCTGGTCTTCACCGAAAATCAGGGTCTGTTTAAGTCTGGAATGTTTCTATGGAACCATGGATTGCCCCAGAACTATCAAATGGTGTGTGTTTGTGTGTGTGTCTGTGTGTATGGGAAGTGAGGAGCTGGAAAATCTCCCCCAAAGGCTTCAGTCCATTTACATCCAGCTGATCACATTTGAAGAAGTGAATACTGAGATGGGAGCATCATCAAAGAGCAAAGAGCACTGACCCCCCCCCCCATATTTAAAAGGGTTCCCCAAAGGTCTCCATAGCTGTGTCATCTAGCAGAGGCGCCTAGACCCTGAGCTTCATTTTACCTCTCCTGGCTCCAGCCAGGGAAAGGATGAAACAAAGCAAGCATAAAAGGGGTGATTCTGTCCACTATAAACCAGGACCTGCCTGGGAGCAGAGCACAGACAGCAAGGGAACAGTGCAAAACAACAACGAGGTGGGAGCAAGGATGCTTCTGAAGGGCTTTATTCACTTTTTGATGGCTAGGAGTTCCCAACGTACGTTCCCAATGTAAGTTTCACATACTTCAAAGTCAAACAGATGACTTGGGAATCATTGGGAATCATTCCTGATAGCCTGGATAAGTGAGAGTTGATTAAGCACTGATGTTAAATTATGAAGAGGCTGGCTGGCAGTCTTTCACTTTTCTAAAGTGAGTATCTTTGAGTAAGAGCCATATGGGTGCTACAATAATGAGGTTTATAAATAGGCTTAATATTCAAACAAGCTGGCTTAAAAAAAAAAAACTTGTGCTCAGTTTCAAAGTTGACAGCAAGATACCTGCCAGTTGGGCACAAGAAGGTTTCTGGTATGGGAAGTTGAATATGCAACAACTGTACGTGCACAGTGAGAACTCGAGCTCTGCCTTCGGTGTTCTTCCGCACTTCCAGGCAATGATGACTCATTCTGGTCCAGATCCCATCAGATCCTGTCTCCATCCTACCCTACCAAGGTCACTACTGCTCCGAGGCACAGACAGATTTGGAAATCTTGGTTCTTGGCCCTCGGTTCCCTCAAGGGAGTAGAGACTGGGGGACAGAGAAAAACAAGCAAGACTCAGAGTTAACTGAGTGGAGCTAACTACGTGTTCTTAGGAGTTCAGGTCACAACGCAGCTCCCTTGTGGGAAAGTGGACTAAGATAAAATGTCACAAATACCCATGAAATGAGCAAGGATCTGAATGATCATCTGATCCTCTGGTTTTGTTTTTCATTGGCATATGGGGTGCAGACTGAACAGAACTGGATATCTGGAAACTTCTACTGAACATGCCTTAAATCATTTGTAGGAACTACTCTACATGTTGCTGAGAATGGAAGGTCCTTGTATATATCTTCTTATTCCTACCAGTGATTTAATTTCCATGTTGCATACATTAAGACCTAGGTTTGCAAAGCTAAGTATATAATGACTGCTTGATGGTGCTTTTCATTTTGAATAAGTAAATGCCAATAAGAAAACGTATATAAATTGCAGTATCCTGGCACCTTCTGGCAGAGTATTGGGCGGGGGACAAGATATTAGAGAAAGTAAGAGATTCTCTTCCCTTACTCGCTCAGATATTTCTTAACTGATGAGCTACAGAATGAAAATCCATGTAGGCAACGATTCTATTTTCCTGCTTGGCCAAAGATCCAAGGCAATACAAAAAAATAAAAAATAGTGAAATGACATAAACTCACTTTCACCTGGAATAACCCAATAATTAGGAAAGGGTTGTTTTTGTTTAAATCTTCTAGAAAACTTTTCTGCTAGTTTGTTTGTTTGTTTTATTGGGGAAAATTGTCCCACAGACTCGCACCCTTCCAGTTAGCCTTCTTAGAAAAGGAAAATCATACTCAGGGTCAGCAACTCCCGAAGTACAAAATTGCAGTATGTTTAACCCAAAGTGATGAGATCAAATTCAAATGGAGAAGTGAGGTTTGGGGGTAAGGGTGGTGAACCTGAAGAATGAGAGAATGCTAATCTGAAACAGAGCTGTAAATAAGACGATCAATTTTTAACTCACTCGTGGAAGCAAATATGTTTCTACCTAGTGCTGGCTAGACACTGGAAAGAGGAGAAATCTTTGAGAAGGTTTAATCCAAACTAAACAATGCTACAGGAAGCCCCACCTGGAACAGCACCAGTTCACACCGTGCCCCATGCTCCCACGTTCCGGAAGCCCTGTTTCTTCTTTGTTCTCCCTCCCCAGCCCCCTTGTCTGCCTGCAGACAGCTGGCCAGACACAGAAATCCAAATCTCTTGTGCATGCCTGCTTCTCTCCCGGGCCTGGGTTAGAAATTCCAGCACTCAAATTACTGTCCAACAGGCCCCCAAGTGGGACCCCTCCCCAAAGAAAGCTGAAATCTTCCTCTGGAAAGCAAGGCTTTTTGAGCAGACCAAGCATTATTTCCGTCTTGCTTAAAGCGAGGCAGTGAGCTAATCACTGGCACCAGCAACAAAATATGGAAAAAGGTTTTTTGAGAAAGAAAACAGAAAGTAAATGTCATGCTTGTAGAAGTCCAGGTAGTACTTTTTTGCATAAATTATGTATCCCTCTATTCACGTATTTACAACCACTTGCTGTGTTATAAGTACAAGTACAAAACTGTGTGGGTGTGGGTGGGACTGGAAGAGATTTTTGTGACCTCTTTCCTGGGAGCCTGGTTCCCATTTAGATAAACATCAATGAGAAAGGCTGAAAACAAAAATATTTCTTAACATCTGTGCAACACTGCCCAAGTGGGGATAAATCCAAAGGATTAAGACAAAACCTTACTCTTCATAGATATATCCCTGTAATTAGGGGAGGGGTAGAATTTTTTTAAATTGAATTATCCAGAGAGTGGCTCCAGCTCTCTACTTTGTTCTTCCCCATGTGTATTTAGCCAGAACAAAAACTGTATCTTCTGCCAAGTTTAACTTCAGTGACTGGTCTAATTTTTCTAAGCCTTCCCCATCTACTCTAGTAGTATTCCTTCCCTCTCTGCTCTCTTAGACCCTTCCTCCCAGCTCTTATCAAAACCTCCTTCTGGTGGAAAGCAGGGGAATTTAAGTCAATACACCAGCTCCTGGGGAGGAGAGGTCTTCCCTATTTCCTCTAAAAACTTCTCTCCCAGTAACATCATCCACATAAGGCTCTTCTCTGGACACAGACTCTGTAAATTTCAACAATTTAAATGTGGCAAAAATGAGGCCAATATCCAAAATACAGAAAAAAAAAATACAGAAAAATAAAAGAATTAACCGGCAGATGCACTCACAGGGACCATTTTGAGCTCTACTGCCGATGTAAATCAGTTGAACATTCAAACCAAATTCTCCTTAAGGATAGTTACCTTTACTGAAACTATCCAAAGAATCCCAGAAATGGGTACTTTGAACAATTCCTTCATTTTTGTTTTTAACTATGACTAATTTCAGTCCATAATTTTATAGAAAGAATGACAATTCTAAACAATATTTATGGAGTTTCAATTTATGATAATTAATCCTTTGTTTCACAAATAAGCAACATAGGATTCTATTCTATGGTTCCTCATAGTTAGCAGACTGGATTTCCAAATAGCAACCACCTGGAATAGTATACTAAATATAAAATACTTTGGGGGAGGTAATTTAAGGGTATTATAAGACTTGTCAGAGTCATCCTTAGACAAGAGTCAGAAAGGTAGAGGGAAAAGGGGTCAGATATCAGTCTGAATTTGAACTATTCCGAAAACACACGTGGAAGTAGCTTTCAAAAACTAATCTTTCACTACTGGATTTACTCAGGGTGTCTCTAGAGTACAGGAAAAGTCTTGGTTATTTCAGCATTTTGGTTGTTTGGAATCTGGATAAACAGAACTTAATGTTCTTTGGATGTCCAATAGTGACCTTCAGCCAAAATATTCAACGCATTCTTATGTTGATTGTTTAAGTTTTCACTCTTCTGGTGGTCTTAAGGGAAAGGAAAGCTATGTTTCAGTAGAATCTTGAATATTGGGTCCTTGCAACAGACCTCTGGAAGAGAATGAAAGTGAAGGGAGGGAGGGCCGTTTGGGGAAGGCCTTAACGAACAGGGAGAGGGGGGTGCCTGGGTGGCTCAGTCCTTAAGCGTCTGCCTTTGGCTCAGGTCATGATCCAAGGGTCCTGGGATCAAGCCCCGCATCGGGCTCCCTGCTTGGCGGGAAGCCTGCTTCTCCCTCTCCCTCTCCCACTCCCCCTGCTTGTGTTCCCTCTCTTGCTGTGTCTCTGTCAAATAAATAAATAAAATCTTCAAAAAAAAAAAAAAAGAACAGGGAGAGGGCTGTGAACAAGGCACATGTAGTATGGAGGGTGAGAGCCACAGCAGGACCTATGCACTGCCCCAAGAGACAGAGACCTGGTATGTCCATCACAGGGCTCCTCTGAGGCAGCAGTGTCCCCACAAGGCACCACTGGGCAAGCCTAGACAAAGGACAGCCTCCTGCAGAGTCCAGAGAGCCCCAACCCAGCCAACCTTCAACAGGCCCTTCAGTGGTGGGCTGGGCTCCACACTTTGGGTCTCACTGCCTGGCTCATGCCCTGTCTTCCCAGAAGGTCTGTAATGGGGGGCCTCATTCCATTTGGCTTCTTGGGTCATGGTCTCTTTCTTCCCTTAGAATACTAGGAATGATCCTGCCTACCCTCCAGGTTTCTGTCTCTGCTCCAAATCTATGTTATGTTGAGCATAGCACCAAGTAGTCAATATAAGGATTCCAAGCAAAGCTATGTACACTGATGGCTAGCTGGCCTTTCCCATATGTTGGACAAAAAAATGCCAGTGAGAAAATATATATAAATTTACATGCTTCTAAAAAAAATTTACAGTATGGGGCACCTGGGTGGCTCAGTCGTTAGGCATCTGCCTTTGGCTCAGGCCATGGTCCGGGGGTCCTGGGATCGAGCCCTACATCAGGCTCCCTGCTCCACGGGAAGCCTGCTTCTCCCTCTCCCACTCCCCCTGCTTGTGTTCCTTCTCTCACTGTGTCTCTCTCTGTCAAATAAATAAAATCTTTAAAAAAAAAATTTACAGTCTTCTGGCACCTTCCTTCAGACTATTTAGGGTGTCACACTAAACTGTGTTCTCTCTACATGTGTATGTCTATGTGTATACACAAATATCCAATTTTTTTCTTCTTACTTTGTTGGGCTATCCATTATACCTCCAATCCAGAACTTTCCTTTCATCTCCAGACTCATTTATCCAACTGTTCATGCCTTTCCCACATCTCCTCAAGGAAATCTTATAGGTCCCTCATATTCAATATTTCAAAAACTGAACTCATTATCTCTAATCTCCATTCATTCTGCTCCTATGCACAACAAAACCTGCAATCTTGCTCCCCCTCAGTGGTCCTGATCTACATAAATAGCATCTGGGAATGAAGCAAAAAACCTGGGAGTTATCCTAAATTCCACACTCTTCTTCATTTCCCACATCCAAGTCCTGTTGTGTCTACCTCCTGAAAATCTCTCAAATCCATCCCTACAGACCTACAATGCTTCCCATTGCTAAAAACCCCTGGTCTAAAAGAATAAGCTTCTTGGCCTTAGCACCTCTTCTTGGAAATTTCCACACCATGAGAGCCAAGTAGAGGAAGCAGCGAATGCACAGGCTGAAGAATCAAAAGGAAAATGAGGCAGAGGTCCAAGCAAACCACTAGCTTATACACCCATGGAAGCCACAGGAGCAGAGATAAGGAAAGATGGAGGCCTGGGATAATAGTACCAATTGTTGGACTGCATGCCTACTTTCTAGAGTTTGATTCAATGGATCTAGAACATCCATCACTATCTGATCACAATGACCACCTTTGAGAGACCCACCTTGCTCATGCCAAAACAGTTCCTTTTGGTCCTTTGCCCTGGGCCTATGACTTTTGGGACGAATTCTGTTTTCATTTGTGGCTCAATGTAACATGTGTACAATAAATCATCTCTTCTGCTGCCTTGGCTGAAGAAAAAATAAAAAATAAAATAAAATAAAATAAGGAGCAAGATCTGATCCCTCTCTAGCTGTGTCTTGAGCCTCCCGTCTCCATAGAGTCTTGGCTACAGCCACTTGGCCCTCCTGTTTTTTTCACAAGTTCCATGTTCATTTGGCTCTTTACACATGCAGTTTTCCTGGGCTTTGAATACTTTAGAACGCTCTCCTTCACCTCTTTACTTAACTAATACCTACTTGTTCTTCATAGCTCAGCTTAAATCTCCCTTCTTCAGAGAAGCCTTCCCTGATTCTTAGACCTGGTTTGGGCCCCCCATATGTTTCCACAGCGCCCTGTAGTTCTTTGTGGCACTCATCACTGTAAATAATTACTTGTGGAATTACATGTTTAATATCTGCTTCTACCAGTAGACTGAGTGTTGCCTAAGGGAGGGAGCCTTTATCTTGCTTCCCACTCCCTAGCGCCTGGTGCATGGTAAGTGCCAGGGAAATGTTTGCTTAGTGAATGAGTGAAGGATGACTTTCCTGCATATAGATGTATGTGTATTCATTCAAATACTAAATAAAATTCATTACTTTACAATCATAAATTATGTCTTCTTGATTGAATTATTCTCTTAAGCTTTTCATTATTTCACAACCTAGAAACATCTAGGTTTTTCTTACACTCATGAAACCTCGTTTATTTTGTTTAAGAAGAGCTGTCAGAAGAGTACACTCCAGTAAGTCTGAAGAATACCAAAGCTTTACATGGACTCAGTACACTTTTTCCAGAAATTGAGTATTTCATTTGTTGTAGAATTCATTTTTTACTACCGATAAGAAACTATGATGGCCATTCTCAAAGCCGTTACAGACTCCTTTATGGGCCTCATGTTCAACAATTATTTTTCTTAGTCTTTTATTGAAAAGCCATGAGTTAGGTCAGGTGAGCACTTTCCCCCACATGGAAAAGCTGGAACCAAGCCGTCTTCTGTGAGCCAAAGAAAATTAAGATAGAAAATTGAGCTAGAAATGCAGAAATCTCTGTGCTTAGGGCTGCTTCCCAGCCAACAGAGGCTGTAAAGCTTGGTCAAAATAATAAACACTTAACTGATAAATACTGAGTTGTAATTAGCTAATAAGTCAGCACAACTAAATTATGTTAAGCAAACAATCATGTACTAATATACTGCATTAGTATTCAAGTACAGAAAATTTCATTCTAAGTGTAAGAACCTATTTACCCTTTTTCTATTCACCTCTTCCTTTCCTTTAATACACATTAAGAAAGTATTCAGGTGAGACTTACTTGATCTTTATCAGGAAAAGAAAGACAGAAACAATTCCTCATACATGAATGTCTTCCTTCTCTGAACCCTAGGACACTGTCAATATCAATAAATATCATTTAGCAATTAATTATTGTGCATACTTTTATTGTTGTTTTTTAATTTTTCACATGTATAAAGAATTATCTTGTCTCCTTAACTAGACTCTCAATTTCCTGAGAGCAGGGCTTTACTCCTGATATTTCTATATCTCTTCCAAAGCTTCTAGTATCTGGTATATAATAGGAGTCCAACAAAAAGATGCTGAGCCACTTGACATTGCCAATTAAATGAGACAGTGGAAGGACCTATTAATACACTAAAATATGTAATCTGGAGGAAATAAATCATTTTTTTAGATTATTCTTTTGGCATTGCGCTATTAGTGAGAGTCACAGGAAGCCCCTCTTCCCTAGGTCATCTGTTCGCAAGGCTTTACCTCAGAACCATGACTCTCCAGACCCCCTGCTCCAGGCCAAAGTTCTCTCCACAGTTCCAGACTGCTATCACCAACAGCTACGTGGATCTTCCAGAGGCTACTCCATTTCAACATGTCTAAACCCAAGTTTATCATCCTGCTTTATCCAAGCCTGCTCTTCTCTCCATGGCCCCTAACAAGGCAAATGGCAACAGACTCACTAAGACATCCAAGCCAAAACAAACTTGGACAACAACTTCTCCTTCTCTCTCTCTCTCTGCTCCAAAACTAAGTGGCACTACCCTAAATTCAAGAATCCTCTCCAACCGGTCTCCAGACCTCAAATTCCATCACCAGTCTGCCCTCCACATTTCTTCCAGAATAGCCCATCCTAAAATTCAAGTCTCAATTTTTCCTTTCCAGTTTAAAGTATTTGAACAATTCTTTTTAAGGCAAGGGATAAAATGTAACCTCCTTAAAATTACATGTATCAAAATAAAAAAGATGCTCTGCAAGATGAGTGGAGAGTGGAACACACTTTTGTGTACGTGTAATGTAGTAAAATGTGTTCAAATACTTGCCTCCTTAAATTATAAGCATGTATAGTTTTGAGTAAAACAAAAAGCAAATTTTTTAAAATTCCATGTATCACTACCTGGCCCATGCCTTCCTTTCCAACATTATCTCTCACTCCTCCTCGACGTGCTAATGTCTCCCATACCTCTGTACCTCTGCACAACTCTGTTACCTCCATTCATTAGCTTTTATTTATCCCTCAATATTGTACTCAATAAGCTGCAAGAGGATATCACATAGCTACCTTTCCAGGAAAGTAACTAAGGTTCTTGGGAATTGATTCATAGGGAAAGGTAACCCTGTGAGGTCCCTGCGGGACCAGGGACCAATTTGAGGAACAACTGCTTTTGAGGTGATCTGAGAGATTTCTCAGATAACTCAACGCTAGATGACAGCAAACGACCCAACCACACCCTCCCCTTTTGGGAATTATCAGTGAGAGATAAGCATAGAGAAGGGCGCCAGGACTCAGACTATATCCCTAGTAAGCAGAAGCAGCTTTTCCAATTTTCCATAAAATGAGCTCAGAATTCTGGGCTGGTTTACTCTGGGCTGACTAGAGGATTCCTTGTTTTCTCGAATCTTTGCAAAGACTTCTTTGCATCTTTGCAGAAGGCTGATATGAATGAAAAGAATCCATGCAACTTTCTTCCTTGTGACTCTTAATGGACTCTGCTAGAATAAATCTGCAGCTCGCTGCTGGTCTGCAACACCTTCTCCGGCCATCCCAGGTGGAGCAGCTCCCTGTGCGTCCCTCTGTAACTCTAGTCAGCACTTCCGGCTTTTCCTTTCAGTCCCTCCTGCTAGCTTGGCAAGGGCTGAAGGGCAGGCATCTTGTCTATTTTTGCACACCCAGAGCTTATCAAAGTGCCTGGCATATAATGGACACTCAGTAAATGTTAATTGAGTAAACGAATGTTGCCTGAACACTGATGGCACTATTAAAAATTTCAGATGAGTACAGAGAAAATACAGCCTAAGAGGGCTTAATTAAATAAGAAATACGAAGGCAAAGATGCAGGCTTCTTTGCCTATGGCCTTCCCCCACATCTTTGGAAGAGTCACTTAAGTTCTCTGTGCTTCAGAGGGGTATTAGTGAAGACTCTTGGAGACAAACCAAAATCAAAGCAACCTAAGCAGAAACAGGCCGACTGGTCCTATAGCTGGGCGAGCCCAGAATCAGAGAAACAAGTGCAGGAACTGGGGCTTCTGGGAGCAGACCCGGGATTTCTACTCCATGTTCTCCCCTCTGCTTTTCTCTGAGTGTTGGTTCTCCTGTCTCCTATCACAGAAAGGTCTTCTCCACGAAGTAGGAAGTAGAACCAGTGGCAGGCACCAGGAAAACCCAGAAGAAGGGAAAGCAGCTCTCCCCAGTGGCCAAGAGAGCAATCTCAATGAAGGACTCTACGGCTCCTGCTTGGTGTCCCTGCCACACCTGAGACCTACCACTGTTGCCACTAGGGTGAAATTCTAAGACTGGCCAGTCTTAGTGGACCTTGAACTCATCCCTAAGGCAGGGGTAGGGGGTGGAGGGAGGCAGGGTCTGTTACCACATTAGGGAGTGGGAAAGCTCACCGAATAGATGAAAACAGTAGTCCCAGTCTGTTACCTAAATAGCCATTTACCTCCCTTTATATCATAATATTGTTTTAGATAATGCAAAAAAAAATCATCTTCATAGCATTATATAAGCATAAAATTTATTATACTGACCACTTCATAGTTGGGCAAAATAAATACATGATACGCTTAATTACAACTGTGACAATAAATGGTGAGGAGTAACTGAAACCTGTTGGCTTGCTCCCAATTTAAAAAACAAACAAACAAAAACCATGCTGGCAATACGAAAACTCTTGGTCAGGACCCAAGGTACAAGTCATGACTCAAACCTATGCAGCCCTGAGGTTCCCCTACATCACCAGAGGAATAAAGTGCTGCCCTTGTCGTATTTTTCCTGATTGGAAGATTCCCTGACAAAACAGCCATTGGGAGGGGCTCTTACAAATTCCACCCACTCTATAAAGAAAGAGGTATGACGACAGCACTGGGCGACAACCGAGGTCTACTGAAACGTAAACGGGTGAAACAAAAAAAAAGAGGCTCCTCCCAGAAACGTAATCGGACAGCATCCCTTTGACAGAGATCATTAAAAAGCTCAGGTGTGCAGTATTTGTTTCCTCCCGGCTTAGAGGAATGTGAATGTGGGTATGAGAGGGTGGCAGGGCTGCAGAGGGAGGCTGAGGAACACCGCAAGCCTCGAATCACAGTCGGCCTCTATGCACTGGTGTTCAGGACCTCGCTCAAGGGAGATAAGAGTCATAATTATAGTAAACACCAAGGCTTGCCGGGTTTTGCAATCTCAACAGGGGTAGACAGTGTTTAAAATTCACATTTCTGATAGTCAGTGTGTTATTAGCATCTTGATGTTGTTACAAGGCTACATTAAGAGTTTTTCCCAATTTTTTCCCAGGGAAATATGTCAATGAGCTCTAGGTTTCAAATACGTATTGATAATTCACTATATACCAGATAGTCTTATAGGTGCTGGGGATACACCAGTGATCAAAACAGACGAAAAAACTATGTCCTCATGAAGTTTATACTTTAGCTGGAGGAGACAGATAATAAACATAATAAGTAAATAAGGTACATAATAAGTAAATAAAATAAATACCTACGCAAAATACATTTACATAATAAGTAAATAAAATACATAGCATTCAGGTGGTGAGATGTGCAAGAGAAAAGAAACAAAGCATGGGGGTGCCTGGGTGGCTCAGCTGGTTAAGCCTCTGCTTTGGGCTCAGGTCATGATCCCAGGGGATCCCATTGGGCTCACTGTTCAGCAGGGAGTCTGCTTCTCCTTCTCCCTCTGCCCCCCCCACTCATGCTCTCTTTCTCTCTCTCTCTAATAAATAAAATCTTTAAAAAAAAAAAAAAAAGGAAACAAAGCATGGAAGGGGGATGGGTGGAGGTTGTAACACATACAGGATCATCCCCTATATTCTCCTACGCTGTAGATTCTTGGCAGATAAGAACAGCAACAACAATCCTCTTCCTGCTGGTAAAGACCCCTCCTGGCCAGTGCACAAAAGAGGAGAGGATATGGGGAGGGAAAAAGAGAACCTAGGTAAACCGAAGAGTGGGATCCAGCCCTGGGTTATGGCTTTCCCACATTTTACCCTGTTCCTACTTCAGTTTAGATTTCTGTGCCCAACCTGGGTAACAATGTTAACAAAAGCTGACTCCCATCTACTTCACGGAATACTGTGTTGATAGGTCATGTGGCCTATAAGCTGACCCCAATATATATTTATCTTCATTTGGCTATTAAAAAGTTCAATATGTGGTTTTTTATGTTTCCATCATCACCTCCTGATTGAACACTTACTATGTACCAGATCCTGCTCTATGCCCTGGGGGTACATCAGTAAGACACACAAGGTGTCCATCCTCCAGGAACTTACATTCTAACAGGGGAGATGAAAAATTCAACAGTAGACTGAATAGAGAAGATACTGACAAGAAGACTGATGCCATTGAATAGTCCAGGTATGAGATGATCAAGTCCTCAACTTAGATGGCTCTCAAACAAACTGAACCAAATTCTTGACTATCTGTGGTTGCCTACAAAGCCCTTTCTATAGGGGAGTCATGGTAATAGTGGAAATCCAACTGTGGCTATTGGGTCTTTCTAAAATGTTGAAAGGGCTGCTTCCTCTCTCTTACTGACAGTCTGTTGTGTGGACAAACAGAAACATACCCTTCCACCTCCTATGGGTTTCTATTTTGTGAACTGCAAGAGTGTTATTCCAAGTGGTATAAATAAGCTTGCCTTTGGTTTCCAGAGTCTTTACTACTGTTTTGGGCTTTTTTAAGTGGCAGTAAGAACCATTAACAGTAGTAAATATATATATATATATATATATATATATATATATATATATATATATATGTCATAGTAACGACAGTAACATGTCCTTTTCAAAATAGAAAGTGGAGCAACAGATCTCCTTGGATTGCTGTTAGGCAGGGTATTTCAGTAGGAAGGGTAAAGAGAGGAATTCAAAAACACACACTTGGAGAAGAACCAACCCACACCTTTTATGTTCAAAGTCACCGGATGCTGAGTAGATGCAAGAGACGAGAGAACGAAAATGTGGTTATATCACACCCCAACACCTTGGGGAGAGAAGCCCTAAAAGATAGGAAGCAGAAAGCTACAAGACAGTGTGTTATAAGCACTAAATGCTTTTTCACACACATGCTCAGCCTGGCTGATTTACCCAAACACTCCTCTCTAGCCCGAGTAGCTCCATGGAGTCGGTTGTAATTGTAAAGCAGCCAGAGAGAAGCAGCTCCTGAGTGTGTGCAGAGGAGTCCCTCCAGCCGAGACAGCAAGGGGACCCGCCTGACAGCACTTTGACATTGCATACCTCGGACCCAGACTTTGCAGACACAACTTTCTGTGTGCACCTCAATATGATCACAGGTAATGTTCATACGTATGACAGGCGCTTACTGTAAGCACTGCTCTGAAAGAGGTGCTACCTTGCATGCCTCTCAATGGTCAGGACCACCTGCCAACCAAAAAGACAAGATCTCCAAGTAAGTTTACCGCCTCTGTCTGCAGCAGCCCGACAACTCAAAAATCATATCATTTGGCAGGGTTTCCCACGTGGATCAGTGACAATGAAGCTCACTTGGATGATTGATGGAAGGGCTTTTATAAATTGCACTTTCAACGGGGATCCCTTAAAGAAACATATACTACCTATGGCTTCCCTTTAGAAACTTGGAATATCCCAGTCAGGATGTGCTGTCCTCTAAGATGAAGCTAACTTATTTCAGTGTCTTTTTTATTTTGTTTTGGGTCGTGTGTCTATGTGTGTGTGCGCACGTGTGCTCTCAAACACAATAACTACAGCAAAACAAACTGCCAAGGAGCTTGTATTCCCATCACTGTCCATTAGGAACAGAATGTCTGCAGGATATACTTGGAGAAAAACTGTTGTTTTTTTCTTTTTTAACTGCATTAGATATTTGATGCCAATGTCTAATGAAATGAATATCTAGTAGTAATGAAAGGTGTCTTGGGGATCTGCCTGGTCAACAGAGGAGCAAGCTGTAAATGTACAGCTAACACTAGAGCTTCCTGACTGGGGTGACCAGCTGTTCATTGTTTATGAAATATTTTCACAAAAAATACTGTGTATTTTCAGGTCACCTCTCCTCAGCACCCCAAACCAGACAGAACTCAATGAAGTGAATGAAATTCAGAGATCTCTGTCCATCAGTCCAGCTAGAATTCTGGCCACTGTCCTGAAAGCAAACACGCTATTTCACTATTCCAATATTGCTAGGAAACTCCAATATTTGTTCTGACCCCCACTTTCCCCAAAAACAGCCCTTCCTTCTAGTAATTATTTCCCGATAGAAAGAATCCTAAGAAAATATCAGAAGTTGAACTAGGAGGGGCGAGGGAGAGGAAAATTTAGCAGCCAGAATGAATGCTGAATTTGAACTGTTGGTGAGTTCTTGGACCACCTGCCAAGATGTTTGCAAGCATTTTGCGGAGAGTATCTTCCTTTGATTAATAGTCTCTAGCCTGAGTCTCCAGACTTTTCTCCTTGGGCAAAAAGGACCAGAAACATCTCCATGGATATTGAGCTACTACAACTGAAATCTAAGGACATCTCCTCTTCCCCCAAAGAAAGTATGCTTTGGAAATAGCAAGGCATTCTAAAACACTCAAAAAAACAAGTCTCGGTTGAAAAAAAAAGGTAGCAGTGACTGTAATTAACAGAGAAGCAGTTGTGGAACGTCTAGGGCTGTATTTAAAGGGGCCTGCAGGAAGGGGGTGAGCACTCATGGCTGTAACGGGATACTTAAGATACCGATTGCAGAGAGAAACGGGGCAGGGGAAGTAAATAGATGTACTTACAGCCCTCGGAGCCGAAGCCAGATTTTCTCGATCTGTTCGGGTTGCAGGTATTTCAGAGAGTTGCTCTCAAATTCTTCAATCTCCTTGGTTGGCGACTCCATAGCTGCAGGTTATCACTGGGAGTGAGGCTGTGAGAGTTTGGGCTGTCCCTCCCCGCCTCCTCGCCGGTCCGGCCCTCGAGCCCCAGCCGGACGCCGCGCGCCTTTGCCTGTCACTTTCTGCGTGCGCTCCTCCTTTCTGCGCCCACAAACCCGGACTTACTGCGGGCTCGCAGCGCGGGCGATTCCCGGCCCAGGTGCCTCCCGGAGGCAGCTGCGGGAACCAGCCATAGTCCCGAGCTAATACCCAGAACAGGGATTGTGCTTCTGCTCCAGGAGAAAGCACCTCGGACCTATTCGGATTTTTTTTTTTTTTTTTTTTTTTAAACAAAGCCACAGAAGCGATCAGTGTAGCAGCTGAAGGATTTGGGGGAGAAGGGGAGACCGAGCGGGGAGGGGAAGCGCCAAGGGGGAGCTGGTGCGGGCGGGGTGGTCCGACCCGGAGGCCAAGCACCCCACTCCCCGCGCTCCCCCCCAGCCCCGGGCGCCCAGCGGCTTCCCTCCTGTCCCACCCCTTCTCTCCCCTGCCTCGCCGCGTTCGCGCCCTGTCTCTGTTTTCTTTCACTTACCAGCAGCTCTGCTGACAAGCGAGAAAACTGACAACTGAGAAAAGTCGTCTGTCAGCGCGCGGGGGCTGGCGTCTGGTCTGACACCCGCGGGCGCGGAGGGAGGGGCGCACTGGGCAGCGCCGTCCGCGGGGCACACGCTCGCCGGGCTCGGGCCTCGGACCCGGAGTCCCGCGCGCCACGCAGCGGCCCGGCGCGCACAAAACGCGGCCGGAGGCGCCCCGCGCGCAGTCCCAGGGAACCGAGGGCTACGGCCCCCGGGAGGCTGTGGGCCGAACGGCGAGGCGAGCTTCCGCGGAGTTCGTGCTGGGAGCTCTCAGGTGCGGCTCACCTACACGCCCGCCAGAGAGCCGGTTCCATTTTGAAATAGTAAAGCAATTGGTAGGGATTAAAGTCATCACACATCACTTAGAAAGTCCTGATATGTTCTTGCTAATGAGAGTTTTCATTTCTCCCTCCCTCCCCACCCACCCCGCCATGGTCGGGGGGTGGGGGGATTGGTGCCGGGGAAGGAAAATATAAACCAACGGTGAGGAGGTAGGAGTTTCCACCCATTAATGCCACATATTCCTCAAGAGGTCCCTGCAGGGCGTGATGGTTGGGCAGGCGTTGAGACTGGCAAAGAGTTTCAGCTCCACAAAGTGGCAACTCACTGTGTCCCCCTAGGTCATTCACAATGTCAATAAAGCACTGTGCTCTGGAAGAATGGGATAAGGTATGGAGTTGGGGAGGGAAGATGGAGGGGGGATTAAGAGAGAGACTAAAGACAGAAAAAGAGAAGATCCTGGCTCAAGTTGATTGCAGCCCTGACATCACAGAACTGGTGGTCAAAGTCCCATCTAGATGAAGCCACTACCACCTCCCAGGGCCATTTCAAAGCTGGGACTCAGGGCTCCTGAGATTCTGGGTGCAGCTTGCCCCATAACCATATTTCCCTCCCTGGCAGATTCTTTCAGTCACACTCCCAGCATCCTTTGGCTAGCCATCAGTTACATGCCTGCTTCTCAAAAGTAAGATAGAGGTAAAGATAAGAGCTAGTTTTTCTTCATTGTTCCTGTAAAGTTACATTCATATGACCTTATAAAGGAATACAATGATATAGTGTCTAGATCCTAAATCCTCACCCATTTGGTAGTTGACATTTACTTTCCAGAAATTAGAGGTGAGAGTGATGGGGATGGCATGACTAGCCCCATTCATTCCAGTGGAAGAAGGTACCTTCCTCAAGGTAAGATGACTGACCTATCTGATTGAAAAGGACTTACACACTCACCTACCACACAATCTGAAGGCACCTCATTAAAGTCAGTCCTTGATTTTCTGGAAGCACACACATTATCACTGAGTTAACACATTACTACCAGACAAAGATAGCATTAAGCAGCCAACATGTTAACATGAAATTCATTTATCTGAAAAGAACCAATTACCTACCCAATGTCACCCAGCAGGGAGCAGTAACCTGCTAAAACTGGATGTTTTAAAAAAAAAAAAAAAAAAGGACATTATTTTAATAACTTGTTTTGGGGATGCAAGATGGGAGGCAACATGGTCCCCAAATGAGATTACCATCTCTGTGCACCTTGGGCAGCCTGCTGTCAGAATATGGAAGTGTAGTAATGAGAGTAACAGCAAACAGGTATCCAAAACTATCTATAGTCCAAACACTGCTCCAAGGTTCTATGCTCACATAATACTAGCAACAACTCTAAGAGGCAAATACTATTCTTATTGTCCCTATTTTACAATAAGAGCTGAAGCACAGGAGGTTATCCAGACCTACCAGAAAATGAACTGACCTGGAAAAGACCAGCATTTGAGTTATGGCTCATTACCCTATCCAGTACAAATCTGTCCCCCTCACAGGGTCCCATTTTCCACATGGTTAAAGTAAAGAATTTCGGTATAAAGATTTTTTTACATCTTAGTTCCACCTTTATGATTCTACAAGGTCATCTGGAGAGAACGGGGGAAAGGAATTGCTGAAAAGGGAGATAGATGCCTGTTGCTGAAAACATATTTTAATTATGGTATGGTTTCTCCAAGGACTGGCCTGGGATGAAAGGATGCAAGGGAATAATAAAGCGTATTTGTCTTCCTGCCTTCCACCATACCTATCACCTTTTCGTCATTATGAGTGGGATTTGGATTAAGCCAGAGAAAAGCAAATTTTGGGAGAAAAAGAAAAGGATCAGCCTTTCACTGCAATTAAGCCAATCAGAGAGGGAAGGCAAAAAATACTATTTTAAAAAGTTTCTAAAAAGTAATTTTGTTTCATTTTTTAAAACTGAACATGCATCAGAAAGTTAGTAAGGACGTATCACTTTTCTTTATTATAGAGACATATAGTTTTTGGGGCTGGAGGGACCTTAAAGATAATCTGGTTTAGAAGTTTACAAATTTTTTAAGCAACAGAATATTTTATTTAGAATAGCATTTTATAAAGGACTCCAATGCATACCTCATGTTGAAAAATTAAAGAAAGAGCTGCTCTGGTTGAATGGGGAAGGGGGGAAGTTCTTAGTTCAACAGGGACAGAGTTCACCTCTGCCTTCTCTACATCCCATCTCTGTGTGACGAATACTCCCACTTCTCAGATGAGAAAACTGAGCCCAAAGTACCTAAAACTATCTTAGGATTTCTTGCTCCTAATCCAGGGTTGTTTCTAAACCACACTAGGAAAAAATCTGTCTTCTCTCTGCCAATAAAGTATTACTACTATTAGATGCACCATGTTATTATGTCACTCAGATTTTATTCTTTTTCTCTATCACAGACAGGATATGCTTGACAGTTGCAGCAAAATTATGAGCCACAATTTCCATGGGCAGTCCACTCAGAGACAAGCAATAAACAGATGCAAACCCACTGAGAAACAAAAGATCTAAGAAAATGCAAAGCCACTCACAACTTCGCTTGGGAGGTTAATTTCCATTGTGACTTCCTTATCCAGCTTTTTCAATAAGACTTTTTAGGAAATCTTATATGGTGAAATATCACTAAATATATATATAGACATGCATACATACATAAATATATAATGCATATACACATACATATACATACACATATATACATAAATATAACTGCCAATTTAAAACAGTTCCCCAAATAAACATAGAGTAACTTAGTCTAAGTACTAGCAAACCTCTGCATAATCAGCATTAAGTATCATAAGATCAGAGAGAAAGTGAACTCCCTGTCTGTGACAGAGTTCAAGGAGAAGCTGGATGACTATCAGACAAGGGAGTAGGCATCAGGCTTTGTAGACATAAGAATGACCCCTCAGGTCCCTTTCATTTCTAAGATTTCACGACCCAATAATAATCATAATAACTACAATCATTAGCCTTACCAGTTACTGAACACTACCATATGCCAAGTACCATGCTAAGCATCTCACAGGTTGTTTCATTTCATCCTCAACAAAACACTTCAGAAGAGTTCATCATGCCCATTTACAAGTAAAGACAGAAGAGGCTCCCAAAGGTCAGATCACTTTTGCAAAGACAGACACTTAATAAGTGGGAGAGCCAGGTTTTAAACCCAGATCAGAGTGCAAAGCTCCTGTTCTTTTCCCTCTGTTATACCACCTCCCTGCAGACACATAAAAAGATAAGTAAAAGGGTATATAACAGAGAGGGTGGGGCTGTAGAAACACAGATGAAGGGTCACTGATACTGGGGGGAGGGAGATTAGGAAAGCAGAGGTGACATTCAAACTGGATCTTGAAAATGGATGAGTTGAAGTTGCTTACATGAGGGATGAATGAAGGCAGGTAATTCCAGAAAGAGCACACTGCATGAAAAGAAACACAGAAGCACGAGAAGGTGTGGAGGGTACAGCTGCGCACAAACAGTTTTAGATGGCTTGACTGTAAGTGCATGACTAAGACGATCAGGAGAAAACACTGAAAGGGTCAGCCAGACTTTGTGGTCATGGAAGAAACTCAGGCTCTCTCCAGATGATGGGGAACGGGGTGGGTGGGGGTGGGGGGTGATGCTAGGTGGAGGAAGGCATGGTCACATGTCGAGGGTACCCACTGCCCTGAATATGTAGCAGACACTGAAGTCAGCTCTCCAGGAACCTGCCATGGGCATATGCAACAACCATGGGGCAAATGATAACCAGGGCGCCATAAAAAGAATCCAACTATCAAATACAAACAAGCTCCTCCGCCTACGAAGAAGGAAGAGTTGCACAAAGGAAAGAGACAAAATCAGAAAAAGCACACCATTTTCTTCCATGAACACCTATCTTCCAGCTTCGAGATTAGGACTGTTTGCTTTGACCTTCACAAAGCAAACCAGCGCCCTTGTTACATTTTTCATGACTTGGCAGTGGCATCATCCAGAGAGTCTGTTGAGGGGGAAATTCTGGAGAAGCATTTAGGATATGGCAAGTAGCACCACCAGGCACCACAGCTCCTCCTTCCCGTTCACACCAGATATGAGCCAGCCCCATAACACACTGTCAACAGAGGCTCTTCTCTCCCATCGGCTTCCCTTTCCGGCAAGGGGCCTCTCTGGTGACAGTCACACTGTCTTCTCTCCCTTTGACACTTTCTCATTTTGGTTTTATAATTTGGGACAGACTCTGTCTTAGGAACCACCTCTACTGGAAAAAAGAAAGTACAGGAAGAGGAGTGAACCGCTAAGCCCAGAGGACTCCCATTCTCTGGCCCATCTGAAATGGGGCTCTGAGCAGCCACCATCTCAACTATCCAGAGTTTGGCCAAGAGGGCTAGGGAGAGCAGATAGGAGAAGAAACAGGATAGAGTCCCAGCTCAGGTGTGGTCTCATTGAACCTGCATGTGACCCAGTTTCCACCCCTCCCTCCGGCGGGATCCTTCAGTTGCTGTGACAAACTCATGTAATGCTTCCAGTGGAGGTGGCACAGGCAAGTAGAGGACTAAGCATAGCACTGAATCACATGGGACCTAAGATAAGATACTTTTCTTCTCTGGCCATGGGCTGAGTTGGGCTCAGTGACCTCCAGATCTTTTCAGTTCTCACATACCTTTGAAACCCACAGCCTGGCCTAGGATAACCAAACTTTTCATGGGCCCCCCAAAAAGCTACAGGGAAATCTGGAGTCTGACCACTGGCTAGATGTGACTCTAATAAACATAACTTCAGTTGGTCAATCAGAGCCATCCACCCTGTATCTCTGAACAAAGTGACCAAAGGGTGACATGTAACTAAAGCAGATCTAATAGTGGTTCCTTATGAGAGATTTGATATGCCCACTGGGAAAGAGAGAGGGTCCATTTGTCTTTCCTTTGAGACAACATTATAAAGCTTGAGGTTATCTTGGCCCTGGGATTATCCTTTTACCATGTAGAGAGAGTATACCAGAAAAATGACACCAACACAGAGAAAAGCAGAGAGAATAGCTAAAGACAGAAAGAAACAAATGTTAAAGGATCTTTGGAGCCCCTTGATCCTGCAATGCCTGAAGCCAGAGCTATCCATGGACTTTTTAAGTTATATGAACCAAATAAATGTCCCCTCCCCCCATGTTCTTTTCACTTAAACAACTTGAATCAGATTTCTGTCACTGACAACCATAAAAATCCTGACTAACAGAACTCCCATAGAGGATTTTGTAAGTAGTTTAAAAAAAAAATGTATGGCCCGTGCCTTAAACACTGAAAGCTCTCGTAACATAGCAGAGTTCCTCCCCCATCTCATCCATCCAATAGGACATGAAGGCAAGGAAACTGGAAATGGTACAGGACCTTGGAGTGGGCAGGGCACCTGAGGCAAATGTAAGGAGACTTTTTATCTTGATAAATAGATACCCCAATAATTTTGTTTCAGTAACAGTTTGGTAATGGCCTACCAAAGCATTGCCATTATTATACAAGTGAGTTCCTCAAAGCGATCCCGAAGTGAGCTAAATACATTATTTTTATCCCCAGTTTAGAAATGAAGTGAATGAGGTCCAAGAGGTCTGTTGGCTTCCTTCCGCTGGTCTACCCTCCAGCTAGTGGCCAGGTAGCATGACAGTATGCGGCTTTCTGACTCCTGGCCCTCGTGGCCACTCTGCCTCTCAGAACATGGGGCCAATCCAGCAGAATTAACGTGGCTGTACTAATGAAATTGAAAATTTCGTTCATGGAAAACTGCTGATGCTACAGTCAGCCAAATTCTGGCCCAAATGCACATAAATCAGCGGGTTGTTCTTCCTATGGCTGTAAAGCAAATTTGAATGTGGAAAACCCTGGTGCTAAAAGGGACCTCAGCAATCCTTTTAACCAAGATGCTAATTATATTGAGAGGAACAAGCAGCCCAACCAGGTTCAATAAGGCCCAGTGCAGAAGGCCCAGTGGCAGAGCTGAGACCAGAAGGCATGTCCCAGTGCTCCATTATTCCTGAGCCTCCTTCCCGAATCTTGAGAATGGCTCCTACTCCCATCCGAGGATGTGGTTTAATGGATTGTTCACAGGTAAGAAGAAGGAATGCCCACTAAAAGCATAGGCCATTGGCAAAGGATTCCCGAAGAAAAAACTAGAGAAGAGAAACTCCAGGAAAGTGAAAATGCATGTGGTGGCACAGGTGATGGCAAGGAATCAGTGTGCCTCGTGTAGGGGACCCGGGAAGGGACAGCAGGCAAAGGCTGGACATGCCGATTGAGGGGAGCCGGGGCCACCATACAAAAGCTCAGTCCTTTTATGCTCTTGTCGGTAGGGAATCGTTAAAATCTGTTGAGCAGGTGTGTAGTAGATGCAAAGTGGAATTGTGACTTAACAAGTATAATTTATAAAGAATGATAAAAAGTTTTTGTTTTTTGTTTTTTTTTCAAAAATTGCTTTTGAATTGCCACGAGAGAAAAAGATTTGCAGATTCTTGTCTCTGTAGCAGGGCAGGGGATGGGGGTGGTGACACAGACACAATTTCATAAACAAATGCTAGGACTTTTAAAATCCATTCATTCATGCAACAAACTTTGCTGAGTGCTTACTATGGGCTAGGCACTCTGTGATAGTAGGTATGCAGCGGTCAGTAAAAAACCTAGTGCCTGCCCCATGGAATGTCAGTCTAATTAGGGAAACAGATAATAAATACATCATCATAAATCATGAGAAGTGCTAAAAAGACAATAAACAGAGCCCCGTGCAGAAAACAATAGGGGTGGGGCCTATTTATAAATAAGTTGGCATTAGCCAACTCCGCTATATAACAAACCACCCTCTAAAATGTAGTGGTTCAGAACAACAGCAACCACTTTTTGCCTCTCATGATTTTGGGGGGTTGACCAGGCAGTTCTTCCACTGGTCTTGTTTGGGGTCTCTCATGCACTTGCAATCAGATGGCACCTGGGGCCATACCGATATGGTTTCACACACACGTGGGGCCTTGGCTTGGAAGAGCAAGCATTCCAAGAGGGAGGAAGCTGCCATTCCTCTCAAAGGCTGGGCCAGAACTGAAGAGCATCACTTCCACTGCGTTTGGTTGGTTAAAGCAATCACGGTGCTAGCTCTGATTCAAGGTCAGGAGAGATAAACATTACCTCCCAAGGCTAGGGGGGAGGTGAAGGAAGAAAGTAACACAGATTTTAGGGCCATCTTTAATCCACCTAGGTGGTCCAGAATGGCGACATCGGAGCCAAGACCTGAAGGAGATAAAGAAGTCATCCAGCTAACAGAAAGGAGGAAAACATTTCTGACAAGAGGGAACAGCATATGCAAAGATTCTGAGGCAGGAAGGAGCTTGAAGGCAGTTGGGTTGTGGCTGGTGTGATGTGGCAAAGGGCAGAGTGGCCCGGGGTGAATGGGAGGAGGAGCCAGGTAGGGCCTTAGTAGAGTCCTAAGGGCGGCTTTCATCTGAAGTACAAGGAGAAATCACTTAAGGATTCCAAGAGATGTGTTTGTAAAGGGTCACTCTGGTTGCTCTGTGAAGAATGGCTGGAAAGGAGTAAGAACGCCCCCCCTGGCTTAATCAGAGATGCTAAATGATCTCAAAAAGTGACCTGGGGCACTGGGTGGGGCTGTCAGTTAAGAGGCCTCCTGTAGATTTTGGCTCAGGTCATGATCTCAGGGTCCTAGGATCTAGCCCTACCTCAGCCTCTGCGCTCAGCAAGGAGTCTGCTTGAGGATTCTCCCTCTCCCTCTGCCCCTCTCTCCACACACACTCTCTCTCTTTCTCTCTCCTTCTCTCTCTCTCAAATAAATAATCTTTATTTAAAAAAAAAAAAAGTGACCTGAACTGAGGAGAGACTCTTAGACCCATGAGTTCCAGCATCCAAAACCCACAGTGACAATACTGAACTAATCCAATCAGTGATGATGAACTAATTTCCCTGTTGGTAGTGTTACTACAGGACTCACTAGACTAGTGTCCCAGAGGGCAGAGATCACAAGTGTCCTGTCCACCACTGTCCCTGAGGGCATAACAGACCAACGGGCCCAAGACCAACTGGGCTTCTCAGAGAAGGACTATGAAATGTATTTCATTTATGGTCCAAAATGATTCCTGCCATAGGAACTATATTCAAAGAGCAAACCTGAGACATCGGAATAAATAACTCTTCAACTAGATGAGAAGTTAATTTGGGGGTTGTTTGGGGAAAGGCAGTAAGGCGCTGGCCAGGTTTGGTGCATAAAGGGTTAACTTTCAGTTATCTGGCAGCTAGACCTCCAGATAAGTGAAATGTTACTTTTTGTGTGATTAAGGTCAACAAGGGAAATTAGGGAAAATACTCCTGACAACATTTTCAAAATTGCCCTCCAGGACACCTAAATGGCCCATTCTATTCCCTCTGATTCTCAGAAGTGAAAGGATTTTTAAGACCCAGGAGAATAAAAGAATAGTATCTCCGTGAATGCCTTCCACCCATACACTTTTGACAGATTCATGCTAATAAAAAAGACCCTGAAGGCACCCTGATCTGGCCCATAATCCTTCATACACACAGACTGACAGACTCATCAGAAGTTGGCATATGCTTATATTTCTACTTCTGAGATATAAACAGACTCCTATAAGCAGGGAGTGGGACCTGATTTACGGAGAGGAATGGAAACTTACGGGCACAATTGAAAAGCAATTAGCGTGCAAAGCAAATCTTAGCCAGAGGCTCTAAAAGCCCTGTGGGCCATGGGTACCACCACAGAACGGGGTGGACTCCCACAGATATAGTTCTGTGGCTTCACCGCTGCCTGAGCTAAACGTAAGTGAAGAAATGAAAATAATTCTCCTCAATGGGATTTCAGAAGCACTTGAAAATTTTAACCAAAGCATCAAAAAGAAAGAGTGCTGAGTCCTTGAATATAGCTCCAAACGTGTCAGTTAAGATCCTGTTAGCAGCCATTCTGCTTTCACTATGGGCAAACCAAACACAGCCTTCTCCATCAGTCTCTAGGTAACAAAGATTCCATTTCCTACTTCCCATGCCCACTCAGGCACAAAGAGCATTTGTGAAAATCAGTCCCCACCCCTCACCCATCCACACAACATAGCAGGAGTACCCTCTCCATCCTGGGCAGAAATCAGTCTCTTTTGCCGTGGAGGTTCCAATTTTAATGATCACAGTAATAATTCCCCATATACTGCTATTCTATACATGACCCAATCTATCAGAAACCATTCCAAGCAATTCTTGAAGATATTACTATTGCCTGGGACTTGGGACCACATTTCCTATTCATTTACTGCAGGATTTATCCATCTCTCTGTTCTAGAACCAGCTGGCCAGAGAGGAAATTTTAATGCATGCATGACCTTTTCAAAATCCCTCCAACTCCCACAGCAAAATCAAACTTGGTTAAGGGTTTATTGACAGAGGGCTGGTCGTTTACTACTGGTCACCTCAGGAGCTTTATTTGATAACTATGGCTCTTAGAAACAACATTCTCATCAAAATGAAAATGTGCATATGTCAGAATATTGGCAGGGAGACGTATATCATTCAATTTGATTATAAATTTGATTAAAATTTCAGCGATCGCCTACCTCCCACAGTGACTATCTAGCCCCGGAAGCCACAACTAATAAATGCATCATCATAAACCACTTAAAACATAAAGGAAAGGAGGTGGGGGGAGAAGAAAGGGGAAAAAAACACTCCTAAAAAAGGCTGCAGAAATTTAAAGGCAAAAAAAGAAAAAAAGAAAAAAGAAAAAAACCACTTCTTAAAATGTAGTGATTGGACTTTTCTTTCTCTTTCTCTCTCTTTTTTTAAACCAATTAAGCAGGTGCTTAAATTTGAGTGCTTATCAGAGTTTGCTCTCTGAAAGTACGTGTGAACGCATTATGCTGGGCATCTTGGCAGCAGCCTGGCGCCACGTCATTTGGTGCCCCTGGCTGAGCCCATCTCGCCTGGCATTTGCAAACATTCGGGATACGCTTTTCTCGTTGGCCAGGTCCGCCAAGGTGACCAGAAGCCCGCAGCGGCGAGGAGGCTCCATTTGTCCCAGCTGCTGCTAACCATCGCGCCAAATCGATATCCCCTCAGAAGGCGCTTTCACCGCAGCAACTGATAGCGCCCCAGAGGCTCGGTGACGTCGCCCGGTGTTTGCTCAGCGAAGGAAAATCCCTCTTTGCACCGCCGGCTCTGTCCTCACTCCCAGAGGAGCACGCTTGCCTGTCCTTAATCACCCGTGAAATGGTGCAGGGGGGGAGTGGTGCGGAGGAGTGGCAGCATGGAAATAACCCAGGGGGACGACCAGCTGTGACTCATGCTTTTCACCTTTGAAGGGAAGTAACATTTTGGAGCAGGATTCCACTCTGGCCTGCCTCCAGGGGACACGAGAGAGAGAATACCCTTCCTGTTTTCTGCGGACAAGGACCAGGCGATGCAGCTGGAAGAAAAGGGCCAACATCAATAATGCATCGGGACCGTGGCTGACATAGTTTTCAGCTATCTGGGTAATTGAGCAGTTGTCAAAATATAGCTCTAAAAGGCCATGTGCGTACAGAGCCTTCACTGTTACCGAAAGGGCAGGCTTAACCCTGTGTAGTGTCCAAAGGATATATCCAGTCTCTCCTCTCCCCAAAAATAAATATTTGCTACCAATGTGAGTTAGTAATAGTAATGGTAGTAGTATAGTAATAATAATAGCTACTGTTTATTGTATGTAGTGTGTATCACCCTCTTTGCAAGCATGACAACCCATGAAACCTTCACAGGGAAACTTAACTTGCCCGCGGTCAGCTAGTCAGTGGCAGAACTGGATTTAAACTGAAGCCTGTCATCAGCCTACCCACTACGGTGTCTCTCAAAAGTAGATATTTTCGTGTAAGTCAGAAGGCTAACTCTACATGTCTGATTAACAAATAGCCCTCTTGGGGCGCCTGGGTGGCTCAGTTGATTAAGCGACTGCCTTCGGCTCAGGTCATGATCCTGGAGTCCCTGGATCGAGTCCCGCATCGGGCTCCCTGCTCGGCAGGGAGTCTGCTTCTCCCTCTGACCCTCCCCTCTCTCATGTGCTCTCTCTCATTCTCTCTCTCTCAAATAAATAAATAAAATCTTTAAAAAAAAAAAAAAAAAAAAAAAAAAAAAAAAAAACAAATAGCCCTCTGACAATGGTACAATGACTTTGCAATTGCAGACCATTTCAAGCCATCTTTAAGTAGCCTTATAGACGAGAATGAGGAGAGTAGGAGAGTAGAGACGTGACCACTGACCCAAGACCATACCTGCAGACAGCGGCAATATGCTGAAATAAGAAGGACCCTGCAGTGAGAAACTTAACAGCTAGTCTCTTAGCAAATTTCAAGTATACAATACAGGAGTATTAACTATAGGCACCAAGCTACACATTAGATCTCCAGTATGTATTCATCCCGCGTAACTGAAACTTTGTACCCTCTGCCCAACACCTCCGCGTTTCCCTGACCCCCTCAACATCCCTGGCAACCATGTTTGACTCTCTGCTTTTATGAGTTCAACTGCTAAGAGAGTAAATCTTAAGTGTTCTCACCACCAAAAAAAAAGTAACTATGTGAAGTGATGCGTATGTTAATTAGCTTGATTGTAGTAATCATTTCATAATGTATACATATATCAAAACATCACATTGTGCATTTTAAATATATACAATTTTTATTGGTCAGTGATACCTCAGTAAAGCTGGGGGGGAAGAGCCTATAATTGTCATTACGGGAACTGCGTCGGTCATTCATTTGAAGAATAGAAAGCCTTCAGAAAGCCACAGCACAGCCATGCCCTGCACCACACCGGTCTCCCAGGGAGGCATGCTCTCTTCCCAAGGGTTTCCAACGACCAAAAGGGAACACACAGTGAGGGACTCCAGAAAGAAACCCCGCATATCACACACCCAGGAAACCCTCTCTCACCCACTCCGTGGTCTTGCTTTTGCCTCTGCACCATTTTCCTCCAGAGGAGAGACCACAGTAAAAATGGTACCGGCTTGCTTCATTAAGGCAGGACAAAATTCTTCCTTGGCACTGTTTTCTTGTCTTTTAAACTTCTCTCATTCCTCTCATCTAATTTTTCTGTTGCAAAAAATGAAAAGAAAGTGTGTTCCTGGAAAGATACGTGCAAATGAAGAGACAATGATGGGAGCTGAGATGAAATGCTACAGAGCTGACAACAATGCACAGGGCTAAGTGCCAGCAGGCTCCGCATTGATAACACAAATAAGAATGATAGTAATAATAATGATAATAATAACAGCAATGCTTTTGCATTTATCTCCCTTTGGGACAGTCCTTTTCTCGGGCTTCCCAAATCAGAACATGGAATTATGCAGAAGGCCCGAGGGGCTCTGCCCTCTGTGATCTCTACTCAACCCAGATTAATGAAGCTTTCATAACACCTGTGCTTACACTTCTCACACTGTCATCCCAGCCATGTCAGGGCTGATTTCATCCGCGTCGGAGCAAGCCTTTAAATTCCAGCGGCACCAGGGATTCAAAAGGCAATGTCCTTGACATACACAGGCTTTCCTCTCACCACCCAGAAAGCTGGGGGCTCAGCACCCATACCACACAAAAGCCACCTTCCACTCTGGAATTAATCATCATTTCAGAGTTTCCGTTACAAATCTTTGTTTAGAGAAGCCCAGAATAGTGGACCAATCATGGGGTTTTAGAGTGGTTTTAAACTTTTATGGATCAAGGGCACTTTTGGAGAATCTGATAAAAGCTACAGAGTTCTATTTAAATAAAATGTGTACACTATGATTTGCATATATAAGGAGACTCCTGGACTCTCCTGGAGCTCTTCCAGGCTCCTTTCCCAAAAATCCTACTGTGGTTCAATGACGTGTGTGTGTGTGTGTGTGTGTGTGTGTGTGTGTGTTCTAATCTAGTTTGCTCTTCTTAGCAGTAAAGGAAAATGGTATGAACTAAAAGGAGAAGATAACTAATAAAATGTATAATTCAAGTTTTTCAAAAAGGGAATTGTATTTAATGAACACCAAATACATGCCAAATTTTCTACCAGCTATATGATATGTGTATGTGCATTTAATCCTCTTTACAATCACCTATTCACCTCTTCTTCCCCAATGCCTTTCACAGTGCTGGTCCCCCCCGATTACCTGCTGAGTGAATTCATTATTACTATTTTGCAGATGAGGAAACTGAGCCTCTGAGAGGTACTTCTACAAATCAGACGGAATAAATGCTAGTAGGGTGGGATTTGAACTCAGATCTGCCCATCCCCTTTCCTCTGTGCCTTGATGAACATTTGGTATAAGAGACTAAAGCAAAGACATACACAAATGATATGCTGTGTTGGTAGCAAGACTTGGGGGAAAGAGGAAAAGCAGAGTAGATGGGCTGGGAGTATATGGAGGGGCCAGGCCAGGTCGCAGTACACGGACCAGGGTGGTCGATGGTGGCCTCTCTGGAAGGTGAGATTTGAGGAGAGCCTGGAAGGAGATGAGAGGATGCGCTAAGCAGAAGAGTATGCCAGGGAGGGAAACAGCCAGGGCCAGGCCCTAATCAGAAATATGCCTGGTAGCTCAAGGAATAAGTTGGGAAACCAGGGGGAGAGTCATAGGAGGTAAGGTTGGAGAGGGGATGGGGGGGCTGCAGAAAGACCACATGTCAGTCATCATAAGGACTATGGCTTTTACTCAGGGTGAAATGGGAACTCACAGCAAGATTCAGAGTGGGGCAGAAGCATGATCTGACCTCTGTCTTACAAAGACCATTTTGGCTATTGACATGAGGATGGAGGGTAGGGGTGGGGAGACCAGGTGTGACGCCACATCTAGTTTTTCAGGCAAAAGATGACGGTGGCTTGGCCAGGGTGGTAGCACTGGAGATGGAGAGAAGTATATTCTGGACATGTGAGAGAACAGAGGAGTTAAGGATGACTCCAAGTTTTGGGGCCCAAGAAAAGAAACTGAAGTCTGTTCAGGTTCATCCCTACCTTCTAAGTAGGCAAAAAAGCTTGCTCTTATTCTCAAGGCCTCAAAACCAACCTGAGAAAAATAATGGGTTTACAGTTTCCAAATATGTTTCTTTTTTTTTTTTCATGAGAGAGAGATTCCTGGGTGTAGCCTTGTGAGAAAAGAGGAAGGAGTTCCTTTAAAACTGCATGTTTTTTCACTTTTAAGTGTTAGAAAGCAAGCTCTGGAAAGTGTTTCCTTTGTCTTATTCCCTATATTCATATCTAAGGCTGCGCGACCTCCTCTCCTGCTCTGCTAGACGCCAGGTCAGTACTGGAATGTGCTCCTGCTGGTCACTGACCATGAATGTTTCCAAACAGCTTTCTGAAACAGGGAGCTCCAGGCCAATGCTGACTTCCAGGTGACCCGAATCTGACACCAAGAGTGAGAAGCCAGGGCTGTCCCCTCTCCTCCCATGAAAAACACAGGCATTCCTGGCTGGCCTGGGCCGCCAGGCAAATGTCGAGCCCTCAGCTCTGGACATGATCAAAAGTGAATGTGGAGCTCCCTTCCGGATCACACTGCGCGGCCAAGGAGACAGTCTACACGAGGTTAAAGCAAAAGTGCTGAAGGGTTTGCAGAGGGTAAGTCTCCCACTTATTCCATCAAGGGTTCGCTTTAAAAAAAAAAAAATGCTAAAGTGGAAAAGCCAGAATGATAGAGAAACTATATTTGTGTAAAAAAAAAAAAAAATGTATTGCCCATCTACTACGCGCATGGCACTATTGTTTTGCTGAATTCCACACAACGTCCTGGGAAGTCAACATTATTTTTACATTGTTCTGGTGAGACGGGTCAAGCAACTTGCCCAAAGTGACTCAGTAAATCCATAGATGTCTGACTACAAATAACAGCTCCCACCATAGCTGCCTCTAGGATGACTGGCCGTCCTCCATGTGCGTGGGACTGAAAAGGTCCCCAGGATGCAGGGCTTTCAGTTTGGGATACAGGAAAGTCACAGGCAAACCAGGACAAGACAGTCACCTCGTCGCCCCTTGAAACGAAAATATGCCCATAAAAATGCAACCATTTCATGAATACCTAGAAAATTGAGTTGAATAACTTTAAAAATATCATTGGGAAAATTAAAAGTGCACACTCTTATTTAAGGTAAATATGGGCTCCGAAGGGGGTTCTGCGTTTAAGAAGAGCAGGTTTCTTTCCCACCCGGTTAATAGCCAATCTTCTGCAATCACAAGAGGGAGTCCTTGGTGAGAATTTGCTGCAGAACATTAATCCCCAATTTCCTACACGTTCGACTCCGCACGAGGATCAGTTCCTCCAGCTGCCTCCCAAAGCAAGCTTGCCAGTTGTGAGTGTTCCCACATCCAGTTGCCTTTTGCATCTGTTTGCTGCAAAATGTCAACTGTATTTCTTGCTCGGGTCATTATAATTTATACCCCTGACCAATGTACCCAATGCCTTGCTGAGGGGACATCAATGAATTCAGCTACCTGAGATAAAAGTCTGCTGCTTAGAAAGGTGGTGTTATTTCTCCAGAGCCCGGGTTGCCCCATTTGCTAGTACTGCTCCCTCCCTCATTCCACAGACATTTATGCCAACTTGGAGCCAAGCTTAGTATTGTCTTCACATAACTTGTCAATCGGCAAGGGACTCTCTTTTTAAGGAGTCTCATTGGTATGGTGTGTTGGGACCTAGGCCTTGACGGTTGACACAGAGACATCATCCTCCTCTATATTATCTAGTGACTTGATCAAAGAAACTGAGGGGTAAAAATAAGGCAGAATAGTTGAACTGTTGCCCTAGGCCCTGTGAGCCTTGAGCAGCCAACCCAGCTGTGCCTGGGGTGACAGGCCCTTGACACGAGTTTATGTTTCGACACTACTGGCAGGGTGGACCCAAGGGGCAGAAGGGCCCTTCCGTACACCTTTCTCCACAGGCTGGAAGCACAGGAAGGCAGAGTCTCTGGCTCACCTCTTAAACTCAGGGCTAATACCCAAAAGGCAAAGAAGGTTGAGTGTGTCACTCTGACCCAGAAATAGATGGAAAGGGACTCCTCTAGCAGGAGTCTCTTCTTCCTGCTTATCTCTGCTCTTGCTTATCCAAGTCTCCCCCCCTTGCAACAGCGTGCTGGTATTTGTTTAATCTGGTGCAGGGCGGGCCCTTCTTTGTAGCATGTGCTGATTTCTGCAGTGTAAATACTCCCACCATGGCTGGTTTCAAGCTACCAACATGATGTCATGGAACACAGAGCTGAGCAGAAACACTAACAGTCACCTCCACTCAAATCCCCACACCAAGAACTCAACGCCTTGTCCTTCTTTAGTCCCACTTTTCCAATTCTTGAATGATGGAGGAGGAAGAGTGTGCTGTTTTAAGAATGACTGAACCACAGAGGCGGGCGGACAGAGGAAGTGCATCACACTTTGCTTGAATATAGCGGAGGGTGTGTGGAATTTTACTACTTCAAGCCAAGTAATTTCTTTCTCTTGTGCTAAACAAGTTCACATGTTTTATTTCAGTACAACTTAAAAAACTGCTGTGAAAGAGGGGAAGCAGTTATTATTAAACAAATAAGGAGACCACCTCCGAGTGGGTAAGACTACCAACCGAACAGCTAAATCTGAGTCCCGAGCCCTATTTATGAGTTATTCATCTGTTTGCATTTCTCCGTAGAGGAGTCCAAGGGTTCTGTCTACAGTGTAGGTATAACGATGGGGCTGCCCTGTTTTAATTCTTTCAGTGGCTCCCTATCAATCATAGGATAAAGTCCCAGATATGTATGTAGTATGGCACAGAGGCTCTTTGGTCCTGATCCCACCTCTCCTCACCAGCCCTGCCACCTCGTCTAAACTCCAGCCACAATAATTGGGATTTTCGTTAAATGACTGGCTCTTTCCCAGCTCTGACCTCAAGTCATACCTTCCACCCCCAGTATTTAGGACACTCCTCCTTTTGCCCATCTACCATCTCCAGCTAAGATCTGCATAGCTTTCTACTACCTTATTGTCCTTACTTCTTTAAAAGACACTGTGCGCCCTCTAAACTAAGGAAACTCTTTGAAGGCAAGGACTGGGCTAGTCTGTCCTCCAGAACATACAGGAAATGTTTAATAAATGCCTGCTGAGCATGGAGCACTGGGTGTTATGCACAAACACAAACAATGAATCATGGAACACTACATCAAAAACTAATGATGTATGATTAACACATCAAAAAAAATAACAAAAAATGATTAACATAACAAAAAAAAATTTTAATAAAATAAAATAAATGCCTGCTGAAATCATCTTGTTATTTCAAAAACAAAATATATAACAAAAATGATTAACATAACAAAAAAAATTTTAATAAAATAAAATAAATGCCTGCTGAAATCATCTTGTTATTTCATTAAGAAAAATAGTCCTGCTGCTCAAAAAGACTTCTGTGTGCTTAGATTGCCTGAAGACTGAAAATCTCCTTGGGAAAGAAAGCACAAAGTGGTGGCATTTCTGATGAGGCTGAAGTCAGACAATAATCAAACACCATGTTCCCGGGACAGGCAGATCCGGCACCCTCTCTGGGTTTACATCAAGTCCCACCTTCACAGACAGTTTCTTCCTCCCAGACAATGGTGACAGAGCTGTATCAGCCCCAGCAGGACCGGTCTGCCCTTTGTTTCTGTGTCACAGGGCGCAGCTGCAGAGGTTATGGGGCTTGGCCAGAATCCCACTGGGTTGGGGAATACCAAACAAGACACAAGCACTTGTTATCATAGTTCTACAAGCCCACCTGGGGCTTCAATGTGTGGTGCTGTGTCCTCCTTCTAATGCACTCAATGTGCTGCTGCTAGCATGGATGTTCATCCACTAAGTTTGCAACTATATTGCTGCTTCTGGGAAAGCTGCTCTTTCTGCGTCTTGAACTTTAGAACAGAGTGCATCACATGTTGACTATCCTTATGCAAATGTGTATGTCCTCCAGGCCTTCACCCCAGATGAGACCTAAACAAATGAGGCTGTAAGTAAAGTGCCTATAGAGTAGCACCACACAAGGTCCTTTGCACCTGGCCCCTCTCCAGCCTCAACAGGTACCAAGTGCAAACATCTATCCCATGCTGAGGCCAATATTTTCCATAATATTAAGTTGCATGGAGTTCTAAATTGGCATCATAAATGGCCTCTGGTCAAAGAAGTTATAGAAATGCTGGGTTGCAAAATATGAAGAGGGTATCTTTATCGGAGGACATCTGAGAACTTAACATGCTAAGATGCATCATGACCTCCAAAATGAGGTATAGTATGCAGTGTTCCCCAGATGCAAGAGACCATGGACACTCCCACTCACCTCTTTTTTTTTTTTGGTGGATCACCTGTAGGCACTGGTGCTCTCTCAATATAACTTTAAGCATCCAGTTCTAGCCTCATGATTTTATACAATCACTGAGCAGGTGAGGCACTTCAATCAAAGCCAAGGAAAGAAAGCATTAATGGTTTTGGAAGATTTTTTTCAAGCCCTCATACAGAGTGAAGTCAGACAACAGAATGTTAAACAGAAAATGTTAAAATATCTCCAAAACAAAAATTTTAATCCTAAATTGTAAAGCCGTACAGAGCATCAAATCCTGCCAAGAGAATAAACTATTTATTCCTCCTGACATCTTAGGATTCTCTTCATGGTAGAAAGAGCATAGGCTTGGGAATTAAATACACCTGCATGCAAATCTTGGCTCTGCTCCTGTTCACTGGCTCTAAACTGCCTTGCAGGGCTGTGGTGAGAATTACATAAGACAATGAATACCATCACATAACAAAAAGCAATTAATTCATGCCTTAAAATTATTATTTTTCTATGATATGGAAAACATCCCACTATGTCTTATGCAAATAACCTATGCTCTATCTTTACAGAAGTGACAGTTTTTTTCCAAGCTCTGCTTTATGGCCTGACACAGGACAAATCTGTATTAATAAAGACTCTCCAGAGAAACAGAAAGAAGAGGATAAATAAACAATCATATATATGTATATACAGTTGACCCTAAACAACACACATTAGAACTGCACGGTCCACTTATGCACAGATTGTTTTCTTTACAGTACAGTACTATAAATGTATTTTTCTCTTCCTTATGATTTTCTTAACATTTTCTCTAGTTTGCTTGATTGTAAGAATATGGTATATAATACATACAACATATAAAATGTGTGTTAATTGACTGTTTATGTTATTGATAAGTCTCCTAGTCAATAGTAGGCTACTAGTAGCTAAGTTTTGGGAGAATATAAAGTTATATGTGGATTTTCAATGGTGCCAGGGGTCAGTGCCCCAAACCTTGCATTGTTCAAGGATCAACTGTGTATTTTTATATGTATAGATATATACTATGTATGTGTATATTTATTGTAAGGCATTGGCTCACAAGATTACAGAAGCTGAGAAGTCCCTAGATATGTAGGTAACAAGTTGGAGACCTAGGAGAACCAGTGGTATATGTTCCAGTCTGAAAGCCAGCAACCTTGAGAACCAAAAACAGATATTTCAATCTGAGTCCAAAGGCCAGAAAAGACCAATACCCCAGCTCCCCAGAACAGGAGGCATGAGAAGTTCCCTCTTACTCAGGCGTTTTGCTCTATTCAGGTCTTGAATTAACTGGATGAAGACCACCACATCATAGAGGGCAATCTACCTTACTCAGTCTACTAATTCAAATGCTAATCTCATCCAGGAACATCTTCATAGGCAAACTCAGAATAATATTGGGCCAAACGTCTGGCCACCTCATAGTGCAATCAAGTTGAAACATAAAATTAACCATCGCAACATCTAAATACGTCTACTGAATTAACTACGTTGAGTAAATCTGGGATTTGGGGCTGACAGAAAACCAATGTGCCAAGAAGCAAAATGAAATGCCAAGTGACAGTCCAACTCTGGTGCCAAGATGCCTAAATCACTGGAGGAATCATTTAATAATCCAGCTACAGTGAACTATTCAACAGTCTTGTCTGCTGCCAACTGACTGACCCCCAAAGATCAGCAGATTGTGCCTTCAACTCTAATACCAACATTTGGAAAACTGTAAATGAAAGTGAAAATGCTCTTAGCCATTAAACAAAGCATTCCCTGCTGACAACAATGCGTTGTTTGTTTGCTTTTTTAATCATATAGCTTTACCCTGTTGGTGCATCTTAGAAGAAAAAAACCAATGCAGCACCCCAGCAAACTTCTGCCCGCACTGAAAAGATGAACAATTAAAGAATACACTAAGACTATCACTGGGAAATGTGTGGGTAAATAGGAAAACAACAGGCACTAGAACCTCAATTATGAGACTCTATCTAAAACCTCCCTTCTGCTGGACTCTTCACATTCCACTTCTAGGAGAAGCACAAGTCACAAGGTAACACGGCAGGAAACAGGAGAGGGACAAACAACTGCTAAGCAGAGATACGTCAGGCAGTGAGCCAGGCCCTTCAAAGACAATGACCCACACAATTCTCACCACAATCCTGAGACAGAGAAGCATTTATGTTCCCCATCTTATAGATGAGAGACCTGGGGTTCACATAAGTTATGTGACTTGACCTTGGAGAGCCTTTCTTCTCATGGACAATGAGAATTATATAAATGACTGTATTTGCTGCCAGAAAACTCAAATTCAAATGATCTTAACATAATCCCTGCTTATGGGTTTTAATGTCTATTTGTCTTATGCCTTTATAAGCCACACCAAGTCCTTTATGAATCATTGTAGAAGCAGGATGGGTGGAAAGATGGGCACATAGGACATCTGGGATGAAGATCCAGATTTCTCTGATCCCAAAGTTTTTAGTCCTGTCACTTCATTAAGTTGGAGAGATTGAGTTGAACTAGGTTTTGGTTTCCTGCTTTACTCTGTTTGAGCATCCTTCAGGATTTTCTAGGATAAGTCTAGATCTATATATATCTTGGGTTTGCTATAAACCTTTGAGTAATTTCCTCTAGGATCACTCCCATTTTATCTCCCCCATTTCATGGGCCTAGAGTTCTTTTTCTAAATCACTGAACTATCTGAAGAAGTTGGTCCCTGGTGTTGAAATTTAAAACATCTACTTATGGCCATAAACAAATATTGAACTCTCAGTAAGACATGTATGCTGCAGTATTTAGGGAGAAAGATACTGATGTCTACAACTTACACTGGAATGCATCAAAAAAAACATGGGGGGAATAACACAGATTGATAGATGACAGAGAAATAGACAGGTGGACAGATCTGTGGAAATGCAAATATAGCAATTGTTAGCTACAGAGCTGAGGTGCTACATATATGATGTTCTCTGTACAATTCTATCACCTTAACTACATATTTGAAATTTTTCATTAAAAATATTGGGGATTCATAGAGACAGTGTAAGGCCAGGGGCTGGGAAAAGGGTTGAGTTTCAGCTTAAGATGATGAAAATTCAGATCCAGATGAAAATGTGTATGGAGATGGATAGTAGTGATAGTTACACAACAATGTGCATGTACTTAATACCACAGAATTTGACACTCTAAAAGAGTTAAAATGATAAATCTTATTTATGTATGCTCTAGTACATTAGAACCAAAAAGAGAGAGAAACATTGAATTCTGAAAAATTGCTATAGCAGCAATAATTGCTCTTGGAAAATACACAGAAAGGACAGAACAAAAAAAAACAGCTTTTCAAATATTTTTACATAAGTATGAAGAAAGTGAAGTAAAATATATTAAATAAGCCAGACCCAAAAAAGACTTGAGTCTTTAAAGACAAAAAAAAGTTATATACAGATTCTTTGGTTTCAATAGAAGAAAGTACCCAAAGGGAGGAAATACCATCTGTGGCCTTATAAAGAACCTTGGACTACATCTGATTTTGCTTCCAAAAATTTCCCCTAAATTGCTGTATGTTGTTCATGTGTGTTTCACCTCCACTGTTAATACTGTCATCTGGAAGAAAAATGTGGAAAAGTGATACTTTGGGTCCTTTTCAATTCTAACATTTTATAAACTGTGGAATCTTTTGCATGTTTTATACAAGTCCTTATATATTATATGATTAGAAAAACACTAAACTGACTGATTAAAAAGACAAAAACCATCAAACCTCTGCTGGATCCCTCTTGTCTGCAAAACCCCATCTGAGTCCTGAACATGCATTCAAGGCCCCTCAAGCCTGTTGCTCCAGCCTCCTTCTCTCCCTTGACTCTCCCCCTTTTCTCAAGTAGACCATTCACCATGCGTCTGAGGATGTTCTCTCCACTGGCTAGAGGTCCCTACTCTGCCCCCCATCCCCTCACCTCCACTTTTGACGTGGGTACACTTTCCCCTGGTTCATGCTGAGCCTTCCTTTGACCCGCCCAGCTCACTAGCACCCCTCCAGTGAGCTCTTCTTGGCCCCTCACCTTCTCATGCCCCCATCTTTCATCATCATCACCACCACCATCAAAGCAGTTGTGCCACCTTCTGCATCTTCATTCTGTTTGTTTGTATAGGGTTTTTGTTGGTGTTTCTTTCTCTGTTTTGCTTTGTTTTGTAATTGAGAGATATAATCTATATATAACATTAGTTTTAGGTGTACAACACAATGATTTGGTATTTGTAGATAGTATGAGATGATGACCACCATAAGTTTAGTTAACATCGTACATCCCTACTTTCCACCTCCCACTATCAGTTGTACTCACAATGCACTTTTTTAAAATATGACTGTCTCCTTGGCACGTGAGTCTGTGCTGGAGAACAGCCCCTCAGACTCCGCTCCACTCCCAGGTACCTAGCACAGCAGGTGGAACATGGCCATTTCTCAGCTAAGGTGGACAGAACAAAAGGAAGAAAGGGAGGTAGAACAAAAGAAAGGAAGAAAGGGAGGGAGGGAGGGAGGGAGGGAAGCGACATTTCTGTATGTCCCATCGAACTTTAGACTGTTTTAATATGGCATTCCTAAAGAACTTTTTGTTTGAGGAAATCAGTAGTATAAATTCTGCTGTGTTTGCTGTTGGTGGGAATGCAAGCTGGTGCAACCACTCTGGAAAACAGTATGGAGGTTCCTCAAAAAGTTGAAAATAGAGCTACCCTATGACCCAGCAATTGCACTACTGGGTATTTACCCCAAAGATACAAATGTAGGGATCCAAAGGGGCACCTGCACCCCAATGTTTATAGCAGCAATGTCCACAATAGCCAAACTATGGAAAGAGCCTAGATGTCCATCAAGAGACGAATGGATAAAGAAGATGTGGTATATATATACAATGGAATATTATGCAGCCATCAGAAAAATGAAATCTTGCCATTTGCAACAATGTGGATAGAACTGGAGGGTATTATGCTAAGCGAAATAAGTCAATCAGAGAAAGACAAGTATCATATGATCTCACTGATAAGAGGAATTTGAGAAACAAGACAAAGGATCATAGGGCAAGGGAGAGAAAAATGAAACAAGACGAAACCAGAGAGGGAGACAAACCATAAGAGACTCTTAATCTCAGGAAACAAACTGAGGGTTGCTGGAGTGGAGGGGGGTGGGAGGGGTGGGGTGGCTGGGTGACGGACATTGGGAAGGGTATGTACTATGGTGAGCACTGTGAATTGTGTAAGACTGATGAATCACAGACCTGTACCCCTGAAACAAATAATACATTATGTTAATAAAAAAATTTTTTTTGAAGTCTGCTGTGTTTGATAGGAAAATAAATACATAGTTCTGGTTGCTCCCATTAGTCATCTAATGCCATAAATTAAACTCCTGCCTGGTGGCATATTAATCTACTATCCCCTAAATTACATACTCATGCTCAAATGCCAGTATCCACTAAATTAAGGAACAAGTGAAGACGATGTTTTATTTTAATTTTTCAGAAAGCCATGTAGACTTCAGTCCTGCCTAAGGCAGTACATAATGCCTTACAGAGTCAGACATTGACCTTCCCTTTTAATCTAGACTGATCTATCCATGACCCACCTACTTGCCAGAATAAGAAAGGTGATCCCAAAACACCAAATAGTATCTAAAGCAATGCCTGAGATGATCACACATGCATGCACAAATACATGTATACACACACACACACACACACACACACACACACATTATCCTACTCCTGACCTTCTCTTTGCTGAACAAATTCGTCCCAACCTACAACCCTACCTGGGGCCAGATCTGGTGTACCTACGTTCTCCCCAATACTTGAACAAATGTGTTGGAGAAAAAGAATTAGGCAAACATGAACTAATTCAAACCTTTAAGAACTGGTTGATATGATTCAACATCACCTTATTCTAACTAATGTAATGTCCACATGGCACCATATATAGAATCACCTGAATATTTTGGTCACGCTTGATGTCACTTCCCACCCTGGGATCCCTGGTAAACATTAAACCATTGTGCTGGAAATTAAGAAGGTCCAGATCCAAATTCTCTTGCTCCTGAATATAAATTGTTTTTTTCTTGTTACTTTTTAAAATGTCCTTTTAAAAACTGTCACGAAAGGAGGTCAACCTGCTTCTCAAGCATATGGATGTGACATCAACCAACAAAGTTATTCTTATAATGGATTCCCCACAGAGGGAATTACTTGAAAATAATGACAAAAATTTGGTCAGATACCCAAGATATATTTCTTGGTCAAAGACAACTCAAAGTAGGTTGGGTATCTAAATTTCTGGATTCTTCTAAATAATGATCTATAATACGAGGTATTCTTAAAGCTCTTAAATAATAAGAAAAGGAGAACCCTTCCACTGTATTTGTTCACTCAGACTACAGTTACTGAGCACATCCTGGGTGTGCAACAAACACAGAGCAGGATTCCTTTTAGGTTTCCTGGGAACAGAGGCCCCCTTTATCATCCTCATACACAGTAGTCTATTGAAGTTCTACTAGTTTTTGAGCTTGACAAACTTGGGTTCAAATACCCATTCTGCCACTTAGCCACCATGCCCTTGGGCAAGCTATTTAACCTCAGCTTCCTCCTCTACAAAATGAGGGTAAAAATACTATTCTCAAAGGGTTGTTATACAAGAATGAGGTTAGCAAGCCTATATATAAAGCACCTGGCATGCTGCCTACAGTCAATGTCAACTCCTTTCTCTCCTTCCTTTCCTATCTGGCAGGAGGCAACAGTTCAGGAAAAACTGTACTCATTCCTGAGAGGCCTGGAGTGACAACTGCTTCTACAGCATAGCACGCTAGCAACAGGGAGACAGAGGGGCAGAGTGACTTTTGAGGTGACTGCTGTTTAGCCACTGTGTTTTTGGTGTGGTCTCCTAGAGATTGCTGCCAGAGGCATGGGCCCCTCACATGCTGCCAAAAGGCAGGCCCTGGAGAAGCTGGTTCATTATACACATCTTTCACTCGGCACATGCATCCATGGAGACCTTTCAGCCCTCCCTTAGCCTCAGTGGGATTGCGTCACATAGAGAAGTCAGGATTGAAGGGTTTTCTCCAGTGACTGAGGAGCACATGACAACCCATATAAAACCATATCCCTTTCAAATAAGGAGAGAAGTTCCTGCCTAGGCCAGGTGAAATTCAGTTGACACTTACAAGTAGAGAGAGTTGCTTGGACTAAAAGTACAGGTCCAGGGGATACTGGTTAAATATAATCATTTACATTCAGGTTTTATCAGCTTGCTTCTCCCACCCAATACAACACCCGTAAGCATAAAAATGGACAAAAAGAATGTGAAGGAGACATGAGAGGGTAAAAGATTCCAACAGATATCTGGAAGCAGGAAAGGGCAAAGGGTAGTCTGACTATGCTAACAGAGCATACTACAATCAAAATACTTGTACCCCTCCACAACAGGAGTGAGTTGATTCATCCTGCAGAATCCTAAAACCCAAAATCTGAGCAGTCAAGTTCAGTGGAAGGTATGGATAAAGATGGAGCTGAGATAGGGGTCTTAGCCTGCTTTCTATTCCCATGGTGCTGGCAGCCAGAGAAATATCTCCCATCCATTCCTGCTCAGGCAGGAGGCTGGAAAATTCTTGAGAAACTGAAGAAGAGAAAATAGCCAGAGATATTTTCCAGAGAAAATATCACTAGATACTAACATGGGATTCCCCAAAGGGACTAGCCAGAAAGCTGCCCAATTACCCTACAGTAAAGCCCAAGAGGTTAAAAGTCCAATCACATAGAGAGGGCTTGCTATTAGCTTTTAGTGCTTTTAAATATGAATGGACAGACAATGGTTGTCATGTATTTAAGAAAATCCTTCAACATGGTAAGAGTCAAAAATAGCTATTAAAAGCTATAAGTATATATATATATATATATATATATATATAAAGATTCAACACAAGGATAGAAGATAAGGTTGTAAAAATGTAATATAAAGTAAAACAAAAAGACAAAGACATGGAAAATCATAGAAAAGATCTTTAAAAATAAGAGAACAATCTAGAATATCTAACATCTGATTACAAAGGCTTCCAGATCAAGGAAAGAAAATAATGGAAAGAAATTACCAGAGGAATATAGAGTAACATTTCCCAGAACTGGACACAAATTCCTAGATTAAAAGAGTCCTCAAAGTGCCCAGCATAATGAGAAATGTGATGTATATCAAGATATATCATCATAAAATATCAGAATACCAGGGCTAAAGAAAATATACTAAAAATTTCAGGGAGGAGGGTAAGGTCAGAGTTCACATTAAAAGAACTAGAATCAGGGAGCACGCAGTTCTCAATTATAACCCAAGAACTTAAAGGCAATAAAACAATGATTTAATTGTTTTGGAAAAAAAATCTTCTTCAACCTAAAACTAAGTATAGCTAAAATTTCAAACAAGTATAAGAATAGAATAAAGACATTTTCAGACATACAAGGTTTAAAAAAAAATGTATTCTTTTTCTCAGGCAGCTATACAGGATACGCTACCCCCACAGCTCAACTTGACTTCTTTCCTAAATTGGATTTCTTGTTCCTTGGGTCCCATATCAAGATGAAATAAAGACAATGAATAGTGGTGATGAAGCAAAAGAATAATGTAGTACACTGAGAGGATGAAGGAAGGAGAAATGCAAATGTGGTCTAAGAAAACTGAAAATTTTTTACAAAGATTCTCCTCTGTGCAATCTGCACCAGCCCAAGAAAAGGAAGGAAAGGAAAAGAAGGGAAGGGAAGGGAAGGGAAGGGAAAGGAAGGGAAGAGGAGAGAAGAGGAGAGGAGAAGAGAAGAGAAGAAAGAAAAGAAAAGAAAAAGTAAATACATTGATATCACAGATTCTGCCCCAAACAATTCAACCAATCATGGTAAAGTCCACAATCTAGAAGCAGCATCCCACCACTCCCACCCCACCCACATATAGAGCTTTTAAGTGGCATTTTAGTGCCCTTTTCTTAAATATGAACAGCCAATAAAGGAGTATCAGACATCTGAAAGGAGTCTCCAACATAAAAGATAGGGGATGAGAGAGAAGAGGCTGAGAGGAACAAGAGATTTTGTAAGGAGATTAAAATTTAAAAAAAAAAAAAAACTATCACCCCCCACACACACCACATCAATAGGGCTCCTATATAATGAAATGGGATTACAGCTAAAAGAACTGCAAGCCTCAGATTCCATTTATGGAGCCTCCAGGAGAACCCAAAGACAAGAGACAAAAACAAAGACACTAGAGAAAATTTTCACCTCTGACACCACAGCTATGGTAAACATAATCTAATTCTTAATAGAAATTAGGCCTATCTACCTCCATTCCCTTTACCTGATACATGATATATGGCTTTTAACAAAAAATTATAAGCCATACTAAAGGCAAAACAGTTTGAAGAGACAAAATAAACAAACTCAGATTTTGGAATTATCAGACAGGGAATTTAAAATAACTATAATTAATATACTGAGGACTCCAATGGAAAAAGTGGACAACAAACAAGAATAGATGGATAATGTAAACTTAGAGATAGAAACTCTAATAAATTATAAAAAGGAAATGCTACAAATTAAAACACTGTAACAGAAATTAAGAATGCTTTTGATGAACTTACCAGTGAAGTGAACGTGGCTAGGAAGAAAATCAATGATCTTGAATGTATGTCTGTCAATAGATACTTCCAAAACTTAAATGCAAAGAGAAAAAAGAAAGAAAACAGAATATCAAAGAACTGTGGGACAAATATAAAGGGTCTAACGGGTCTAACATATACATAATGAAAATATCAGAAAGAAAAGAAAGAAACAAAAATATTTGAAGTAATAATGGCTGAAAATTTTCCAAAATTAACAACAAACACCAAACCACAGATCCAAGATGCTCAAAAAACAGTAAGTAGTATAAATACCCAAAATCTACACTTACACATATTCAAACTCAGAAAATTAAAGACAAAGAGGAAATCTTGAAAGAAACCAAGGGAGGGGTATCCCACCTACCTACAGAGAAACAACAAATAAGAAGTACACTGGACTTCTCTTTAGAAACCACGTAAAGCAAGAAGAAGCTGGAGTGAAACATTTAAAGTGCTAAATGAAAAAACAAAAACAAAAGCACCAATGTAGAATTCTGTATCCAGCCACATTATTCTTCAAAAATAAAGGAGAAATAGACTTTCTGAGACAAACTATAATTGAGTGAATTTGTCACCAATAGACCTACCTTGCAAGAAATGTTAAAAGACATTCTTCTAAGAGAAGAAAAATGACATAGGTCAGAAACCTGGATGTACATAAATTTAAAAATAACACATTGGAGAAGGAATAAATGGAGCTGAAATAAAATATTTTTCTTATTTTTAATTTATCTAACAGATAACAATTTGTACAAAATAATAATAGTAATCATGTACTTGATAATTATAGCTTATGGCTAAGTAAAATAAATGACAGTGATGTTACAAAGAATGGGAGGGAAAAACTGGGAATTCTTTGTTATAAGGTGCCTGCACTACCTGTGATGTAGCATAGTGTTATTTAAAAGTGGACTTGAATTAATTGCAAATGTATATTGCAAACTCTAGAGCACTAAGAAAAGTTTTTGAAAAAAGTATAGTTGATACACTAAGACAAGAGGAAATGCAATCATATAAAATGCTCAATTAAAACTGGAGAAGGTGGAAAAAAATAGAAGACAAAAAAAAGAAACAAGGAATAAGGACAAGAAAGAGAAAACAGTTGTTAAGTATGGTAGATATTAATCCAACCATAGCAATAATTACTTTAAGTGTGAATGGGGTAAGCACACCAATTCAAAGAAAGAGACTATCATAATGAATAAAAAACAAAACCCAACTATATGTTGTCTACAAAAAAACAAAACTATTACAGTTACCTTCAGTGAGATAAGGAAATAAGAAGTAACTCTTGGAAATTAAAGATATGATAAAAGCAATTAAAAATTCAATCAATGTGTCATAATAGGTTGAAGGACTCTTCTACAGAATAGAGTGAAAAAGAAAAAAAAACACATAAACAAAAATAAAAAAGGTTAAAAAAAATTAGAGGATCGATCCAGGAGATAGTAAAGGCTCAAAGGGTTTGCTCAGGTCATGATTTCAGAAGAAAATTACAGAGGGTCAAGATCCTCAGCCTCAATCCTTCCCTAAGCATTTATTGTGGGCTGACAATGTTCCTAATACCATGACAAACATCAACATTTGGCTCCAAACCTATATCAAATTGCACCCTCCTAGTGCTAATAAGCATAAAGGATGAATAGCATAAATGTTCATAATTTAGAAAATCTAGTCATGGTTTCTTCCTGCATCCCGCACTGTCAGATATCAACCCAGGTCCCCTCTGGCCCCTCTGGCTCCTCTGTCAGATATCAACCCATGCCCACAGTACCAGACCTGTGGGTTGTGCCAGAGCATGGAGATTTTAAATGGAATCTGAGTCATCAGTGCAATCCACTGGCTACCATATGCTTCCATTCCAATGTTTGTGCCTTCTCTTCAGTTCAGCCTTACCCCTGGCACACATATATTCTGATTCATCTGGTCCACATTCTAGTACTTGAAGTAAAATAAGGCCCCTTGGCCAAAGGAACATGCAAGGAATTGGACACAGATACTGTTGGAGCAAAGGAATGAGAGAGACATGGAAGCTCAGCCTTGGGGTATATTTATCAAGTACCCACTCTATTTTAGGCACAGTGTGTCACTGGGGTACAAAATTTACCAAATACATAAATATTTATGTACAAGAATTCTCTTCATACTGTTTATGATCACAAAAGCAAAAACAAAAAACTGGAAATAATCTAAATATCTGAAAATAAGAAAGAGGTTTTTAAAATCATAATACATCTGTACGAAGAAAGGGATAACACAAGCTTTAATAACAACAGAGTTTATATACATGGATAGATGGATAGAGGTTTATTGCTCTGCCAGAGAACATATGACAAAATAGTATATACCTTTGATTCCATTTTTCTTTTTTAATAAAAGTACAATTATAAAACAAATCAATTAACAAACAAACATAAAGCAGAATTGGACCTATAAATACGAGAACAAATTGATGGTTGCCAGAGGGAAGGGATGTGGGGGGATAGGCAAAATGGGTGCAGGGACATGGGAGATACAGGCTTCCAGTTATGGAATGAATAAGTCATGGAAATAAAAGGCACAGCATAGGGAATATAGTCAATGGTATTGTAATAGTGTTGATGTTGACAGATGGGTAGCTACATTTGTGAGCATAGCATAACATATAGAGACGTTGAATTACTGTGTTGTACAGCTAAAACTAACGTGATATTATGTGTCAACTATATGTAAATCAAAAAAAATAAACAGCACATCTAATAGATCTAAATAAGGCTTTCTCAACCTCAGTACTATTGACATTTTGGACCAGTTACTTGTAGTGGGGACTGGCCTGTGCACTGTAGGATGTTTAGCAACACCTCCAGCTTCTACCCACTAGGTGCCAAAAGCTACCCTCCAGTTGTAACTACTCAAAATATTACATTGGTACATTGCCAATGTACCTGGGAGTGGGGTGATCAAAACTGTTCCCAGTTGAGAACCACTGCCCTAAATGAAGAAGTCTGAAGGGCACTGGTATAGATTTGGTATTACTATCCAGTAAATCTTAACCATGGCTGTCTCTGCTTGGTGAGATAATAAGTGATTTGTCCTTTCTTCTGAGGTATCTTCTGATTTTTATAGGATGAACTTCTATTTCTTAAGGAATTGTTAATATTTTAAAAATACTGCATTGTCAAGTTGAAACAAAGAGCTCACTTTGATCAACAGAGTTTGTTAATAAACCCAAAATGAAATGTATAATTTCTGTGTTTGTCTATACTTAGATACACCTGAAATGAAGATGATTTTTTTTAATTTAGGGAATAACAGAATTTTAGAGGTGAAAGGGAACTCTGGTGACCCTCTTGGTCCAGGAATAAGCAAACTATAGCCATGGGCTAAATCCAGCCCACTACATGTTTTTCTAACTAAAATTTTTTTGGAACCCAGCCACTGGTACTATCTATGATGGCTTTCATGCTACATTGGCGGAACTGAGTAGTTGTGTGGAGACTGCATGGCCCACAAAGCCTAGAATATTTACCATCTGACCCTTCACAGAAGGAGCTTGCTGACCCCTCCTCCCATGCACGGGCATCTCCTCTAGGATGGCAGGGCTCAGCTGGGCCTCTCCCAGCCACCAAGGCTTCACCAACGCAAGGGCAGTGCATTTCTTCACTGGACAGCTTTGAGTGTCAGTTTTGGGTTCTTGTTTCTTTAATTCCTGGGCTGAAACCAGCTCCTCTATCACATTCTTTGTCCCCCCTTCTGTCTTCTGGGGCCACAGGCAAATGTATCTACTTGCCCTTCCCCCACTTTGACATCCCTGCTTTCTCTCACTGCACATCCACAGATCTCATTAGCTCTACCTTGAAAATATATCCAGAACTTGACCACATCTTATACCTCCACTGCCTCTACTACTCTATCTCTCACCCTGACTCTAATGCTAGCTCTTCACTAGTCTCCCTGCTTCTGCTTTCATCCCTCCTCAGTCTCTCCTCAGAACAGGTGTCAAAGTGGTCCTTTTAAAATAGAAGTTTAATCATGTCCCTCCCCTGCTCAAAACCATCCAGTGGCACACATCTCTCACTGAGTAAAAAGTGAAGTATTACAAGGGCCTACAAAGGCCCTGCATCTGACCCCATGTACCACTCCTCCCCTACTCCTCCCCTCCCCACTCTGCTCCAGCCCTTCATCCTCCTTGAAGTTCCTCAACCAACTCCCTCCTCCGGGCCTTTGCACTTGCCCTTCCCTTGGCCTAAAATTCCCTCTCACATGTCTGCAGGACTCACCTCCTTACCTCTTCAGGACTCTGCTCAAGGATGCCTTCTCAGGGAGGCCTTAATCAAAATTAGAACCCCTCCCTTCACTCCAGCACTCTCCACCCATTCCCTTTCCTGATGTGACTCTTCTATAGCTCATCTTCATGTGACATGCTCTATTATGTGTTACTTATTTACTCCTAGCTATAGGAGTACATGTGAGCTAAATATGAACAGGGACTTTTGTCTGTTTTGTTCACTGCTGTATGCCCAGTGCCTAGAACAATGCCTGGCACATGCAACATTCTAAATAAATAAATATCAAGCATGTAAATTCACCACATGAATACATGTATACATGTTCCTCCCAATATACTCATACATATGCCTGAATTGGCTTTTTTTTGGGGGGGGAATATACTGGCTTTTTTTTTTTTTTTTTTTGAAGTATAGTTGACATGCAATGTTATAGTAGTTTCTGGTGCACAACATAGTGATTTCACAATTCTATACATTATGCAATGCTCAGCACAATTCTTGAGGCAACCACCAGAGAGCCAGTTCCGACTGGGAAAGTATGCATGCATTCTCACTTACTATCTCCATTAAGCTTTGAGAGAGTTGTCAAAGTATATTCATTATCCACTGAACTCTGCCTGGCCACAGCCTGGCCCTGCAGAGAGGAAGTGGTGGAGAGCTGACCATTGCCCTCTACAAGGCTTTGCATTTCAAGATAGACATGTGAATGTGCACAGGATGGGGGGAGAGCCAAACGGAATCACTAAACCATAACATGAAAGGAGAGTAGTATGTTTAGATCAGGTGTAAAGAAGGAGAAGTGTAATTTATAGGAGCACTAAGAGGCCATGTTTGGGGCTGAGATGAGCTGTGCCAAACTCAGGTCAAGAGAAACTGATGACGGATCATGAAACAAAATTGCCATGAAGGGCCTGTCATGGGCCATTGTTACAGTAGGTTCTTTACTACCCTTCAGGGTCAGGTTATATGTAAAGAAACTGAGGTTTAGAAAAGTAACTTACCCAGGACTACAACACACAAGTGATAAATCCAGGTGTGTCTGTCTTGAAAGCCCATGAACTTTCTACTAAATGAAATCTATTACCCAGAGCTTAGGACAATGCCTAGCACATAGGATGATACGTATATCACCACTGTTTTCATTACAAAATACTGCTGACTAGTATGAAGAAACCATGACACCTGAGGAACAGTGGGTCTTTCCCTCGATTGACCAAAAGAAGACTGCAGCTACACATTTGGCACATAGGTCCCACTCTACTGGCCCTTTCCTTCATCATCTCTTCCCCTTTCCACCCTTTCCCCCTCTCTCTGCCTAATTTAAAGGGAGAGATGAAACTCAATCTATACACCACTGTAACAATGATGCTGATGAATCATCGTCCCTCAAGATGATGCCGCTGCCACCAACCCAGCGGCCTTTCAGAGACTGCCATCTGATTAAAACCCATAGGTGGGTGGTATTTTCCAAACTACTGCATTTTAAGGTCTCAGAAACAGGTGGGGAAAGCAACAACTGAGCTTATTAGAAGAAGACTTTAACTGCCTGAGAGGAAACTAAAAATCTCCTTAAAATCCCCAGAGAAATTTCAAAAACTTCAGGGCAGCCTGAAGCACATCTACACATTGCTAGAAATAAAATATCTCACGTTGAATGTACTCTCATTAAGCAAACAAAGCTGGAGGGTGCTGTTGGGAGGCAGTGGACTGACACAAATTACACTCGTAGTGAGGCCTTTCACACACACCACAGCGGGAAACAGGGTTTGTAACCAGATGGTAGAACAAGGCTTCTGAGAGTAAGGGCTCTTCCCATCTCTTCTCTGTCCCACAGCAAACTCAAGAGCACTCTCTGAATCAGACTTAAAAGGATGAAATCTCTTAAATTTCTGAAAAATGTAAGCAAATGAAACCAGAAAGTACTAAAATTACATATCACTAGTTCCAAGTCCTTAGATTTTTAAGCTTGGAGCAGAGGGGCAGGTGTGAAGTGACAACAAGGATGTTTCTGAGATACCAGAGATAGTAGGTTTGATTATAGAGCCTGAAATCTTCTAAAAATTATCAGCACCCTTACAGCATTTTTAAGACACACAACTGTGTGAGTGTGAGGTGCTGGTGGTAGTAAATTTGTTGGAACCTCACCCCCATCATACAAAATGGTGCAGGGAGTAGAGGTGGAATGAGGTGGCAGGAAAGCATGGCTTGGTCACAACCAATTAGCCTGAGATTGTGGCACCACAGTTGGGAGTTGGGTTCTTCTGGAGCCACAGAAGTGTTGGGAGCCATGAGCCCACCAAGTCCAAGTTTGTTGGGGAAACTCAGGTTCCGATCAGGAGACCTTTGGACTACAATCAGGCAGCAGACAGAACTGCAGGAAAAAGAGTCCAGAGCTAAGAAGAGAAGATAAGAACAAGGACAACTTGAGAATGGGGGTGGGGGGGTGGGGTACCCCCACTCTGTCAGGACTGGTCAGTACAGGAATGGTATAGGGTCAGAGAAAGGTAGACAAAACAAGATCTTGTAATAAACCCCTATAAGTTACCTGCCTGCCCACTTTACAGGAGAATTCCACAGGAAAATAAATAAAGCTGGATTTCCTTGATGTTCTCCCAACCTCATTTTGGTACCTTCACCCAATACTACTTGAACTCATTCATGGCTACATTATTATCCTTCAACCAAAAAACCCATAATTCTCTGTTGCCAAAAGTGGAGTTGTCAGAACCTAAACTTTCTAAACACCCTGGGAATCATAAAGGAATCTCCATATTGAAGATTGTGTCTCCCTCAAGGAGGTTATGTGTCCTCTCATGGGTTTTTCCCCAATTCCAGGTTCTCACTGCAGGCTGCTGGCGAGCCCCCCACTCAGCCTTCCTCATCTCCAAAATGATTTTTTTCTCCTATTTCTGTGTTATTTTCCTCCACTTCCTCCTTCTCATGCTTCTTCAACTTCTTTCCTCTTACTCTTCTTTTCGCATTTTTTTCCTTCTAAAGCTTATTGTGTGAATGACATAAGTGATCCAACTTCCTTCTCAACAAATGTTTCACCAGTGGTCCCAACACATTTTATTGAATTAGTCATCCTTTACCCATCAACTAAAAAGCCTTCTTTACTACATATACAACTCTTATATATACATTGGTCCATTTCTGGACTTTTTACTCTATTTTATTCATCTATGTTTATCTATACTCGAATCTGTACACAGTGTTTTAATCATTATAGCTTCATAATACATCTTTCCAATAGTGAAAAACCTCCCTTGTTACCATTTTTTGTGTTCTAAAAATAACTTGTCCTTCTATTTCTATTTTTGTAAGAGATTTACTCAGAAATGGACACTGCCAACATTACACTTAAAAATCTGCTAAGAGGGTAGATCTCATGTTAAGTGTTCTTACACAATAAAATAAAATAACTTAGGGGAAAAAAAGAAATGGATGTTGCCTTTTGAAATCAATTTATCTGGCATAGACTTTACTTGGTCATGACACTGCAAGATTCAATTTGATAATGTTTTTAGAAATTTCATGCCTATATTTAGAAATGAGACTGGCCACCAGTTGTCTTTGAAGTGTAATTTCTACAAAAAATCATAATCAAGATTTGCAATATTGAGCTCACTATATCTTCTAATTTCTAAACTCTGTGGGGCTAAATATTCCTAATAAAGGAGGATAAGCCAAAAAAAACCCAATGAGTCTAGGCAATGTGCCAAGTGGTCAGTCAATAACAGTGTGATAATTTAATCATTATAGGATACGATTATAAACGTAAAATACTTTACCATATTTCTCCAATTCCTTTGCCCCTTTAGATTCTTCCTTGTCCCCAACTCTCTGAAGAGAGAAAGGATGAAAGGTGCATGGGCAGATTCTGCAGAAAATAGCCATCAAAGGAAAGAACTACACCTCCCAGAAGGCTTTGCACCGTGGAAAGATGCGACTTATCAGAAACCCATCTTGCAAAGCCACATATGACTAAGGAACCAATATGGTGGGGACAAAATGGCATGGATGCATGGATACTGTTCAAGTAAAAGTGCAAGAAAATCCCATGAGATTGGAGTATTAAAATAAGAGAATGAAGGTGTTTTAGAAGAAGATTCTTAGACCAAGCCCTTAAAATCCCTAAAATATTACAGAAGTGTGAGTCAAGAAAGTTTTGTCCTTAAATGTGACAAATCTCTGTTGAAGAACTAAAGGGTGTTTTGAAACTTGAGGTGATGATTTGATAGCATTACCTTAATCAATCCATTCCCCCCTTTTATTTCTGCACCTAAGTTTGCTAGGGGGTGCTCATATACTACTCAGTTTGTAGAAGATTTGATGTACTTCTCCCTCTCATAGTACAAAGCTGTACCAACCACATTGCCAAAGGATACTCCTAATGTGCTCAGCAAACCCCATAAGATAATACACCTGCTATTCTCAAGGGATGAGAGTAGTGTGTCCTTGCTGCTTCCAATTAAAGCTGATGCATCATAATAACCAAGAAGCAGGCAGGGGTTTGTCAGATTTATTCCAAGTAAACACCTTAATGGACTCCCCAGATGGCAGGGGGGCTGCTCATAATAGGCACATATATATGTAAAACAGCAAAAGAGAAGGTGCCAGAGTTTTTCTGCCACCTGTACTTTCCTCTCCCAATTCTACCACCTGGGGTGAGAGTGATGATGAGCTGTGGGAAACACAGAAGGTGCAATAACCTTGGAAAGCCGGGAGCTGAGAGAGCAGTGAACTAGAGAGTGAGAGGAAACCAGAACAAGAAAGGTTGGTCTGAAGCCCTTTCAGTCCATAATCCCTATTAGGTGATTTGTGTCCTCTTTTACTATTGCTTTGGACTACAAAACTATAGAATTATAAAACTTGTGCTCCTTACAAACATATAGTTACTTTTTTCCAGAACTTCAGTCACATCTCTGGACAAGTTCATCAATGGCACCCTATAGCCCATTTCATGGCAATAAGCTAAGCCATTAGAAGGGAGTGCTAACACTCCTCATCTTACTGTGACTTCCTCAACCATATGGGAAAAAGCATTTTTATTTGCAAGGTATTACTTAACTATGCAAGTGAAAAGCTCTGCTTCTCTGCTCCTGGGAGTACGCAGATGCAGGATGTAGAAATCAAAACCCTTGCTCAGAATGCATCTGGAAGCCCATCAGAGGGAAAACAACCGTGAAATTTCTTCCTCTCTTGACATGATGATTTTTCTTTCTGTCCAACCCCTCAGACAGATTTTGTTTTAAAGGTCAAGAAAAAAATATTAATCTCAAGCAGTTTGGCTGGCTAGGCTTTCCAAACTATTTGACCAAGAGCTATTTGGCCAAACTTCACTAATAATAATAACTAAGGAAAACTATCTCATATGTAAATGGAACTTTATAATTTGTATGGGGATTCTGTGTACATGATTCCTTTTGGGCCTCAGGGCCTCTGGGTACAGGTTGATTTACTCTTTTGTACACAATAAAGCTGAGGCCCACTGCAGTTGAAAGATGTGCTCAAAATTATTACCAGAGCTATAAGTAGAACCTAAGCCTTCAACTCCGGTATAACACTCCTTCAACTCTTTGTGTCTTCAAGTCTTTCAAATTATAACAATTAGTCAGTTTATCACATATGTGGGCACACACATGGGAGCACATATACACATGTGTGTTCCAGGATCTATCTATATGATGTCCCCTCCTCCATTCCTAATATTGCTCATTTGTCTTCTCTCTTATTTTCTTTCTTTCTTTCTTTTTTAAGATTTTATTTATTTATTTGACACAGAGAAAGAAAGCATAAGCAGGGGGAGCAGCAGGCAGAAGGAGAGGGAGAAGCAGGCTCCCCCCCGCCCCCCCCCCCGAGCAGAGAGCCTGACGTGGGGCTCAATCCCAGGACCCTGGGATCATGACCTGAGCCAAGGGCAGACGCTTAACTGACTGAGCCACCCAGGCACCCCTTCTCTCTTATTTTCTTGATCAGTGTGGCAAGAGGTATATTTCTTATGGTAGGTTGTGGTCAAAAGTGTTCAAAATCCACTGCTCAGAAATAAGTCAATCAGAGAAAGACATGTATCATATGACCTCACTGATATGAGGAATTCTTAATCTCAGGAAACAAACTGAGGGTTGCAGGAGTGGTGGGGGGTGGGAGGGATGGGGTGGCTGGGTGATAGACATTGGGGAGGGTATGTGCTATGGTGAGCGCTGTGAATTGTGCAAGACTATTGAATCACAGATCTGTACCTCTGAAACAAATAATACATTATATGTTAAAAAAAAAAAGAAGAAGAAGAAGAAGATAGCAGGAGGGGAAGAATGAAGGGGAGGAAATCGGAGGGGGAGATGAACCATGAGAGACGATGGACTCTGAAAAACAAACTAAGGGTTCTAGAGGGGAGGGGGGTGGGAGGATGGGTTAGCCTGGTGATGGGTATTAAAGAGGGCACATATTGAATGGAGCACTGGGTGTTATACGCAAACAATGAATCATGGAACACTACATCAAAAACTAATGATGTGATGTATGGTGATTAACTTAACATAATAATAAAAAATGCTTAAAAAAATAAAAAAAATCCACTGCTCATCTTTTTCTCCTAGATGACTACAGAAATTCTGGAATACAATGACTTATTGAGAAATTAAATTGGTACCATGCTTTAAATTTGGGGGTAGGATGTTGTTATGAACTCATTAGCCAAAAGAATTAAATCTATTCTCCCCTTGCCCTCCCAAGAGGGAGCTGGACTCTATGTCCTTGAAGGCTGGTTTCGGTTACTTTCAGGGAAGGACAATACTTTAGGAGAGATTTCCAAGGGGAGGACAGATGGACACTGGCACAACAAGAGGAAGAGAGACTTGTCTTTTCCCTAAGGGTTAGATTTCTAGAACCTGAGAAATTATGTGAGTATGTTTGGGGAAGTAAGGGCTAAGTGAAGAGGAAGTGGGAGGTTGCACAGCATCACCATGGTTGTGCCTGCAAGGAGGGATACTAGGGGCATCACCACAGACAAGTATAAAAGCAAAGCCTGACAGACATAAAGGACCAGGTCTCTACTGAAGCATCTAGGAACAAATGGAAGGATACCAATGATGGTGACCACCACAGACTTAAGGTCAAGTCCTTCCTTCATTTTCCAAGATACACATCACTACGGAGATCCTTGCATGATTCCATACAGAAGAGAACCCCAATAAAAATGAACATTAGAATTCTTCACCAACCATAGCTAGTCAGGTTTAAAACCAGCTTTGATTTCATTTAGAAAAATAAAAGAAATATGACATTTCTTGTATCTCTAGGTCAAAACATTTTGCAGTTGCTATATGCTATTTGTGATGCTATGGTGATATGACTAACTTTGGAATCTACCCAGAACTCCTTCTAGAAGGACTCCTCCAGGGTAGAGAGTAGTACCAAATGCCAAGCCAGATAATGTATGAGAGAGTATCCAAGGCATGGAGACTGGGGAGCTAAAAGATGTCAGCTTCAATGGCACACTGAAAATAAGTTTTATTTTCTCCTCTGTCCCTTTCTCACTGAATCCCTGCTTTCCACACTGATTCACGCATATACTTGGACATACTCTGTTTATACTAAAATTCCAAGTCTACAAAAAGCTCAAGAGGATTCTCAGGGAACTGGAAGAAATAAAGGGAGACTGCAAACACTCAAACTACTAAGCCAAAACTGTCCAGCTGGAAACATACAGAATGACATTGAAAAGCCCCAGGTTAAGCCAGAGTCTTAAACATACCTCCAGATTTGCTTCATTTAAGGCTCCTACTGGGAACTGCCACAGGGGTCTCAGAAAAGCAACAATGTAATGGGAAATGCTCCAGTTTCCATAAACAGCCTAAAACTGACCATCCCATGAGTTAGAGGGAACTCCCTCCACTTGACTGCCTTAAGCTGGGACATCAGTTCTTTTCTGCCTTCAGGCTCGAACTGCTCTTCTGGATCTCAAGCCTGCTGGCATTTCGACTGGAACTACCCCATCAACTGTCTGGGGTCACCAACTTGCCAACTACAGATCTTAGGACTTATCAGTTTCCATAATCACATGAACCAATTCCTTATGATAAATCTCTCTATGTACATGTATTCTACTCATTCTGTATCTCTGGAAAACCCTAACTGGTACAGGAATTAGAACCATCTTAAGAGCTCCTCAGAGTGCAAAGAAACACTGAGAAAGTGCTTTAATATAATAGGATCTCCTAAAGAAAGAGTAGAACCAATGAAACAAGAGTAATAATCAAAGACATAATAGAAGAAAACTTTTCTGGGTTGATGTTCAAATGCTATGAGTGTCTACCAGGACAACTCAAAAGAGAACAAATAAGAACTCATTAAAGTAACAAAATACATTACAAAAAATAATAATTTTCCTACACAACAAGAATAATGAAGATAATATACTGTGGAAGAAAGGTGGGGGTTTTCTAATAGTAACAATAAATATAAAATACCTAGAAATAGGGGCGCCTGGGTGGCTCAGTCGTTAAGCATCTGCCTTCGGCTCAGGTCATGATCCCAGAGTCCTGGGATCGAGCCCCACATTGGGCTCCCTGCTCCTTGGGAAGCCTGCTTCTTCCTCTCCCACTCCCCCTGCTTGTGTCCCCTCTCTCGCTGTATCTCTCACTGTCAAATAAAATCTTCAAAAAAAAAAAAAAAAACCTAGAAATAAGCATAACAAGAACCGTATCAAAAAATTGATAAAATCTTCTTGAAGAACATAAAAGAGGACTAGAATAAGTAGAGAGCACACTAATTCCTGAACTAAAAGATTCAATATTGTAGAGATGTAAATTATCCCTAAAATAATGTATACATTTAATGCCATTTCAATAAGATTAGGGGGATGTGTGTCAAAGAGACTCTAAATTTTTCCTGAAAGATTAAATGTATACATTGATTAAGATGTTTCTGGGAAAAAGAACAGTAATGAAAGTAAATTTACCCATCCAGACCCTAATAGATATTCTATAAAGCTACAGTAAATTGAACAATGTGATGCTAATGCAAAACAAAATGAGGCAGATTAATGGATTAGAATTGGAAGTCAAAAAAGAACTGAAATAAGGGTGCCTGGGTAGCTCAGTCAGTAAAGTGTCTGCCTTCAGCTCAGGTCATGATCCCAGGATCCTGGGATGGAGCCCCACGTTGTGCTCCTTGCTCCTTGGAGAGCCTGCTTCTCCCTCTTCTTCTGCCCCTCCCCCTACTTGTGTTTGTGCTTGAGTGTTCTCTCTCTCTCTCATGAAGAAATAAAATCTTAAAAAAGAAAAAAAAAAGAACGGAAGCAGACTTCAGAATTTAGCATATGAAAAGGTGGCATTTAACACTGGTAGAGAAAGAATTTTATTTTGGGGGGATGGAAAGTTTTTCATTGACCTTATTTATTTTGCTCTTTGTGTTAACACCTACTCCTCACAGCCCTCAGAACTGGTTAGTGCAGTCTAATAGAAGAGCAATGGAGGGTTTGTGCAAGACTGTGAGAGTGGTGGCTGCTGACTTGTTCATATTTCTGCAGTTCTCTGTGAGAGATTTGTCTGATCTGGGTCAATTTGGTTCTGTAATCTGAGTGTTCAATAGAGTTATCTGAAGAACCTCCAGAGAGTCCCAGCTGCAGCTGCTGCCACTGATACTCCACCTTTCTCAGGACCTGAAACCCCTTCTGCCAAAAGCATATCATCCAGTCTTATTAGCTGGAGATCTGGACGGCCCTCCTCCTGGGCGCCTCTGATGCTGAGACCTGTTTTCTCTTTGATCTCACACAGGATGCTGAAGATCGAGGGTTTCATTCTGTGACAGTTCGGGGCATGCTTCTTTGCTTGTGCCTCATCCAAGTTCTGGTCGGTGATGGTCATGATCTGATAGAGGATATCACCCATGTCCTGCTTCCTGCTGTTGCTGTTCACCCCTTCATGGCCATAGAGGGGAGACCATGCTGCCCTGCACCAAGTGGCCAGCCAGGTTCACCCCAGCCAGAGTCTGTAGCACCTGGATTGATCGTCCAACCCCAGGCGAGCGTGGCACAGGTGGGACCATGTCTTTTTTTTTTTTTTTTTAGGAGATAGAATTTTAAGAGTTGGTATTCTGTTAACTGTATAGCAATTTGGTAAAAATAAAATAAAATAAAATAAAAAGTAATTTAGTGACTACCTTATGCCAGACACCAAAATAAACATGAATGTATTAAAGATATAAAGTTTGAAAATGAAGCCACATGAGGGGTGCTTGGGTGTCTCAGTCGGTTAAGCATCCAACTCGATTTCAGCTCAGGTCATGATCCCAGGGTCCTGGGATCGAGCCCCGCATCGGGCTCCCTGCTCAGCAGGAGGCCTGCTTCTCCCTCTCCCACTCTCCCTGCTTGTGTTCCCTCTCTCACTGTGTCTCTCTCTGTCAAATAAATAAAATCTTTAAAAAAAAAAAAAAAGAATTCAAATGGTCTATAAGATTATAAAAGTGTTGGGGCACCTGGGTGGCTCAGTTGGTTGAGCCTCTGACTCTTGATTTTGTCTCAGGTCAGGATCTCATGGGTTGTGGGATAGGGCCCCACATCGGGCTCCACACTCAGCTGGGAGTAAACTTGGGTTTCTCTCCCTCTGCCCCTCCCCCTACTCATGCTGTTACTATCTTTCTGTCTCTCTTTCTCTCTCAAATAAAATAAATAAATCTTTAAAAAATATGTTCAACTTCATTATTCAGTTTTAAAATATAAATGAAACAATGATAATGTTTCTCTACCATCAAACTGGCATTTTTTTTTAATCAATCTTGGTCTAAATGGTAGAACATGGATAATCTCTTAAACTGTTACAACAATAACATCAACTTGTATAACACTTCGGAGAAAAATATGGCAATGGCCTAAAGTCAATGTACTACTAATGCAGGAAAAGCTCTTTGGTAAAGTAATTCTACATCTAGAAATTTTTTTTTAGGAAATAATTAGATGTGGGGAGAAGTCTGACATTAAAACAATGTTTATCACAATATTAAACATTGTGATTAAAAATGAGAAATAACCGGGCGCCTGGGTGGCTCAGTCGTTAAGCGTCTGCCTTCGGCTCAGGTCATGATCCCAGGGTCCTGGGATCGAGTCCCACATCGGGCTCCCTGCTCGGCAGGAAGCCTGCTTCTCCCTCTCCCACTCCCTCTGCTTGCGTTCCTGCTCTCGCTATCTCTCTCTCTGTCAAATAAATAAATAAAATCTTTAAAAAAAAAAAAAAATGAGAAATAACCTAAATGACCAAGAACTGGGGACTTGTTTTTAAAACATTATAATTTATACAATCATTAAAAGTGATGTAGCAGATTAGTACCTGCCACATGATTTTTTTTTTACATAACTGACCATCTTTGTTCCCTCCTCTGCATCCTATTTCTTCACCCCTTAAAAAAAAAAAAAGTTGACACTGAATATCACTATCAAGACTGTGTTTGATCCCTCAATTGTGTTGGAGTAAAAAAAATGGTTAAGAGCAGTGTACTGAAGATGCACATTTACTGACATGGAAAGATGTTCCAGATGTTCCTGATACACTATTCATGTAGGAAGCAAGTTATGATTTGCTTTATAATTATCACTTAAATTAAATTATATATTTATAATTATAATTAATTTAATTATAGTTTAAATTATAATTTAAAATTATAAAATTGTTTGTTTTTGAGAAACACATTCACCAACAGTAAAAAGACATAAAAGATACTGCAATGATTATGTCTGGGTATTAGAATTACACCTTTAAATTTTCTTCTTTTTGATTATTGTTATGCTAATTTCAATATATTAATATATACTTATTTGCTTACCAAATTCAGTATATTTTTTTAAGTTTATTTGTTTTTTTTAAATAATCTCTACACCCAACATGGGGCTTGAACTCACAATCCCGAGATCAAGAATCACATGTTCTTCCAAATGAGCCAGCCAGGAGCCCTCAAATTCAGTTTATTAATAAACATGCAACATAACACTTTCATAACAGGAAAACAAATTATTTTTAATTTGTTAAAATATAATAGATAATCGCTCTCAAGTTTCTCCTTATCAAGGTAGTCATTGATCAAAAGAAAAAAACGACGCTAATGAATCATTCTTGCTTCTTCAATTGCCTTGCAGTTAATTTTCCTCAGATTCAAAACTTTGCATTTACTCAAATATTTACACAAAAATAATCTTGTAATAGTATAACTTCTTTACTGCTTTCATTCAAAGAGCTTAAATTATTTTAATGGGCTTATATATTTCTTCTTCTGAATTAAGACAGAAATAATCTTCCCAATGACTGTTATCTCCGTTCAGGATTAAAATAAAGCACATATTGTTCCGATATAATTAGGTCTAAAGTTCTTTTATACAGTACCTTACAAAGTTAGAGAATTATAAAATTGTGATTCTGAGCTTCCAAGCTTTTCCTTCTCTATTATCTAGAAACAACATACCTCACACAATGATAATGCAAGCATAGTTCCAATACACAAGTCCAAAAACCAATCTGACCTGCTTACTTATACTATTTTTTAATAATATAGATTTCTCTTTCTGGGTGTTGTCTTTATTTTCAGAACATAGTGCCAAATGTGCAAATAGGAAAGGCAGAGCCAACAAGAATGATGTCTCTTTCACATTCAAAACAACTATCTTTCTGTCTCTCACTACAGAAGTTATCTATCTACCGTCAGAGGGAAACATACTATAGATTTTTTTCCTGTAAGAAGTGGGAACTAAAAGGACACCTGGGTAGTTCAGTTGGTTAAGGTCTGCCTTCGGCTCAGGTCATGATCCCAGGGTCCTGGGATGGAGCCCTGCATCGGGCTCCCTGCTCTGCGGGGAGCCTGCTTCTCCCTCTTCTTCTCCTGCTCCCCCTGCTTGTGTTCCCTCTCTCTCTCTCTGACAAATAAATAAATAAAATCTTAAAAAAAAAAAAGAAAGAAAAGAAAAGGGAACTAACATTTCTCCATTATAAAATATAAAAAATTAATAATGAAGATAAGAAAAATACATTACAAATTTGGTCAAGATAATGAATATTATGCAGGTGCAGGGGATAATGAAGTACTTAAAGAGCATCATCATGTTCATTATATTGAGGAAAAGGAGAGGAGCAAAGACCTTGAAAATTTATAGCCTCTTTCCCCTTACTACTTCCCAACTGGGCAAGTGATAAGAAGTACAAAAGCATCTCCTGAGCTCATGCTCTGCCCAGTCACCATTACACTAACAATGGTGAGTTAACATTATTATTGCTAACTTTTATTGGGCATTTTGTGTTCTAAGTCTTATTTCACATTTAGTCTCTTGAAGTTGAGGCGGTCAGGATAAATTGATGTGGCTCAAGGCTGCTACATTCCACCAGAAGGTGCTGGAATTTTGCCACAGGTTATGAACCTCTTACAAATTTCCCCACGTGGATCTGCACGCAAGCCTTCCCCTTGGTGTCTGAAAGGCTTTCACTTGTCCTTCAACTGTCACAACTCAAGCATCTCCTTTCAAAATGCTCCCTGAATCTTTTATATTCATGCTCAGAGTGAGAGCCCCTGGCACAACCTCCTTATTAGAGCACTTTATCATGCTGGATGGCGCTGATTGTTTTGCATGCCTGACTCTACTAGTCTCACAACATAAGGTATATATGTAATCACCTCTGTATCTCTAGGGTCTGGCCCAGGACCCAATTCTCAGTAAGGATAATAATTTGTTCATTGGTTGACTGATTCACTGGATGGATGAAATGAAAATTTTAAATCCTTAAAGTATGCTTCGTCACTTGTACATCAGAGCTGAGCTCTGGGCTCCCATTAATGTGTTTGTGGCCCTTAGGAGCCCTAATAAAGCCATCTCATTAGAGTCAATAAGGCCTTTAGGCCTAATTCAGTCACTCTCTGCCTTAGGATAATTTACTTATACTGAATTGCAAACTGATCTGATAATATGATTCATGATAAGGTATCTTCCTGGGTCTGTCTCCTCTTCTTTTTAATTGCCATTGCCCAAGTTCAGCTTCTCCTTGTCTCTAAACCACAGACATTACCTTCCAAATGGTTTTACATTCTTTCCTTCATTCATTCGACAATTCTTTATTTAGCACTTCCAGGCACTGTTGTAGACAGTGGAGACAGCAGTGAACAAGACAGACATGGACCCTAACTTCGTGGAGTTTATAGTAGGGGGAGACAGACAAAGAAGTTTCAGTGAATCTGAAGATAGATATCATAGAAAGCATCTAATGTAAGAACAGAGAAAAAAATATTGAAAAAAATTAAAAGAGCCTCAGGGACTTGTGGGAAATTTCAGAAGTTTCCCATAAAGGTAGTTGGAGTCCCAGGAGAAGAGAAAGAAATTGGGCCAGAAAAAAATAATAGAAAAAGGGGCCAGAACTTCCCAAATTCAGTAAAAGACAAAAATTTACAGATTAAGGAGCTCCAGTGGCAAAATCAGTTAGTCCCAGTACCTACACAACAGTGCAAGCAGAAACATTTACAGATCCAGGAAGAGCACATTCAAGAAAACCACATCTAGATACATCATAGTCTAAGTGTTAAAAGACAAAGACCTGGGACAGATAAAATCACCTGAGGTAAGGACAGAGAAGATGAAGACTAAGCCACAGGATTCCCTAAAATGGAGATGTCAAGTACAGGATGAAGAGCCAGTAGATGAAACTGAGAAAAAATGGCCAATGAGGTATAAAAACACAGAGGTATGTGGTGATCACATGAGCCAGGAGTAAAGGTGTTTTGAGAAGGAAATGATTATGCAGTACAGGAGCATGGACCAAGTGAGATGAAGGCAAAGAAGTAGCAATCACATTTGGCAACATGGGAATCAGTGAAAACCTAGACAAGGGCAGTCCCAAGGAAAAGGTTAGAGAAAAAAGTGCAAGAGCTTAAAGTGATTGAGAAAAGAGAAGAAGGCAAGAAGAGAGGGAACTTCTAAATTGCAAAATTCATTATTCATTTTACTTACTCCTAAGTAAAACCATTCAGCAGACCATAATATAGAGACCTAAGGTAAGGAGAAGGAGAAGGAGAAGAAGAAGAAGAAGAGTTCACAGCAGATTAAGGTTCTTGAGTATTGCTTCCCAACATGCCAGTCTAGAAGGAACACTAAAATATCAAGGGAAATGTGATGCAATACAGAAAAATGTGTTCCCAGAACTCCTCTTATAACAAGTCCCATAGATGATTGGAAAGAATACTTTGAAAAACTTCTTGGAGTAGTGGTGATGAAAAGTGAGACATCTCAAGGGAGGTTTTGAAGAAAGCACAGCCCTCTGTGGTCAACCCCAATAACTTTACCCTAATTCATTCATCCATTTCTGCTTCCTCTGTTCCCAGAAGTGTCCAGCATATAGTAAATGCCCAAAAAATATTTGCTGAAAGAATGAATTGGTTTAAAATAACTCAATGTTACTTCTCCCTTGGATTTTATCTTATCAAAGGGCTCTTTCTGACAAAAATGCATATTTAGTTACAAAGAGAGAGGAGCCAAAACAAACACGTAGCATAACAGTAAGGCCAAAGTTGCTGAAATGTTGATCCATGTTGACATAGCTTTCGCTCAGTTCCTTGCATCCAGGATAAATCTATACTACATCATTCACAATAACCATATACAAATATTTAACTATTATGTTGTACACCTGAAACTAATGTAAGGTTATATGCCAATTGTATCTCAATAAAAAAAAAATTTCTACTGAATCATAATTAAACAGAGGAAGTGTCTGGGCTTAAGAGAATCTAAAATGTCTGTGCCTCCTTCTCCAAAAAGTTGCCTTTATATGAAAAAGACATGCAAAGGTCACTTGCTTAATTGGAAGTACTTTGGTGTTGTATATTTAGCAGTCCTTAATAGAAAAGAAGAAAGTAATAATTACACCTAGAAGACTTTGCTTTTAAACCTCACATTTATAGGGTGCCAGGATGGCTCAGTAGGTTAAGAGTCTGCCTTCGGCTCAGGTCATGATCCCAAGGTTCTGGGATCGAGTCCCGCATCAGGCTCCCTGCTCAGAGAGGAGTCTGCTTCTCCCTCTGCCCCTCTCCCCGACTCGTGGTCTCTCTCTCTCTCTCAAAAATAAATAAATAAAATCTTTAAACCCCACATTTAAAAAGCACCGTATTTTCTTCATGTAGTTCACCCTTACTCACAGAGTCATGTATTCACTCATTCATTCATTCTTTCATTTTGTTCCTGTATATAGTAATCCAGGATGTGGCATAAGAATATCATAGTGTTTTCATAAAGTAAGTGTCTGGTTCAATAAAGACCCTACAAAACGCTAAACACAATACATATTGTGAAGGGAAGTTTGCTTCCAGAAACCAGGTTTCATGCTGCAAGCAAAGATGCATAGCAAGCAATCCACAGCAATCTAAAAATAGACCAGGGTCCACCTCCAGCCCTAGCACTTTCCATCTTCACTCTCCATTAGGAAAAACGTCAGCATCACCTGGTTCTTCAAGGGCTGTGCAGTTGCAGCACCCTTTGAGCCCATGCTCCACTTTCTGGACAACACAATCAAATTAATCCCTGTCACATGCTTTGCTTGGGCGTCACCATTATTAAAAAGCAATGTGAAGACTGCCTGGAAAAAACCTGATTAGCAATCATAGGTAAGTAAAGGCTCAAAAATTGAATAATCCACTAGGTAAGGGATAGATTCATTGGCAGCTGCTGTATCTCCTCTGTCCCCTGGAGAAGAAGCAGACAGGGAGGTGACCTAGGCTGTTCATCATCAGATTAAATAATGGAAAGAGCCAATAATCATTCTCCACTTCAATATTTGTTGTCCAATTCACTCAACCTATTATTCAAGTTTTGTCTACATCAGTTGAAAGAGTGTTTCCTCTCTGGAAACAACACTAACAGGGAATACATTAGGGCAGAGTATCTATCCATTCAACTCACAATCTCCTACTCATACTCTCCACTCTCTGACATCATCCAGCATGTAAACGGCAATGGTTACTTACAATAAATAAGAGGCTTGTGTCAATCCATAAGTGTTTACACTTCTGATTGATCAAAGAAATTCTATTTTAATTTATATGGCTCTTTATATAATCATAATTTAGCACAGCTTTCATGTCAAGATCCCTAAGCCCTTCAATGACTACTTATGAATTGAGTCCATTTATTTTGTATTTCACAACTTCCTATGAGAGTTTAGCATGGTCACATGTTAAATATCTCTGGCAAAGGGGAAAGATACTAAGATATAATAGAGAACAACAACAATAAAAAGGTAGCCCGGTATAATATAAATAGCAATGAATTTTGAATCAAGACTTCTGGATTCAAATTCTAGTTTTATGATCTTTTGAAACACATATTGTGTATGTTCAGTGAAGGTTTTATTGAGCCAAATACTTATTTTATTAAAAAAACACTAACCTTCAACTAATGTACCACATTACACAGTAGTAATCTAGTCTCTTTTCTTATCTAAAACTGAGGATAATAGGGGCGCCTGGGTGGCTCAGTCGTTAAGCGTCTGCCTTCAGCTCAGGTCATGATCTCAGGGTCCTGGGATCGAGCCCCACATCGGGCTCCCTGCTCCGCAGGAGGCCTGCTTCTCCCTCTCCCACTCCCCCTGCTTGTGTTCCCTCTCTCGCTGTGTCTCTCTCTGTCAAATAAATAAATAAAATCTTTAAAAAAAATAAAAAATAAAATAAATTAAAAAATAAAAAAAATAAAACTGAGGATAATATAATAACTTATATGGATTTTTTGTGAAAATTAAATGGCATAACAAATATGAAAGGAATATTCCAATATAAGGTACTATTATTAATAATAGTAGTAGATAATTAAATCAAAAGATGGTCCAAAGTTTGGACCAATGTTTTCCCTCTAAACCTTTCCCCAAGACACTGACAAGCTCTAATTTTTCACTATTTGAATTTATACACTCTCCTTTCCCCGTCTTCTGGTTGATGAAGGTGTGAACAACTGGGAAATGTAAAGTACTGGGCAGACCAAGCCAAGAGAGAAAATGATAAAGTCAGGGATTATTATTCCCAGAATACCCAAGAGTTGAGGTTTGTGGGCATAAATGAGTAGGCACAAAATATATTAAATACTAATCAATTAAAACTTGTATTGCAAATGTAGGCACATTGAAAATCATTAATTTCAAAAATCTGACAACTTATGATAAGAATTTCTAAATGTTGACCCATAAATCATTCTTATTTGTTCTATTTTTCTTTTTTTTTTTAGATTTTATTTATTTATTTGAGAGACAGAGAGAGCACGAGCAGGGAGGAGGGGCAGAAGGAGAGGGAGAAGCAGATTTCCCGCTGAGGAGGGAGTCTGATGTGGGGGTTTGATCCCAGGACCCTGGGATGATGACCTGAGCGGAAGGCAGAGGCTTAACCGACTGAGCCACCCAGATGTCCCTGTTCTATTTTTCAACCAATCAATTTACCAAATTATTAAATCCATACATTGACATCAGTAGTCCTGAGTCTTTTACTCCTTCAGAATTTTTTTTTAAAGATTTTATTTATTTATTTGACAGAGAGAGACACAGCGAGAGAGGGAACACAAGCAGGGGAAGTGGGAGAGGGAGAAGCAGGCTCCTGGCTGAGCAGGGAGCCCGAGCGGGGCTCAATCCCAGGACCTTGGGATCATGACCTGAGCCAAAGGCAAACGCTTAATGACTGAGCCACCCAGGCACCCCAACTCCTTCAGAATTTTAAAAGTGAAAAAATCTGGAGAATAATCAAGAGCACAGGTGTCCAGTAGAACTTTCTATAGTGATGGCAATGTTATACAATTTATGCTGTCCAATATAATACTTACTAGCCACATGTGGCTATTAAACATTTGAAATGTGCCTAGTGCAACTAAGGAGCTAAATTTATAATCTTACTTAATTTCGATGTAAATAATCACTTTAAGATAATAACCTCAGGGGTTGATCCCAGGGTCCTGGGATCAAGTCCTGCATCAGGCTCTTTGCTCAGCAAGGAGCCTGCTTTTCCCTCTGCCTGGCACGCAGGTGCACACACACTCTCTCTCTCTCTCTCTGACAAATAAATAAATAAAATCTTTAAAAAAAAAAGGGGGGGACACCTGGGTGGCTCAGTCAGTTAAGCATCTGCCTTTGGCTCAGGACATGATCCCAGGGTTCTCAGCAGGAAGCCTGCTTTTCCCTCTGCCTGCCACTTGCACTCTCTCTCTCCCTCTCCCTTTGACAAATAAATAAAATCTTTAAAAAATAAAGAAAGAAATAAAAATTTTTTAAAAAGATATAATCCCAGGGTTCGTCCTCCAGAAGCCATTCGGCCATGCTTCAGGGAGCGACTCAAGACTTCAAGACAAGGGAATAATCATTCTTTAGATACGCTTTAGAGAGATTTCTGTAAAGTCTGAGATTCTACAATACTAAAGAATGAACCAAATGGCCAATTTGAAGGGAAGGAAGAATATCTCCATCTTAATCAATAAGGCCAATGACCAGCCTCATGAATTATCTCAGCAACCTTGTTTGTTGAATCTGCCAAAGTTTTGACATATTCCTATGTTCCTCCTTCTCAACAGAATCTAGATTTTTTTTTTTTTTTCAGGTAAAAGTGTGGCTATTGCATTAGGGAGGCTGAACCAGCCTTTGCCTCAGGAGGGGATCCTAACTGGTCTAAACCAATTACACTGGCCCAGAAGTGGATTAGGGCAACCCACAATTTAGATACAAATCTGTGATATAATTCTAGTCAACTCAGATGAGATGAAGAGTAATCAACTCGGAAAGGAAGGGTGGGGATAGGGTTTGCTTTTGAAAATGGTTTCCTCACTCTTAAGAAAGACACTGGAAGAGGTACTTCATGTTCCTCTAAAGATTGTCATCATTAAAATGTGATGCCTGGAACTTCAGCAGCCATATTATGACTGTGAGAGGAGCTACTCTGAGGACTAACACATCCTGCTGAGGATGACAGAGCAGAATGATGGAAAGCACCTGGGATTTTAATGACAATATTGAGCATCTGTACTAACAAATCCTGGAGTAATCCTACTACCACTCTTCTATTTATGTGAAATAAAAAATATTTTTTTGATTCTTTGGCCACTTTGGGTTGGATTTTCTGTTACTTGCACCAAAAGCATTCTGACACAACCTCCATCTGTTAAGTACCAGGTAGGTATTTAACAGGCATTATCTCATTTAATCCTTGCAACAACTATCCAAAGAAAATTTCATTAATTCCATTTTGCACTGAGAAATATGAGGCTCAAGAGAGATGAGGGTGCAAAGGTCACTTGACTAATAAATGGCAGCATCAGGATTGAAACTCAAGGGTGCCTGATGCTGAAACTCCCATAATTCCCTTCCAGCTCCTGTCTCTCAAAACTGTATGTCCCAGTGAGGTTGTGCATTAGCAGCTAAGTCCTAGCAACCTCACTCTTGCAACTGAGTTGCATTACTTTTCACATCATCTGTAGATCCTCACATGTAGAATAAAGTGATCTGCCTAAATGATCTCACCCAACTATGATTATAAATGGAAAACAATTAGAGCTGTGATTCATTTCAATTTTTTATTTCAAAAGCATTCCCTTCATACTTTTCCTGACAGCTGAGAAAGCAGGCTTTGAAGCCAGAAACTCCACCTCCCATCAGACATTCTGCAGGTTCACCTCTAACGTGCTTGATGCTGTTAGCTACCTAGATGGGGCAGGACCGTGGCTGTTACAGCAGCAAAACGCACCCTCTTGCCCTCTTCCTTTGCCAGCTAACAGAGCACCTCAACACCTTGGCCTGCCACAAAGGTTGGGAGTAGTTTTGAAAAGCCTAGGCACCTCACCACTTTACCCAAGAGTAAGGATGTGCATTCATGAATAATGAAGGCAGTGAGTCAAGCAGCATTATGCAGTTATTAGCCAACTCCAAGGTGTGCTACTTCACAGAACGATTATATGTTAATAGGTTCACTTGCTTGCTTTGTTTTGATTCCTCAGGATGGACCCTCTCACTCATCTGTGGAATAAAAATGTGCAAGGCTCTTCATTTCGTTGTCAGGGAGATAGCTTTTGAGGCCATGATTTATGTCTGCCATTGAGACTCAAATCTATTTAGGGACTTTGAAAGCATTTAAGTGAGGAAGCATAAGAATAGGATGCTCCAAATAATATTAAGTAGATACTCTTCCTTTCAGGAAGTGGAGTTTAATCCCATCCCCCTTGAGTATGGGATGGACTTAGTGACTGATATCCAAAGAATAACAGTATGGAAAGGAGAAAATAGTAACTTTACAGTGAAGAAATCTGACAAGTACCACCTTAAACAAGTGATTGGGTTTATCATAATGAATGATATCATGTATCCCCTGATACGATGTGATGAGGAGAGAACTTCACCTCTATGGTTTTCCTCCCCAAACCCACCACCCCAAATTAATCATAAGAAAAACATCAAACCCAAATTGAGGGACATTCTACACAGTATCTGACCAATATTCTTCAAAACTGTCAAAGTCATCCATAACAAAGAGAGACAAAAATTGCTACAGACCAGAAAAGACTTTAGGAGACATAAAAACCAAAAGTAATGCGGTACCCTGGATGGGATTCCGGAACAGAAAAAAGGATGTTGGGAGAAAAACTGGCAAAATCCAAATAAAGTTGGTAGTTTAGTTAAAAGAAATGTACCTGTGTTAGTTTCTTAGTATTGACAAAAGTACCAAAATGTAAGATTAGGGGAAACCAAGTGAGGGGTAAATGGAGGCACTCTGTATCATATTTGTAATTCTTCTGTAAATTCAAAATTATTCCCAAATAAACAGTTTATTTAACACCTCTCTAACCCCCGTTAGCCCCTGCCAAAAAAAAGAATAAAAGGAAGTGGAATGGCTTCCTCTTTTCTCTGCCCCAGAACACACACATATCCATCCTCGACTCTGTGCACTTCGGCCTTTTGCAACTGGGTTTTGGGTGAGAATGAAAAGTAAGTTAAGAAAAAAAAAAAAAAAGTAAGTTAAGAGAAGGCAAAGAAAATAGGAAAAAAAGTTTTAAAGATTTTATTTATTTGAGAGAGAGGGAGCAAAAGCAGGGGGATGGGCAGAGGGAGAAGCAGACTCCCTGCTGAGCAGGGAGCCCCCCACATGACACAGGGCTCCATCCTAGGACCCTGGGATCATGACCTGAGCCAAAGGCAGATGCTTAACTGACTGAGCCACCCAGGTGTCCTAAGAAAATAGGAAAATTTTAGATGATAAGCAGGAAAAATATAGAAAGAAGAAGGAAAAAAATGTCAACTATACTTCAATTTAAAAAAAAAAAGAGGAGGCAGAAGAAGAGAAGTAGAGGGGAAGGTCAAAAAGGGTAAGGCACTCAAGGTTTTGTCCCTACTCAGGAGCAAGGAAGCAAAATTAAAATAGCAAAAACTAGTGTGTACAGTGCTGCCCACACACAGGTCCTCAGGATATCAATTTTGCTGATGCCTGATATGTTCAGGGGACTGTGTTCAGAAATGCCACAGGGTGTGGAAATGATGCGACACACTTCTCCACTAGGGAGGTGGCAGTGACTGGCCAGAGTCTCACCAATCCCATTTCCTCTTCCAGAGCCCACAGAAAACAAAAACAACAACAACAACAACAAAAAAAAAACACTGCATTTCCCAGCCATCCTTGCTTTTAGACTGGTGCCATATGACTCAGCTCTGGTCAGTGGCGCATGGGTAGAAATAACGCACACCACTTCCCACTCTAGCCTCTAAAATATTTCACACTATCCACCATCCTTTCTCTTTCCTGCTCTCTAAACAGGCCGTTGGAAGCTAAGGCCTCCAAGGTGGTAAAGCTATATGATGGAAGATGCCCAGATCCCTGAGTCTCTGATTGGACGTGGCCAAACAAAAGATGCTCAAGCTGCATAGGATGGTGGCCAAATGAGAAATAGAGTTTTATTGTGGCAAGCCGCTGAAATTTGAGGTTTGTGTGCATAGCAGCCAGAGTATCCTAATACAGAATTTATATATAAATAACTCTACTGACCAAAACGTTTTAGAGCAATTCAGAATGTGAAAAGGGGAAAAGCTAGCATTAGTCTGTGGCCTCAAAGGATGACAGCTTCAGGGGTTGCAGAGTTGGGAACTGAATATTCCAGGTGGAGAGATGTCCCTAAAAGAGCTATCAAAACAGAAAACAGCAGGGCGTGGTCAACAGCAGACTGGCCTATGTATGCTTCACTTTAGCTGGAACACTACAGGGAAGGATGGCGGTGCTGGGAAATGAATCTGTGAAAGTCCAGGCCATACTGTCGCAAGTCCTAAGTGGCATTTTAAACAGCTACCCTAGGTACTGAAAGGAGCAGATCTACGGGGTCATTCTAACCTAACACACAGAATGTACTACGTGTGAGAAGACTATGGGAGTAGTCCAGTGGGGACAGCCTGAACTAGGGGACAGTGAGAAGGAAGAGTTCTTAAAGACCTTCTGAGAGCTAGCATCCCATCAGCTGGTAGGACTTTGCAGCTGTGGAGGACACAGTATCCCTGATCATGACTTTGTGTAACTTAGGAAGAATCAGCACTTCATTCTCTTCTTGCCATCCCCATGTGCTTCATTAAATCCCTCCCATCTACGGGCTACCATATATTTTGCAGCTGTCAAGTACAAACAGTTCCCAGAAAAAGAGATTAAACAGGTTTAACTTGTTATTCAACAACTTGTTCCCATCTTCCTCTACCCACAGCCCAAGTCCAAGACTCACAATGTAAAGGGTAAAATGCACTTTTTTCTCCTCTTTCCTTCTTCTTTTTAGTACTTTTTTTTTTTTAGATTTTATTTATTTATTTGACAGAGAGAGACAACAAGAGAGGGAGCACAAGCAGGGGGAGTGAGAGAGGGAGAAGCAGGCTTCCCACTGAGCAGGGAGCCCGATGCGGGGCTCTATCCCAGGACCCTGGGATCATCACCTGCGCCGAAGGCAGACGCTTAACAACTGAGCCATCCAGGTGCCCTAGTACTTCTCTTTTTATAAGAAATTCAAGTCAACAAATATTTGTAGTCTATTCACAAAAGCTGTGCAGTGTTAGGAATATAAATTTAAATAAGAAAGTATTTGAAAACAAGTATCCCACAGTAAGGGGTCAGAAATTCCAATGCACCTGTAGCTAACTGTAAGACAAAGTGCAATGACATGGGTGACCTTGAACTATAGGAACACGAGGAGGAGACTCATCCTGCCCAGGTAGGATGGAAAGGAAGTGAGGATATCTGACCCGGCCCCGGACAGACACATAGAATACTGCTGGGTTGAGGAGCGCCTGGGTGGCTCAGTCAGTTAAAAGTCCAACGCTTGATTTCAGCTCAGGTCATGATCTCAAGGTTGTGAGATCAAGCCCCACATCGGGCTCCATGCTCAGCATGGCGCCTGCTTGAGATTCTCTCTCTTCCTCTCCCTTTGCCCCTCCCCTCACTTGCACTCCCTCTGTCTAAATAAATAAATAAGATCTTTTAAAAAAAGAAAGAGAGAGGGAAAAAAAGACAAACAGACAGACAGACACAGTATTGGCCCATAAAACCAAGCTTTATCTAGCTTCAAGTGGACCCAGGGGCTCAAATGATGCTACTAAGACTTTGTGTCCACCTGTCTCTCAGCACTCCTCTCTTCCATGTCAGCTTCATATCCAGGTTGGCTTTTCCCCATGGAGGCTACATCACCCCTGGGAAGACCAGACACACATCCTATCAGCTCGGCACCAGTCTCCCAATAATTCCTGCAAAACCACAGGTTGGTTCTGATTGAGACAGCTCAAGGCACCTTCCCATCTCCAATCCCGTACTTTCACCAGCCAGGCCTGGAATACAAGACCCAATCCAGAAGGCTGAAGGTGGGGTCAGCCCCACCCAAGCCATGTGGCTCAAAGTAGAGAAACAGAGTTTCCCCAAAGGAAGCCAGGACACTGCTCCCACCAGCAGAAAGAACTCATGCTGGGTAGGAAATGAATGTCAGTACAACTGATGTGGCTGGGGAATAGCACAGCGGGTGGGAAGACAAGAGTGGTGAGCTGATGGGAGGGAGAAATCAAAACAAAATAAGAACCATATCATGGATCCCTTTTTGGATATGCAAAGGAATGTGGATTTTATTCTTCAGGCTACTGGTTCTCAACTATTTTCTCCCACAACATAAATGATGAATGACACCATCTGCAGGCATATCCGGGGGTTATTTGTGATTTTTTTTCCATGCATTAGCTCTAATTCCACCCGTATTCTCTCACACTAGACAGCAATGATACAGTGAACCTTGCTCTAATTGGTTTTTAAAGAGTAAAACGAAAAGAGAATAAATTATTCACAGACTTCTGCTCTCTAATTATTAGTAGTAACAAATTACTTTGATTCAACAATGTCTCCCAGTGCCTCAGTTGAGCACAGATGTTGTAGGCAATGAGGAGCCACTGAAGGTTTTTAAATGTAGGATGGATTAGTGAAGAGATTCTAAAGGCAGACAGGCCAGTGGGGAGGCTATTATGATAGAAAGGTGAGAGGTGCCGAGCACTTGAGTCTAACTAATAGCTAGAGAGAATGACAAAGGAGAAACTAATTACAGGGTTTTACTGTGCAGGATGTCACTACTTACTGAATGGAAAACACCAGAATGATGCTTCAGGTTTGACTGACAGCTCCCAAATCATGTATTTTCACCCCCTCCCCCCCACTAACTCTTTGCTTGCCCACCACCCAATAAATACACACTGAAGAAAGTCCATGACTGGGGCAGATGTGGGGACTCCTGTCTAAGCAAAGTTCTTACTCTCAGGTTCAAAGGACTGGTTTTTTTCCATAACTGCTTATTGATTGTAATTGAAAATATAATAAATAATAATTTATAATAATAATTGTTGGTGATTATAGGTGGTTATGAATGATTATGTGGGCATTATTAATTATAGCCATAATTGCAATTGTTAATTACTATAAAAATATTACACTAAGAACTGTTCAAAATAGTACCTTAACGTTTTATAGCACTGTGCCACTTTATGCATTCATTTAGCTCCATTTATTTTATTTTCACAATAATTCTGAAACAGGTGTTATTCATCCCATTTCACAAATGCTATCAGACTGAATGGCATGCCCCAAATCATACAACAGATTAGTAGCAGAGTAAAGGTTGAAATTTCAGGTTTCTGACACCTAGGACCACGATTTTTCCACTTCATTTTGGTACTTATTATTTTCAGTAAAAATTAACAAATAAAAACTGTATCCCCAATCTGAGAACCGGATTATCATCTAGCTTTTAGATTTTTAGTTACTCGGATTTTCCCAAGGAGAAAATTTAAATAGGGAGAAACGAAAATGTGTTGGTAGTTTGGGGGAAGTAGAAAAAGCTCCCAAAGCAATTTGGTTGGTTATATCAGGAGGCTCTCTTGGGATTGCTATTGGCATCTGGGGCAAAACAATTCCTCCTTATGTGGGACTGTCTTTTCTATTTTTAATGGATCTTAAAATCCTCCCCTACCCCCACCTCCAGGCATTGTGACAACTGAAATTCCCACATGTGTTTTCTATCGCCCTCTGGGGGATTGGGATAACACTGCAGGATACCTGGGCCTAGCCTGGGCAAAGAAAGACTGAAACTCAAAGACTTCAGATAAGGCAGAGCTAAAACTAATGGCAGTTAAAAGGAAAAAAATAAAATAAAATTAAGCCATTATACTTCCTAATACCAGGCTCCAAACTCTCTGACCACTATTCTTTTGCGAAAGCTACTTCCTTTCACTGGAACTTGCTATACCCACACAAAAACTAACCCTTAAACTGTATGTCTTGTCTTCAACACTCAGTCAAATGACATTGTTCCAAGAAGCCCTTGCTGAAACCCCTCCCAGTGGAATGATTCATTGTCTCCCAACCCCAGAATTCCCAGAACATTTGCCCCTCAGTGCACTCTGCACTAGATTCCATGCTATAATCACGCATCCCTTTACTCACTTCAACACTGCCAGTAGAAATACAGCGCAAGCGACATATCTAATTTTCCAGTAGCCACATTTAAGGTAAAATTAGGTAAATTAATAATATGTCTCAATCTAAAGCATCCAAGATATTATTTTAACATATAAGCAATATTAAAATTATTAATATTTCTTGTATATATTAAGTCCTAGAAATAAGGGTAATTTACTCTCGTAGCGCATCTCAATATGGAAGCTAAAGTTTCATTGGAAATACTTAATTGTGTTTAGACTTTATTAAGTGTACAGTTGAAAGTGTAGAAAGTGTAGATTCACATACTCAAGTTGTTCCAGATATAACTCTTAACGGAAAATAGTAGGATTTTCCATAACTGAATTGACCTCAGTTTTTTGTTTGTTTGTTTATTTTTTGTTTTTGTTTTTTTTTGACCTCAGTTTTAAAGCTTATATTTAAATTCTTTAATTAAAAGTGAATAAAATTTAAAAAGCTGTTGCTTGGCAGCACTAGCCACATGTAGTAAATGGCTACCACATAGGAGAGCCCAGCTGTCTACACTATTACATTTAAAACTCCTCAAGGGCTTACAGGGCCTTATTCACCACTGTATGCCAAGTACCCAGATCATTGCCCTGTGCATAGTACTTACTCAGTAAGTGTTTTGAATAAATGAATGAATGAATTGCTCATCTTAGTGTCACCATTTCCAACAGAACAGTCTGTATATGTGATAATAATTGTACCTTTCACTGACATAACACTGAACAGTTTACTAACTTCATCATCTATTCATCTTCACAAATACCCACTGAGTAAGATATTATTTCCACTTTTCAGGTGGAAAACAAAATTACAAGATTCAGAAAGCTCAGTTCCTGTGTGTAAGGTCACTAGTAAAGGGCAGAGCCAGATTTTGAACCTAGATTTTCTGAATCCCAATTAAAGTTCCTTCAACTTACCCACAGCTGCTCTTTAGTGATCAAAAAAAATGTATGTGGAATTGAATTAAACACTGCAGAGTACACAAAATATGCTGAGTACAGCTGAGAAAGGATTCTCTGCCATGTCCTATATCAATATACAACATAAATATCAAAATTACATAGATCCTATGCATCAATTAAAGGAAGCATCTAAGACCCTTCCTTTGGTCTGAGACCAAAGAGATTAGAGTTAATATCTGTTTAATAAGAAAATGCCGAGTGAAGGAGGGTTGGAACAGTATCCAAAGAAGGACAACAAAATCACTATTAACCAGAGGACCTCTGATCACAGACACACTGCTCATCTGGGGAGTTCCACAAATTCTGCCTAGGATACGAGAATCTAACCCAAATAAATTACCCTAGATCTATAAAAATCTATTTATGCAAAGATGTCTATCACAGAGTTGTTTATATTACATTTGCAAAAACACTGGGAAAACTTCAGCATCCAAATATCAACAAATGTTTGGCTAAATTAAAACACATCCATAGAGGAAATCAGTCAAATTTTAACAATATAAAAAGAAAGAACAAAGGATGATATTTTTCCCTTTCCCTTTTCTATGAGCATGCATCACTCTTAAATAGAAATATGTATATTTTAAACTTCATGTAAACAAATAAAGAGGCAAAGACAGTTCATGTCTCCCCTACCCACTCCCCAGCATGGGTATGAAACCCAAGTAAGGGAAAAGCTTCTCTTACTTTCTGTCTAGAAAATGAGCTTTCCCTCATAATCAAGGAGATAATCCTTTCCTCTGAGTTGTTGATCTAAGCTACTGGGTGGGTCAAGAACTATCATCACCCTTTGGAAAGATGTGGCAACTGTTCGGCGACAGTCTAGCTCAATACCCAAGGTCACACAGCTTTGAAGAAATGAATCTAGGCAACAGATACAACTCAACTGTCACAGCAAAGCTGCTCATATTTCCAAAGTGTCCTGGCTGCCTTCCAGTAGACCCACTTCACACTGGGCCACATCAGTGTGGGGTCACCTTACACGCTTGGATAATCGCCACCCGGCTCTGGGAGATGTTGTTCACACTATTCTAAGAGTCAGCCACGTTAAGTCCTCAGTGATAAAGTCCTCAGCCTGGAATAGGAAATGTCCTTACAACAAGCCAGGGGCTGGCAAAGACAGCTTCCAAACTCTCCAAAACTCCCAGGCTCCCCTGCTGCTTTGCCTATGAAATTGACCACCTTGTTCTAAAGTCAGTAGGATTTCCCAAGGATAAGCAGAGGCTAAAATACAGAAGGATCCCTACCAAGATAACAAAATCTCACACCTTACTGATGGGCATCCAGAGGGGCAGGTGGAACCATTCAAACTCAACTGGCTTCATAGGTGTATACAAATGTCAAACTCATCCATTTGAACATTTAAATATGTGCAGTTTTTTTCTATACCAATTATATCTTAATAAAGCTGTTTGTAAAAGTAGTAACCATTGATTTACTTTTATATTTCCTCCACTAAACTCTAAGTTCCTTGAGGGCAAGAACCTTCATGAGGTCTTTCCTGGGCACGTGTTATCTCTTCTCCTTTGTCCCCAACTCCTTGCCCCAGGAACAATTTATGAGCCCATTATCTGTGCTCCTGCTCCCAGCTAGGGAGTCAAGTGGAGTGGAAAGCCCAAAGGCTCTGGGGCCAAAATGATATAGGTTTAACCCTTGGCTCTGCTCTTTCTCAGTTGTGTGCCCACAGGCAAATCATTTAGTCCTTCTGAACATTACTTTGCTAATATGTAAAAGCGAGATGATATTGACACCTACTAGGAGCGGAACAAAAAAGTGACTATATTACTCCTGTGAACAGTACGTTAGCAAAAGACACAGAAACCGTCAGCATAGGCACCATATGGCTTTAATGAAAGGGCACACTACCTTAAGAAGAATAATAATAGTCAATTCCAAACTGTGAAAAATGAGCACTATCACACTCAATCCAAGAGATTTGGTGCTGATTGGAATGGCTGGAAGAAGCCCCATTGGAGGAGGCTTCTGTGATGTGGTTTTTTGAATCAAGATTCCCTTTGAATCAGTGTTTCCACTTCTAGTTATCTACCCTTAGGATGCAGCTTAAGATATGGCAATATCTAGACGCACAAAGATTTTTATCATAGCATTCTTTCCAAGAATGAAAAACTGGGAAAAACCTAACTGCCCAACACACATTCACATACGCGCATTATGTGGCAACATAGAAAAATGCTTAAGATAAAATGTTCAGTGAAAAAAAAAAAAACAGGATACAAAATTGTATCCATACCATAATTACAACTGTAAGAATGAGGCATGGATAGAAAGACTTCGGGAAGGATGCCAAAATGATAGCATGGATTATATTCAAGATTTTTTTTTTCTTTTACCATTTGTCAAATGTTCTACAAGGTAAGCACATTATTTTCATGATAAAATCTCCTTTTGGAAAGAAGAAGAAAGGAGGGCTGGTGACTAAGAAACTGAGGCAATGTCTCAAAGTCAGTTTATCCCGAAGGTGGTGAAAACATATCAGCCACTGAAATAGTAAGTAAAAATAGTCAGTGCCTAGCAGGCTTCTGAAAACTTCTACATAGCACATTCCCAAAAGAAAACATGCAACTTGCCTGCATTCTGTTGAATTGGCTTTTGGAGAAAGACAACACAAGGAACATTTGGTGACACTTCAGTTATCGAAAATGGCATGGACATATGGCATCTTGGGGGGTGGGAGAGCTCATTCTGCGATCATTCCAAAACTCTAGACGCCCATTCCATATACAAACTGTAGGAAGGGAGCAAAGTCTGTATCTGGTGACTATGGTCAGGAAAGACCTTAAGGGCCATTGGAAAAATGGTGCCCTATGGAATATTTTAATACACCAAGGCAATGTGGATGTGGGAGAATGTGGGGGAGGAAGGGAAAACCAAAGCAGGCAGAGCAGTGGTTCTCAGGCTCACTGAACTCAGCTTAACCAGAGAGGCTTTTAAAACCTACAGCTGCCTGGGCCCCACCCCAGGGATGCTGGTTTAATCACTTGTGAGTATATTGTGCAGTCTGGATTAAGAACCACTGAAATAGAAGGTAGATAATAAATCTGAAGAGAATAGAGAACGACTAGGTAAGGTAAAAGGCAAGGTTTTCAACTAGGAGAAGATGAAATTACAGCACAGAGGGAATCCACTTGTGGTTGCTGGTGATGCCATTGATTTTGTTCAATAAGTTAGAAAATAGAATTTTAGAATTCACTTGCTCTACTTTCTCTTAGGTAGACGCCCCCCCTTCCTCACCCTCCCCCCTCTTTCCTCCCTTCCCTTCTTCCCTCTCCCTCCCTCCCCCCACTTTCTCTCCCACATACACACATAGACAACACACAGACACACACACACACAGACATACACATACAGACACACACACACACACACACACACCTCAATCAGTTCATTTTATGCCAAATAACAAAATTCATGGTGACATTTTGTAATCTTTAAAACTACAATTAATAGATATTAGGGACTATACTAAGTTTATTTACCTTTTAAAAAATTATTATACATACACAATAAGTTGCAAAAATAGTACAGAGAATTCCTATGTATCCATCAGCCAGCTTCCACCAATGACATCATCATACACAACTACAGTACATTATCAAAAAGGAAGTTGACATTGACATAATACAATTACCTGGACTCCGACCATACTCAGATTTCAGATTTCAAGAGTTTTTGTGCTAGGTGTTTTTATATATACGTTTTCATTCCACCCTTCCATCACTACTATTTCCATTTTGCAGAAAGGAAAACTGAGGGCAAGAGAAGCAGAGTATATTTCCCGAGGTGATAAGTGACAGAGTTGGGACAGAAATTCAGTTTTGTCTGATTCCAAGCCCCAGTTCTACACCACCTTCCTTGACCAGGTCCACAAAGTGCACAGAGCACACCACCATGGCTCACGGTCCCTAGAGAGAAAGGGCTCTGGCGAGACTGTGGGAGATGCTGGTGACAGCCCGTAGGAAAGGCCTATGTGGGATCTGGGGACGCCTGGGTGACTCAGTTAGTTAAGCATCTACCTTCGGCTCAGATTATGATCCCAGGGTCCTGGGATCTAGCCCCGTATCGGGCTCCCTGCTCATCGGGGAGTCTGCTTCTCCCTCTCCCTCTGCCCCTCCCCACCCACCCCCACCCCCGCTCGTGTGCTCTCTCTCATGCTCTCTCTCAAATAAATAAATAATAAAATGAAATATGGGTTCTGAAGCCAGACTGTCTGGCTTTGAATCCCAAACATACCCACTGGTGGTATGAGCTTGGATTAGTTAAGTGCTTCATGCCTGTTTCTCCATCTGTATGCTAAGTTAGCTATTATTATTATGCACAATTCAAGAAACGAAAGAGAGGCAGAGGGTACCTCAATGGTCCTAGATGTCAGAACAGCAGCTCAGTGCTAAAGGACACATGAACACGGCTGTTAAAGTCAGATAAAGTTAATTCCTTCACACCACACAGGGCCTAGAGCAAACTATACACCTTCTGAGAGCGTTAAACAGGATGCTGATGCTGAACCATGTTATCTACTAATTATCAAGCAGCTGCTGATGCCAGAAACTGTGCTCATTGCCCAACATGCGTAACTTTCCTTGACTCCTCACAGGTATCCCATGAGGAAAAGAATATCCAATCCCATTAAACAGATGAAGAAATTGAGCCTCCGTTTAAGCTGCGTGTTCAAGGTCACATAGCAGGCAAGGAGTGAAGCTGGATTAAACCCAGAGCTCTAATGTTCCCACTATACCTCACTGTTAAGATACAGGCCACTCTTTGGACCGGTGGTTTGGCAGAATCATCTGATACCGGCCAGCAGGATCAGGAAGCAGAGAGTGGTGCGTTACGGCAAAAAGAGGTGAGAAGGAAAGAACTGGAGACCCTACTTAAAGTCCAAATAATACGTTCAAACTCCTTTCTCTGGCTAAGTAACACCTTTCCCAACCCACTCCACATGACTCTCTCCACTCCGCAATTTCCCATAATGCTTGGTCCAGGTCCAGGGAAGGTCACTGCCTTCCACCAGATCAGAGGACCCCAAAGAGGCCCTATCAGTAGGGCAGGGGTTTACACCCTGGATTTGCTGCTATACATCTTCATGTTCCAGGTAAAGCGTATTTCCGCCCATTAGAGCTAATGCATTTGAGAGAGACTGCAAGACCACTCATACTACCCCTCTGCTTGGCCTTTGTGGCCTTTCTCTCATAATCAAAGCCCTGGGCTCTAGAAGCAATGAAGACACATGGCTTATAAAACATTGGATGAAAGAAGAATCCAGAATCTGTTACAATACTAAACTCTAGAAAGGGAAGGAGAGAGGGAAGGGAAGGAAAAGGTCCTGTCCACAGTCAAATGTCACTGAATAGATGGAAAAGCGATGACAGAGTTAGAAATTACCATTCATTCAGGCAAGAATCATCAAGTGGTGCTAAAACCACTGCATACATGTTTGTTAGAAAAGAGGCTGCCTGCATAGTTTCAAAGTATCTCCCCACAGGTAACATTATTTACTCAGGGGAAGGTACCTTTACAGTGGAAAATTGGGGGAAACAACCTTTTTTTTTTTAAGATTTTATTTATTTGTCAGAGAGAGGGAGAGAAAGAGCACAAGCAGGGGAAGCAGCACAGGCAGAGGGAGAAGCAGGCTCCCCGCTGAGCAAGGAGCCCGATGCGGGACTCGATCCCAGGACGCTGGGATCATGACCTGAACCGAAGGCAGACATTTCACCAACTGAGCCACCCAGCCATCCCTGGGGGAAACAACCTTAACCAAATGCTCAAGATTAACATCACCAGTAACAGGGACAATCAGCACTCTTCCCCCGTAATGCCGCTCTGAGGACACAGCACCACTTACGTAGTGTTCCCATCAACATGAACAACCTGAATCAAACCCCAAGGCAACGATCAGACGATCCCTGAGGAACACTCTGCAAAACAAAACATATGACCAGTTTGCTTTAAAATGTTAACGTCATGGAAGACGAAGAAAGGCTGAGAAACTGCTTCAAATTAAAGGAGACGAATGAGACGCGACAACTCAGTGTAACATGTGCTTCAAGAATGGGTCCAGGGCCAGAAGGAAAGATCGCCATAAAAGACATTACGGGAACATTTTGTGAAACTAGAATATGGGCTGAATATAGTATTATGTAGTAATAGTATTATATTAATGCTAAGCTTCCTGAGTTTGAGTATTCTACTGTGGCCATGTAAGAAAATGGTCTCATTCCAAAGAAACTCAAGTTGAAGCTGACAGGTCATGATGTCTACAACTTTGGGTCAAGAAATTCAGAAAAAAAGAATGATTATGATATAAGATGAGATGAGATGGGACAGGTATTCCACAGCAAGTAAGCAAATGTGACTCTAAGTAGAGGTTAGACAGTTGTTCATTTTACTAGTCTTGCAACTTTTCTGGAGGTTTAAAAACTGTCAAAATAGTTTTTAAAAAATGCAAAGGCATTTCTTAAATACAGGGACCTATGGGTTGGCTTAGAGCTAGACAGAATAGCTTTGCTCATTGCTACCCTTGGAAACTTAACAACCCTGGAAACTCAACCCTGACATGGCTAGTCACAGAGGACAGAATAATCAGTCAAACACATAAGTTAATAAATATAATTCAAACCCCTTCATATACCCTTCTCTAATTCTAAATCTGGACCATTTTCAAAGAATGGAAAATGATGAACAGATCAAAGTTTGGGACCCATAATCCAAGACCATTATTTGATTCACATCTTCCTGTTTCTGACTTCACAGTGTTCAAGTCATGCTCTTGGATAGTTTGCAATGTGCCTGCCTCCAAGTACTTGAGCCCCATCACTGCAGCCAGAATTATCACCTCTTCCAAATGAGGACAAGCATGTCTGCAGCTCTTGTTCAAATAGCAATCCTTCCCCAGCTAAGCTGACCCCCAGGGTCTGGAGGTAATTTATTGTAGCAAATTCACTTCTGTCTGCACTCAACAGTAATCAATAAATGGGGAGCAGCTAGGTTATGGTTATGGGGCTGTCTAGTTAATAACCATTAGCTACCACTGCAATTAGAAGTAATAAAAAAATGGTCTCAGTTCCAATTCATGTGGAAAAACATATTTTCACAGGTTTCTTCCCCAAATTGCTCATGTACTTCCTCCAGGCACTTTCTGTATTCAGACCCCATGCTACTCTCTAGCTCCATTATTCCACCTCTGCCGAAGGCCAGAAACCATTGTTTTGATGCTCTGTATGTAGGGAACTGAGGCATGGAAATACAATTCCTACTTCTGTAACTTAAAGGAAAATGCAGTCTTCTTTCTGTTTCCCCAAAGATTTTACAAGACTCCAAAGATCTTTGCCTGTGGAATAAAACTGAACCTCACTCCCATAGTAAACCTCCATATTTGGTTCCTACTTTACCTTTCCAATACTGCCTCCCTTTCACATGCCTTTCACACAAATCCAGCAGTTCCTTCAACCTGTCTTCCTGCCTCCTGACCGTGGCTCTCTCTGTTCCTTTTGCTTCTTTTTATGTCCACCATGATCCAAGGTAGCCTGTTTCATGGTTACACCAAGTGCCATTCATCATATTCATCAACTGATGCGTGGTCCAGGGGACCTGCATCTGGTCCAGCTCACCCCATGTGGCTCCACTGCGTAGCACAGGATATGACTGCAGAGTGATCACCTGAATGGGAAGATAGCATCTGGTATTAGAAGGTTCCTAGTAAGAAGGAAATG